>NC_052049.1:172914217-173620467 GCF_903992535.2 Arvicola amphibius
GCTGGAGAGATGGCTCAATGGTTAGGAGTGCTTGCTGCTCTTCCAGAAGACTGGGGTTCCATTCCCAGCATCCACACGAGGTTACCTAACAACCACCTGTACACTTGTAAACCCCAGCTCTATGGAATCCCATGCTCTTTTCTGGACTCTCTGCACACACGTGGCACAGACATACACACACAGACGCAAAGGAAAATCAGAACTTAACGAGACAGGGTCTACAAAACGCTAAAGAGCAGATGATCCTGAGGGTTAGAACAACGCCACAAGTGCTCTCTGGTAAAGGCATGACCTGACAAGTATCTTACAAGAGAGGAAAATTGAGACCATTCTCCAGATAGATATAGAGATAAAAACCCAAGAAAAATACCAGCCAACTGCAACCATTGTTCCAGGAAAGCAGTGCTTCTGTTACCAGTACTTTGGAGGCTGATGCAAGAGGATTATCATGAGTTTGAGTTCAGCAGATATTACGAAGTGTGTAAGACTGGGCAGTGGTGGCCCATATCTGTAATCCCAGCACTCAGGATGCAGAGGTAGGCAGATCCTGCGAGTTCATGGCCAGCCTGGTCTACAAATCGAGTTCCAGGACAGTCAAGGCTGTTACAGAGAGAAACCTTGTCTCAAAAAAAAAAGTATAGGGGATTTGTTTGGATGTCAGGTTGGCAAGGAGTCATTTTGTGGTTGTTAATCTTGACAATTTAATTATGTTGAGATATGCCTAGGAAATGAATTATTATTTATTTGTTGTGTGTGTGTTTTAGGGTTTCTATTGCTGTGAAGAGATGGCAACTCTTATAAAGGAAAACATTTAATTGAGGTGATGCCTTAGTTTCAGAGGCTGGGTCCATTATCATCACGGCGGCACAGTGGAGCACGGGAACATGGTGGCTGGCAGACAGACATGCTGCTGGAGAAGGAGCAGCTACATCCCGATCCACAGGCAACAGGAAATAGACTGAGTGTCACACTGAGCTTGAGCATAGGCGACTTCAAAGCCTACCCCCCAGGGACACACTTCCTCCAACAAAGCCACATCTGATAGTGCCACTCCCTATGAGTTTATGGGAGCAAACCACACTCAAACTAAACTACCAGGGTGTGTGTGTGTGTGTGTGTGTGTGTGTGTGTGTGTGTGTGTGTGTGTATGTGTGTGTGTGTGTGTTATAAGGTCAGGGGCAGTGTTTGCCACAGCACACATGTGGAGGTCAGGACTGGTTCTCTCTCTTTCTCCACTGGTATCTGGGATTTGAGTCCAGGTCAATAAGATTTGTACAGCCAGCTCCTTTACCTACTAAGCCATTTGAATGACTTGCTTAGAAAATCAACAAAACATACTTCCAGGTGTGTTTATGTGCAAATTTCCTGTGTTATTCAGTTTTTCTTTGCTGTGACAAAAATGGACTAAATAACCTAAAAGCCTGGACATGGTAATACAGCAAGTTTGAGGCCCTCTCAGGCTACATGAAACCCTGTTCTGAAACAAACAAAATAAAAGCAAACAGCAGTCTTCGATGTATGTAGGCTTAAGCTAAGATCAGAGCATCAAAGTATATGAGGCAAAGCCGAGGGACCGGCAAGGGAAAAGATGAATCCACAGTATTATAATTGAGGGCTTACACATTCGTCTGTCGGGGAAAGCCAGCGCCAGAAGTGATAAGGGCAAAGTGGACTCCACAGCACCAAACACCGGCTCAATAGCATCAGCTGGAAGTCTCACCAGCATAGTTAAGCTAGAGAAAGAGATAAAAGGCTTTGGAGTCCAGAAGGAAGAAGTAGAATTGTCTCTGCTTGCAGGCGATGTGATCTTATATGTGATCTCATATACAGAAACCCCAAAAGTCAACAAAAAAAAAAAAACCCCAATCCCCTGAGACTTAGTAAACAAAAGCTTCGCAGGCTACAGCGTTAACTGAGAAGGATGTGGGTGTGATCTGGCTGTGCTATCCAGCACCCCACTAAGCACAAGGATGATTGCTGACCTGACCAGTGAGGTAGGTGTGCGTCCTCTTCCTCCTTCACCACTTCCTGAGTGCTCAGTGAGGATGACTTTCCTCCACAGACAACTGCTCTTCAGCCAAGAGCATACAAGGGGATACATGCCAGGGCTGGGGCTCCGAACAAGGGGATACATGCCAGGGTTGGGGCTCCGAACAAGTGGATACATGCCAGGGCTGGGGCTCCGAACAAGGGGATACATGCCTCGGCTGGGGCTCTGAACAAGGGGATACATACTGGGGCTGGGGTTCCTAACAAGGGGATACATGCCTCCGCTGGAGTTCTGAACAAGCTCCGAGAGTCAACATACAGAATCAGTAGATTTCTATCCACTAACAGTGAATTACCGCCCAAAGTCAACAAAATAACCCAGTTACACTATCATAAGGAATGTAGGAATAAGTTTTCAAATATTTATTTATGTTTATTTTATATATGTGTGTGAGTGCTTGTATGTTTGTATAGGCACACATGTGTACCTGTGCCTGGTTGCTCACAGATTCCATGAAAGGAAATGGATCCCCTGGAACTGGAGTGACAGACAGTTATGAGTCACCATTTGGGCGCTGGGAACCAATGTGGGTCTTCTGCAAGAGCAGTAAGTACTTTTTTCCCCCTTTTTTTGGTTTCTCGAGGCAGAGTTTCTCTATAACAGTCCTGATTGTCCTGGAACTAGCTCTTGTAGACCAGGTTGGCCTTGAACTCACAGAGCTCCACATGCCTCTGCCTCCCAATGCTGGGATTAAAGGTGTGCGCCACCACCGCCAGCTAAGGGCCGTAAGAGTTTTAACCACTGAGTCATCTCTCCAACTCCTAGGAGTAATGTGGTTCTTAATTTTATGCATATGTGTGTTTTGCATGCATGTAGGTCTTATGTACATTCAGAGGCTAGAAGAGGGCATCAGATTCTCTGAAAATGGAGTTACAGATGTTGGGAGCTGCCATGTGGGGGCTGGGAATTAAATCCAGGTCCTCTGGAAGAGCACTGGGGCTCTTAACCACTGAGCCAACATTCCAGCCTCGTTAGGAGCAATTTTAATCAAAGAGATGGAAGACCAGTACATTGAAAACCATAAAACATTGATTAAAGAGATTTTTTGACAGACAGGGAAAAATAACCCAACCCATGTTCAATAAATCAGAAGAATTCTTATTGAAATAGCCTTCTGACCTGAAGTAACCCACAGATGCAATGCTAATCCCTACCCAAGTTCTGCCAGCAGTTCCCACAGATACCAGGAGAGAAACAATTCTAAAATTCACATAAAACTACAAAAGACCCTGAACTCCCAAAGTTATCTTGATCAAAAAGAACAAAGCTGGAAACATCACAGTACCTGAATTTAAGCATCTTTAAGAAGATAGAAATCAACACAGAACAGTACCAGCATAAAAACACACACAATCGAACAGAAGGCTCAAAAATAAATTTGCATAGCAACAAAGCAAATGACCTGATTTATTTAATTTTTAAAATTTATTTGGAGTGTGTGTGTGTATGTGTGTGTGTGCATGTATGTGTGTGAGCATGCGTGTGTGTGCATGCATGTGTGTGTGTGCATGTGTGTGTGAGCATGCACATGGTACATTCATATGTAATGCTCATGTGGCTGTGTGCAGGCCGGAGGTTGACACTGCCTGTTCCTCTCCAAGCTGTTTTCTGAGCCAGCATCTCTCACTGAACTTAGAAGTCATCTGTTCACAGAGACCAGCAAGCACCAACCCCGTTTCTGCCTTCCCAGCACTGGGATTACTTACAGGTGTGCACTAACGTGCCTAGCTTTCTACATGGGTGCTGGATTCTTAACTCAGTGATTGTACAGCCATCACTTTACCAACTGAACCAACGCTCCACCCTCAAATAACTTGATTCTTAAAACGAGCAAAGGACACGATAGGCATTTCTCAGACAAAACCGTATCAGGTACTGAACTTCACTCATCGTCAAGGAAATGTAAATGAAAACCAGAGTTACCACCTCACACACACTAGGACAGCACAGAAAAAGGTAAGAAGTGTTGGTAAGGGGGTGGGGAATAGAGATTCCTCATCTGCTGTTGGTAGGGGTGTGAAACGGTACAGCTGCAGTGGAAAACAGTACGAGGCTCCCCCAAAACTAAACATGAAACCACACATATGGTTCAGCAACCCATTATCTCCGTGTATACCGAGGGGAAATAAAATTAGTACACTGAAGAGATATCATCCCTATGATCCCAGCACTTGGAGGCTGGGACAGGAGGATTGTGAGTTTTAGGCCAGGGTAGGCACTCTAGTGTGACCCTGTCAAGAATAAGAGGAGAAGCAGCTGTGGTGGTGCACACCTTGATCCCAGCACTTGGGAAGCTGGGGCAGGCGGATCTCTGTGAGTTCAAGGTCAGCCTGGTTCACTAGTGAGCCACAGGGCAGTCAGGGCTGTTACACAGAAACCCTGCTTGGAAAAAACCTAAACAAACAAACACACAAAGAATAAGAGAAGGGAGGGGAGGAGGAAGCTGCCTCCTGTTCATTGAAGCGTTATTTACAAGATCCGAGTGGACCTAACAAAGAATGAATAACGCTGTGCTTTTCGAATGAGATGTTTACACACAGTAGACTGTTATTCAGCCATAGACCTGAATGAAATTCTGTTGTTTGTCACAATGGAGATGTGTCTGGAGTACATCTAAATGTAACGCACCAGTCAGACAAAGAGGACTATGGCATGGTCTCATCTGTAAACTGAATCTAAAACAGCCAAAATAAATAGAAGCAGAGCCAGGCATAGCAAGCAGTACGTGCCTGCAAGCCTAGCACATGGGAGGTGGAGCAGGAGGATGCAGGGTTTAAGGTCAATCTTGGCTATTCAGCAAATTGAGGCCAGCTTGGGCTACATGAGATCCAGTCTCAAAAACAAAACTAAGCAAAGCAAAATGAAATAAAAAGCCAAAAAAAAAAAAAAAAAAAAAAAACCCTCCAAAAAGCAGAAAGTAAAATGGTGGCAGCCAGGGTTGGGAGTAAGGGATGAGAAACTGTTGTTTAACATGTAGGCAGTTTCAGTTTGAGCATACAGGAGTTGGGTGTCTGTTCAAAGGCATGTTGATTATAATGCGCCATTTCCCCAAAGATTGCTGAGAGATCTCCCAAGCCTCAGGCATCTGATGAAACACAGTTGAAGTGGTCATTCTTTGTCATTTATAATTTACCACAATCTCAAAATCAACTGTGTACTAATTCACTAGCAGAAAACAGCTGGAAAAATGAACTGGTACTCCAAAAAATCTTTTCCGGTCACATCAAAAAGAATCATAGACCTAAGGATAAACTCAGAGTTGATGATTGTAAAATGGCTACACTGGAAACTAGAAACCAGCATTGGAATTAAGGCAGAAATAAAGAAGAAGGGCTGCCAGGCCTGTGAACTGAATGACAATGTCATTCAGATTCCAACTGTCTATAAATTCAGTTTTCCCCAAAGCTGGCAGGGCTGGTACCAAAGTTTATGTGGAAATGTGAAGGACCTGGATAGATCAAGGCCAACGAGGCTGAGCCTCCCTCATCTGAAGACTTCTCTACAGCCGGAGGACTTAGATAGGTAGTGTTTGCTGGGATAGACGTAGCTCGTTGAGACACAGTAGCCCTCAGAGACGGAGATGCCTGCTCTCAGCCTGCCAACAATGAAGCAACTGAATATTTGGGCCGTGCAGATTCACATTGACTCCTTACCTCATGCCACACCAAGAAATTAATTCACGAAAGACCAAAGACATGAGGAGAAATGATAGTACTGTCCAGTCTCTGCATGAAACCAGAACAGAGGTAACAGTGTGAAGATGGGAGCCCAGCCTGCCTCACCCCGTTGCTGTCTATGGCAGCACTGCCAAAATGACAAGGTCAACAGGCCCAGCCCCGGTGTCCTGCGTGTGGGTCTGAGAGGATCAGCAGATCCCCAGCATGCCCCTGTAGGGGAGTAATGCCATTAAGACTGCAAGAAGGCTGGCAGAGGTCAAACTCTGGAGACCAAAGGGAATGTTTACCTTCAAATGTCACACCAGCTCTGTCTTAAGCTTAGAGGGCTCATTCTGGGAGGAAAAACATCTTTGTGGTGGAGAAATGTATGTGAAATTCAAGAATTCCTTCCAATTTTACTTTGGATTCATTTTCTTCAATTAGAGACAAGTAAAATTAAATCCACTAAAAAATAGACATATGGCATGATCCCATTTTTATGAAAGTATTTCCATCTCTCCTATCTGTAAAAATGCATAGAAATATGTCTGTACCAGAAATGTTAATGACGGTTATATTTGAATCATGAAACTTGAAGTAATACTTTTTCTTTTTTATACTTTTATGCAATGCTTAAATTGTTTACATGGAGCATATACTAGAAAAAATAGTTTTTCTTGAAAAAAATGAGAAGAAAAAAGCAACCTTAGGCAGGAATGGTGAAGCATTCTTTATTCTCAGCACTCGGGAGACAGGGGCAATCAGATCTCTGAGTTCAAGGCTAGCCTGGCCTACAGTGAATTCTAGGACAGCCAGGGCTACATAGTGAGATGCTGTCTCGATCGTCCCCATCATCACCATCATCATCACCATCCCCATCATCACAATCTCCATCCCCATCACCACCATCACCACTATTCCTATTATCACCACCACCATCCCCACCCCCCCACCCCCATCATCACCACCATCACCACCACCACACCAACAGCAACCATCAGTCCTGACATCTTGGTAAGAGCACTCAGGGTTTCATTTCTATTTTATTCCTCTAACTTCCACACTTTCCCCATTTCCTCCCTGTCTCCTGGCCCACTGTCCCCGAGCTAGCCTCTCTCTGAGAGACTTCACCTTGTCATGATTAATTGGGGTTTTTCTTTTCTCTGTCGAGACTCGGGGCAGAGACATTTTCAGAGGGTATTGAGACCCTTGGCAAAACCTCCTTTTCCTTCCCTCCTGTGAGCTTCACAGGAGCAGGGGAGGCAGGACCGATTAGTTGGAATGGGACAGCATGGGGAAGGTGAGTGCCCCTGAGTGCCACTCAGGGGAATGTTCTCTCCCCCAGATGCTGGGGGATGGGAGTTTGGATTTTATCCAACTCATTCATTTTGCCCCTGCACCTTTGCTCAGTGTACCGCCACCTGCCGGCCTTCTTGGATAGTTACTGCCTCCAAGGTCGCTCCTCGACAGGACTCAATTGTGGGGAAGCAACCATCATCAAAACTGCCCTTGTGATGTTACCATCAACCCTACTCTGCCATGCCAGGTCTTGGGGACTCGAGATGTGTGAATCACCCTCCCACAAGTTCCATAACTTAGGGAAGGGTAAGGTACAGGTTCACAGAGACGGAATGAAGGGCTTCCCTGCTGTCTTCACAGGGCCAATGCAAGGGACAGGTACAGGATAGAAGTGGAGCTTGGGAGGTCTTTGAACAAGGCCATCGCTGAAACGCCCACACCATTGTGAGAACGCTGGTTCTTCAAGCAAAGCGTGTGGGGTGACAGTCAGATGGTCAGTTTACCACGGTGGACATTTCCAGGAATGAATCACAAATGTTTGGAATATCTGGTCCTCAGGCCCCAGAATGAGCAGGCTGCTTTGAGGACTCCATGCTTAACAGAAACAAACCCAGCAGGGACTCTATGCTCCTGTCCCTTTTGAAGAAGAGGTGTCAAGGCTCTGTGGGATGTGGGATATGGCATGTGGCATTGGAATGAAGAATAAAAGAGACTTAAACCCAGGAAACTGGGGACTGAGTGGGCCTTGGGATGAGATGATATGGCCTAATCTTCATAATTTGTGGTAGGAACTGAGAGTTGAGTAAACACCAAGACTCACTGCCCATGGGACTGGGGAGCTAGTTCAGCCAGTGACATGGTTGTGATGCAGTCATGAAGCCCAGTGTTCAATCCCTAGTCCAGGCAAAAAGCCAGGCATGGTGGTAGCTCTTGTAATCCCAGGAGCGGGGAAGCAGAGGCAGGCAGGTCCTGGGACTCACCAGACTATAATCAGTGATCTTTAGGTTAAACTGTTCCCGCAAACAAGATGGACATCTCCTGAGGAACGACACCTGAAGTGACCTATGACCTGGACGTGCATGCACACATACAGATTCACTGCCATGCCACTACAGTGTGGGGAGGGGTGGCCACAGACTATAATCCTGAAGCTTGTACCACAGGGCAGTGGAGGGAAGAGCGTGTACTGGACACATGAGATAACTGGGCCTTAGGAATTCTCCACGAATTTCTTGTGTTTCTCTCCAGATTCCTAGACATCAGGCTCTTTTTCCCCTTAGATGGTGGCATGGGTAGACTGAGGTTCTCCAGATACCCTTTGTAAATGTGTGATGTGACTAATATATAGCAATACTAATTACTTTTACACTGATATATATACACACACACAGCACATACACGTGCATACACAGCATGTACACACACAACCACACACACACACACACACACACACACACACACTACATGCTTATTTTAAAAGGAAAATCCCTGAGAGATACAAACAAGGGAACTCTCAGCTTTCCCAGGGGTTCAGAGCGAAATCAAATGCCCTCTGGATGGAGGATGGCCGAAAGAATCAGGAAAAAACATAAACAACATATTAGAAACAGTGATGGCTGCTCCAGGCACCCTAGTGCCCTGCCCCTGGGAACAAGCCTATGTTCTCTGGGACCAGGGAGCCAGCACCTCTACTCCAGCTACTCTGATAGTCTTGGCAATATGAGCTGATGAAAATACAAGAGGCCCAGGTTAAATGAGAAAAGTTATTATTTTTGCTAAGAAACAAGGACTTTTAGTAAAGGTAATTCCCAAATACTGTGTGGGACATTTTTCTAAAAAAAAAAAAAAAAAAAGGTGTTTTCTGTGTATGACTTCTGCAGCTAGCTGCATATCCCATTTTTCTCTTATCCCTCCACCCTACGTGTTGGCTGAGGAGATGCAATCCTGAGGTTTTCTTCTTACATTTCCCCCCCACTTTTTAAAATTGTTAACCCAAATTTCCAGAAACTTGCTAGCTCACTGATGCAAATTAGTTCATTTGAAAATAAATGTCTCGGCCTGGAGGGATGGCTCAGCTGTTAAAGGCTAGGCTCACAACCAAAATATAAGCATTTGTGGCTGTCCCTCCAGGTACCTAAGGGAAAAAAAAAAAGAAAATAAATGTCTCTGGGTGGTTTTCTCTCACAGGATCTTGTCCCTGTGAGCTCCAGAAGCCCTGATTGAAGCAGCCATGTTCTTCCAGCTCAGCGCTCACCACCCGGTAGGCCATGAGAAACTGCTGAGGCCTGCCCTGGGAGTTGAGGGTAAGGGTCAGCCTTGGAGTCCTCCACTGGTGAGTTCCAGAGTGCAAACATGGTAGATGCCTAAAGCATGCCAGGCTCAGCCACCAACCCTTCAGGCCAGAAGCCCTCCAGAGACTGGCACGGACTTCTTTTACCCGAGCCGACAGACCACCTCTCCAGGCCCAGTGTCTGCACCCCACTGCTTCACCCTCGCTGTGAGCCCCTCTCTGGCTCTGCATGTGCCTGTGAACAAGGAACATTCAGTCCCATGCCTGTTATCAGTACTTTTTGCACCAAACACTCACCCTAGCTCTGCCCTGTCCAAATTCTAGTCAGTCGGTCATGAAAAGTCCACTGTCAGGGCTGGAGAGGTGGCTCAGTGGTTAAGAGCATTGCCTGCTCTTCTAAAGGTCCTGAGTTCAATTCCCAGCAACCATATGGTGGCTCACAACCATCTGTAATGAGGTCTGGTGCTTTCTTCTGGCCTTCAGGCATACACGCAGACAGAATATTATATACATAATAAATAAAAAAATATTAAGAAAGAAAGAAAAGAGAAGTCCACTGTCAATGTCCCACTTCTCACGGTCTCTGCTAGGCTGGGTCTCTGAGGAAAACTATCTCCTAGAGGGCTAGGTAATTCTAGAGGGTGATGCCCAGTCTTCAATGGCTCCTTTAAGGAAGGACAGTTGACTCTTTTCAGCCTTCACATCAAGCAGTGTTGGGTCTGCCTTGGTGGCTGCCAGACCCTAGCACTGGGCACAGCCCAGAGCCAACACTCTAGCAGAATGAATACTGGAAGGCTGAGGAGGGAGTCCCCAAGTCAGGGTTATATTTAAATAAAGAAACAAAGGGGCTTAGTGGGTAAGAGTACTTGGTGCTTTTCCAGAGAATCTACATTCAGTTCCCAGCAGCCACATGGCAACTCACAACCACCTGTTACTGCCACCCCCACAGGATCTGATGCCCTCTTCTGGCCTCTGTGGGCACTGTGTGCATGTGGTGCAAAAGACCTACATGGGACACCTTTAATCCGAGCACTCGGGAGAACGAGGCAGGTGGATTTCTGTGAGTTTCAAAGCTAGCCTAGTCTACATAGTAAGCTCCAGGCCAACCAAGGACCATATAGAGAGTTAGAGAGACCTTGTCTCACCACCCCCAAAACAACAACAACAACAACAACAACACAAACAAAAAAGAAACCCTATATCCAAACACTAATAATAAACAAAAAGACATGGGCTGGAGATGTAGCACAATTGGTAGCATCCTACCTTGTCTAGTGTACACAAAAACCCTGCATAAGAACCAGGCATAGTAATGCACGCCTGTAACCCCAGGCCTTGGCAGGTTAGAAGTTTAATGTCATCCTCAGCTCCACAGAAAGTTCGAGGTTAGCTTGGTATACATGAGACCCTGTCTATGAAACTTTTAAAAAATGTTTAAATAAAGACACTTTATTTACAGATAATACAAAATAAACCACGGGACAAACTACTGGGCAGGGAGGGGAGGGGATAATCCCCATCATAGCCATCCTCTCTAACCCAGAGTAACTTATAAAAAAATTAAAAAGGCCTGGGCAGGGGCTGGACTGGAAGCACCTTTGCTGACGGGGGTTGGGCCTGCCATCTCAGCCATGTTGTTCTAGAGCACAGTAGACTCTGACTCTCCCCTCAGAGTCCCAGGCCTGGCAAACACGGGGCATAGCTACAAGGACAGTTAGTGGCCATTGCAGAGGCTCCCCAGCTAAGGACCCTGACTTCTTCCCTAAAGGGCTGGGAATCAGTAGGTGGGTAAGTGACTCTGGGGGCAGGCATGGGGTGGGCGTTATTGCAGTGCTCCAGCCAACTTCCTCCTGGCCGTGGAAGAGGGTCTACACTGGGTTTGGGAGCAGCCATGTCAGGGCAGGAGTGTGGGATCTTCAAAGCGATGATGTTGTTGAGTCTACCACCTCACGGCCGTTGCAAACGGTGGGAACAAACTGGGATCCAGACCCTGGGGAAAGGTGACCAGAGGTTGGAACTGACCCCAAGAGGCAGCAAGAGAAGTAGGGCTATGGAGGTGAACATCCACCATGCCTCTTGCTGGTGTCCAGTGTTGTCTTGGGAGTACCTCACTGGCAGATAAGGGATTTCAGCATGCAGTCCTGGGGAGTGGACTTCATGCCTGGGAGCTGGGCAGGAAAGGGGACCTAGAAGGGGAGGGTTTAGAATGCTAACCTTGACCAAGGTTGGCACTGGCCCTGGGGGCAGTGCTGCCAAAGCGGCTGGTAGGTGTGCGGTGGCTCACCACGTTCTTCTGCGGCTGGAAAAGGATGATATGCAGCTTGGGTGCAAAGAGGCAGCCGAGCACCACAGAGCCACTGAGGCTGACCGACACGCACATGGTAGTGGTCTGTACCTGTGAGGGTGAGTGAGAGAACGGGCACAGGTCAAGGAGGGTATTCCAAAGGCCTGGGCCTGGGCCCGTGACCCCTCCCTAGGCTGAGGCAGGGTAACACAGCAAGCATCACTGAACAGTCCTTTGGCTGAGCCCTGAAGAGGGATGATAACAATCCCAGTGTCAGCCCCAGTTAATCATTTTGCAAGGCACACCCAAATGCTAGCTGAATTGTGAACATGAAAGGGTGCATGTATGCATAGCGGTATTTGCATGCAAGGGGTGCATGCATAGGGGTGTGTGTATGCGAGGGGTGCAGGTAAGAGTACATTCGTGTAGAAGCATGCATATCAGCGTGGGTGTATGTGTGTAGTAGTGAGTATGCAGAGGAGTATGAGCAAGTGTTTGTGGGAGGGGATGGATGCGTGAACAAGGTCTGTGTATGTTCTATGTGTGCCAGGATGTGTGTGCACACACTTGTAGATGCATAAGGGAATGTATATGCATCTTCCCGTATGCAGGCATGTGTGTTTGTGCAAAAGCATGTGCATGCATAGTTGATTACTGCGCATCTCCAGTGAGTCTTTAGCTGGTTCTGATGGGCATGCAAATGCAAATCATATGCAAATGCAGGCTGAGTCAGAGCAGATTCCCTTCCCAGCCTTGGCCTCTACTACCCAAGCAGGTGGCCCAGCAGGTGCAAGTGGGACAGCCAAGCCCAGCAATGCCCCCCCTCCACCGCCCCCAGCGGCGCACTACCACACCTCTGTCTTGGGAAAAGGGCCCACTCCAGGGATTGCCAGTTTTCCAGTTCCCTTCATTGTTAAGACCATCAGTTTAGACTCCCCGCCCTCCCCCCCCCACCCCCCGCCGCCGCTCTGGACTCCCAAGCTGAGTGACCAGAGCCTGGGACTGACTCTCCCTGACTCTCTACTTCATCAGTTAAGCAGCGGAGCTGTGGAGTTTGCTTGAGTCATAAGGATTAACCAAGATAAAATCCTCTTATGATTTGGAGCTCAGCTCATCTGCCACCTCCTCAGAGAGACCTTCCCAGGCCATCTCATCTGAAGGAGCTGTTGCCTGTTGGAGTCGAGGACACCCCTGGGGACTCTGCCAGTTGAAAGCCACCAACTGGAGAGCAGTTCTCACCTCATTTGGTTTTTCTTTGCTCTCCCCCCCCCCCACGCAGCTCTTCCACTCCCTTTGCTTTTCTTTATGTATTGACCCCTCCTCTATCTCCAGATGACCCTTCCCTGGAACAAGGCAGAGCCTGCACTCTCCAGAACATTGTTCTGCAACCCCAGCTCCTCCCAGGTTTGGGGATGGCATCAGAGTCCTGACAGCTGACTGCACACACACACACACACACACACACACACACACACACACACACACAAATTCCCATCTTTCTGGACATTTCTCCAAGCTTTCTTTTTCCCTTACACCTCTTATCAGGGTCCATTTGACTTCTTGAAACTTTAGAGTTAACAGCAGATAAAATGAGACAGCAGGAAAGAGTGGGCTCAGTGTTCCACCCCCTCCGACTTTTGCAACAGACGGCTTACCCGATAATCACTGGAGGTGACATAGAAGATGGGAAGGAAAGCCAGCCAGATGATGCAGGTGGTGTACATGGTGAAGCCAATGAACTTGGCTTCATTGAAGTTCTCTGGGCACTTCCGGGTCTTGAAGGCATAGAGCGTGCAGAGAGCAATGAGGAGCACGTTGTAAGCCAGTGAGCCGAGCATGCTGGCGTCACGGTGGTTACAGCGCAAGGTCACTACCTCCCGCCGTTCAGGGGCTGTCTCCTTGCCTATGCCTGGTGCCTCCACCACCAGCCAGGCAGCAACAATGAGCAGCTGGCCTGAGATAAGTGCCAGGCAGATGGCCACCTGTGAGGCAGGACTGATGAAGCGCGGCCGCTGGGCACCTTCCCGGGCCCCGCCAAAGATTCGAGCAATGCGATTGGTCTTAGTGAGGAGAGCTGAGTAGCAGACAGAGAAGGCAGTGCCCAGACCGAGGCGCCGTAAGGTACACACTGCCGTGGAAGGCTTGGCAATAAAGATGAAGGTCATACAGTAGCAGAGGAAGACACCTCCCAGCAGAATGTAGCAAAGCTCTCGACCAGAGGCCTTAACTACGGGCGTAGCATTATGCCTTATGAAGACACCCAACACAAAGAGGGTGGCCAGGCCACCTAGGCAGGCAATGGTGACAGGTCCCACTGCCCAGGCATCACCCCAGCGGATATACTCCTGGGGCAGCTCAAAGCAGCCAGTCAGACTGGCATTAGGCCAGTAGCCCAGACCACAGTCAGCACAGGTGAACTCATCCAGCCGGTACTCATAGGGCTGGCAGGGGATGCAGAGCCAGCAGCAGACCTCACCCGGCTGCACGCTCTTCACCTCATTCTGAAGGCAGGGCTCACTACAGCGAGAAGCAGGAAGGGGGCCAGCTGATGGGGAGGCCCATGGGATGAGGCTAGTGTCCAGGCTCAGACCTTCTGCCCAGTAGCCTACCTTCTGGTAGCGATAGCGCCCACTGCCTGCCCGCAGATAGGTGAAGATGTTGTAGCGGCCAATACCATCACCAAAGCGGTCAAAGCGGACCTCGTTGTCAGTATCTGCTGGGCGGAAGGGGGCTGGGACAGAGGAGAGAAGAGGTTAGAGAGAAGAGTTACTCTGATGTGACCTCAACCTTCATCCTAAGGTAGAGTCTTAACCCCAGAGGCTAACTTTTTCCAACACGGAAGCCCATTTTAATCCCAGCTACTTTCCTAAGACAATTTATAACAAGCTACGACCCTAGACTCCAGCAACAAACCTCAGCTCTCACCACGCTAAGCCCCAAATGGGCTTGTACCAATCCTATTAGGACTTGCCAAGCCCAAGCTTAGATTTTAGTCTTCAAATTCTAACTCTATCACAACACACAACATAGCTCTTTCACAGAAACTTAACGGAGATCCCAGTGCTAAACCAGGTCTCTAGCTGCAATACCCATTCCAGCCCCAGTCAGTCCTAACTGGTCCATGGCAAACAGAATCCTAACCTCAGTGGCCACCTGAACGCAGAGCCTTGCACAGGATGGTCACTGCCATCTCTATCCCCTAGTAACCTCCTGCCAGTTATTTGGAAATTCTATGCCATTTCAGATAAGGGATCAGAACCCTCAGACTTTGATACCCACGGAGGCCCTAGAAGCAGCCTTTACACCACCAGGATGCTGAAGGCAACCTGTCTGCTTGGTGTAGGTCTGGACCAGACTACGCTCTGTCTCTCCTGGCAGCTTCTCCTGCTGCACCACCAAAGGTTTCTCCTGGAGCCAAGCACAGTGGTTCTGAGGCTCTCGCTCTTCTCAAAACTGCTACTTAAGTTTTTCTTTGAGAACACTTTGGTAGAAAAATCAAGATGAGGATGGATGTGCTGGTGCACACCTATAATTCCTGTACTTGGGAGGCTGAGGTAGGAGAACTGCCATAAGTTTGAAGCTATCCTGGGCTACACAGTGAGTTTGAGACAAGGCTAGGCAATGTAGCTATATAGGCTATATAGACCTATCTAAAAAAATAAGTTTACAAAATCCATCAAGATTAATAATAGGGGGGTTGGAGAGATGGCTCAGTGGTCAAGAGCACTGGCTGCTCTCCCAGAGGACCCAGCTTCAATTCCCAGCACCCACATGGCAGCTCACAACTGTCCAGTTCCAGGGGATCTGACACGTTCATACCAAATACACATAAAATAAAGTTAAATAAATATTTAAGAAAAAGATTAATAATAGAGGTTTCACTAAATAGGATGCCTTCCTGTGGTTCACCCTCAACCTATGCTGATTTGGACTCTCACTCTGCCTGAGGATTAACTGGGTTCCCCGGCCAGATAGAGAGTCAAGAGCTGGAGGTAATGTCTAAGCAGTAGGCAGGGATCCTAGAGTCAGGACCAGTCCAAATTCCACTTTCTGGAAGATTCTCAAAAAGTGGAACCTCAGCCCTGACTCCAGCTGGGATCTTCTGGTTATGGTCCTTTTGTCCTCCCTTCCACAACCCCTGACTTGTGTTATATCCTACGTCTCCTTAACATGTAGTGGAACCTGAAGGCCAGCGGGTTAACAGACACTGGCCAGCGCTATTACCATCAAACTTGACGTTGAGCACGTAGTCTTTGTAGAGGCGGCGCCCGTTAACAGGTCTCATGGCATCGCAGAGGTGCGTGGTGTTGGGACAGAGGGCACGGTGCATGTTATGCAGAGCGTGGGCCATGGCATATACTGCGTTGACCACAAACATGATCTTAGACTCCTGCTCGAAGGGCACAGCCCGCAGTGAGTGAGCTGCACAGTCTCGCTGCCGGAAGCTGCACTGGAACCTCTCCTCCCAGAACTCACGGAACCAGGGGTTCCGACTGTTGTTCCAGGGATCCAAGCTCTGGAAGTAGGAGGCAAAGTCACTGATGGGATAGGAGGCCAGCTCAATGGTGATGGCCCCCTCCGCAGCCCCTTCACTTCCTGCTACCACACTCTCCAGGGCCCCCCAGCCATCACTGGCCACCCACGTGAAGCTGGCGTTGAGGCGCTGGGTAGCTGCGAGTAGCTCACGGGCATCCTCAGACCGGGTGAAGAGCACGGCGACCCGGGCGCTGGGTTTCTGCAGCAGGGCTCGCACCACGCCCTCGAAGGCTGCCCGGCTCATGGCCCGGCCCACCTTCTCCGAAGTGGCCACGCAGATGTTTCGTGCGCGAGCCTCGAGCTCAAAGGCCTCAATGCCGGTCTCACCGTAGTCGCCCTCAGATGCCACTGTTGACACGTACGTCCAGTTGAAGAAACGGAGAATCTCAGCCATGGCCTTGGCTTGGAAGAAGTCTGGGGGTACAGTGCGAGCGAAGTAGTCGTAGCGGGACTTGTCGCTCAACTTGGCACTGGTGGAGGCATAGCTGATCTGTGGGATCTGAAACAGCCGCAGGAGATTGGCCACCTGGGCAAAGGTGGAGAGGGTAAAGGTCAGAGACCAGTCTAAACAAGCACTGGAATCAGTCCCCATACCTATGGGATTCCACAGGTCACCACGGAGGGGACCTAGCTATGAGTCTGAACTTGCTGTGTCTTCTGCCTAGGGACTGAAGATTTCTCTCCTCCCCAAAGGACTGAGAGGGAGAACACTCTGGGCCACGAGCTGCACCAGAACTGAGGAAGGCCTGGAGCAGGGAGAGGCTGGCACTCAGCAACACCAGTATAGAGAGACAGTGGGTGGCATCTGGGATATTCAGAGATGCCAGTCTCTCTCATTGTTTGGTACAGGTAGCCCTTCTTAAGTGCCAATTCTCATGGGAGGCTGGAGAAATGTGACCCCAGGAAGAAAGGCCTAGAGCCAAGGTCTAAAAAAAAAAAAGCCTGGGAAGCCCAAGTTGGTCTCAGCTGGGTACCTAAGCATGGAATGAACAAGGCTTCCTGCTCTACTACTGACTGCCCGGCACCCGGTTTCTTAATCTTTGGTTCCCATGGCCGCAAGAATGAGGTTCATCTGAGAGCTCAGCAGATGATGGATGAATGGAAGTGCAGGTACTACAGGAGAGGGTGAGGGCCCTGTATATGGGATACAGGCTCTCAAACGGTCCAGAGCTCAAACATCCCCACACACGTCTTATGTACCCCTCTAACCCCTGTAACCCTCTGAGCCTTGCTCTCATTGAATCACAAATTGCTGAGCAGCTGAAGATGATGTGCGGGGGCTTCGGCTCTAGCATGTGGAAACTGGCAGAGGGGCTGGAATGAGGGAAGTCACTAACGGGCCAGCACAACCTGACTAAAGGCTGGGCGGCACTGACCAGGACAGGAGAAGAAAAGCAGTCTGACTCAGGAAGATGGGCCCTGCTAGAGAAAGGCAGCTTCGAATGGCAAAGGGGCAACTGTGCTTCTGCAAACACATGCATGGGGCCCTGGAGAAAACTGTGGGAAAAGGGGGTGCTGGTAAACACCCCAGAGGCCTCTGTGACAGCAGATATAGGTGCCGGCATGGCCACACTTGTCGAAGCAGCCACTGACACCTCCACTAGCTAGGATTAGTCAGGCAGGTTCCACCAGGCCCTGCAGCTCCTGACTCGGCTTCGTTTCTCCTAAACGATCATCCGAGGTCAGGGGTCAAAGGCCCACTTCAATGGCAGAGACCTCTCCTGAGGAAAGTGACGCCCTCACCAAGGTCCCCAGATAGTCCCTAGCCCTGATTCCAGATCTGCTCTGATCTCTCTGCACCTACACTGGACATAGACAGGAAAGGACATGGATGAGGAGACCCCATCAGGAATGGGGAGGAGCCCAGCTAGGCCAAAGCAGTCAAGTGAGGCCATGCATTCGGTCCAGGGAGAACAGCAGAAAGTCTGCTGGATTCACGATTCACGGCTGAAGACTAGCAGGGGAACCCTCTGCTGACCCCTTGTGGAAGAACAAGTGGTGGCAGTGGGGTTCCTAACCTCCCTCCCTCAAATTCTGCATCACCTGAAGATCATCGGCCACCCTCCCCATATACATTCTCACCCAACTGCTCTTCCCCCTGGGTCTCCACCTCGTTTCTATGGCTGCTCCAGGCTTCTACGTCTATCCTGTCAAAGCCAGATGGAAATGATCTGACAGACTGGGTTGATAGCCCTGATTTCATACTTCCTTTTTGCTACTACGTTGATTTATGACCTGCTTTCCCCATGAACCTGCTTTCTTGCCTATAAAATGGGTTAGTACTGATAGCAGCTCATATTGACTATGCCCCTATGATACACACTATCATCTTGTGAAATTTCTACTACAAACCTAAAAGTAGAAAGTGTTATTAATCTTATTTTATAAAGAGGAAGCTGAGACATAGAAAACAAAAGCCTGTCCAGAGCCATGCAATTAGTATGACGGGGAGCAAGGATTCAGTCCTGAGGCTAACGTCAGAGGCTGCCCTAGTAACCTTTTTGGGATACTTAATATCAGGTGTGTGTGTGTGTGTCTGTGTGTGTAACAGGATGATTCTGTTTTCTCTCCTTTCCCCCTGAGAGGAGTTTCTCTTACATAGTCTCTAGAACAGACCCTAACATGGCCAGGGAACTTTTTTTTTTTTTGCCTTTTTTAGGAAACAATTGAAAGGATGATGGTGGTACCCTTCCAATGCATCCATCCAGGAAGTCCCTTCTCATCAGGAATGCTGGACCATCCTTTCCAGCCTCCCTTCCTCAAACCCATTTGGTTGATTTCCACGTACCTGGATGGAGACATCACTGTAGGAGCCACCAATGACACCGGTGATGGCCGTGGGAGCATCGCTATGGGTGGCATAGGAACCATCGGGACAGATGTGGCGTGAGCCATCAGCACCACGACTGAGTGAGGCACGCACAAAGTCCAATGCCTGCTCCAGGGCGTGTGTATCCTTGGAGCAGCTGTCGAGGATGTGTGCACCCAGGCGTACACCAGGCAGCAGGTGGGGGTCGCGGTTGATGCGGTCCAGTGCAAAAAGCATGGCCTCTAAGCGCTGTATGCCACGGTGCTCATTAACAGGACCACACTCCTCTGCTGGGCCACCCTTCTGGTGTACTGGGAACAGCCCACCCAGCACCAGGTCCCCCTCCAGGGTCAGCACCTTCTTGGCTGGGCCCTCAGCCACAGCACCCCACAGCAGCAGCGGTGCCAGAAACCCAAGCAGTGATCCCATGGCCCCAAAGGGGATGGTTAGGTCCAGCAGACCAGGGTCTTCAAGGGATGAGGATAAACTCAGCAAAGGCAAAGAGAGGAGGAAACAGAGGCCAGGAAAGGACAGACAGGAAGAGAGATGAGAAGGGGGCCAGCTCCTGCAGAGAGATAGACAGACAAACAGGGAAAAGTAGAACCAGAGAGTGGCTGCTCCCTTTTATTTCCAGCTTTCCCTCTGACTCTGTTCTTTCCCACATCCCCTTCCCAGGTACTCAGGAGTCATGATGAGGGTGATGTCACTAACTATGCTGAGAAGCTCCTGGGCTACCCCCTAGGTCTGTCTCTCAGCTTTGCCCTAATCTTGGCTAGAGATGGGCTCCGTGTCCCTACCAAACTCAGAAAAGAGCAGGGAGGGTGGGAGTGGGGGCTCAGGCAGAGGGCAGGGCAACTAGCCATTGCCAAATCCTACACAAACCAAAGGGCCTATGCTAACCTCCTAGGAGACCCATAGAATAGTGGCTGAGGCCATGGCAGCTACACACTCAGGGATCTAGCTCCCATTGCGAGCCTTGGATTTCCAGAGCAGGGGCACTGGAAGACCCACCACAGGAGGGAAGAGTCTCTATGCGATAGTTTTGAGCCCAACAGAAACTGAAGCCCCAGTGAACACCCAGGGAGCTAGACTCTGGTTCTTAAAGGGCCAGTCCCCAAAGTCTTCTGAATAAGAAAGAAATGGGGACCCTGAGCCCAGAGAGATAGCAAGGTAGAGGGCCCAGAGCAGGTACCATGTAATTAAGTCTTAAATCAACAGAGTAAATAGATGTGGACATATATGTGTCACAGGTGGGGGACAATTAACCTGGTGAGACCTCTGAACAGGGATGGAGCTGAGCTGTGGATGCCCAAGCCTTACATGGGAAGCTGTTGGAGACTTAGTGTCTCTCTTCAGTCACTCCAAGCCCAGTAGATGTCATTTCTAGCCTTCCCCTCCTCGCCCTTTGACGGACCTTAGAGTTCCCTTCCCATCCTCTTCAGCCTGCACCCTATCACCTGCACCTAGTCATCCACCCTACATTATCCCTACACAGGCAGGCTCTTAAAATCATGCAGACTGGGAGAGGGACACATCTTTCCTCGGGATTGAAAAGGAAACTACAGCTTAAGGGGACAGCAACTAGTTCCAGGACCCCGTCCTGGCCACAGAGAATAAGGCTTCTCACTGGGCTAGTCTTCTGTGGGAGCCAGGGCAGGGGAACTCAGAGCTTGTGAGGACCCCCAAAGAAGCAGTTTAGCCAGGCAAACAGGAGAGAGAATGAGGGGTAAAGACAAACACAGATGGGGCAGAAACCCAAGGGAGGCCCTGATGGAAGCTGAGACAGGGAAGGGGGCAGAACCTGGGAGTCCAGGTTCTGAGGGGCAGGACCACAAAAATCTGAGAGGGCAAGCGAACCTGAGAGGCTGAGACAAAGACAGAGACACAGACAGAAAGAAGGACCAGAGGACGCTGGAGCAGGAGGCACTGGGAAGCGCGATGCAGGGCGTGCGTTCTCTTGGGAAGGCGGGGTGCCCGGGACGGTCTTCCCGCTTGCTTCCCGGAGCTCCCAGAAAGCGCTGTCTGGACGCCTCGGCCTGGGTACTCCAGAACTCGAGGACCCGCGGGGCCCCGGGTTGTGGGGTCAGGGCTAAAAAAGGTTGGCAGTGACCGCGGCACCACAGGCTAACCCTACCTGGCGCGCCCAGCTCTGGCGCGGGGCTCCGGTTCCCGCTTGCTGGCTCTCTCGCTGGCTCTGCGCTCTCCGCCCGCCCGCCCTGCCGCTTTCAATCGCGGCCTGCCCCGCCCCCGGCCCCGGCCCGCCTCCAGCCCCTCCTCCGTTCCATCGGACTCCTAGTCCCGTCCCCGTCCCCACCCCCCACCGCCCCAATTCGGCCTGCACCTCCCGCTTCGCAGGACCTCTAGTCTCCAGTCTCCCGGGCTCCTAGCCTAGTGCCTCCAACAGCCTTCAGCAGATCCCACTCTTGACAGATCCGCAGGGCCTGGAGCTGTCCACCGTGTGGTGCTGAATCCCCGGGCGCTCCCACTCTGCGCTGGAGCAGGTGTCTCTCAGCCCCCTCTAGCCCCGATTCAGACTGGGACCCGGCAGGAACTAGGTGTGAGGCACTGGCTTGGGAAGGTCACTGAGCTAGCACAGTGAGCACAGTGTTATAGGTTCTTATATGTCACAGAGTAAGAGGTGGACCTTGGGTTGAGAGCTAACACCGGAGCTTGGGGTATATAGGAGGTAGGTGGGGTGCTTGGCTGTTTTCCCAACCATTCTCTCCACCCAGGGATGGCAGTTCAGTCTACATGGTAGACAGGCTCCATGTGGGAGCTAAGGCCTGAGTCACTAGGAAGAAAAGATTAGGAGGAGGGGAGGTCAGAAGATGGGGCCTCCCCTTCCTTCCCATAGATGACCTTTAAAGCTACTGCCCCTCCCCCATGAATCTCTGCTTCTATGTGCAAAAAGGGCATTTATCATAGAGGTGACAGGCCATAGGGACAGAGGGGTTTCAGGGTAAAGGACTGGAATTCCTGAGGGACCTGCTGGGCCTGGGTTAGGGGTTAGAAGGGCAGGGAGTGGGGGTTAGAAGGGGAGGCGACTGAGGAAGGGTTTCAAGAATTGGCTGCTGCGTAGAAGCTGGAACCTGAGCAGGAGCCTGAGCAGAGCGAGGACAGCTCTGAGAAGATGCTCTTGACTCTTCCCTCCCATAGCAGGATGGGGACGGCCACCCGAGTAGGGGGTGGTGGATAAGCTCTGTAGTGCCAGGCTTTGCTGAAGGATCTAGAGAGAGAGGTCTATGCTCAGTTTTGGCCTCTGAGCTTGTCCTATCTGGCCCTGGCATCTATACACCCCAATAAGCACCAGGGCACAACATCCCTACTCAGCCCTC
Organism: Arvicola amphibius; assembly: GCF_903992535.2. Classification (NCBI taxonomy): domain Eukaryota; kingdom Metazoa; phylum Chordata; class Mammalia; order Rodentia; family Cricetidae; genus Arvicola; species Arvicola amphibius. Next base: position 172,936,477 of record NC_052049.1, read on the forward strand.
CAGTGTTGACCTGTCTTCCACAGGTGTCAGTGGATGCAAGGTCAGCTCAGATAGGTGGTAAAATGCCATGCCCAGACCCCTGAGGCATCTCTCTCTACATGAGCATGTGGCATCTGGGGCAGGGGGATGACAAAGCTAGGTCTTTTCTCTGGACACAGAAACCGGATGCCCCTTTGCTCTGTAAAGAACACAGCTTTTAAACAAAACAGACACATCAAACCCAAACAAACAAGCCGAACCACTAATGGGAGACAAGGTGGTAGCAGGATGAGGGTTCAGAGCTGTCAGACAAAGCTGGGGAGACAGACACGCCGTCTTTCAGATCCTGCTCTGCCACAGGCTGCTCTCACCCTTTGGCTGGCTCGGAAAGACTGCTCCCTGGGGTGAGTGAGTGATAGGCTGGGCTCTTGGAGCAGAGGGGCTGACAGCAGGAGGGTGCTGAGGTGAGAAACTGCAGAGAGATCCCAGCCATACTTCCAGCCCACTTACCAAGGCAGCCTCACTGAAGATATGGGGCTTTCCACAGATATTGATGTACACAAAAGCAGCACAAGAAGCCCATCACATGGCCTGCAGCAAGCAAGCTGCAATATCCCACTGCAGCACAGATCACCGATGACACTCAGCTATGTAGCCACACCTGGCTGGGCACACAGGCAAGAACACATTTCACCAAACAGACACAGCTATATTCATGTATACAACTACACATATATAAATGTAGCCATAATTATACATGGGGGCAACACCTAAAAATCTGCACCTATACATACATATACATACAGCTGCACACACAGACTTGGCCACATAGCCACAGCAGTACATACATAAGGACACTCAGCCAAACATGCCCACCCCAACACAGCTGCAATCATGGACACAAAGCTACACTCATAGCTTTATACATGGAGACACAGTATAACACACACACATTTTACACATGAACACATAACCATATACACACAGACCACCCAGTTGCCTATATACAAAGTCCACATAAATGCTTCCATCTAGCTAGCTTTGTATATATAATATGCATATAATATAAATCTGACCACACAAACAGAAGGAATAGCAACATACACACATAGCCACACAGCCATGTCCAAGTATAATCACAGGGACACAGCCTCACCCATGGCAGACATACACATACCCCGGAACAAAGACACTGGCAGGCCCGGCAGGGGTCTCTTCAGCCACTGAGAAGGCCCCAGCATGGGCACAGGCATACGGACACTACAGACACAAAGGCATCTCTGGGGTGCACGGAGTCTGTGAGTTCCCTACTCCTGAGACCTGGAGGGCACACCTTGTTCTGCTATCCAGCAGCAAGGGGAATCCTGTAGGGCTGCTCTAATGCAGGGGTGACTCCACTGGGGTGATAGAACAGGGGATGAAGGGCCTTCAAAATCCCTCTGGTCAGAGTTCTCAGTCATGTTCCTTTTCTTTGGGTTTGGGTGCTCCTGCCCAATGGAAGTATATACCCAACATAGAACAAACAAACGCACAACTCAAATCCAGGTGAAACAAGAAAGTAATTCCACTTTATTCTGGGTTCTGGAAGCTCCAATGAGTCTGCAAAAAGTTGGCAGCCCAGGAGGCTGGTGCAGATAACAGTCTCTGGCTCCTTCAGCCCTGGGAGCCAAAGGGCAGTGAAGAGGTTTAGGCTTGGGGTAGGAGAACTCAGGCCCCTGGTACTCCCAGCCTAAGCTGGGCAGGTTAAGGAAAAGGGGGCTGGAGAGTTTGCTCAGTTCTTTATCAAATGCACCACAGGAGGGCTGAGGGCTTGTGGTCACTCCTCACCCCTCTCAGGAGTGCTGAGCTCCCGAGTAGGCCCTAGAAGCTTGGCTTCAGGGCTCAGTCGGGTTTCCCCCAAGGGCCCCTCGCCCTCCAGGTCCAGCTCCTCAAAAGATGAGCCGCTGGCACCCGATTCACTGTAGCTGTGCTCGCTGCGGTTATCGCCATCATCCCAGCCGCGGCTGCTTGTCCCAGGAGAAAGTGTGGTGGCTGAAGTCTCCCGACTGCCGGGGCGCACCTCCAGGCTTACAGAGCTTGTATCGCTTGTATCAGCTCCTGCGGCCAGGACAAGGGAGCACTGGTTAGTCAACCCCCACATATTGTCAAAGGTCCCTCCTTCAGGGTCAGGGCAAGGGCTCTACCACCAGCTCAGGAACTGAGCAGGCAGAGTCCACTCATGAATAATACAGTCACCCTGCCTCAGGAGGCCCATTACAGCTGCCCTCTGCCCTCTGCCCTGATAGAGCCAAGGGAGTCTGAAGGGTGGAAGAGAGCAGGAGGGAGGAGCAGCTGCTTTGCACGTCTCTCCCTAGCCTAAATTAGCTCCCGTTCCCTGCACTTTCACGAAGCCACTGACCCCTACCCCCACGTCCATTAAGGGCCACTCAGCCTGAGGGTGACAAGCTGAGGGTAGAACAAAGGAGACCCAAATAGTCTGCTCTACCCTTCATTTTCAGGCTCAGGAGTGGACTGTCCAGGGACAGCTACAGAACATCACCCGTGAGGCAGGAGGGCTGAAGAAAGGGCCAAGAGAACTGTTCTCCAGTCCATGCCCCCACAAAGGCCTCCTGAAGGAGCAGTGATAGTCAGGACATCAGCTGGCTCTTTCCCTAACCACACTGCATCGCTACATGAAGGAGGAGCTGGACCAAGAGCAGGAAGAAATCCCGAGAAACACCCAGTCAAAAGGAAGGAGAGTGCTAGGATGAAGCATTTTAAAGATTTTCTCCTCATAGTCCTGAGAGAACCCAGGGGAATGCCTATCCACCCTGTCTCCACTCCAACCATTGATGCTTTTCAATCTGTCCCCTCTACTCCTTGTAATTCCTCCAAGTGGTCCTTTGTATGCCCTGTCCAGGAGCAACCTCTCAGCCCACTTCTACGAACTAGAAGCACTGAATGCAGGTGGAAGGTGGGAAGGTAGAACAAACAGCCCAGGCCTACTGTGTGCAAGACTCTAGATTGGGAAATGGTCAACACATCATCTGAAGTGTAAGTAAAGAGACACAGCTGTTAAATCTGTTAAACATCATAGAAGGGGAGGGTAGGCTAGCTCACCCAGTTCCTGTCTCCAAGGTAATAAAGTCTTGAGCCAGGAGCAGTTGGAGACTGCTTGCTATTTGCACTGGCCCAGAGCTATCCTAGAGCCTCAGCTGGGGCCTAGTGTAGTGAGGGTGAAGCAATACAATCCATTCTGTCTTCCGGGCCCTCCTAGAAAAGGCCAGAGGAGCACTGGGTTATGGGTAATCCCAGTGACCCTGGGGCAGGACTCCAGCTCTTCACTCACTCACACTGTTATCAGTGTCCCAAGAGCTGCAGGTCTGAAAGGCGTAACGGAGGGGTAGTTTCCCCCAGACCCCATTACTGTCAAGTTCTATCTACTTATCCACCTAATGGCTCACCCAAAACCCTTGGGTGTAGGGACCAGCCTCTTCCCTTCCCACTCCTCAGAGTGATCAGAGGACAGAGCCCAGATGAAGATGGCTGCTGGGAACAGATGGACGCTACTTTATAAAAGAACTTTTCAAGGCAGGGTAGTGGTGCCCCTACAGTCCTACAGAAGGAGGTATCTTTGCTGAGCCTGTGTCCCTTAAAAGAGGACCCTAGGCAAAGCAAAGGAGCATCTGAATTCCCAGGGCTGTTTTGTTAGGCAGAGGATGCGAAGCTACCACCTTTACCCAGTTCCTCCCTCTTCTCTGCCAACAGCCAATGCAAGGAGATCAAATATTCATCGCTTCTGTGGAGCTAAATAATACATCAATGTAATAACAGGCACAAGGCAGCTAATCACCCCCTTTCACCTCCCAGTCCAAGTCAGGGCCCCAGCAGGGAGGCAAGGAAGGACAGGCCAAGCCTTGGGTGGCCGGGCACCCACCATGCATTGCTGTGTAAGTGGCATGCACCTGGAGACTGGCTACCCTGGGAGTCAGGACAGCCTCTGTCAAAAGTGGGCAGTTCCCACAACACCCACAGTAGGGAGTAGGCGGGTAGATGGGTGGGGAGGACAGGCCAAGGACCTCAGGGGTGTGGGAGCTGTGGCTGCAGCCAGCTGTATGCAGTGAGTGCCAAGCCGTCCTTTAACACTCCTGGCAGGCAGTATTTGGGAGGGAAGGGAACTGGGTGGGTGGGCCAAGGAGGCAGGAAGCAGAGGAAGGTTGTAGGAAGGTCAAGGCACTCCTCCTTCCGACTGGGGGTTGCCTGGGCTTGCTGACCTTGTGCCATGTCCAATGCCCACAGTAGGGGCAGAAAGAGTATCTGCCGGGCACTACCAAGCAGAAGGGAGCAGTACCCCATGGAGGTAATTAAGTGGCAGATGAAGTTAACTATGTTGGACACAAGCCCCAAGGGAGAAGAGACTGTCTCCCAGTAGCCTCCTGCACCAGCCCCTGCCAACACATGTCTCTCTAGAGTGACCTTGGCTGTTGAAAACTGGATGGGCAAAAAGACTCCCAGAGAAGTAAAAAAGAGGGACAGTTCCTTTCCCCATAGCCCTGTTATCACCCTAGAGTTTCTGACTAACATAACACATTAACAGAACAGTCAGAAGTCGGGGCCTCCAGGATTACTTGGCCTGTTACCAACGGGGTTTCTTGCCCATGAGTGTCATACAAGATCACGGCAGGATGGTGGAAACAGGTAAATGGCTTGTGGGCTTTAGCCTAGGGCATTCTAGCTACCAGCATGGCCTGGGCTCTGGTGGCAGGGGCTCTAGAAGGTGTCCTATACTGGAGATTGGAAAATACCATGGCTCCTTTCTTACCTTCAGACTTAAGTTTAAGCCCCACTTCCAGATAAGCTCCACCCAGATGACTTTCACTCATCTGCCTAGGACAGTAAGAATTACTATTGCATCTGAAGTGAATTCAGCCAGAGTTACCTGGAGAACATATATGTGGCTGCACATGTCTGAGAACATGCAATTCTGCATGTGAGTCCTGATATAAGGTATCACTTTCCCTCCTTTGCCAAGTAGAGTCTACCTACAGTGCCAGGTCCTTATACAGAGGAGCCTCAACTGTGTCCTGAGATGTGCAGAAAAGGACTCTGGGCAGGGCCCCACCTTTTTCTCCCACCTTTGGTACCTGTGCCATCCACCTGGGTGTCACTGGCCTCCAGAAGCCCTCGGCATTTCCGCTCTGTCTCCTTCACCTCCGGCACGTAGAAATCTCCTTGTCGTGCCAGGGGGCACATGAAATGGATCTGGTCTTGCTGGTAGATCTCCAGCCGAGGGTGGGCACACAGCTTCCGCTCCTACCAGTGTTGCAAAATGTGGTATAAGCACTATAGGGCCCTGACCAACTTGTCCCAAGGGAACTCTGGGAACTGTCTACACTCTATTCCTTCTGGAGGAGCTAGTTGTGTTTTCTCTCCCAATCTCTTCCAGGCTTCAACCCCTACTGAAGGAGGAGCACGAGAGCCCTCCAGGCGCAGGACCCTACACTCCAGGAGCAGTGGTCTAATGACGAAGAATCCTTAGATCAGCAATTTAAGTCATATGCTAAAACATCCCAAGAGTCTGGCCCTGCTAATCCTATGTTTGTCTAGGACTAAATAGCTAGGACCATGGCTTTAGGCACTCAAGCCAAGATCTGATCCAGCTGACTTTTTATCCTAGAACTTTGTGACCTGACCTATTCCCCTTTCTCCCCTAGACAATGTTGACTGACACAGAAATATCAGGTGAGGTCAGTGCCCCTGAAGCTGGGGCTTCCAGCCCCTGTGTATAGACATATTACTACAAACTGCTTTTACTACATCTCCATGGCTAGGTCTGTCAAACTCTGAAACTATCAAATATGGCTCCTGTACTTCCTTACACCTCATCCCAGAGTTTCTGCCGAAGGAGAAGAAGCAGAATCTGAGCTAGAGGGTAGGAAAGACATGAGGTGACACTGGATATTATTACCTAATGGGCTAAAGTACCAGCTTCTAGGGCCCCAGTTCTGACAGACACTCCACTCCCCTTTACCTGGACATAGATTGGTATTTCTTACCCTAGTGCATCAAAGCAGAAGATGTATGCCAGAGTTGCCCTGAGGCAGGCAGGAACCACCAGAATAGGGAGCAAGTGTCTCAGATGTAGAATCTGCCCCCCCTTTCCTGTGATGGGGCACAATTACCCACCAAGACAACTATGAGGCCCCTGCCCTGTCACTGCTCACCCGCCAACCTTCACAACATGGTTATTTATAGCACCTGCCAGGCTCTCACCGTGAGCTCTAAAATGAGCTTTCCACTTAACAGTAATGAGAGACTTATCGCCTGGTTCAGAGAAGCCACTCCAGGACTCCACCTGTCCGACTGCCTGTCCAACCCAAGGGTTGAGGAACCTCCTCCAATTAAAAAGGGCCCCATGGATGGGAAAATGAAGGATGAGAAGTCTGAAAGGAGGACCCAACTAGGACCTTCAGTGCCAGCTAGAGAGAGAGTATATCAAGGAGGCCAGGTGGAGCCAGGTGGCCCAGCCTAAGTCAGTGGCAGCTCAGATCCAATCTCCACAAGCAATCCAGGCAAAGCCTTTCCTCCTGAGTATCCATGCACTGAAACACAGGATGAGATACCCTAGCCCTGATGCTTCTAAGGTCAGTGAAACAGAGTCATCACTTTTACTAGTCTTGACTCCAATCTTTCATGCCAATCTCCAGACCTCTTCAATATCCATTCTCAGGTCAAACCTTTTAACATTTTGTTTTGTTTTGATGGCTGCCTTTGTTTCTAAACATGCTTAACGAAGGCCTGGTTTTCACGATGAGCCTGAGGACAATGTACTCTAAGGGAAGTAAAAGATCATACTGTCAAAAAGTAGGAGTTACTAGGCTCTGGGACTCTTCCAAAGTCAGCACCCAAGGACAGGTATCTGCTAAACCTGTGCTTCCTTCAACAAACTGCTAAAGCCATGGGGGCTCCCGGAAGAAGGCCCAGTTCCTCCCCAGTAGTAAAAAGAAGTAGTCCCCAAATACAGCCAGAGCATGACATTCACTGACATCATCAGACTCTGAGCATTTGAGAAGTCCAACTGCCAGTATCAGAATGACCACAGCTATCTCAAGAGCAAAAGTAAAGTCTGTGTGCATCCAGATATGCCAGAGACAATGAGGCTCCTACCCCAGACTTGACCCTTACCAAACTCATGCTACCTTCTAACCTTTCTTTCTGAAAGAGTATGACAGTAATAGGGAAGAGGGGGTAGTGCTCCTTCCACCCTCTCTTCCAGGCTGGGCATCAGGGTGGGCAGCACCAGACAGCTACCCTGTGCCACCTGCTCTGCCAGCCCCCTCATTGGCAGGCAGCTCTGTGGCTGCTCTGCGCATCTGCCTCCTCCGGAGAGCCCAGCTCTGAAGTTGCCTGGCTGTGGACAGCCTGTTACCATGGAAACTGCATCCTCCATCCTTGCCATCGCCTTCATCTCAAAGCCATCGGGAGAACAGAGAGAAAGAGGAGACAGAGGATGGAGAGCAAACTGTGGCCTGGCTACAGTTCTCTGCCACCCCTACCTCTCTGCAGCCTCCTACTCAGGGAGCAGAACATTAACTGCCCAGGCCTGCTTCAGACTTTAATCCAGCAGTGGCCCACCCCTTGCTACCTAACCTACTATTCTCCCTACTGGAAGGAAGCATAAAGCTAATTAAAATCCCATAGCCTGCTCAACCCCAAATCATTATAACACATACTGGGTCCTGTCAAAATTCAGACTCAGGAGCAGAAAAGGGGCAAGAAGAAGGCAAAAGGGTAAAACTTCTACCTTAGACCTCAGACAAGGAAGGGGCCTCCAGCTGTCCCTGTTGTCCTTCATGGGAGACTACTTTCCCCTCTGTGCTCTGCTCACTAAGCAGGAATGAATCTAATGAAAATTTGGGATAAAAGAACAAGGGGGTTGGGCAGTGGTGGCGCACGCCTTTAATCACAGCACTTGGGAAGCAGAGGCAGGCGGATCTCTGTGAGTTTAAGGCCAGTGAGTTCCTGGATAGCTAGGGTTGTTAACAGAGAAACCCTGTCTTGGGTGGGGGGGGGAGGACAAAACAAGGGGAGCAGAACCAGCATATGCTCTGTCCCTGAGTATTCAGGCAGAAAAAGCCTTTTCCTTGCTAGACAGGTGCTGCCTCCAGGGAAAAAAGAGGGTAGCCATGGGCTGACTTCTGGGTCCTCTCTACACAGCAGGAGTTGCTGCCCAAACAGCATGTCGATGAACCAGGAAATATTGGAAAATCATTGGAGGAAGGTGAGGCCAGCTGCTTCTCCCTCAGCTAGCCCCAGGGAGCCCTTGGAGAGCAGACTGCCAATGGCCAAGGACACTAGCTCAATGCCACAAGAACCTAGTATTGCTGAGAATGGGAGCCCGGACAGGTTTGACATCCCAATCAGCTCTGGAATACCACAGTCTAAGTAACTATGTAGAAGCAATGCAAAGACAGAGAAATCTTTCCTGGCCATTAGGCTATTGTTATCCGACAAACTCCTACCCTAGAGCAGCTCATTCACATACACACAGACCATCAGGTCCTCTCGAAGGCGGAAGAGACACAGACCTCCAGGCCCTCCAGAATCAGAAATAAGAAAGGGAGACTTCAGCGTAACTCTCCTTCTACCCTCCACTAACACGGACGACCTATTCCGAAGTACTGGGAGACAAAAGACACTTCACCACCTTATACAAGGTTACCATACTGAGGCACATATCTCAGCAACCTTGGACACTTACTCTTCACCTCAGGCTAAGCCCACCTCTTGGGTTGGGGCAAGTGTCTGCCCATACTATCCAGGGCTCCCACAGGTTCTGGGCTGGTATAATGGACCAAGGTTTCCTCTTAGGATCCACAGGTAGATCTTTCTGAATCCAGGGGTAAGGGAGGTAAGACACAAGATCTGAATATTTTGTGCTTTGCTCTCAGAATATTAATCTGTGTATTGTCTTCAGCTAGAAGTAGGGAAGGTCAAGGAACAGAAGCAGTCAGGCCAGGCTAGAAACTGAAGGGGATCCCACCTCCAGACTACTCAGGGACTAGGATCTACTTAGGTGACAAAAGCCCCAAATGGAGAAGCCATGGGTGCAGGTCAGGGACTGGGTCACACATCTCTGACCTAAGCTCCAGGTCCATAAAGAAATAAGTTCTGCCTGATGCATCCTTCTTACCTCTTGCTTCAGTGGGCCTCTTTGGTCACCCGTGCTGCCCAGCCTTACTCACTGCTCTGTACCAAGCTGGACAAACAGGCAGTCACACAGCCAGCAAGCCAGCAGCTGCTACATCCCACCCGAGGTGGAAGCTTCTCCTTGCTGGGGAAATGATGCATGCTCATTTTTAATTACACAGACACCAATAGGCTCCCGCCTGCACACAGAGGTCCTCACAAGTGGGGATCAGACCCTGCAGGTCCCTCAGGCGGGTCTGCACTGCATGTGCAAAGTGCCTGGGGGAGGCACAGCAGGGAGGCTGCAGCTAGAATACAGCACATTGTTATTATTCTGCCCAGAACTTCCATCAGCTTCCCTCCCCCTCTCCACAGACCACCCCCACCATCTCCACCAGACTTCACAATAGCTTCTGGCCCAGAACTTAAACGTCTTATCAGGTCCTGCGGAACCCCAATGCCAGCAGGGAAAGCCAACTGGAGGATTAGAGTCCTTTCCTTCCTTTCCTGTCCCTCCCCACGCCATCCTAGCTCTGCTCAAAGTCTTGAAAAGTATAAGCAAAGAAGACAGCCAAGGAAGGGAGAAAAACAAAAGTGGCATGGACAGCCCCATACAGGTATCTAGAATCTTAGCCTAAGCTACTGAAAGTAAATGGTTTTTCTCTGGGTCTTAGTATCTCCAATTATAAAGTAGAAGAATAGATAATTTCAGGAAAAGTGAGGAACAAGGGGTGGGGGAAGGACGGGACCATCACTACTTAAAGACAAGGCATTGCATATGTGGAAAACCACCAAAGAATGGATGGATAGGCCTACCATAAACATCAGTAAACACAAAGATCACTAAAGGATGGCCTACTTCTTTGTATGCCAATCAACAAATTAGAAAAACACAACAGAAGCAAAAAATCAAGACCTTCTCAGAATTAGGTTTAGCCCAGGGTCAGCCTAGGAGCCACCTAAATAGCAGGGATGATGACAGAGGAGCTACACAGGGAGGGCCAGACCTGGGTAGGAGCCTGGGGAAGACTGCAGAAGGGGAAAGTGTGAAGGAGCAAGGTTGGGTGCTGTGCCTGGCACCCCAGCCTGCTGTGCTTACTGCCGCTGTTGCCTGAAGACTTTTCATTTTCACCTCAGAGCCGGCAGCTCGCCACACAATTTACACTTCTGTTCATCTCCCTGGTGCTACCCAGGCCCCAGCTTCCTAGGTAGCTCATGGAGGGGGTGCTCAGCAGCAGTCAGGTATCAGGATGTGCTGGGGACTAAGGAGCAGAGAAATTATGACTCCCTGGAAGCCTCGGGGTTGCAACCATGTCCAGCCTTTCTTTTCTCCAGGGCATAGATGGACAATATGAAACCCTATTTCAGTCCTGTTCTAGACTTTTTGGGCCCTTATGGAAAGGGAGCAGAAGGCTAGGGAGCCTGAGTGAGTAGCCCTGGAAATGGGCATTCAGCTAGAGCTCTGGTGGATCCGCCATAGGATGCCATGACTGTGTCTTCCAAATTGGATGTTCCTGATCATACCCCTCCTACCAGAGCTTCCTAAAAGATTCAGCTACTCTGCAGTGTCTATGTAGTCAAGGACCTTGAGTTCTGCCTGGCTTACAAGCTGATAAAACATTGCTGACTGATTATCCAGCAGCAGGGAGGCTGCTCAGTGCAGATGGAGTCATGAAGCCAAGCACCTGACAGCGAAAGTGGGATAGAGAAAAATTAGGAGAGAAAGTAGCCCTGAATTTCTCAGCTCCAACTGGCATTTTGACCCCTTCTCCACCTCTCAGGGAAGTCCTTTCTACTTGCTTTATTAGACATGTAGTCTCTTATCTAAGGGTGTCATCAAATGGCACGTTATATGAAAAAGTTCCCTTCTCAGAATCCTTTCTACTCCCTAGTATCAAATTCCAAGCTTTCTGGAGAAGAGCAACAGAATTCTTCCTTGGTAAGTCATCTGCCTAGGGAAGGTGCTCTCTCTGAATTGATGATGGTCTAACCAAACAGCACCATTCACACAGACTCACCCCTAGGATCCTACAGGGATGCCAAGCTACAATATTCAAGCTGGTATTTTGAGAGTGGTGGCTCCCATGCCAGCACAGGCTGGCTTTGTGCTTTCAGTCCTAGCAGAGGGAAAAGAAAAGGTGAATCCAGAGAGCTTCAACGAGAAAGATCTAGTACCCTATGGGTACCTATACACCTCAATCTCCAGAAACAGTTCCATGAAGGATGCCTTTGCATGTGAGAAGGTCTAGATGCCATCCACAGCTCCCTGGTATTTGCAGGACCCAGCCAGATCTTTTGGGCATAAACTGTGGTACTCCTCCTGGGCCCTCTAGTCTTAGATCCTAATGTCTCTTCTGCACTTGCCTTCCCACCTAAATAATCCTGACCACCACCTCAAAGTGGCCGCTTGTGCCTTTCCCAGTAACTCTAGCCCTCCATTTCCCACCCTCATACTCTCAGACATGGCTAAGCTCTCAATAAGGGTAATGGGAAAGACTCTACAGTCTAGGGGCTTGTCACCTGATCCCATGTCCTAGGCTACTCCAAGTGCCTTCCTCTTCATGCTGGAGCAGGCCAATTAGCAGGCTGTAGTTCTGCCAAGTAACCTGGCTCTAGAGACCCTGTGAGAAAAGCCCATGGAGAAGCCTCAACCTCACTGAGGGTGAAGACTTCAGGCCCAATAAGGTGGCTGAAGCAGCTGTTTCCTGTGCTCAGAGCAGCTGCAAGGCCACCATTAATGAGCGCCTGCTGGGAAAATGGGAAGACAGACCAGCAGCCTCAGGCTCCAACACTAACAACCAGTGCTGGAGACTTTGAGTGTCAAGCTGGTGCATGTTATTGTCATCTCAGGCCCACTGTGGCACTGTTCCAAGTACAGTCCAAATCCACAAGTCTTCTGCCTCTTGGTTCCACCTCCACTCATGCCCAGATTCACCCACTACTTCCTCATTTGACCTTAGGTAACCTCTTCTTTTTTCAGCTTTTGCCATCTATTTGGGCATACATGCTTTAAGACCCCTGTGATTATCTTCTAACTAATCCCCATCCAAAGGAAGGTTCAGCAATTCATTGTTGAATAAGAGACTAAGCTGAGGTGTCAAGAGGGCCTCCCCTCCACCTTACCCTTTGAATTTTGGTGCTAGCCTGTGTATGGAAAGCACATGCTCCATGCTGAGCCCGATCATAGCTCAGCATTCCTTATTAAAATAAAGCTTGGAACCATATCACGTTGGCAGGGCCAAGACAGTAGCCAAAGAGTGAGAGATGACCAGATATCAAATTTCCCATGGGGCTTTCTCATCTGGATTCCTATAGCCAGGGCCTAATAGACTTTCACTAGACCCACCCTAACTCCTTCACAGATGATGAAACAGGCTATGGGGACACAAACACAGGGTTCAGAACCTAGTGGGTAGAGTCAAAGTTTCTCAACAGGCTGCTCTAAGCTGCATGCAGCTCATCAGGTTGACTTACTGCACAGGCACTTTGCTGTGCCCTGCTCCTTAGATCCTAGCTGGTCAAACTACCACCCACCCACCATTTAAGAGTTCAGTCACCTCCACTCCACAGACCTCCAACCTGAAGCTCCTCAAGCTTCCATTCAGTTCCAATTTCTAATTAGAGTGATGCTTCTTCAGAAACAAATGCCTCTTCTGAAAGCGACCTGGTGTCCCCTCACTCTGCTTACACTGCAGTTACACAGCATCCACAAAATCAAGAATAATCATGCATCTAGCAGGGATGGAGGGGATCTTCTCAGGCTCATACAAAAGTACAAAAGTTTGCAAACCAGTGGAGCCTCAGAAGTCCTCTTCCAGACAGAAGGCTAAGATATTAACTGAATTAAAGAAACTTTAGGCATAATGACTACAGTTAAAACAAGACAGTCTAAGCTGCTAGCCACAGAGTACACCTCAGCATAGCTTTTAGTTCCCTCCCACCCCTGAGCAGTGTGAAGTATGGTCTGGGTTCCCTCCCTCTCTGAGCCCCTGTTAGATCAACCCCAGTCAATACAGCTATCCCAGGACTCGGCCTTCACAGGACCCCTTGTAAGGAAGCCACCTTTTCTGGCAACTCCTCTTACGCGCCAACACTACAGTGAAAGAGTGACACCCGATTTCTGGGGCCTGCCTACTACCAATCATTGTGTGAATAAGACCCTGGCTTTCTAAACTTGGGACAAGATGCTTAAGAAAAACAAAAAAAACCAAAAAACCAGACCCTTCCCCTGGAAATGCCTGGATATAAAAAGCCCTAGAACAGGTGTTTATGGAAAAGATTCTGGACCTCGCTAAAGGGGAGTTAAGCATGGGGCAGGGCAGTCAGGCAGCTTGGTCAGTCTAATCCCCTCAAGGATCCTGATCAACTCTCCTGTCATGCTAGGGACCTTTCATACACAATACCACACAGGACCCTATTTTCACCTAAAGGCTGCATGTACCCAAAGCCTTCCTTGGGCACTTCAAAAGACAGTTCTAAGCTGAGGTGAATTTTGGTGTGTGGGGTCTTTGTCCACTGCTCTAGGCTCTTATCTAGACCGATTATCTCTGCTGTAGTTTTGTAATTTTAAGGAAGTTCAGTTCCCTCCTGTAGCTGCAAGAAGCAGCCTCCAGTCTGGAACTTAAGGAGTGGTCTCCTCTGCCCATGCACTTCAATGAAGCACAATGGCCACACTGGGATATATTCTACATACAGAGATGGTAACATGGTACCCAGGTAACCCTTACACAAACTGTTTCCAGAGTGTTCAGCCTGGAGAGTCCTAGCAGTATTTTTGAAGGCAGAAATTGCAGCATCCGGTTGGTGGTAGGGGCATATACCTTTATCCCTAGCACTTGGGAGGTAGAGACAGGCAGTTTTCTGTGAGTTTGAGGTCAGCCTGGTTTACAGAGTGAGTTCCAGGATAGCCAGGTCTACACAGAAAAACCATGTATTACAAAACAAAACAAGTGCCAGGAGGTGATGGTGCACGCCTTTAATCCCAGCACTCAGGAGACAGAGACATGCAAATCTCTTGAGTGTGAAACCATTCTGGATACACAATGAGTTCCAGCAGTCAGAACTTCACGGGGAAACCCTGTCTCGAAAAAGAACACACAAACAAACAAACAAACACACAAACAAACAAACAAACAGATTCCAGCATCTACAGCTCAGTCTGGCAGATTGCCAGGCTGCAATATGGTTGGTCAGAGAGCTGCCAAGCAGATCACAAAGATGGGTTACAGGTATCCCTTCCAGAAACCAGAGAAGCCTGAAAAACTTTTTTTTTGGCTTCTTGCAGTAACCTCTGGGTCCTCTGCTGTGCCATGAAACCAATGCCCCAGGGTTAGGCACATCTGCAATTGCCAGGCAGTAGCTGCTTTCCATCTCCCAACTCATACATCTCCTACTCCTCACCCACCCATATACACTCCACTTCAGCCTCTGGAGCAGTAGGTGAGACTGTCAAGTCAATCCTCCCCTTTATCTGCCAGCAAAACCATCCCTCATGAAAGAATGTGATAGCTGCTATTATTTCATCTGAAGAACATCCACAGCAATCCCAAATCCAGAGAGAAAGTGAGAGAGTAAGAGAGAAGAGAGAGGAAAGAGGGGGGGGGTTGTATATGTACACAAAGTCAAAAGCAGCAAGTTATTGGGTTAGGAGAGTCACAAGTGCTGATCTCTCATTAGTAACCTCAGTGACCACAGGGCACTGAGGCAGGGGTATGAGGCAGCCTGACTGTTCTGTCCCCTGTGCTGAGAGGCAGAGTACCTCCTGTAGATTGCAGTTATGGCCAACCAGTCTCTTCCTCATCTCCCCATCAACTTAGTCTCCTAGGACCCAAAGCCTGGCTAAACACAGGACAGGTATGGCCTGGCTGATCCAAACCCCTGGCTTTTTGTCCCTGCCACCATCCCAGGAAAACAGAGCCCAGAGAGCAGCTGACAGGAGGAAGAGCTTTCATCAAAGAGATAATGTTGAAACCAGCCAACTTGTGAAGCAGTCAGGGGCCGGGAAATTTGGACAGAGGTATCTAAAAATAAACCCCTGAAGCCAGGAAAAAGCTTTGGTGGCTCAGTCGCTTGCCACTATACCACATGCTACACACCCAGTTCAGAGGTCTGGAACCCAAGAAGTATCTTCCTGGGGATGCTCCTCCAGATTAGCCATCAAGACTGAAGATGATGGCATAGACAAAACAAGATGGAAAACACTGTACACCAGGCCTCACTTGAGTGGGACGAATGACAACCCCCTTGAGACGTCATGCAGAGCAGGTCTAGGACATTTGTATCTTACTTCCTGCCACCATACCAGCCCACTTTCCCACCTCCTACCCCTGGGCCCAGGGAAGCATGACCTCTCTAGCAGTTCTCCTGGCTACCATCTCCCAAAGGAAACTTGCTCATCTTTCCTAGCCTCTGACCTACCACCACGACAGACATCACTGCCACCCAGCCATAGCCACACCCCATGCAGATGTCAAACAGTTCCACTGTTAGCCCACAGAGCCAGTTTTACCCCAAAGTAGGTCCTCTTTGGAATGATTCCCACAGTTCAATGGAAAGCAACACCATGCTTCCAACTACCTTGAAACAGGACACAGTCTGTGTCACCCCACAGCATCCTTCCTAACAGCCAACCCAGCTTCAGTACAACAGCTACACCGCAAAACAGATCGCCACCCCGTGCTGGTTCTGCATCACTGCAGTCACTGCCCAGAGACTTATGGTCTGGAAGAAAGGAAGGCTGGCAACCCAAGCTGTCTGTAGGAAGGAGGAGCATCAACCACCAAGAGAGAGGCAGCCTAACCTGTGGACATTTCCATTCAGGTCCTGATTGCCTCCTGAGCACACTCCCGATCCCTAACCCAGTTCAGGATGGGGTAGCCCATCTAGAACAGATGACTCCAAGAGACTGCATTGGTTGTTAGGTTTGTTTTGGGTTTTTTGCTTGTTTGGTTGGTTTCTGGCACTTGATTGCCTTCAAACTTTCTATCACCGATACACACATAGACAGAGAGAAAGATATTTATAATTCTTTGAGACATGATCTCTTTATGTAACCTAGGTTGGACTCAAACTCTAGGTCCTTCTGCTTCAGCACCCCCAAGAAACTGGAATTCCAGGAGTGTTCCATCAAACCCTTACTTACTACGTTTACAAACCAGGAATGATGAAGTAGAGCTATCATCTGAGACCTTGAGAGGTAGCAGAAGGAGAACCAGGAGTTCAAGGTTACCCTCAGCTACACAGCAAGTTTGAAAACAGCCTAGCTACATGGTTCCCCGCCTCAGAAAAAAAAAAAAAAAAGACAAACAAACAAAACTTTCCAAACAAGCCCTTCACTGTTCTTCACCCTCCCCTGATTAAAACGGCCTTCCCTTCTTTGCAAAAGCTCTCTTGGACTCCACCTTGAAGTGACCTGCTATCTCTAACCACCCTGCCCAAGAGAGTTCCCACTACTTCCTACCATGTACCCCACGTTTACTGCCTTTCTTTATCACCTCATTGTATATGCCTCTTTCATGCACTAATCTTCCACACTGTGTTCTGAAGAGCACTCAGTATGGACTCTATAAACACAAGCCAAACGAATGAATAAACAATCACTTTATTGCAGATAGGTCAGATTTTTAAGGCTTCTGTAGACAGAACCCTCTGTCCAATCTCTTGGTGGCCGACTCTCTTCCCCCAAACAGGCTGTGTTGCCAGTGTTACTTCCTTCCAGGTCAGAAATGAAGGAGGCAGAGCCTGCCACTGCTGTTCAAGTCCTTGGAGGAAATGGGGGTGGGAGCAAAAGTAGCATCGAGGCCAGGGTGACACATGGCCAATGAGAGCTTCTCAGGCCTCAAGCAGGATAGGGACAGGGTTAGGACAGAGACAAAGCCAATCTGACCACATCAGGTTTCTGAACAAGCTCTTGGAGATGGTCTGACCCTAAGACCTTAAACATCTGAAAGAGAAGCCAGGAGTCTCTGCCAACATAAGTGCATGATCCATGAGGGTCTCAGAGAGCTATTCTCTCCAAACTACTTATTCCTCATATCCTGGATTACCTTCTCAGTTACCACCCAAGGGATCTGAGTGACCACCCTCCATGTGCTATACCTATGTCTCACCTTGATGTAGGCATCCAAAGCAGGATGGACTCGGCGGGCAGCCAGCCAGATGGATAGGGGAGTGGTGTAAGGGAAAGTGGCTGTCACTACATGGCTGGGTGCTGGAAAGGAGAATACCTTGAAGCCAAATTTCTGATAGAGGTGGATGAGCTCAGGTGAGGGTGACTCCTCTCCCTCACTCAGGATGCTGCCCACTGCACATCGGCACTTCTCGTGAGGCACCTGTAGAGGCAGAGCATGGGGTCAGGTCAGTGTCACATAAAAGGAGGCCTTCAGACCTCAGGCCCTCTGCTTCTGGGCTAACTTAGCCCTGGAGGAACCACCTGCTCTGGCAAGCTACAGAGCCCTAGATACAAGGATGGAGTTACCTACCAAAACCAGCTATGGCTCATGTCTATGCATCCTGCCGCAGGACTCTCATCCATTCCTTCAGCAAATAGGCTAAGCTACATACATGACTCAGGAATCATGGTGAGGGAAAAAAAAAGAAAGAAAGAAAAAGAAGAAGACTTGATCTCTACCCTCCAGAAGCCTTGGGGAGGAAGAACAAAAAGATGTCTGAGCTACCCCCACCCTCTGCCTCCAATCTCCTGATGTTACTTTCTATGGGCCCCAGTTTCAGAGGGCCTCCAGCAGGACTGCAAATAGCCCATCTGAGGGTCTGGATCTAGCACAGTCCAATTAGTTTATTCCCCTCCTATTTCCCAGAGGAGCAAGCTTTGCAAACAGAGAAATCACGGTAAGTCAGCTAGCAGAAGTGAGGAGAGAGCAAAGAAAAAAGCCTACAGTGGCTGTCTTTCCTGGTTGCTCCATGAGAAGAAGTATGTGAGAATGTGCAGTGGAACACACAGGACAGAGGCCAGGGCAGGGATTTAGCATTTGCTGAGGAGGGTCAGGACGTGAGTAAAAATTAAAGAGGACTTTATCGCAGGTAGGTATAGTCATCATACCAACAGCCTTTGTATCTTTTCCACCTAAAACCTGCCAATTTCCAAATTCCTTCCTGTTTATACTCTAGACTGTTGGTTCCCCATGTCTCTCAGTACCTAACATATGTACTTTCTATTCTACTCCTATCTCTCTCTCTCTCTCTCCCCCCCCCCGTCCCTCCCTCCCTCCCTCCCTCCCTCCCTCCCTCCCTCCCTCCCTCCCTCCCTCCCCCATGATCCTTTCTCCTCTGACTCCCATCAGCCAGAGGCAATGAGTTTTGAGTTTCCAACACTTCCTAGGCTTGACCCAAGGCCTACAGGGCAGTGTTCACTTATGGCAGCAGGTGGCACTAGTCTGTCCAACCTTCCATTTCTCATGCCATTTGCCTGCCAGCAATGTACCAGCCCTTGGATTAGGCCCCCAGGGGAAGGTGTTCCTAAATCCAGGACAGTTAGCACACATTTTGACTCTGATCTTAAGGCACCGCTCAGTTCTTTCCTTACCACAGCCTGTTGACCTCTCCCCACACTTAACCAGGACACTTCCCCATCTCTACTTTCCCAGCACCATGAAGTTATTACACAGCTGCTTCTATCATCCCTACCACCCTGTTTTGGCCTTTTAACACCTCTCACCATTCTCTGGGGGCTTTCTTAGCCCTGATCTACTTCTACTCTGGCAACCTACCTTTGCCTTAGAGTCACACTTTTCTGCTCTAGACTCTGGACCTCTGAGCAGACCCTAGGGAGTTAACCAACTCTCAATATTCTGGCCTTGTTGCTTCCTTGAACCCAGTGACAGCAAGCATAACTTAGGAGTTTTAGGGACAGGCAATATAATGCAGTGTTCATAACCATGGCTAGAGGAAGGCTGGCCAGGGAGTGAAACATGAATCATGATTCTAACCAACTCCCTTTGCTTCTCAGAGCACCAATTCCTTGATATTTCCTTACAGGCCTTTCATATAAAAGATAATTCACAAAGGCTTGGCACTGGAGATCACCAAGGCCAGTTGGAATGGGACTGATGGAGCATGTGATCAAACCAGACTCTCTGAATGTGGCCGACGGTTGAGGCTGACTGAGAAGCCAAGGACAATGACACTGGTTTTGATTTCCCTCCCACTTAGCATAGTTTACATTGGGTCAGGTGTCTTCCCTGTCCTTTGACCTGTCAGTCCAGCAGGCCTGTGGGAGCCTCCTGCCTATTTGACCATAGCAACACTTATGTGTAAGTAAGTCTACTGCATGGACGGGCTTTATGGGAGCCTGGTTTGTTTGGATGCTCACCTTCCTAGACTTGAATGGAGGTGGGAGGACCTTGGACTTCCAACGGGGCAGAGAACCCTGACTGCTCTTAGGACTGGAGAGGGAGGGGGAGAGAAGGTAGGAGAAGTGGGAGGGAAATGGGAGGTGGGAAGGAGGTGGAAATTTTTAATAAATAAATAAAATTAAAGGTTGAAAAAAAATTAAAATAAAAGGCTTGGCACTAATGAAAGATCCCATAACTATTTTTGGTTATTCATACCAATAACAGTCCCTGGGTCTAGAATGCCCATCAAACCTAACCTTTGAATATAGTCCTTCCCCACCCATCCTTCAGGTTCAATGCCCCTTGGTAAACATTTCAGGATGGCTTTGTAACACTTTTGCTCTCTCTAGAACTTCTTATCCTTCTCAAGACTATTATCTTTAAGCCTCTTCCATTCCTTTCAAACATGACGCTGCTGCAGTACCATGTCTTCTCTCTAGATGGTGCACCTGTACTACTTACACATAAGTGTTGCTATGGTCAAATAGGCAGGAGGCTCCCACAGGCCTGCTGGACTGACAGGTCAAAGGACAGGGAAGACACCTGACCCAATGTAAACTATGCTAAGTGGGAGGGAAATAGAGAAAAGAGAAAAAAATGTTAACATAGTTAGAGGGAGAAATGGGAGGATGGTCACTAGTCACTTGACTGCTCACTCCTCTTTATCCCTTGTCTGCCTTAATTTGGATCCCAAGGTCTTTCCTGAGATCACTTCAGCAGTCTCCATGTAACTACAAATAAAACACTCTTGATGCCAAGATACTTGAACACACGATTAGAACCTCTCAATGACTCCCAGTTCACGTCTATGGCAAAACTAAACTTCCAAGCCAAACAGGTCAGGCATGACACTGAATTCACCTCAGGACCAGAAATCAGCAGGGCAGGCAGCCACTGGGTACGTGGCAGAGGGAGGGGCAGAACCCGACTCTGGCCCAGCCCGCCTTGCCAGCCTCCTCTCCTACCACACCCCCATAATCACCCACATGTAGCTATTTGTAGCCAAACATGCCATGTCTTCCCATGCTGCCTCCCTTTGCGTAAGCTACTTCCTCTGCCTAAAATGTTCCTCTTCAACCTATTTGAGTCTTCTTTCTGGAAAACTTCAGTTCATCCTGCAAGACTCAGCTCAACTCTTCTCCTCAAAGCCTTCTGCTATTCTCCTGGGAGCTGCCCTTCCTCTTTGACCCCAAATATACACAAATGAAACAAGTCTTCTGCACTATAATGAAGCCTTCTCATTTTTTCTCAACGCTCCAGCCTCAAGGCAGAAAAGTCTAGGATCCTGCACAGAAAATTCCTTTGGTATGTTTGACAATGGTACAAGAATGAATGCACACAACTGCTCACACACGAACCTACACCACAATCAAATCATCTGAAGAAAGGGAAGTGCTCCTCTCAAATGTAACAGAGTAGTGTTGAACAAAAGAGCTCTCCTCTCTCTGACTCGATTTGTCTGTGTCCTCAACTCCACAAGTAAGGTCATTCATTGTTTGCCCCTTCCCTATCCTGGCCAGAGCTTAGAAGACAGCATAAGAGGTCCCACAGTAATCCTACCACCTGCAGTAGAACCAGGTCACCAGCAAGGAGATAGGACAGCTATGAAGATAAGCCAGGAAGTGACAGAGTTGGTCCAACAGCAGTGACCTAGTCCCACAAGAAAATCCTGGGTCTCCTATTTGTCTACTCCTCCTATTCATATCAAAATTGTTTTGTATAAGAGTAGGACCAGAACTGCACCAAACTGGAACCATAACAGGGAGAGAGGACACAGGTAGAACCATCACCACTGAAGAAAGAAAAGCCCACCCAGGGTCTACCATCAAAACCAAGGCTATCATGCCAGTCAGAGATGGCGCACATCTTTAATCTCAGCACTTGGGAGGCAGAGGCAGAGGCAGGAGGCAGGAGGATCTCTGTGAGTTTGAGGCCGGTCTGATTTATAAACTGAGTTCTAGGACAGCTAGGGCTGTTACACGGAGAAACAATCTCGAAAAACAAAACAAGGAAGGAGAGAGAGAGAGGGAGAGAGAGGGAGAGAGAGGGAGAGAGACAGAGAGAGAGAGAGAGAGGGAGAGAGAGGGAGAGAGAGAGAGAGAGAGAGAGAGAGAGAGAGAGAGAGAGAGAGAGAGAGAGAGAGAGAACGAACCAAGGAAGAGACGGGACATGTCAGACTTCAGCACATCTCTTTTAAAGTATACAGCCTCCTCAGTCCCAGTACTATGAGAAGGAGGCAATTGCTTGGAACCTAAAGATTTTCAGATATGAGTCCATTTTAATTCTAGCCCACTGCCCCTACCAGAGAGCTTTCTGGCAACCATTAGGCCAAAGAGAAAAGTCATCTCAAGGGTACTGGCTGGCTGAGATCTCAAAAGTGTAGGAATAGGACATGATTGGTATCTTTCAGGATTCAGAAAAAGAAATTATGTTCAGTGGAAATGGCCAACCTCAAGCCCACCAGCCATTCAGCCAACAGGAGTAGGTATATCATCTGCCAGTCCAAGCCCAGAGGACTGCCCTGATCCCTTTCTTGACAGCTCTCAATAAGAGCCACCAAGGCAATGGAAGACGTAGAGACAGAGCCCTGTGCATGCACTGGTACTCTCAGGATTAAAATGTAGTGGTATCTGCCAATTACAGATGTATACTGAACCTCCTTTACTCAGATCTGGTATACAGTCAACACCCCAAGACGTGTGTTCTACGTCTCTGTTATGTGAAGAAACCTGGGGTAGCCACCAGGTGGAATATGGGTTGATGCCAACAACTAGGCCAGGGGACAGAACTCATACTTTAGGCTCAAAAGGAAGGAAGTAGTCATTGGGATGTCAATTCTAAAAGAGGTCCTGGGGCTTTCTGACCTTAGGAACCATCTCTCCTACTCCCAGAAGCATGTCCTACTGATTGTGGGCACCTGACAAGGCCTCACTATGCTGCTGTCCACAGGTAAGCTCATCAAATCCAAACAGCCTTGTATAGCCTTGTATGGTCATTTGGTACTGTTCTCAACCTTGTTCCTGTAGCCCAGGATACCAAGTTACATAGCAAATGTCACACAGCAAGGCAGTGTTGGGGTCAGGGTTCAAACCTAAGTAGACAAGCTCTGGAATTGCAACATGCAACCCAGTCACCTGGAATTTGAGAATTCAGTTCTAGCTAGGGAGACACAACAGCCTTTCCCTGAACTGTCTCTCCTCAGACTCAGGGCACCTGGTGCAGATGTTCCTGAAGGTAGAAAAGTCCAATGGTACAAGGCTCTCACAGCCAGGGTTGGTGTCAAATGTGCTACGTGCTATTAGGAGCCAGGCATTGGGCCTTTGCCTCATCAATTTGATGCCACAAAAATAAAACCTGGGATGGGGAGGATGTATTTAGCATGAACAAGGCCCTGGGTTCAATATTCAGCACCCGAGGCAGAAGGGATCCTTTCATCTCATTTGATAGATGAGACAGACTCACTGAGAGGCCAAATGACTCACCAGAGTCACATACTAGAAAGCAGCCAGAGCCTTGATTCAGACACAGAAGGACAAATCCAGAGTCCTCTCCTCTCACTTTACCTCCCAAGGGCAGCAAGGTCGCTCATTTTGTGAGACCTCTCCCACACTTAACATATTACGGAACAATAGTCTGGCTCCATCTGGCAGAAAACATCCACAGATTAAATGGAGCAAAGAAATCCTGGGTCTCAGGAAACAGAACCTCAACCCTTATTTCCACCACCCTATAGAAGAAGTGAGCTCTGAGAAGCTTTATCACCTTATCCCTTCCCAGGCTCCATCTGACCTACATGTCTTAAGGTAGCCCCAAACCCTTCTGAACAGTGAGGAGGGTGGTACAGACCTAAGTCAGAACCCTGAAGACTTGGTTGTTCTAGGCCTTGATTCCCAGTGGACTAATGGAAAGAAAGTGGCATAGTATTCTTTAAGCCCAGAATGCCACCAATTCCTCCATTATTCAATGCCTGGGAAAAACATGGTGCTTGGTGGTGGATGTGAACAGCAGATCCCATCTGCCCAGGCCAGGTAAACTCAACTAGCTACCACACCCTCTTGCCTCACCTAGGCTACCACAATGGTAGACAGGCAGGTTGCATAAGCCCCAAACAGCAGAGGAGTAGATGTGGAAGGTATGACAGGAGGTGGCAGATAGAGCAGACCTACAGGAATGGTGACAGCACCTAGTCACAAGAGCCTATTTGTGGGCCAGTGTGGTTAGGACCAAGTGAGGCACGTAGGGTCCTCCCAGTTCTTCATTTCCTTGCAACACAGAAGGCCCCCAGGGGATTTTTAACCCTAGCAGAGCAGGCTAAAGACAATTTTCAACTCTCCAGTACCCAACTTAGAAAGGGGCTGAGAGCGGAACCCTGCTCACCCACAGCAAAGACAGTGTGAACTATCAGATAGGGAAATAGTGCAGGTCTGTGACGGTGGCCTCTGGAACTCACTCCTACTCGCCAGACACCTTCAAGAGGAAATGGCCTGTACTCCATGAATGCTGGCCATTGATGAGAATAACACCTGTGATCCGTATCAGGTACTGTCCACTCTCTGACACATGGTACCTCCCTGCACCCCTTTGCCCTCAACTATGTCAAGGCTTTCGTGGTCAGGGAATGGAATCCCTTCCTCCTGACTCACCATCTGCTCAGACCTCATACTTTCCTCCCATCCAAGACTCTAGGACTCCAGACGTAAGCAGCAAATGATAGGAAAGAATTTACAGCAACTGCTACTGTCCTGCCTTGGAGGTGTCTCTTCTTTGCCACTTTCTAGACCCATACTGAAAAGATGGAGCTTCCCTAAGCCTTTCTCAGGAATCGTCTTCTCTCTTGCACAGTTTGAGATAGGAATGGTCATGTCTAAGGGAGCTGTTGGTTCATACCTCAGCAGGGTGAGTGATATCTCTAACCTGGCTACTCACTGCTTTACTCCGGGCCTGGAAGAGCATCACTTCCTGCCACAATCACAGAGAAGCCCATCTGACTACTGTGTTGGGAGACTGGAGGTGGTACGCCCAAGAAGCTGGCCACTGCTAGCAAAGGCAACTAGGAAGTAGCAAACAAGAATTTTCAGTTTTTCTAAGAAGCAAAACAGGGTCTCATTTCCAGTATCTTTAGGTTCCTAAATCTTCACCCCAAATGATGCTGTACCCTAAGTACTCAATAAACTATACCTCATGGTCTCCATGGTACCCCAGCGCCAAGTACAGGCCTGGTACAGAGCCAGGACTCAACTATGTATTGACTAAAACAAAAAAAGATTAGTACCTCATTCAGGCTATCTTCATCCCAGTCTCCTCCCCCACCATACCACCGCACACCTATTATACCTCTTACAGCACCAGAATGTAGACCAGGTGGATTGACAGATGGCTGTGAACCCCTGAATCCTGGGAGTTCATGATTCCCTAGCCCTTTTACAATCACCACTGGACAATGTCTAGCTCAGGAACACATTGAGAGCCTCAAGTGTCCCTGTGCTACCCCAAGTGCATGCCAAGATATAATCCTGCTATCATTAGTATCTTCCAGGGAGCTGGAGAGATGGCTCAGAGGTTAAGAGCACTGGTTCTTTTCCTTTTCCAGAGGTCCTGAGTTCAATTCCCAGCAACCACATAGTGGCTAACAGTCATCTATAATGAGATCTGGTGCCCTCTTCTGGCCTGCAGGTATACACACAACCAGATTAATGTATACATAATAAATAAAAATCCTAAAATTAAAAAAAAAAAAAGGTATCTTCTGGAGTGACCCAAGTTTCCAAGTCAGGCAGGTACAGAATCAAAGAGGTCACTTTAACCCTCTTCACTTATCTTCTAGGCTGACCGGACACTGCCAGGTCAGTCTCACTTCTCAGCTCATACTCACAAGTATTTCACCACCCTTTCTTGTTAAACATCTATTGAGAGCCATGTGCTGGGATGACTACCTCACTTTACCACTGAAGTGAATCCTGTCAGCCTCTCTATGAAGCAAGTATTTTATTAGGATGTTGCAGAGGAGGAAACATTAGTTCATAAAAGTTGTGAGATGTCTAAGATTGCACATTAAAAAAGTAATATGATATGATCATATCCCAAACTGCCAGTTCTAAGGCTGTACGCTCAGGGGGCAACTCCCTTGTACCTGCATCCAAGGCAGACGGTGTTCAGTTAACACTGGAGCCCCAGGGCCCATCTCTTCCTGAAGAGAGTCACATGATGACTGATTGGAAGAAGTGGCCAATGCCAGTAGAGAAGTATATTTTAACAGGGTTCTTCTAAGACTATACTTTCAGGGATCATTTCTATAGTTCATAATAGAGTTCTTCTGTCTCATTTCCCTGGCTGTGCCTCCAGTAATGACCCGTTACCTTGATCGGTTCTGATCCTGGATTGAACACCGTCAACCTAAAAGGGTTATGTGCTTCCAATTGTACTTGGGCCTCAGTGCTTCTGAATTCAGGTAATGCCATCTCCAGCCATGTGAGTGCAAAGCCTCAGACAATGTTTACTCATCCCTCAAGCAGCCTGTGCCACCTCTCACCTGACCCAACCAACCTTCTCAGTGGCCTCTATGCCTCATCTTCCTCCCTCCTCCACTTGTTGTCCAGTCAGCTTCCTAACACAAAGTTGGGAAATGATGTCACACCTCCTCCACTAGCCCAAGGAATCTTCTCATCCCCCTTGTCTCTTTCTCTACCCACCCCATACCCAAGAAATCACATTTCCTATTCACCCCAAGACTCCAGGCCTTTGTTCTTATGTTTCTTATAGTTTTTTAATTCAGTCAGCCCTGCACAGCACAGGCAAATCCTATTCATGTGAGAAGACCCATCTATCTGAATCTTCTCCACATGCTTAAGGTACTCTTCCTAAAACCCCCAAATCAAACTTCTAATTAGAGACACTGAGTTCAGTTTCTTGTTGGCAAATCATCTACATGGGACTGACAAGCTAACTACAGCTTACTGAGTGAAATGCCATGTCCAATTCATGTCCAGAGTGTGGGCAAGGAGGACAGAGAGCGGGATCAGCACATCCTTGTTCCACCAAGGGTCCCAATGAGGCCTTCTCTTTAGGCAGAGTGTAGGGCTTGCTCACTTGCGCTTTCCAGGCAAGGAAATCAGACTGAGGAATCCAAACAAAAATCCCCCAGGGTTTAGTTTGGTATGGCTCAAAAATGGAGGCTAAAAAGCCCTTGGCAGAGCTGCCAGCCCATCTAGCTATGGACAGCACCACCCCATAGCACAGCAGGAAACTACATTGGCAAGCCCTGACTCACTGTAGGCTTCAGTACAGCCAGACGCCTACAGGGTAATAGTGATGCTGGATTAGTTTTTGAGCCCAGCATCTTGGGCATTTGGCTCCACTTGGCCCTCTCCCAACAGGTAGCTTGAGGTCTACAGAAAAGCTGCATCACTGGGTGGGAAAGCACCACGGTGACTACAGAGGTAGGATTCTGAGCCCCATGCCCTCTCGGTCCTCGAGAGCCCACAGACCTGGCATGAACGCTGAGAAATGGAAAACAGACAAACAAGATTTAACCCTAGAGAAAGGGCAGACAGCCTAGGAGCACTGGCCTCTAATGGAGATAGGTAAAGGAAGGACAGCAAGAGACAGAGAATCAAGTCCAGACAGAGGTGGGGTCTACTGCACTCAGAAATCTTTGAGAAGACATGAGCAGAGGGACACAGTTGTGGGCAAATACAAAGCTTCGGTGGCCCAGCCTAAATCTGGAAGGGCTTTAAACTTGGAGAGAGAAGATAACTGCAGGACCAGAGTCCTTTACTTGGAAACACAAGATTCTCCTACCCCACCATGACCTGGCCCAGGTTTAGCCAAGAGGCAGAAGCCCACGGAGGCTCCTTACCGTATGGGGGTTGTCATAGTAGACACCGATGGAACGGAGTTTGGGAGAGATGCTGCAGCTCTCCGTGAAAAGCTGTCCAATGTGACCATAGGACCCCACATGGAACTTGTAGGCCACAGTGATGTTATGGATTGGGGGTGATCCAGCACTCACTGTCACCCCAGTCAGCAGTCCTGAATACCCAGCAAAGGCCAGCAGCGTCAGCAGCAACAGCAGAGTCAGGCCCCCAATCAGGCCCAGGAGCAGGAGATCCGGCATGGTTCTGGGACTCCTCTCAGCACCCCAAGGCAGCTGCAAAGGAGACAGAAGGGAGAGGAGGCTGGCAGCCTGCTCTAACCTTGCCTGCCTGCTGATTCTGGCCCAACCTCAGCCATGCCTTAGTGCTCTGACCCAGGAGGGGAGGGGCCTCAGGTATTTACACACAGTGACCTAGAAGGGAGCTACAGATGACTGAAGCCACAAGCCTCTTTATTTCCTAATCATAGCCATTGACGCTGGAACAACTCTGCCTGGCACTAACAGCCCTGCTCATACCCAAGGAAACTGAGTCATACTCCAGGCCCTGACTGGAGTGATTTCCCCAAAGCTGAGCGAGATACCACTTGTCTGCCTCTTCCTTCCTGCAATTGAGCCACACTGCCAGCCTGGCATCCTCAAGCCTCATGCACTACTGTGTATAGTGGTGTGTGTGTGGTAGATATGAGCTGGCGATGGACTGACAAATGTGGAGTTCAAACACTCATTAACAAACAGTATACCAGGCCGGGCGGTGGTGGCGCACCCCTTTAACCCCAGCACTCAGGAGGCAGAGGCAGGTGAATCCTTGTGAGTTTGAGGCCAGCCTGGTCTACAAGAGCTAGTTCTAGGACAGCTAGGACTGTTACACAGAGAAACCCTGTCTTGAAAAACCAAAAGCCAAACCAAACCAAACCAACCAACCAACCAGTTATACCATAATGAACAAAATCACTGGGAGAAAATGGGCCACAAGAAGAAAATCTGATGGGAAATGCTTTTTTGTTTGTTTGTGGACCCATCTGATTGTGAGGACCTGGATTTCCAGCAGAACTAGAACTCCCAAACTAGAAGGGCTGAGATCAAAACAGCCTGAGAGGACAGAACAAAGTCCAACGTGGGTTTTCAAGTTATGAACCACCATGCTAATCAGCGTCATTCCACTTCTGCCAGTCCACAAAGATTAGAAACAAAGAAGTAAGAAGAAAAGGCTGTTAGGAGCGGAAATACAAGAGGGAAAAGGAGGCGTTACTTCTAATAGATGAAGACGGTTTCCAGGAACAAACCCAGCATTCTATGCAGATTCTTCCAGAGGGCTGCATCTGAGTAGCCCAGGGACCAGAGCACACAGAACAGTTAAAAAGAAAGACACATGAACTAGGGAAACATTCCCACTCTAGTTATTTAAAATTCAGTCAAGAGCCAGTGAGATGGCTAAGCAGGTAAAGGTACTTGCTGCCAAGCCTGACAACCTGGGCTCAATCCCCAGAACCTACATGGTGAAAGCAGAGAACTAACTCCCTAAGTTACCCACACAGTGTTTTAAAAGGCTGGGGATTTGGTTCAGCAGTTAACAAACAACAGTGGCTGCTCTTTCAGAGGACTCAGGTTCAATTTCTAGCACTCACATGATGGCTAACAAGCGTCTATAACTCCAGCTCCGGGGGATCCAACACCCACAGGCATCAGACATGCAAGTGATACAGACGTACATATGCGGTAAACCATCCATACACGTTAAGAAATTAAATTGAATTTAAAAAATCCTATTTAAAAAGTAAAGGGTTTTCAAGCTGAAAAGGCAATGCTTTAGCCCTATAGAAAACTTAACTAAATGGATTTGTTCCCTGGAGATTCTGAGTATAAGATATGCTCAGTGTGTTTCCGGAGTCAATGGGCAGACAGAACTGGCCTTACGAAAGAAGCCAAGAGTATTTCTTTACTCATGTCAGGACACTGAGGTGCCTCCCACTGGTCTCGTGCATCTTGTACTTCTGCATGGAAGTCTCATTATCTTTTCTGTTTGCATTCTCTGCCCTACTCATCCTTGGCTCCAGTTCTTTTCAATTCCTTTCTGATAATATGCTAACAACTCTTCCACCCAGCACTTAATACATCCTAGGCACTGTCTGAAAGTTGAAACCCAGCCTCTTCACTAATCCTCAGAAGAATCCAATACAGTGGTGCGCACCAGGAAACAAGTGACTGGAAGTCAAGATGCCTGTCCTAGGTCACACAGGTACTGCACAGAGACACTTGGACCCACACACAGGGAATGGGACCCCAAATAGCCTGACTCCAACCCACTACCGGTGTTTCTCTCCTCTGGTTTCCAGAAAGGCATTTCACCCATGCTGGTCCTTGCTGAACTCAAGTCTAGAAGCTCTCAGCATCTAGGGCACAGCCTACCATGCGAGTGACAAGCACTGCCACACACTTCTGTTGTAAGGGAACTATTTAGCTCCCAACCTTTCTCTTCCTTCACTTCCCAAACTGCTCAGAAAAGGGGTGATATGTTTCTGCCCACTCCCAAAGCTTTGGTCAGCCTAGGAAGGAGAAGTATGGCAAATTCCCCCACACCCAGTGGAGAAAGGTAAGGACGGGATGAGGAGG
The DNA here is from genome assembly GCF_903992535.2 of Arvicola amphibius. Lineage (NCBI taxonomy): Eukaryota > Metazoa > Chordata > Mammalia > Rodentia > Cricetidae > Arvicola > Arvicola amphibius. The sequence continues at coordinate 172,966,456 of NC_052049.1, forward strand.
CTCACCTAAAAAGCCAGGCTCACTTCTAGCAACTCATAGCATCCAGTACAGCAGGGCTCCAGTGCTCCGGAGCTGGGGAGACGAGGGAGGGAGAGAAACGAACAGTCAAGCCAGCCCTGGACACAGGAAGTGAGCCAAGCAGGACACCAGGCCCTGAGCAACCCCTTTCCAGTGAAAGCCCACTGGACGGGTCGTCTACAAGCGTGCCCACCCCACCCTCAGACCCCGTTGGGGGGGGGGGGGGGAATCAGGCCAAATCCAGAGCCACAACGTCAGATCTGGTGGGATCTTCACTGGGCCCAACTCCCACACTTGGCGTCAACGCAGTCCCAGCTGCTGACCTTGGGCACTCTCTTGGGCCTCAGTTTCCACTAACGTCAGAGGTCCAGGGCAAATGCCTTCCTTGGCCCGAAAGCGTCGGAGCTGAGGCTCGACGCAGGCTTCCTGAGGCCGCTCACGTGCGCTCTGCGGAGGGCCGGGCCCTTAAAGGGACCTGCGCCAGCAAACTTGGGCACTAGGAGTCCTGGAGGGCGCCGCTCCGCGCCCTCGGCGTCCAGCCCCCGCTCGCCTCCCGGCCTCACGCACCTCTGCAACTTCTGAGACGCTATAAAGTTTGCAGTCGCGACGAGGCGCGCGGCCCCGGAAGCGGAGCTGAAAGGTGAGCCCCGCCCGTTCTCCCCAGTCCCACTGACCCGGGACGAGCCTGCACCCGACGCCGAGGCAGCGGGCCGCACCGAGAGGTCAGGACCGCCTCACCCTCGCTTTCAGGCCCGGGAACCAGGCCGATCCGCCTGTGGGCCAGACACGATGCAGAGGGCGGCTCCGGCCACGGGACCCAGAAGCGAGGGGTATGAGGGAAGCCCCGGCCGACACCCCGACGGGAACGCCTCGCCTCCGGCTCCGCCCTCACCTCACCAGCGGCCCCACAGACGCGGACCTGCGCCGGAGGTTAGTGCTCAGTCGTGGAGCTTGCGCGCGCTTGCCCCTCACGCTCGCTCCGCCCCTCTCGCGGCGGGACGTGGCTGTGGCTGTGGGCGCGTGCGCTCCAGACTCGGTGGGCGGAGGCCTGCCCCGCCCCGACTCCTTGGTAACCTGCACGCCTTTACCACCCCTCCCCCGCCCCCGCATACACACCTGGCTGGAATAGCAGCGCCCACAACACACATTTCTACTTCCAACAAACCAGAACTCCTGAAGGTGACCAAGCAACAACCAGTAGAGGAGGGAGGGGAAGCGCAGCGTTTTAGGGAGGATCAGCACAGCAATGTCGGCCACTTAGCAATAGTACCACTTACTTTTGCCACCTTCTTACTGAGTCTTCAGGAGAGGCCTGGGAACCCTGCAGAGTCGGGCTACTTGCTCAGGTTTTACATCTGAGAAAGCTGAATCCCAGTCGGGGCTAAACAAAGAAGCTCTGGACTACCTTTAGAGAGTGCAAATATCAATGTCTCCCCTCACCTACCCATCAGATCTTTGGTGAGCAGAGGAGTGATCATTCCTCCATCCAACATTTATTAAGTGCCATTTCCTATCAGGACCGTTCCAGGAGCTGGAAACAATTAATGACCAAATGAAAGCCCTGGCCTCCAGTTCACTTCACAGAATGCCTTTCTCCCAAGCTTCTACTTCAGTGCCGTGGATGTGTTTGTTGGGAGGTCCAATTTGTTTAATATAGAATAGGTAAGTGCAAGCCCCTTCAGCACAGGTTCAATCTTGAGCTAGTATCTGATGACCTATAAACCTCAAAGCACTGAGACGCCCAGATTTATGATGGAGGTAAGGAAGGTAACTATGCTTGTAAACTTGGCTGTTCATAAATTTTGCTGCAAGACAGGCTGGTTCAAGGACTATCCTGGTGCTTCTGACAAGGTAGTTATTTGGAATGATGATCACCCCAAAGAGTATAACAGGAAGATGACTTCGGAAAAAGTCAGCAGTCATGGGGTAACCTGATCTTGAGCTTCATCCAGTGCTCTGGACAGTCTGCCTGGCAGGGGGGGGTTATTGAAAAATCTCCAGGGTAGGGCCAGCAAGAAGGTAATTATAGCTGTTTTACCTGTGAACATCAAACAAGGGTAATGATTGGCTGCTTCGAGCAGAGGAACTGTACACCAGATATAGTTCTTGAGACACAAAAGGGGCACATGTCCCAGGTTCAGGGACAGCTTTTGCCTTCAGGGCCCATGGTTAATTCTGTTTCTCAGAGGTTGATTAGGCTCTCAGGAAACCATTGCCAAAAGACACCCTTTCCTCATCTTGTTCTCTCTGCTCACTTCCTCTAGCCTGGTTGGGAGTTCTAGAACCCAGTGTGTCCCAGGAGTTCTGTAGGAGAGTTGGCCTGCAACTGGTGATCAGCCTATCAAGCTTCATCTCCCAGTGTTTCCAACAATGCCAACCATCAGGTGGCCGCTAGGGGGAAGCAGACGCCTTTGCAAGGCCCTTTCTACACTTCCGACAGGTCTCAGATCCTCTCATGTCACACCTATCCTACCCTACCCCAAACCTAGACCCGCCCTTCCTCTTTCCCAGGAATCACCAACTGAGGCTCTTTTGTCCTGTGTAAATTGCCTGGAAATATCCCCCCAGGGCTCCTTTTCTTAAAATAATTAAATTTATGGAGGTAGATGGAATTGTCCCTTTCCTCCCCACCTCTTGCATTCCAAAACCTGTTATAGTCAGGCTAACTCTGTCAGAGAATACTCACACAGTTAAAATGTTACCCACATCTGCCAGCCCCACCATCTGAAGGATTGACTCTAGTTCAGTCCTGAGCCACTCTGCCTAGAAAAGGTCTGCCTCCACAGGACGTTCCACAGCTGAGGACTAACTAGCTTCAGCAACTCCAGATCTGCTCCATTGTCATACCAGGAGCCTGGAAATGCAGCAGGAGCACTCAACCATTTTCGGGGGTGCAAAAATAGGAAAAGCCCAGTGAGTGACACTGCCCACAGGACCTGTTAGCAGCCTGTCCTACCTCCATGTGCTGTCCAAGTGCCCGTTGTTCTGTGATAGTCCTTTTATTACCACACAGCTAAGCTGCTGTCCAGACAATTTCTTGATCAAACAACGTCTCGAGTTTAAAGTTTATTTTACAAAAAGAGAAATAAAGAAAACTGATAGGCAGTTATACTGACTTACAATTGTTCTGTTTGCTTTTTTAAAAAAGTGACATGAAACACAAGTAAAAATAAATACGTCATAGAAACAGCCAGTTGCCCAGTCTCTGGGGCAGAAGTGCCTGCCCTGCTGAGAGAGAGGGAAGCCCATGATCACACTAGCAGCTGGATCACCAGCCACAGATGGTCCTCTAAGCCAGGCACGGGTCCCGGGCCTCAGGGGCGTCCTGAGGAAAGAAGACAGAAAACTAAAGCCAGGTACCAGGGCCTTGGGGCAACCCATCTCCTCCCACCTCCCCCAACTCCTCTGGCAGCAGTGTGGCCTTAGTGGTTATCCATTACAACCCCTTCAACCCACCTGGACCCTCTCTCTGATCCCTCTGAAGAGGGTACAAGGAAAAAAACCTGTCTTGGGCAGGCTGGAGGGATTCTTCTGGTGAGTCCCCAGCCTACCCTGAGTTACACAACCAGATAACAGTCATTTTACACCACAGTGCACATGAGCACACACACATGCAGACACATACACACACACACACACACACACTCAAACACAGCTGGGCTGAACTCTCTTCCAGGGAGGGTCCTGGGTCAGGTCACAGTATGAGGTCCCCTCTCATCTGAACATCATCCTAGTAGTGGTAGCAGAGAGTGTCCAAACCTCCCTCAGCCCTCTACATTGTAGATTATGCAGTCTGCCTGGCTATCTCTCCCCCAGCACACTAGATGACTATAGCAGACTCGTGGCAGGGGAAAGGCGCAGACTTGGGTCCCTGAAAAGCAAAGAGGGTGGACACTGCCTACTTAGTTCATCATTATAGGACTCAGGTATTCATAAAAGGCCTAGAGCCAAGCTAGTGGCACAGAACAGACACTGAGGATCACAGCAACTTGAAGACATGGGGGCAGAAGTCAGTGGAAAGGAAACGGAATCTGATGGTGAGCAATGGGCAGCACAGCACTTTCAGCTCAGCCTGGAGGTGCTGATTTCCTGGGAATTAGTCAGCAGAAGAGCCACAGTCATCCTTTGGAGAAAGGGTGACTTCTCTCAGCATCTGTGTTGGGGAGAGCAACCTAGCTGAATGCACAGAAAGCCATGACTCAGGTCTGGCCATGTAGAAACCAAAGGGAAGGGGATGCCAAGAGTCTATCTAGGAACAAGGAATGTAAAGCCCCCAGAAAATCTTCCCCCGTGGGAGGAGTATTCAGTTCCAGAGCAACAAATGTCAGGCTTAAAGAAAGATACTGACTGCTTGCTACCAGGAGTCCCATCTATATGGCTGATGCTTTGTTTCAACTAATCAGCAAAATGCTCCAGCTCTTTGCTTCATGCTCCCAGAGTGAGGAACTTCATTTTTTAGCTGTAAGTCACAAATATATAATGTACACATAAATTCCTAGAAAAGAGTTCCAAGGACCAGAGAGAATTATCTTTAAGCCAGGAAACAATAGATACTTAAGTAGCATAACTCAAAGGGGCGAGGACTTTAGAGATGCTTATCAAGAAGGATCTGACCCAACAGGGTTCATGTACTTCCTTTCTTGAATAGCTACTCCATTCCTACCAGAGGGGACACAGACCTAAGAAAAGGGAATCAAGTATCTCAAGTGTTATCCTGCATCATTTAGTAGCGTTCCCTAGAATAAGAATTTAGAATACACCAGAATGACTGGACTTGAGTGAACTTTCAGAACATTCCATGAAAGATAAATAGAAATAGTGAAGAGAAAATGCACGAGTCTGATCTTTGTCTGCCTTCGCCCAGGGTCTCACTGTGTATGTAGACCAGGCTGATCTTCCTTCCTCAGCTTCTTGAGGGCTAGGATTCCAAGCATAGGCCAACATGTCCACTTATCATCAAGTGTTTCCAATCTAAGTACAGTACTAACTGTATGTTCCCTATCACCCCCCCCCGTCACATGCTCATGTTTGCTGTGCATGCACACTTCCCTACTAGCCCACAGGAAAAGCCAAATATTTTAGGCTTGTTGGATGGGAGGTACAGATGCCAAAGTCCATGGAATCAATAGGCAATTCAATCTCCCATGTTCTCATTCCACCGCTATGCAACAGAAGCTGCACACTATCACAAAAAGCCTTTTTTAAATCAGAAGCCTTGCCTAGAGTTATGGCCTCTGCTAAGCTGAAGTGAGTTCCAAGTCCTGGAATGACAGCGTATAGGGCAGACACATGCCATCTCTCAGAATACCCATTTACTTCCTGGCAGCTTAAAAACTGACGGGTTTCAGTTTCCTACTGAAATGATTTCTAGTGATTTCCTTTTTGTGAATACAGAAACACCCACTTCCCTGGCTGGCAAGGAATACACACAGACACACAAGTCTGGGAGCTCAGTGTTCCAAGGTCTGAGAGGCACCCATGTAACAAACACAGACACACTTGACACAGACACACGCAACCTCTGGGAGCTCAGTGTTCCAAGGTCTGAGAGGCATCCATGTAATACACACAGAGACATAAACACAGACATACACAACTCTGGGAGCTCAGTGATCCAAGGTCTGAGAGGCATCCATGTAATACATACACACAGGGAGACATAAACACAGACACACTTGACACAGATACACAAAGCCCCTCTGGGAGCTCAGTGTTCCAAGGTCTGAGAGGCATCTGTGTAATACACACACAGACATAAACACAGACACAGTTAACACACACAACTCTGGGAGCTCAGTGTTCCAGAGGCATTGATGTAACCCAAGTTCTGTGTGTGTTCTTCAAATTATAGAGATCAGGACTAGCTCACTCCACTGCACCAGCTTCAACCTAAGAGCCCACTCCAATTTAAATGCCTCAACTATCTATTTTTGGGCTACATTTCACAGAGAAAGCACTGACTGGAACTGCTATTTTAAGTTATTAAAATAATTTGCATAGCTAAATTGTAGATCTAAGGCTTCTATGAGTAGAAGAGTTCAGTGTCTGACAGGGTGCGTATGAAAACAGAAAGGTCCACTTTTGGTGTTACTGGACAGTACAGACACAACATACAAAATACCCCATCAATATCTCCCTGTCTCTCTGAGAAAACCCCAGTATCTGCCGTAAAGCTCCCTCCTCCCCCCAACAATGGAAGCCACTAGTCAAGAGTTGCAGGTTAAGATGCGTATTGGACTAAGAGGCAGATTTAGCAGTTGCCCAATCAGGTTGGAGCCAAGGAAAGGTGGGAAAGTCAGGCACCACCCTGTGTGCTATTCATCACAAAAAACTGCCTGGAAATATTTGGGGGCAGGGGAGCTATAGGACACAGTACACACCAAGAAACAGCCAGTGTTTATGTTTAAGCACTAGAAACTCCTGCCCTCGCATTTAGAACAGGGAAGGAGACCAGAATAAGTCATGTGTTCTTTTAAAACAAAAGCCAGACAGTGGAAGGGCTTCCCATGACCCTTCAGAGAAGATGGAGGTGACAGAAACCAGGCCCACACTGACCACCTGATATGCTGGGGAAGCCAAGACAATTCCCAACTGGAAATCAATAGTCCATTACCTCAACCCAGCAGCTACCTATCCAGTTTCACTATTCAGCAGAGAGAACTGGCCTGTAAAATCATCATAGAGGATAACAGTTCCAAACGTAGAGGTTACTTACTTCCCAGTAGCAAAGTCCATGATCCCAAGTTTCAATTTCTGTGGAATGAGTCTCACCACCCCCAACTAGCCAGTCTCAGGGCACCCTGATTTTCCTGAGAGGCTACTTCCCCACAACATAGTTGCTTTAACTCTTAGTTAATTCTAATTCTCACCCCCTGGTTAATTAATTCACCATCCATCTGAAACCCCATTTTTTTTCTCTTACCAGCAGCTAGGGGGTCTGGAATATCTTGGAACTTCCTTTACTATCTTCTATCTTTCTTATAACCTCCCCTACCACCCTTGCCCCCAAATGAAAATAATAAATAATTGCCTGCAAGAAATAAATTAACATGGAGCTCTCTAACAGGAAGGGAGAGAGAAGGGCTTGGATCTGTCCTGGTGAAGCCACGACATAACTCAACCTCACTGCAGTGCGTATCTAGCCTGTGTAGAAAGAGACATCTACTCAGAGATGACCACTGGGGAGAGTAGGAGACTGGAAATGCTCCCTTTCTCATGATTGCCCCTCAACTTAAACACATGTGACTCTGAAAACTAGGGCCTTGAGTTAGCGTGGCCTTCTCTTTGCCTGTCTGGAAGGAAATGATGCCCACGGCTCTTCTCCAGGACTCAAGTGATGTTCAAGTGAGTAGCCATAAACCACCACACTCCGATCTACACTTTAAAAAAGAAAAGTTCATTTCTTTACTTTACCTTACTTTTCCCCTCCCTCCCCTCCCACCTTGATCCATTCTGCTACATACATATGCGTGTAGTCTCTCTCTCTCTCTCTCTCTCTCTTACACACACACACACACACACACACACACACACCTGTTCTGCTTCCTTCCTACCTCCTAAAAAGATACCACTTCACATGGAATCTCAGTCTGCTTCCCATGCCCGCCCTCATCTCCCTCATACTCCCTCTCTCTTCTCCCATCCCCAGGCCAAACTAAGACACTCAGTAAGGCAGCTAGCTCTCTTGGGAGAGATGTTCCCAAAGGCAAAAAGGGATATGAGCTCTTCTACACTCAAATGGGCAAATGAGCAGACAGCATAAGCAAGGCAGGAAGGAAGAGGCAGGCTGCTCTACCCCACCATCCCTGTTTTCGGTCCCTGATTTCCCACTATTGCAGCTCTGTGGGGGTTTCTGGGTTTTTTTTTTTCTTTTCTTTTTCATCTTCTAATAAACAGCAATAGAGCCCTGCCATAACGGCCAACCACTCTTCTTTGTCTTCTTTTCCCTCCTGCCAAGTACCCTATTTTTAGAAAGACCAGGTTCACTGCCTTCCAGTTTGGTGGGCAACCTGCTAGGGGCCCCAAGTGAGGTGGGAAGGGGCTTCCTAGCTATTTCCCAGTGACCTCTATCACATCATCATCTTTATCCTCATCATCATTGGAGCTGAACCCCACCTCAGCAACCTCATGGGAGTCAAATGGAGGCACCTGGGACCGGAGAAGGCCACCAGCTGGGTAGCCTGCATGTGGGGACATATATCCTGGGTAGACAGACATGCCCCGAGAAAGGTTGCTAGGCAAGACAGGGGAAGGAAAAGGCGCAAACATCCTCGGCTCGGACAGGAGTGGCTGTGAGAATGGGAGTGAATAGCTGGGTAGTATCCCTGGCACAGAGGGGTTGAGCATGAAGGAGGGGTTGCTGGCAGTGACTGAGGTAGCCGTGGAAGAGGAACTGACAGGGCCTGCTGGCACCAGAGGGTCAGTAGTCACTGGAAACACCAGGCGGGCATCTGCCAGCAAATTGGACAGCTGGTAGTAGGAGGGGGTATTGCCCATAAACAGGGAATTCTCCCCAGCCTGGGAGGTGAAGGGGGGGGTGAGGTTATGATTTAAGGAGACGGGTGGCATGGCAAACCCGCCAGAGACTGGATACCCGTGTTCATAGGGCTGCACGGGGGCTGACAGATGGCCCTTCCTGGACCGCCGACGGACTGACTCCTGGGTGGCAGATGGAGTGGCCAACTTTCGCTTGTGGCCCCTTAAGTCCAGCACTGGGTGCCTGCCACCACTGGGCTGGCCAGTCACCAAGAGGGAACTATTGAGGCAATGACCCCCAAGGCATGGCTCAGTTCCAAGAGCTGTCCCAGGAATGGTGCTACTGTCCATAAGTTGGGCTGGGGGGCCAGGCAGGGCGGTACTGATGCTGGGGGAGTTCTGGCGGGATTCCCGAGCAGCGGCCACATCTGCATACTGCTGAAGCTCACTGATGATTTCTGGGCTGTCAGGAGAGACGGGCCTGGCCAGCCCCTCGGGGTCAGGGGCTTTGGGTGATGAGGCACTGTGTCTGCCATTGCTTGTGGATGCAAGAGAAGGCCCCTGGGAACCTGGAGATAAAACAAAGGTAAATGAAACCAGAATGGAAAGGGAAAAACAATTCTATGAAGAATAAATCTTGTATTGTGGTCCCCAAATTCTCACTGTTTGATATTTAAATGACATTCAGTCAACTTTCTCTAGTCTCAAAGACAGAAACCTTTTGATTCCAGAAACAAGTTGTGATGGTTAATACTGATGATCAGCTTGACCACGATCAAGAAAAACCTAGGAGACAAGATTTCTGGGCATGTCTGTGAGGGTTTCTAGATTAAGCTGAGTCAGGGAGACCCATCTTAACTGTGAGCAGCGGCGTCACTCCATGGGACAGGGTGTGAGAGAGAAGAAGGAGGAAGTGAGCTGAGCACTCCTGTTTTTTACTGTGTCCTGACTGTGCACATAGGTGAAGCTGTCTCAACTTTTGCGGCCATGACTTCCTTCTGAACTGTATTCCCTTGAACTTTAGCCAAACTAAACCTTTCCTCCTTTAAGTTTCTTCTTGCTAAGTATTCTCTCATAGCAACAACAACAACAAAATTACTGTACAAGTCTACCCATGAAAGGACATGTACCCTTCCTGCACCTTCCTCTGTCTGAACAACTCTACAAATGAATCCTATGAAATAATGGATATGAAATACTGGGAAAATCTTCCCCTTTTTGGAGACCAGGTCTCATTGTATATAGCTGGCTGACTTGTAAGTTACTATGTAGACCAGGCTGGTCTCAAACTCACAGAGATCTGCCTGCCGCTGCCTCTACTTCTGAATGCTAAATGCTGGGTTTAAAGATGTGAACCACCATCCCCAGCTACAAATTTCTCTTAGAACTAACTAGTCAAATGTTTTCTGGAAGCAACAGTTATTGACCAAGGGATAAAAAGATATAAATGAAGGTAAAATATAGCCTATCCAATTTAAGATAGAACAAAAATCTAGTCATGAAGAACAATTTGGAAAACTAGGAAATTTGGATAAAAGTTGAATGTTATATAAGATTATGAATTAGTGTTAATTTTTTAGTTCTTTTATGATGTTGTAGCTAGGATGTAAATGCCTTTAATCTTTTTTTTTTTTTTTAATTTTTGAGACAGGGTTTCTCTGTGTAACAGCCTGGCTGTCCTGGAACTCACTTTGTAGATCAGGCTGGCCTCGAACTCACAGAGATCCACCTGCCTCTACCTCCCAAGTGTGGGGATTAAAGGTGTGTACCACCACCACCCAGAGAATGTCCTTAATCATAAGACATGTATATTGAAGTATTTATGGATAAAATAGCATGGTATATTCAGCTTACAAATAATTCATATAATAGGAAGGCAAGGAAAGACAGGAGATTAATGGGAAATTAACAATCCTTGGATCTCGGTGCAGGGAATATAGACGCTCCCTTCTTCCAGTCCACAAGTGAAGGCTAGAACAGAAGTTAGGGACAGTCTAGCTCTCCTATTTCAGTGGTAGGATGATACAAGAAAACCACTTCTGTTGAGGAGAACTTGGCAAGAGTCCTCAACATTGTTCATGTGCCATGGATATATCTTTGACCAAAAATTCTACTTCTAGGAGTGTGTCCCATAAATACACCCACAAGCCAGTACTAATAACCTAAGTGTAAATCAACAGTAAACTTTCACCAAGACATGTCTAGAACAAAAGATAAGAAATGAGCTATCACTGGTGAGTGAGAGAAAGCAATAAAGTATGGTATAGTAACATTTGTTTTTAAAATGCAAAGAAAAACTATCCACTTAAAATTCACACAATTATATTTGTATGTACACACACAAAACTTTACCATGTATGGAAAAGGAGGATTGGGAAGAGGAAAGAAAAACTTATTTTTCATCACCTATCCCTTTTCATCTTCTAAATTACAAATCTTATATATGTTATTTATTTAGGAAGTACATTAATTATAAATAAACCAAATAAATGTTGTATAGGTCAATAGAAAGTAAAAGGCCACCACACCTGAGGCAGCCATCCGACCATCTTCAGGGGCCTTTGGTTTGCCAGTTGCCCGGACAGCAAAGATCCGTCCATCACTGGTGCGGATGTATGTCCCTAAGAGATATGAGACAAACTGTTAGGAGCCTGCATGAACTATAGCCACCTGAGAAACTCCAGGCATCATGGGCTGGGAAGTGCCTATAAAATTAGATCTCAATCCTATCCCACAAGACACCTGCAATAAGGACAGGATAACTGAAGTCTAGATTCAAAATGACTCATTTTTTTCTGTAAATTTGATTGCTAAATCTACCACATTAACATCTAGAGAAGAATACAGGTAATCACTCCAGAAAGTATCAATCAATGGGAGACGTGCGCAGGACCTGTGAAAAGCAAGCTTTGTGCTCCCGGGCACTCTAGCCCAGATTCTCTTCCTGGTCTGGAAAATGGACCGTTATGCTTCAGTATCCTCTATTGCTTGGTTGGGTTAATTCAAGACCTGTAGTCTATTTCTACAAGGCACTAAACCACCTGTTTTCTGTACACACATGTGGCATACAGAATGAATATATATATGCAGGCAAAACACCCACACACATAAAATAAATTTTTAAAAAAATTTAAAAATCTTCTTATTACATTTATTTGTGGTGTGTGTGCAGGTGTGTGCCAGGGTGCAAAGGTAAAGGTCAGAAAACAACTTGTAGAAGTCATGTGGAACAGGAGTGATGCTCAGTCATTAGGAGAGCTTTTACCTGCTCATCATTCCACTGTCCTTACATTTATTTTTTAACCTGCATTATCATTTCACTCCAAATAAAGATATGTTGGAAAAGAAAATGTGAATTCCATATAATTTCCATGTCATAAAATATGACTCCTGATTTTTCCTTTGATCTTCCTCTGTTTTCCACTAATTAAAAATGTAAAATTACCACACTAAAAATTCTGTTGTGCAATGCACAATTAGTATCTGCACTAATTCATGTGCAGCATATATTTCCTAGCTTAGAACCACCACCCTGGCTCAAAGAAATTGTATATAAATGACACAGCAGCACACACGCTGCCTTACAACCTGCTCTACAACTCTTTCCCTCAGTTTTCGTCTCTTTATATCTATGCACATTCACTCCAAGATTTCCCATAAAAACAAAAGATACAGAAACATGGGAACCCCAATTTCTACTTTTAAGTTACTGACAGATATCCTTGAAGCTCAATGTCAGCTCATAGAAATGCCATGTTCTTACATTTCTCCCAACTGTGACGCTCTTATGGGATGATTCCTATGCCCTCTCTAGATTAAACCGTAAGTGTTTATTCTGATTCTCAGCTTAGTACTCTCAGACAAAGGCCCTTGACTAGGCTCTCACCTTTCGTCCCCCGGATGATATGGATGCTCTCACCAGCATTGATTCTTGCTTGAACATCTGTGGAGCTGTTGAGTCCAGGAATAACAATATCTAGTGAAAAACAGACCTTGCATTTAGAGGACACAGGGCTTGACTGAAGAAAAGAAAGGAAACTAAAGTCTCACATCCCAAGTCCTAACTAGCAGTGTCCTACAGCCTTTCTACAGCACTAGAATCAGAGAAGGTTAGGCAAGTAGAACCTTTCACAACTATCTCATCAAAGAATACTATTGAAAACCAAAACTCCTTAGAAAGCTGGTCGTCCTTCCGATTATTATTTCCTTCGCTTTAACTAAAAATTCATAGTTTAGTTTAGAAAAAAAGTCAGTTTGAACGGCTGTTTCTATTTTTCTTGATTCTGAACTATTTGTGTGTATTTGTCCCACTTCATTTTTAGGCTCCAAAAGTGTTCTGTCTGATCTTTCTTGCTGGCATCACTCCACAACTGGAAAAGAGTATTTTCAAGATTCAATTGAGAAATAAGATTAACAGGGATTTTATTCAATTTATTTCACAACTGTTAATAAATGTCACATATTGGTTTTATTCTCAGAAAAACCAAAATGTTTTCATCAAAATGTGTATAACATGGATACTTCTAAATAATAAGAGAAGAGGAAAATCATGAAATGCTTTCCATCCCAGTCACTCTGAACTCAGAACTGACATTGGGGCTGAAACACACAGTTCCCTCCATTGCTCCTTGGCCCACCATGCCCAATCTACAGCAAACTGACGCAGAAAAGAAGCATCCTAACAGTTCAGGTCTCCTAACACTGTAAGCTGCGCCCTTTATACCCATTTGACCCTGCGTTTAGGCAGGGCTCAGCACACTCATATTTCTGAAAGCCTTTGAAACCCAAAATGATATTCCAACATTTCAAGAGTCCCTGTGATATCCATAGAATTTTACTCACCACCATTCTAAAACAACAAAAACCCAAACCTTAAGTTATTTAACCAGAATACAAATTCTTCAAGATCAGGGACCTTCATTTTTACCTATAATGCCAAATATGGTAAGGTCAATACAAAAGGTGTTTAAAATGAATACCTCCTGGATAACAGCATCAAGTTACAAAAGACAACACTGAGTCAGTAGATGGCTCAATGAATAAAAGTGCTTTATCGTTAAACCTGACAACCTGAGCTTGACCCTTAGAACCCACATGAGCATTGTGGCACACACATGAACACAAAATAAATGGTTATGAGCACCTGATGCTATTGCAGAGGACCCAGATTTGATTCCTAGCCACCCACACAGCAACTCATAACTGTCTGTAATCTCAGTTCCAGGGGATTCAACATTCTCTTCTGATCTCTGCAGGCACCAGGTGCACATGGGGAATATTTACATACATGCAAGCAAAACGCCCACACACATAAATAAAACTTTAATATTCAGAAAAAAAGAAGAGCTAATTTAAAAAGACAGACGATAGATAGATAGACAGACAGACAGACAGACAGACAGACAGAAACAATATCCCCAGAACAGAAAGTAGAAATTCCCAACCTGTCGTGGTGACCACTTTCTGCACAAGGACTCCTGCCCGCTGCAAGTAGTTGATAGGAAAGTTCATAGATGGATTTGTGCTGGAGGCAGAGCTTACACTGCCACCGAGTGGGACATGCCGGGGCATCATGGGGATGGGGGTGGACTGTACAGGACGAACACTGGCCACAGGCTTTTCATCACCCTTCAGTGTTGGTTGCCTGCAGGAAAAAAAAAAAGCACATTTTCAGAGTTGGACAGAACAGTTCTACTATAGACTACCATGCCCTTCACCCTTAGCTATTGCTGAGAACAGTATCAGAAGAACACACAGACTCTAATCAATTCTAAAGAAGCCTAGAGGCATGGCTGAGATACCATAGCAGAGAAAGAAGAGGTCATTTTCAAAGATAAGTAGTCAGATGTTAATGGAGTGAAGCCTTTCAGAAATAGAAGATATATCTGCTTCTCTAGAAATTAGACTATCTATATTGGGAACTAGATCTAAAGGGAAGATTAGATGTTATAAAAATATAAAAAGGAAAGGCAGATTCTTGATACCATTTAAGTTGAAATCTGAAGGGCAAAATTTATCCTGACTCACTCTCCTATGTGATGCCATATGTTCTGGTGATCATCAGAGATCACCTATCCCAACTTTAGGCATCATTTCTCACTTTCTGATTTTCTCTCAAACCTCAAACTTCAGTAAGTTATGCAGATGCCCCTCTCTACTCCAAATTACTTTTCATGATGCTCCTCCTGGTTCCTAGCTGTGTCAGTCTCCATGTCTCCCTGGTTATGACCACCACACAAAAGCAGCAGCAACCAAAGCCCCTGTTCAAAGCCAGATGACGGTACTACAGCCAGAGAGAGAGAGAGAGAGCTGGCTGTGCATCTCTTTCTAACAAACTATCACCTAAGGTCACTAGTATGTTCTTCCTAGTTCACCTTTCACCTGGATGGTACGTGACAAAGTTATTACTCCTGATTCAAGATCAATATTCCCCTCTCTACACCTGCATGTATGCCTGTTGCCCCTGCTGCCGTGTGCCCCACCCCTTGTCTTCTTCCCTTTGCCACCACTTAATATACTCCTGGCTAGCCTTAAACTCACCAAGGATAACCTTAAATTTCTTCTCCTGCCTCTACATTCTGAATGCTGGGATTACAGGCATGCACTTCCACATTTGCTTTTCTGATAGCATGTGAAGAAATTTCCTTTTGCTAAGCTTTTAAAAATTCATTATACTTGTTGACATTCCTATCTAAAGACATTTGATCATCCTGTGTTTTTTCCTACACTTGATTTGGAATGGGTCTATTGATTCTTTGAACTTAAATGTACTCTGCCAGGCCATGTGTGAATGCTTTGCACATAGCAAATTGCCAATAAACAATGAAGGAAAAAAATTATTGAGCATGCATGTACTTGGTGTGTGTAGATGCATGCTTGCCACGGCATGTGTGGAAGTCAGAGGACAGCTCTATGTAGAGTCAATTTTCTCCTTCCTCTTACATGTAGGTTCTAGGAATTGAACTCAGGTCCTCAGGCTTGCAAAGAGATTATTCTCTCTGCTGAACATCTCACCAACCCTACTTGTCAATAAGCTTCCTGAAGTCTTTATCTTTGGTCTTAATGTATGAGGAAGACACCCTCTGGGGTTGGCATATACATTTCCATGTGACTTAAAAGTTTGCCCCATAAAACAACCATTTTATACCATTCTACCAGAAGGGTTTTGCTGAGTGGCAAAATCAGTAGCTCATTTCTCCAGCCAAGGTCATCAAAACTAGAGCCATTTAGAACATGTGTGCTGCTGAGTTGCTTTGACACCTGACACTAGAGCAGGACCTTCTTTCTTTTCATAGCAGCCCAAGAGCAGGCTGTAGCTCTCCCTTTAGTTGAACAAGAACTGAATGAAAGGAATTGGATCTAGACCAGCCAGACTCTCTTCCTTCAGCAACTCACCAGTTCCTCTGACTGAAGGCAGGGATGCTGGTCAGGCTCTGGTCACTGGCAGGGTAATACTGCGCATACGATGGGCGAGTATACGGGACTGATGTGCGCTTGTCCTCCTCATAGCTCTTCTTTGCTGCTTTCTTCTCAGCTTTGGTCAGCTTGTGATCCTTTCGGTTGAGGAGCAATGATTCGTGCTCAAAAGGCTCCTGGAGACATAGAACATTTGGGTTTAATTACCAGTCTTTGTGCAAATACAACTGATGTATGGTGAGTCTTATTTTGGAACCAAGAAGAGGTTGGCAAAAAGTGTTATAGGCGAGCAGGTTCTGTCAAGAGTCTAGTTCATGGACTAGTGAGCTATATCCTGGTGACATGATTTCAATTTCCAGAATACACGTACAGGGAGAAAGAGAATCAACTCTACAAAATTTACATACTTGTTCTCTTACTTCCACATGCATATGTAAACACACACACACACACACACACACACACACACTTTTCAAAAATTCTCCTTTTAGGAGGCTGGAGGAGATGACTCGTGGTTAAGAGTAAGAGCACACACTACTCTTGCAGAGGACCCAAGTTCAGTACCCAGTACCCATGTTGGGCAGCTCACAACCTCCTCTAACTCCAGCTCCACCGGGAGATTCAACACCTCTGGGTTCCACAGGCACCTGCACTCACATGCACATACTCACAAAGATATACATATATACACAACTAAAGTAAAAATAAATCTTAAAAATAAACAAATAGGGGCTGGAGAGAAGGCTCAGAAGTTAAGAACATTAACTACTCTTCCAGAGGACCCAGGTTTAATTCCCAGCACCCGCATGGCAGCTCACAACTGTCTGTAACTCCAGTTCCAGGGAACCTGACACCCTCACACAGACATACATGTAGACAAAACACCAATACACATGAAATAAAATCAATAAATAATTTAAAGATATATAATAGTATAGTCCACAGCTCTAACCTAGTATCAGTTACAAATGCCCAAGTTCATACTCCCTACCAAAAGAATAGAGAGTTCAGAGAATTCATCTGCATTCAGAACTTCCCCTCCTCTGTCAGGGAGATTCACAGTGATCAGATTATTGGAATGGCTGACTAAGCTCAACACTCCAAAGACTAGACAAGGTGTGGAGGTAGGTAAGATCAGCAAAAGAATCACTTTAGTAGTGTGTGCATGAACCACTACTTCAGAAGGAAGCAGGTTTGCCAAACAAGTCTTCACTGACTGAGTCCGCCATACCAAGGACGCCATGTATATCAGGTACTTACCTTGGTGATGAGGTGAGGGTACTTCAGACAGGCAAGCTGCAAGACTGACTCCTTGATCCCCTTTATATCCAAAGATGTCTGGGGAGCTGGCTCCTTCTCAACAAAGTGCAGCAGGTTTTCCACTTCCTTCCTGGTGAAGTTCAACATTGGGTTTAGGTCATCCACTACCCGGTCTAGAGGAAAAAGATAAGAACAAAGTCAGCACACGCCAAAGAAGATTGAACACACCGACTAGCTACATATGTCAGCAGAGAGAAAGTGGTTCAACTGACAATAAGGAAGTCTTTCACACACAAAAGTCAAATAGGCTGAGGGCCCTGGTGAAACGGACAAATCACAGAAGAGAAAACTACTGACTCCTCTTATTAAACTTACTTTTCCCATATGAGGACAATCTCCTTAATGACCTGAATTAGAATGATACGGGAGGATCTTCTGGTATTCTATGATTTAAAGTCTATTTGTAGTCCCATGCCCTGATCCTCCCCCACACCTTTGATAGCTTATAGGATAGCAGCTGGTATAGAAACATATCTGGAATAGCCTGGAAAATCGCCCACCTGACATGCCCTGCTTGGAAATCTGCCGGTCATATATCTTCTTTTCAAGAGTATAATCAGCCACAAGGCGATAGATGTGACAGGGCTTTTTCTGGCCATAGCGGTATACCCGACATACTGCCTGAGCATCATGGCAAGGGTTCCAGGACGCATCAAATACCACCACTCTGTTGGCACCAATCAGATTCACACCCAAGCATCCGGCCCTTGAAGACATAAGCCAACAACCATAGTCTTAAAGGTGGTTTTCTAGTAAGTTTTACCCTCTGTGACTCCTACCCCAACATTCCTCTTTGTCTTAAGCACAATAAACTCAAGAATTTTGTTGACCTGACAAACACTATGCTTGTTCCTCAAGCGTTGAAAAGTGTGCCCTTCAGCACAATACAACAGTGTCTATAGCTCTCCACCCCTCTGTAAAAGGTAAGCACTACACAGTAGCTCCAGAGCACTGTCCCTTAGTAAGAAGAAATGTCTGTATAATACCCAAGGGGGATGAAAGACTCATATCGACTGGGAATTCCAATACATGGCACCACAGGCAGGAAGATCAGGAGCTAAAGAAGACCAGCAGGGCTACATGAGATCTTATTTCAAACGAAAAAGAACCTATACGCTGTTAAACACTGTTAGTCGAAATCAACAGAACTTATCGTACTTGTCGTGAACAAAAAGCATCAGCCTTTTTTACAGTCACACTACACTTTCAAGTTATTTTGGTTTGGTTTGTTTTGAGGCAGCACTCACTGACAGAAGTCAGGCTGGCCTGACTCATAATCTTCCTGCCTCCTGGTTGCTGAGATTGGGCACTTTTCACTTTTTAAAAAAAAATATTTATTTATTATGTATACAATATTCTGTCTGTGTGTATGTCTGCAGGCCAGAAGAGGGCACCAGACCCCATTACAGATGGTTGTGAGCCACCATGTGGTTGCTGGGAATTGAACTCAGGACCTTTGGAAGAGCAGATAATGCTCTTAACTGCTGAGCCATCTCTCCAGCCCCCCACTTTTCACTTTTTAAAGCATCTTTATTTACATTATATCACATTATCTAATGTAACAAAGCACTCCTTACCATAAAACACTCCTGAGAGAAAATCAAATCACGACAACCACTTATGAAGATCTCAGAGGGCTGTACAACACTTTCATGACTACCTTCACAACAACTTTTCCTGGGATCCCCTTCTGACCTCAGAAACAAATTAAAGGCCGAGCAGATCTCTTCTCTGACTTAGATGAGACTTTGAGGCACCTGCCCAGGTGGCAAATTGCACAATCACCCCCTTACAGACTCCACTCACCTTGTGGAAAGAAGAAACAGCCAGGTGGTGAGGTTGCTGGGATCATTGAACTGATTGATGAGCCGCTCTCTCTCAAAGGCAGGGGTGCTACCATCTAGCCCTAGGAAGAAAAAAAACATACAAAAATGAACAGATGAGGGCAGAGAAAATCAGCAAAGCCACTGCACGAATGTTTTTTTAATTATGTATTTTATTTTTAACTATATATGTTTCTGTGTGTAGGAATGCGTGTGTGCGTGCGTGCGTGCGTGCGTGTGTGTGTGTGTGTGTGTGCATGCACACGCAGGTACAGGTACCTAAAGAGGCCACAGGCAACAGATTCCTTAGGAGCTGGAGTTAAAGATATTTGTGACATGGACATAGTTGTGAATTCTGGTCCTCTGTAAGAGCAAGCAGCATGAACTCTTAACCACTCAGCCATCTCTGCAACCTTGCAAATGTTTTTAAAACAAAACAAAACATCTACCCACTGGGCAAACCATGGGTCTATGATAAAGCCTAGACATCAGCACTGTGAAAGTATAATCAAGTAACTCTCACATATAACACAAAACTATAAAATACATGTGCCTTTAACCCCAGCATTTGGGAGACAGAAGTAGATGGATCTCTGAGTTTAAGGTCACTATCTCAAAAACAAATAAACAAAAAAACCAACCAAACAAAAACAAAAAACCAGAACAACAACAACAACAACAAGAAACCTATAAAGCATGTTTTTCTCCTCTAGTGAATTCTAAGGATAGGGTCTCCAGACTTAAGCGTGCACAAGACTCATCTAGGAACTTAGAAAAGTCTGACTCACCCAGTGTGTGCAGGAACACCAAGGATTTTGTATTTTAATAAGGACAACGTTCTTCCACCACTCCTCTTCCTTGAGAGTTTTGTTCTTTTTAAACACTTTTTAAATAGTACAGGCTAGCTTTCACCTTACAACCATCTTACCTCAGCCTCTAAATGCTGTGTTCATAGGTTATGTGCTACCAGACAAAACAAGACACCAGCTTTTCATTTTTTTTAAGCTCTTGATATTAAGAACTTGCAAAAGGAAGGAAGGAAGGAAGGAAGGAAGGAAGGAAGGAAGGAAGGAAGGAAGGAAGGAAGGAAGGAAAAACGATAAAAAGACTTGAAGCAATGCCACTCATTAAGAATAAAAAGACAGAAGTTCACAAGTAGAAGAAATCACTGTCACTTATAAAGCAGCATAAGAGAAAAGGTGGCAACATTTGTTAAATTGGGGGAAAGAACAAATCAAGGATATCAGATACCAGCCAGGAACTGAATTACTACTGTTATAGGAAACAGACATTTTAGACATTTGCCTAGTATTAGTGTCTTCAATCAGGACCCCAACTTACTTTCCAACCTGAGTTTTGTAATACTGAAGCACAGCTGACCACTGTCTCATTGGACAATCCTATAGAAAACACAAGCTATGAACCTTCATTTCTCTAAATCATTTCTTAGGCCAGTGGTTCTTAAAGGGTTATTCCTCCACTCTCCTACCCCCAGGGAACAGCCTGGCAATGACTGGAGGCATTTTTAGTTCTCAAAATTGAAGATGCTACTGACATCTAGTTGGAAAAAAATACAGATATTACTGAATATCCTACAACACACAGGTTAGACACCTATAGCCAAAGTCTAGGTCAAACGTTAACAAGGTAGGGCAATATTTCTCAACTTTCATTTTTTATTACTACTTACTTTTAGACACTTTTTCTCAACCATACCATATCTTCCATGAAATATTAAAATTACAGATAGAAGGCACACATGGTTATGTGTACCTATAAATTACACATCTGAAAAGTTCTTTTTCTCCCACATACAAACTCCCAAACTTTTCATCCCCTTGGGGGTATTTAGCTCCCCCACAGAGAAAGTATGATCTAGGTTTGTGCTCACTCTGACCTGGATAGTCACTAGGCCAAGTGGTTCTAAACTTTCAAACTCTTCCCATTTTTCACTTAAGGCTCCTCTAGCCACCCCCACACAGTGACTCTGCCCTTTTTAGAACCCAGTTTTGAGACAGGCATGGTCACACATGTCTGTAATCCAAGCAGTTGAGCCATCTCTCCAGTCCAGTAGTGGTTCTTTCTTAGAACCTACCTTTCAGTAACTCCCTATTTCTTGGCTAATCACATATTTCTATACACTTGAAAAAGAATGGAGTTGGACAAGAGAAAAAAATGAGAGAAAGAGGAAGCCCTTAAATAGATCTTGATAAGACTTCAGAAACAATGCAGCAGTAAACTCACGGAAGTAGCTGACATTTCGAACCCACTTCTGTGTTCCTTGCCCTTCAGCACCAGGCAGACAGGGCACGTCTCGTTTCCCTAGGAACTCCTCGATGAGAGCCAAGGTAGAAAGGCTCTGGCTGAAAGAGAAAAAGTCATTCAGATGGTTCCCAAACCCAAGGACTCTTGCCCCTAACACTCACGTGCAACCTTCTAAGTGGAACGCCCACAACCTATTCTCTGTAAGATGAAGCTCCACCAAGAACCAAGGATACTATCCTTAACTCATAATGGGAGCCGTTATCCATATACTTATTACCACCAACCCATAAAAACAAAACAAAACAGAAAAACCAACCAACCAACCAAAACCATTATTTCTCTGATTTCTTAATCTCTCTCCATTGAAAATTCTGGGGTTCAGCCATATTTGGTAGTGCAAATCCAACACCACATGAGATACAAATTAGTCTAACTGTGGGTCACAGGCAATCTTAAACATCTTACTATGAAGATGGATCCATCTGACTGTTTTCAAAACCTTCAGAGAGCTGGGTTCTTGAAATGCAGTATGTAAAATCAGGGAACAAGTCTGAAACGATTGTCACAGTGGAAGCCCTCAACTGGCTCCCAAATCAGGTCCTAGGGGCACAATGTGGTCAGAAACAATCCACTGTATGCCTGTTTCCTTGTATATAGTCAGGTTTTGATGAGACTCAAAGCCCTCGCCAAACCTAGAGTGTGACTATAGTGCATATCACATCACTTACTTGGCCTTCAATGTAAAACCTTATTTTAAAAAGGGGGGAGGGAAATAAAAGGGTCAGCAAGTGTGCTCTATAAAGGGCAAAACAGCAAACATTTTAGGTTTTGTAGACATATCTAGCCTTTCAGCAGGTTTGCTTTTTATTTTGTTTGAGACAGGGTTTCTCACATAGCCCTGGTTGTCCTGGAACTCACAGAGATCCACCTAGCTCTTGTCTCCTAGGTGCTGGGATTAAAAGCCACCACATCCGACTAACCAAATATACTTTTTTTTTTTTGTTTGTATTTCTTTTTATAGACTGAAGTGTAAAAACTAGTTGGGCTTAGTAATCTCACCTTCAAGGAAGGAACACAAATTCAAGGCCAGCCTAGGCTTTGGAGTAAATTCCAGCCCAGCCCAGGGACCTTAGAAAAAGACTGTGTATCAAAATTTTAAAAAGTAACGTCAGGGGTGGTGGCACAACCCTATAGCTCTACCATTCAACAAGGAATCAAACATTCAAACCAGCCTGGCTTTATGAGCCCTGTCTCAAAAACCTAAACAGAGCTGATAAGACAGTTCAGCACATAAAGGCATTTGTTGCCAAGCCTAATCTCAATGCTAGAGTGCTTGCCTAATATGCATGAGGGCCCAGGTTCCACTCTCAGCACCACAAATTTAAAGTAAAATAAAATTTTAAACATAAATGAATAAACAAATACACAAATAAATGTTAAAATAAATAAATAAAAACTAGCCAGGTTTGGTCTGGGCCATAGTCTGAAGGACTAGAATATCCAGAATATGATTTCTAATGTTAACGTAAAACAAACAAAAACCTGGGTGCTGAGATGCAAGAAAGCTCTATCTCCAAGTGCTTGGTTACAGAACACTGGAAAAGGCAAGGTGCAGCTATGAAGCTAGATGGTTTCACTGCATAGATGCTGTATTCATCTTTCTTGTAGACACCAAGCCTCAACTCTCTTCTTACCTAAACACAAGGATCTTGTCCCCAAGTTTCACACTTTCTTCAATCAGGTGGAAAAGCAGTACCATCTTGGGAGAGTTTTCTAAGACTCCAGTCTGGTAATTAGTCAGAAGATCCTTGGCCTGCAAAAGAGAGAATTGGAGCAGGTCCAAGGCTGGATGAGTGGAATAAAAGTCTCCCTCTAAGGCGGTGGCCGCTGACTACCTTCAGCATTTTCTGCACAGGACAGCAGTGCAGTGCGCTGTGCACACTATTCTTTCCCCAGATTGGTCATAACCGTCCCACCTCAGAAGCAGTTTATGGCTATGAAGACTCTGCTTGACTCACCCATTCATATGTAACAATGTTATTGCCTCTCTCCTGGAAAGGGTTAAAGCCAACTCCCTGTAGGAACTTGCTATTGGTTGTTTCTCCCATTGAGGAAGCCAGGGTGCTATCTTCTCCCTTGACTTTTGTGCCCTGTGGTGGGCAACGGGCACTGGTCCCTGCTGAGCCAAGCTCTTCCACATCTAGGTCCTGCTCATTGGCTAGGTTTTCCTTCTGAAGGGCTTCATACAGAACATCAGGATGGTTCCAGATCTAAAGTTAAACAAAGGAAGGAAGAGTATAGACCAGAGAACATTCCAGGGTATCCCAAGAAGTATGATGACATGCTTAAATAAACAGGTGCTACAACTCACATTGCATACCCAAAATTAATGTACCCCCCAAATCATTCATAGTCAAAGAGCTTGCAATTTCACTGCTGGCTCTGATGACCATGAGACATGAATAGGAAATGCCAGTGTGCTTGGTGTATAATCAAAAAGTCTGTGTCACAGTATTTCATTTTTAAACAGGGAAAGAATGTTCTGTTTTCATTGCATGGCTACATTCAATTACTTTACAAAACAAAATTAACTCCCTATAAAAAAAAAGGTATCTGACTAATAGATAACCAATCATATGTGATTTCAGGGACAGTTCCCAGGAAAAGTTCAGAATTCCTAGCAAAGGAGAAAGAATGCCATAACCCATGGCACTATCACAAGAGCACTTTCACTTTTGTGTTTTGGCCCTGGTCAGGACAGCGGCTACAAAAGCAGTATTTTTTAAAGCCACGTGTCATGATACTTGCTTATAATCCACACACTTGTAAGCCTGAGTGAGGCAAGAGGATTGCCAAGAGTTTAAGGTCAGTCAGATAATATGGCAAGACCCTGTCTCAAAAAAAAAAAAAAAAAAAAACAAACAAAAGAGATACTTTGAAATCTCCTCCATTGCCAGGTATGGTGGCACATACCAGTAATCCCCACATTCAGGAGGCTGAGTCAGAGGATTTGAAATTCAAGATAACCTGAACTATGTAGTGAGACTCCAAATAAGATTGAAAAACATCACCTGACCCCAGAGAAACATCTTCAGCAACATGTGGACCCTTAGCTCTGATCCATCTTCCCTGAGGCCCCCACTCACCTTGCAGCACACACAGAAAGCCTTCAGAGGATTCAGCCCCAACCAGCCACTGCTACCACAGTCCCGGAAACGGTCCATGAATTGTGTGTACAAATCTCGCTGGATCTGAGAAAGCCGCACCAAGATCACATTCTCTTCTTTGGCAGGGAGGTGAATCTTCAATACAGTATGGCCTCTCCTACAGAGGCACAGAGATCAGAAGTGGCCTATAGGAGGCATAGCCAAGAACTATGGCCAGGATGGGTCAGCACAGGATAAAAACAGTCTTGCACTCTTGCAACGCCATCTTCTAGAAATCTCTCAACATGCAATGCATCCCTGTGTTAGAGCAGGGTGGTTCAGACAAAGTAACCTGTCCCAAGTCATAACTAACTGGGTAATTAAGGCTGAAGGAACTCTAGATTCATGCCCCAACTCAAGGATGCCTCTCTGACCTTTTTCCATATCTGTCATCCTACCAGGAGGAAATGAAGAGCTAGCTGTTTTAGGGATGCCCTACCCTACAGATTGTGAGGCTGAAACAGGTAAAGCAATACCCTAGAATCATATTTATCCTTTTATCAAAGTCAGCAGAATGCTGGTTCATTCTTATTTATTTATTTATTTATTTATTTATTTATTTATTTGTTTGTTTGTTTGTTTGTTTGGTTGGTTGGTTAAAATAGGTATTTTTAGCAACTTTAGATAATACTGGCTTGAGCCTGCTATGTAGCCCAGGCTGGCCTCAAACTCACCTACTTCATCTTCCAGAGTGCCAGGAGATATTCATTCAACAAAGACAACTTTTGAGTGAAGTGCCTATAGGCCAAACTTTCACAGACTAGAAACAGTACATCCATCATCTGTCAGTTATTTAGTTTTATTGCTGGTCCACTACGAAGGGCCCTCCAGTGGTAATATTTCCCCTTCATAATAGCTTTGGCATGGCCTCTATCCCTCTAAAGATTCAAAAAACAAAGTCTCACCTCTGCACAAAGCCCTCCAGGAGGCTGTGCAAAACATGGCTCCGGTAGCGCATGAGGCGGACATCCTGAGGTGTGCTGTCAATACATTGCCCGTTCAGGATAGGGCGTTCAAACATGTTGCTGAACTCCTGACGAGTACCAAGGAAATCTGGGCGCACAAAGTCCACCATGCACCAGTACTCAATGAGGTTGTTCTGTAGAGGGTACCCAGTCAGCACTACCCGCCGACGAGAACGTATATTCTTCAGAGCCTGTGAGGTGCTGGCTTGGCAATTTTTGATGCGGTGGCCCTCGTCACAGATCACCACATCGGGACCAGGGCGGCATAAGGCCTTCTCAAACTCTAAGGAGGGAAGAGGATCCGGAATCAGAGGGTGAGAGGGTCTGCTCTTAGTCAATAATATGAGAAGTAGGGGAGAACCCTGGAAGAGACAGAAGAAATGAAGGAAGCAGGGAAGCAAGAGTCAGCCCCCATTGGTAAAAGGGAACCAGCCAGACAAGCTCCTAAGTGTTTAATGTGATGCTAACCTGGCCACTGACTCTTGCATTTATATCTTCTTATCCTCATTCTTCTCCTTATTTTACTTATTCACTTTAAATCTTTTTTTCAAGGTAAAAGTAAAAATTACTTGCAATCCTGGGTCTCAAATCTATTGGACAACAGAGAGGGGGTCATCACAAATTGTGAGCCTAGGGTTAAAAATATGTCGTGGGCTCTCGACATCCAACATTTTGGATCCTTCTAAAGTCTGGATGATAGGAGCTAGGACAAAGTCTTCTCACAGTTTTCAGTAGTCCCTGCTAAATGGCATATTCATCCCAGCTCTATCTACTACAGAAGGAAACCTAGATCAGACATAATCTCACAGAATGAAGACTTATAAAATGAATGGCTTTAAAATCCTTAAAATTTTTCAATGGGCAAAGACTCCTTAAAAAATAGAATAGATCCAGGACAGGCTCCAAAGGTACAGAGAAACCCTGTCTCAAAAAACAAAAACAAAACAACAACAAAAATTGAATAGATATCCATCTATCAGTACATCGCTCATCCTCATCAGAGATGCTTCTCCTTATAGAGGGCAATTAACATGAAGACCCACAATGGATCAGCACGGAGAGAATAAGAAACTGTAATGTGCTCATCCATAATTAGAATGCACATATCGCACGCACGCACAGAGATCTTTGCAGAAGAGAGGGTAGAAGGACTGTAAGAGGCAGAGGTAGTGGACAACTTCAAAGAATCAGTGTCTTCTGGATGCAACAGTGCAGCTGGACACAGGACTCCCAGTTACAGTGCAGCTGGACACAGGACTCCCAGTTATCGCAGCAGCACGCACAAAACCTGAGCAAGTTCATGCCAGGAAAATTCCAGCATAGAGAGGAAAGTTGGGCAGGAATCCCAACACTAGCTGAGGAGCTACTGACATTCAGTAGCCGCTGAGCAACATAAACTGAATTTGAGTTTCTGGGATAGAAAATTCAAAGCAGGCCGGGTAGGGATGTGAGGACTGAGAAGGTAGGTCTGGGAGGAGTTAGAAGAGGCTGAATATGACCAAAATACATTGTATAAAATTCTCAAAGAATTAGCAAAAAATTATTTTTTTAGTTTTAATTTTACTAGGTATTCATTTTATTTTATTTATGTGAAAGTATTTGTATGGATGCCTGTCTGTGTACCATGGTGCACACTTGGGGCCTGTAGAGGTCAGAAGAGGGCATCTGATCCCCTGGAACTAGAGTTGAAGATGGCTGTGAACCACCATATGGGTGCTGGAAACAACCCAGATCCTCTGCTCTTAACCACTGAAACATCTCTACAGCTAATAATAATAATTATTATTATTCAAATAATTATAAATATTCAAAGATAGAACTATGAGTAGCAAGAGAGATCATTACTTTTTATAAATTCACAAATATTACTCTTCTGTCTTTATATTAGCCTTAGAGGATTTTTTGTTTTGTTTGTTTTGAGACAGGGTCTCAACGTGAGCTCCAGCTGGCCTGGAACTCACTATGTAGAAAGGACAGTTTCAAACTCAGAGAGATGTGCCTGCCCCTGCCTCTCAAGTGCTGGGATTTAAAGATGTACACCATCATGTCCCATCCTTAATACTTTCCTATAATATCTCTATGAAGTGGTAACAGCAGTTTCCCAACTGTTTTGCAAGCCAAATAGAGACACAAAGACGGGAGAGTCCCCTGAGCCCAAGTGTGGCTCGCAGAAATGTAGCTCTTTCTGAAAGGTGCTGGAGGTGGCCCCCCCAGCTTCCTGGTTTATGCTAACAACTCACTTCACACCTAACGGGTACTTTCGGCCAATTTTGTTTGCCCTGACATACCAGAGGATTGTTTCCAGGAAAAGCCACCCACCTCTGCGGAATTCCTGCTGTCGATCTTCTTCATCCAGATCAATAATGACAGGGTGAGAGCGTTTCTTGGTTTTCTTGGGTCTACCTGTGGCAAAGGACTTCTTCAGAGTGAGCAGCCTGTACATTTCATACCCCATCAGCAGCACTCCACCCTCTGAAACCCAATCAGCTGTCACTTTAGCACGGGATGCCACCGTCCTGTAGAAGTGAGAAGAGAGAACTCTGAGCTATGAATTGTCCCATAAAGTGGCTTTTAGTTTTCAATAAAGGTGAACAGAAAGAATGCACTGCTGCTTCTGTTGCTATTCAGAAAGAATTCTTTGACCAAAGCTGAACTAACTTATATTTGAAATGCTTTATTGCCGAAGGTTTCATCGGGCAGCAAGCGCAAGTTGGACTAGCTACTCAAGGACTTTCCTAGTATCCCAGAAATACTAATTCATACTGGAATGGATCGTTGATGATAGCTAAACAGCGAGAATCAATAATTTAATGGAAGAAAGCAAAAGAACATGCTAAGTCCCTGCATATATACCCACTATCACAAGGCAACATTCTAGAAAGCATTTCAAGTAATTCTCATGGTAAGCACAAGTCACAGGAAGAAGGGCAGCACTTCACTTAATCTGACCAGGCTCCATTGATTAAAAACGAGAAAAGCACAAAGTACAAAGGCAAAGGCAATGGAAAACCAAAGGCCCTTGCCAGTAACCCCACTCAAACACCTGAGCCCTCTCAGTGTTGCACTAATTACATTGAACTAATAGTTCTGAAATCCAAGAAAGCAGAGCGGGAGACCAAGCACCTGTTGGCTCATTCAGAGTCTCCTCATTTACATGGGTATGTCCAAATCACAAAAAACAGGGAAGTCTGCCTGTTTAAATTGTCTGTGCCAGTGAGACGAAAGGAAAGCATGGATAGCTGGCTTGGACCAAAAAGTCACTTTAGATTTTTGGAAATAAAGTTAACTTCAGATAATAGAAATAGTAATTCTATTTAAATGTAAAACAAAACCAAAGTGTGAGCTTTTTAAAGTTTTGGAAGTTGTATTATTATAGGTCAACTATAAACCAGTGCTTCAAAGCATCCGAAGTTCACTGTGTCATATTGAATGTTACTACAATACACACCAGAAAATGTGACTAGGCTGCAGATATTTTATGTCAGAAAACCGTTCCAGAGCAAAACAAAAAAACTTCAAACTTCCCAGACAATATAACTCTGATTTTATAGAGAGGCTGTGTGTGTGTGTGTTAAAGAAGTAAGCAAGAACAGAAAAGGTAAACATCAAGAATCAAAAAGAATGTGCAGCCAGGCACCTTTAATTCCAGTACTAGGGAGGCAGAGGCAGGTGGATCTCTCTAAGTTTGAGGCCAGCCTGGTCTACAGAGCAAGCTCCAGGACAGCTAGGACTACACAGAGAAACCCTGTCTCAATGAATGAATGAACAAACAAACGAATGAAAATAAGGAATGTGGGGAGACAAGAGACATACTTTAGTAGTCCCAGAGAAGTGTAAAAGGAATAAGACAGGGAAGACAGGGCAGGCCACCTACTTGTGCTCATCATTCAAGATATGAACCTTGAAGAACCGCGGCTGGACTTCTTCAGGCTTGTTGTCAGCTGGGAGAGCTTCAGGAGCCGGGAGCCACATGTTGAACTCTGCCAGCCAATTCTGAAGAGTATTAACCTATGACAAGCCCAAAAGAGTTGGCTTTTATCTTTTACATTTTTATATATTTATTGTATGTACATGTGGAGGCCAGAGGACAGACTGCAGGAGTCAATCCTCTCCTGCCACTATGTAGATACCCAGAATTAAACTCAGGCCATCTTCACTCTCACCCACTAAACAAAGATGCTTCCTCCCCCCCCCCCACACACACTATGCACACGCGCACAAGTTTTAAGGAATAAGCTGAAAGGCGAGCTCAACAAGCATGTTAGTACCCAGAGACGTACCGGCACAATGGCAAGGACTGTTTTGGCTGGCGTGTGACGGAAGAGGACATCAATGAAGGAGATCACTTGCAGAGTTTTCCCAAGACCCATGCTATGAGCCAGGATACAGCCAAAGCCACTACTGGTCTTAAACCTCTCTAAAGACTCTACTAGGTTATCATATAGGAACCGGATCCCACCAATCTGACAAGAGACAAACCAGATGAATGTCAGAAACACTACCAGAGACCATGGCTATACAGTCTTCCTCACTTGGGAATAGTCACTAAATAAGCACAATTCTTGGTATGAGTAAACATGCAAGTGTACCCGGACTGGTCTATAGAAATTTTTCTGTCATTGGCTGGTGACAGACATCTTGGAGAATACACAAAATTGCATTAACCTTGTATAATGTTCTGTACGAGTTAAAGAGTCTTCAATATCAACTACTGACAAGGTCTTTCTTTCAACCTAGCTGCTCTGAGCTTGAGAGGGTGCCTCCTCTACGTACCCCAATAATTCCTGCTGTGGAAAGTCCTGAAAATGAGTCAATCTCAGACTGTGTGGATGTTTACTCACTGGTACTAATTGCAGGCACTAGATCAATACAAACAATTATGCTCTCAATTTTCAGAAATTCCCTGGTATCTGACTTTCATATGTCTTCTGAATCTATACCTCCCAAGCTTCTCCTTGCTGATCCAAGAGAAGCAAGATGGTGGTCAAGTAACTTTTTGAGTATTTATTCCATTTTGTGTGTGTGTGCCTGAGTACATGTATGCGTACCATATGCATACAGGATTCCATGGATGTTAAGAGGCATCAGGTCCCTTGGAACAGGAGTTATAGAGCATTTATGAGAGTGTTGGGAACCAAACCAGAGTCCTCTGCAAGAGCAGTGCATGTTCCTAACAGCTGACCATCCCTCCAGGCCCCCAGTGATTTCTACATGACAGGTCAACCTGAGACATGTCTCTTTCCTCTCCCCACTGTACTCATATTCAAAGATCAAGGACTTTCAACAGCTACTCTAGGGATCCAACAAGTATTTTATAGCCTATAACACTAATAACCAAAAGCAGGCAATGTTTGCAGCAAAGAAAAGAGAGAGCAGGATCAACACTGGCTATACCTGATGAGGTTTCACAGCCCGTGCCAACTGTGGGGCCAGGAAGACATTCTCCTCCTCTGGAGGGTGATTCAGGTTGACAAGGACCCGCCCAAGAGCATCATGCTGGTTTAAGGCATCATTCACATGGGTGCCACCCTTCTCCTCTTCCTCATCCTCCTCACTGACAGACTCACTGCTGTCCACAATGTGCAGAGTATCCTCCTCTCCAGAACTCAGTTCAATTACCTCTGAGACAGAAAAAAATGACATAAAAATTCAAGGAACAGGGTACTGCTGGTTGTCAGAGCGAAAGGTCAAAGACTTAGCTAAAACTTGTTACCACTTACAAAACAAATGTTTTTAAAGCTTTTTTCTTTCAGGACAAGTTAGGCTAAGGTGACACACTAAAGGTAAGGCCAAACCAAATGAATAACGACCGAATTTTTCAAAAGTATAGTCAAAGTCAGGCATGGTGGTATACTTAACCCAGCACTCAGAGGCTAAGAGACACGAGGATTACTATGAGCTTCAGATCAGGCTACAGTGTAAGGCCTGGTCTCACACGCCCACACACACCAAGAAAAAGAAAAAGTTAAGATGAACATTGGTCAGAAGGAAGTGGACAAGATGCCCCTCTGGCCTGATCTTACCATCTCGACTGCTTTTTTCATCCTCACTGCCACTGCTACTGTCCAAACAAATAACTTCCTGGGCCAAGACCCGAGGAGGGAGTTGTGGACCATCACTTGCTCGTAAGACAATTTCCTCTAGGAAAGAAAGATGGAAGGAAACACATTTAGGGCCACTGAGGTGGTTCAGCAGGTAAAGGTGCTTGCTGCCAAGCCTGCAGACTTGTAATCACCAGGACCCACACAATAGATGGAGAAGACTGATTTTTCAAGTTGTCCTCTAGCTTCTACACATATGCCATGACTCACAAATGTGCCCTAGACACACAGACAGACAGACAGACACCCCCCCCCCCCCATTTAGCTCAAACATCCCTGAGTCATCATCAGTGAGCACCTTCCTCTGCTGCTGTAATGGGGATTGGCCATTGACAATAGCAAAGAAAGCTTAAAAAAAATCCCAGTCTTCTTTCCAAGTTCCCTTCTCTGTTGGGTGTCATAGTGTGCCATCTATCCATGTGACCAATCCTCATCTCTTGGCATGCTAAAATCTAAAGCTATAGGGAAAACAAGAAGCCTACATAAAATTAATTCGAGTATGTTTTAATCTATTTTCACTTTCTAAATGATAGCTTTTCTTACTGTGTACTCTCGAGAGGCAAAGGGCCTGCGGAATTCCTGAAAGACCACAATCCAGGTCTGCCTGGCCACTCTGCAAGCTGAGGCCTTTTCTCCTAGAACACATGGTCTTTTCTAGCACAAAGCTTGCTTACCAGGTAGGAACTCCAAAGGGACAGTAGGAATGGGGGCTGCGTATTCTTTCCTCTGCTGCTCCAAGCGCTTTCTTCTTTCCAATTCCTCCTGTTGTGCTGCTTTGGTAACGGGCTCCAACTGATCCTCCCGGAGAAGCTTTCTAAACACGAAAAAGAGACGACCCTAGGGTTATCTTACAATTTGGACAATGTAGTGGTAAACTAAAGAAGGAAATACCATTCCTGATCTCCCTTCAAACCAGAGAACTGAGGAAAAGGGAAGCAAAGTCTCACCTATGCACTTTTTATACAAGGAGTCTTTTAAAGGTGAGGGAGGGTAGGATGGGTGCCAGAAAGACTTTAAGCTCAAACGGCCCTGTACTACCATATGTTACTTATTATTTGACTTCCTCACAGAGGACGCTGCATACAAAAGACCAAGAGTAAGGGACTAGGGAGTTGACTCAGCAGGTAAGGACACCTACTGTGCAAACATGAGGACCTGAGTTAGGATTCCCAGCAGCTACCTGGTTTGGCCATAGGTATAGAAGGCATAGAACATACAAGAAGGTGGGATAGGACAAAGACAGGACTGCCTGGGCTTGCTGGACAATTGTCTGGGTTTTCTCCTGCGCTGTTTGAAAAACATCAAGCACCAGGTTCAGTGAGAAACTCTGTCTCAAGAGTATAAAATAGAGAGTAACAGAGGAAGCTAATGAATGTCCTCCTCTGTCCCCCATACACACTCTCACACACAGGTACATGCACACTCTCACACAGGTACATACACACATACAAAATACACACATATACACACACAAATAAATGAAAAATAAAAGACCAAGAGTAATAAAAATACTATTTTTTAGTATGGCTGACAAAGTTGAACCAGCATTAAAAATAAAGTTATGTCAACAATGGTGGCACATGCCTTTAATTCCAGCACTCAGGAGGCAGAGGCAGGTATATCTTCTGTGAGGAGCTAATCTGGCCCACACCAGGGTTAGACAGAGAAGACTGTGTGTGTTTGTGCACGCACAGCCTAGTAATTAGGAGAGCTTGCTTTGTAAGCATAAAGACTTGAGTTTAAAGCTGGGCAGTGGTGGCACACGTCTTTAATCTCAGCACTGGGGAGTCAGAGGCAAGTGGATCTCTGTGAGTTAGCCTGGTCTACAAAGTGAGCTGTGGGACAGTCAGAGCTGTTACACAGAAAAACTCTGTCTTGTGAGAAAAAAAAAAAAGATTTGAGTTCAAATTCTCAGCATGTATGTAAAACACCAGGTATGGCTGAATATGCTTATAATTCTACTACTGGGGGCAGTGACAGGGTAATCCCAAGAGCTTCTGAACAAAATGAGCTTCCAATTCAGTGAAAAACCCTGTCTCAAGGCATAAGATAGAAAGCAAGAAGAAAACACTTTGATGTCCTGCTGTGACCTCCACACATTCAAGTGCATGCACTGTGCCATAAACATACAACACATGGGATGCACACGCATGCATGCACGCACACACACAAACACTCAAATTTAAAGTTGTCAGAAAGGCAACTGTGTTAACAGGGATTCTGCATCATTATTTTCTGAGCTTAGAATAATACTTTCAAGTTTCCATTATGTGCTTTGAAAACTGTGGAGCTATGCCAGGCATGGTGGCTCACACTTGTAATTCCAGCCCTTGACAGGCTTCTGTACAAAGATTACCAAAAGTTCAAAGCTAGGGGCCACACAGTGTGTTCCAGGGCAGCCTGAGCTATTATTGGGTTAGAAGCTGTCTCAAACAAACAAATGAAGAACAAAAAACTAACAAAAGAGGGGAAATGTTATTTATCTCCTTTAGTAGAACAAGTTGTTATTTGGCAGAAGGAAAGGTTGTTGAGATTTGCACAGTTAAGAAAGTTCATTTCTGGTTATCTTTTAGGTCAAGGAAAAAGTCCCATTCTTGGTCAGTCCCCTATCACCTGAAATTGAATTCTAAAGACAATAGCTCAGTTTTATTGAGAGTTTTATGTTGTTGATATCTGTTTATTGATTTGTTTTAAACTTCATGTTTTGAGGCACAGGAAACATAAAGAAAAGTCTAAGTAAGATGATCCCACCATCATTGAGCTACCACCCAAGACCTCGCAATGGTCTAGGTCCCTATCTTCCCTACATTCTATGCAGTTCAACACAGTGGGTTCTAAACTTAGCCTTCATTACTGGTTTTTTGTGGTGGTGGTGGTGGTGGTTGTTTTGACACAGGGTCTCCTTATGTAATCTATGCTGGTCTGGAACGCATGATTCTCTTGCTTCAACCTTTTGAGAGCTGGTAGGACAGGCATTTGTCACCAGATATGCCATCTTTACTATTAATGAAGGTTCACAGTTGGACACTTGTCTCTGCTGGAGAGAGGACATTCTTGCCCAAGTTAGTCTTCCTGCTATTTCTAGTCTATTCCCTTACCCAGAACACAGCTCACCGTATGTTTCTTCTCATATGAGAGGGCTTCTGAGCTCTCTTCTTTTTGGGGTCTTCGGATGCTAGGATCTTGCCTTGGTGCCTAAGCTGCTCTGAAGGCTCAGACTGAGATGAGGTAGTTGAAGTGCACCGTGGCGGCTGCTGCCCATCTTCCCCCAGCTGGGCATGCTCAGTGCCACACATGCCTTCCAGGGATGGGTCTGGAAAAAAAAAGGGGGGGGAATAGTTTACTGGGGATGGAGGTAGAGGGAGAGTGGGTGATTTCGATGCCAGTCATCCCCAGGTCCAAATTTCAACCCAGCAACTTATTAGAAGATAACCCAAAGCAGAATTTCTCTGAATGTCTGTAGATGTACCTATAAAATGAAGACAGTGATACTCATTCCCAGGGCTATATGAGAACTAGAGTCTGTGTGCACTTAGACTTAATCCTGACCAGAGAAGAGCACATAACAAATGACAACATCCGTTTAGCAATGTAATAGAGTTAGGAGACCTCCTGGCCTGAAAATGCTCAGAGCATGTTGGGTATGATAGTGCAGGCCTATACTCCCAGAATTTGAATGTTTGAGGCAACTCACACTTACTATTCTTTCAGTGCTTGTTCAACTTGTCAGCCACGTTGTTAAGATTTACAAATGGCAAGCTCTGTGCTAAATATACAAGAGATAGTTTTAAGATTCTTTCTCTTCAAAAGATATTGTGTTCTATTAAGAGATGGGTCATGTATACCAAGTCACAACACAGCACCATGTACCGAATATTACAGAAGGGATAAGTCACCATGTGGGTGCTAGGAACTGAACTAGGTTCAATGTAAGGGCAGCAAATGTTCTCTCCAGCCCTAAAGTAAGTTTTGTTTTTTGTTTTAAAAGACTCTTCTTTTTTTTTTTTTTTTTTTTTTTTTTTTCCGAGACAGGGTTTCTCTGTAGCTTTGGAGCCTGTCCTGGAACTAGCTCTTGTAGACCAGGCTGGTCTCGAACTCACAGAGATCCGCCTGCCTCTGCCCCCCGAGTGCTGGGATTGAAGGCGTGCGCCACCACCGCCCGGCTTTAAAAGACTCTTATGTGGGGTTTCTCAGACTGATTCTTGACCTCCTGGTGAAAGTAATAAAACAGAATGGGAAGTAGTTTACACAGGAGAACTGTGTCAATATGCCCTGCTGTTCTATACAGAACAGCTTAGGAGGCTAGATTTATCAAAGAAGATCATATGTGTCCCTTCATGCTCGAAACTGTGTCCTTGGACCCATGACACTGTATCTCAAAGTAAACCCTATGCCAATTTACCCTCTTAAATCTTAACAATAAGCAGAATTATCTCAGAGGAGGAATGCAGTTAAAGCAGAGCACCAAGTCTTTAGCTGCTCTCCCAAATCTGTACTCTCCAGCCTCTATTTCAAACAGCACAGGAGAAAAGCCAGGCAATTGTTTGCTACTAGAAGAACTATCTTTCAGCCAGGAACAGTGGTGCACACCTTTAATCCCAGCACTCAGGAGATAGAAGTAGACAAATCTCTTAAATTCGAAGCCAGCCTGGTCTACATTGTGAATTCAAGGATAGCCAGAGCTACATAGAGAGACACTGTCTCCAAACAAATAAACAAACTTTCCTTCCAGCACCCTTCCTCTCAAAAACAGGTGCACAGTGTTTTCAAATCTGCCCAACTTGCTTCCCTAAATTCTTATCTCCTAAAAGAGAGAGCCATCAACCTCACCTCTTTCCCCAACCCACAAATAAAGAGCTGCTTAGATAGCAGATCCCCTAGCAGGAGGATAACCATTGCAGAGAGGCTACAGAGGTGGCTTACTTGGGCAGAGTAGATAGAAACAGCTTAGCCTACTATACTTGCAGATGAGCTGGGATACTTCAACTTAATGTTTTTGCTGGTTCTCTGGCCCTGCTTAATACAATGGCCTTGTTGTTTTCTCACTGAGCTATACCGCAAGCCTGGATAATGACCTTTGTTGCTCTTCAAATCTTACATATTTTGTTTCTATTTCACAAGCAAATTTATTGAGTAACTACTTGGAGAAACAGTTGGAAGCAAGGTTAAAAAGTAGGCAGACAGGACAGAGTCAGCACAGAGGGCAGGTCTGCAAGGTCAAGCCCGGGGCTGAAATTGATCTGCTTGCTGGGCAGTGAGAACTTGGTGCCAACTGTTATTTCCTTGTTCTAGCTGTCTTGCTTCCTCACAGAGTGGGCTGTTCTGGGGAGGAGAAAGCACAAACTGCTAGTCTTTCAGAATTAGAAACAAATTTATATCAGATATCCATTCCAAGTTATGAGGCCTATTACTACTGTCTGGCAGGGGACTGAGTGTAACAATAGCAATTTTGAAAGGATCAGACATTAGTCAGTTGTGAGAGACCTATAATCAAACAAGAAGGTAAAGAGCCCTTTGTTCTGTCACATAACAAATGCAATTATTATCTGCATAGCTTAAAAGTCAATGGCTATTATCACCCTGGGTAAGATCATAGGTTCAGACCTGGGCATAAATACCCCTGAACTTTCTGCTTCACCTGAATGCCCTTGAACTTTCCCTTTCACACCAGCCAGCTGTGAGTAGCAATCACAAGTTATACAAACAAAGAACACTTGCATAAGCTTGGGAATGAGTTATAAATACCACCACCACAAATTTAATTGGCAAGTCTATGGCTTGGGCGGGGAGGGCAAAACAGGACACACCACATTTCATTGGGTGAGTGCACAATTACATATACTTCCAGGGCCCACCCTTTAGCTGATGTATCTCTTCTTCTACACCAGAGAGGTCAGTGGCCTCTAAGTCTCAGCATGTTTCTATAATCTCCTATGATAAAATGCACATACCAGGGCCTGGTGTGGGAGCACACACTGTGTAATTCTGGCACTTGAAAGGTTGAGTCATGACAACAGAGAGAAAGTGAAGATATCCTGGGTTACACAGATCCTTCCTCAACAAACAAACAAAAATTATACATACAGTTCTGATGGAAGCTCCACCCCAGCCCTGGCATCCATACACCCCAAAGAGCCTGGAATGTTCTGGTAGAAGCTCCACCTCAATCCCCCTCCCCTATCTCTCTCCCCCCAAACACTGCTTCATCTCAGAAGTCTGCCATAGGCAGCTCCTTCTGGGAGACGCCTGGACCACACATACCTGCTACTTCAGGCTATTTAAGAACCAGTCCATAGATCTGTCATGTGTGCTCTCATGTTCTCTTTTCCTGCCTTCCTGAGAGTCACCCGGGGGTACACTACTTTGCATTGCCCTGTTCATTAAATCTGGATTTATTAATTCGATTTGATTTGGCTTATTGTGGCGGCAGCGGTGGAGGTGGAGGAACCCAGCACCCGGGGATCCAATACCTAACAGTAAGAAACTAAAATTTCTTTATTTTACTTTTAACCCCGTGTTTATGTGTGTGAGGGTGTGCTATATTCGTGTGGGTGCCTGAAGAGGCTAGGTGTCAGTTCCCTAGAGTGGCAGGCAGTTGTGAGCCACCTGATGTGTGTGCTGGGAACAAAACCCAGGTCCTCTGCAAGAGAGTTAATGCTCCCAACTAATGCATCTCCCCAGCCCCAGGAGCTACAATTAAAAAAAAAAAAAAAGATTTGAAAGCTGGAATTATATATATATGTAATCCCAGCAGTGGAAGGCAGAAGCAAGAGGCTTGCATGGTATCAAATCTCAGGCCAATCTGGTCCACGTGGTGAATTCCTAGTCAGTCAGAGGAATATAGGCAGCCCTTGTCAACAGGGTAAAAAACAAGTTATAATGTTAAGGATGGAAAATTTGAAGATAAATGCCAGA
This sequence comes from Arvicola amphibius, assembly GCF_903992535.2. Taxonomy (NCBI): domain Eukaryota; kingdom Metazoa; phylum Chordata; class Mammalia; order Rodentia; family Cricetidae; genus Arvicola; species Arvicola amphibius. Next base: position 173,004,960 of record NC_052049.1, read on the forward strand.
GTGGCTGGATACTCAAAGAGATGGAAGCAGAGATCTTATCACTGTGTTTACTGTCTCTCTTTCTAAATCCCATAGATTAAAACATAATTTTTATTTTAAATTTATATTTAACTTTTGCAGTGCCAGGAATTGAAACTACAATCCTAAGCATGTTAGGCAAGTACTCTGTTGCTGACCTATAAGCAAGTGTTGATTTTAAATTCTTAAGAAATAAAATTAAATGAACACTAAACTCTAAACAACTTATGTGTCAATTTCCTCACCTTTTTGTGTTGGGTTAGCTGTCTATAAATATTTCTTTTTCTTTTTGTGTTGTGTTTTGTTTTTCGAGACAGAATTTCTCTGTGTATCAGCCCTGGCTGTCCTGGAACTAGCTCTTAGACCAGGCAAGCCTCTGATCTCTCAAAGAGATCAGTCTGCCTCTGCCTCCTGAGTGCTGGGATTAAAGGTGGTCACCACTACGCCCAGCAATATTTCTTTTTAAAATTCTGGAGTGTGTGTGTGTGTATACTCATGCACAAGCACACATGTATGTGTGGAGGTTGCAGGGCAATTTGTGGGAGTTCACTCTCTTCTTCCAACATATGGATTCTGGGAATCAAACTTGGCTGTCAAGCTTGACAGTAAGAGCATTCCTCTACTGACCACCTCATTGACCTGATATATAAACACTTTATTGACAGAGAGCATGCAGTTGCCATTTGCACGGCACGCTGTAAGCAAATAACAGAATGCTATTTTCCTGCTGCTGGGCATAGTCTAACTTTTCACTTGCATCTACAGTAGTGTAAGTGTCTGTATGGTTTCCCTTTTCCATCTATTTATTTTTATCATAATCCATTACTATTGGGGTAATAAGCAGTGCTTTAATGTTCAGGGATCTGCAAATATTTTCAGTAGTCAATCAGACAATAAATACTTTAGATTTTTACAAGCAATAAGGTCTCTATCATAGATATTTAACTTTATCATTGCATCTCAAAAAAAAAAAAACCCACATAGCCGGGCGGTGGTGGCGCACGCCTTTAATCCCAGCACTCGGGAGGCAGAGGCAGGCGGATCTCTGAGTTTGAGGCCAGCCTGGTCTACAAGAGCTAGTTCCAGGACAGGCTCTAGAAACTACAGGGAAACCCTGTCTCGAAAAACAAAAAAAAACAAAAACAAAAAAAAAACAAAAAACAAAAAACAAAAAAAAAAACCACATAAGCAAAGGAGAGAAAGAGTTCCAGTAAAGCTTTACTTTAAAAAAATTAAGGGGCTGGAGAGATGGCTCAGAGGTTAAGAGCATTGCCTGCTCTTCCAAAGGTCCTGAGTTCAACTCCCAGCAACCACATGGTGGCTCACAACCATCTGTAATGGGGTCTGGTGCCCTCTTCTGGCCTGCAGAAATACACACAGACAGAATATTGTACACATAATAAATAAATATTTTAAAAAAAATTAAACAAAAACATTTGCAAAAAAAGCAAAGTTGGAGATTTATACCTTCTCAAAACTTAGTACAAGGCTGCAATAGTCAAACCATGAGGTACTAGCATAAAGCGCACATGTAGAATAATGGAATAAAAAGTGAAGTAACCTCTCATAAGATATGATCAAGTTGCTTTTACAAAGGTTTCAAAACTATTCAATGAGGAAATGACAGTCATTCAATTATTAATACTGAGAAATCCACACACAGAAGAAAGAAGCAGAATGTTTAATAAAGACCACATATAAAAACTGAGTCAAGCTGGGAAGTAGCAGCGCGTGCCTTTAATCCCAGTACTTGAGAGGCAGAGGCAGGCAGATCTCTGTTGAGTTCGAGGCCAGCCTGGTCTACAAGGGCTAGTTCCAGATAACCAGAGCTACACAAAGAAACCCTGTCTTGAAAAAAACAAAACAAAACAAAAGGACTTGGAGTGTTAAAAAATAAAAAGAACACAAAGTTGGGAGAATGTGGCAGTATGGGGGTAGAACTGGGAAGAGTTAGAAGGAGGAGCAGGGGACCAATTCCTTTCTGTTGAATGGGCCTTAAAGAGTCTAATTAGACAGCTGTTGGTTACCTCAAGATAAAAGTGCCACTATTACATCATTGTGGATATCGTGCTCATCCAATTATTGTTGTGAGTTATAGGCTTTTGCAGCTGGGCAAGACGATAGATTGACCCTTTGCCTTGGCAGCTTGCATAGTACCATCTGATATTCTGAGACCTGCTTCTCAGGGAGCAGGTTTCCAGGTCATTTCCAGCTCAACTCCTCTAAAGTATGTGGTCTTACTTACCCATTGACTTTCCATCATGAATAAAGAAGAGGCTTATAAGGCTCCACCACTCCCTGTAGAACTATAGATAGTTCATTGTTGCTGAGGGTTGGGAGGGGATATATTTCTTAGTGACATAGCCACTAACTAATAAGTTATCCTTGCTAAGTAAAAAATTCCAACCATGCTTATGCAATCAACTCTACTTAAATGTAGTGGGACATACACCAAACAAGGCATGAAAAGATGAGGGAGTAATGTAGGGAAGAAGGGACTTGGTAGTGGCAGGGTGAGAATAATGTGGGGAATAGGATCAAAGTATATTATATACATAAGAAATTGTGGAAGCATAAACAAAAAAGAGAGACCTAAAGAGATGGTTCAGTGGTTAAGTGCAGTTGTCCTAGAAGAAGAACTGGGTTCAATGACCAGAACCCACATAGTGGCACACAACCATCCATAACTGCAGTTTCCAGAAGACAGGATGCTCTCTTCTGACCTCTGTAGGCACCAGGCACACTCATGATACATACACATAAACTCACGCACATAAAATTAATAAATCTTGAAAAAAATCTAAAAGAGAAAGGCAGACAAAGGCAGGGAGGAGACCACAACATGGTGGTGAACACGTTTATAAGCCCACTATTTGAGGGTTGAAGTCATTAATATCAGGAGTTCAAGACCAACATCAGGTCCATAGTGAGTTGGGGACCCACCTGAGCTATGAGACATCCGCCACAAAAGAAGTAGAAAAGACCTACTAATTTTCTCTCCTTAACCAGAAAGTCCAGTACAAGAATATGTATTCCCCTTGATTTCTTCCTTTCCCACTTATTCAGAACCAAGAGAAGCACCTGCTGAATGATCAATGCTAACTTGCTGACATAGCAACAACAGGATGGTTTCCTTGGCGATTTTACTTCTAAGGGTCATTTGTCTCTTTGACAGGTTTGTAGAAAGAAATGGGCTAGGAATCTGAATAGGAAGACAAAGGCAATAGAATATTTTTGATTACTTCCACAAGTATGAACAATCTAATATAGAGGGGAAAAATGGAAGATGCTGGAGTTTAAATAAGAATGGCCCACATAGGATCATATATTTGAATGCTTAGTCAGCAGGAAGTGGAACTGTTTGAAAAGATTAGAAGGATTAGAAGATGTTGGAAAAGGTGTGGCCTTATTGGAAGAGGTATATCATTGGGCTGGGCTTTGAGGTTTCAAAAGCCCAGGCCAGCATCAGTCTCTCCCTCCCCACTCATTCTCTGCCAGCCTGTGGATCAGGATTCAAATCTCTCAAGTACTTCACTAGAGTCATTCATGCTGTCATACTCCCTGCCATGATGATAATGAACTAATCTCGGAAACTGTAAGCAAGCCCCCAATTAAATGTTTTCTTTTATAAAAGTTGCCTTGTTTATGATGTCTGTTCACAGCAATACAACAGTGACTAAGACAGAAGACTTACATACATTATTTCTAGAAATTTTATAATCACTAAAGAGTCAATATATGTCTACCTACCATTAAATACCATAATTAATAAAACAGTCCCATACCCTGTAGTTGCCTGTTGTTTTAAAGCCAGAGAGAGGTATCAGGGCTAGATCTGGGGCAAAGACCATGTCAATCCTCAGTCCACTCAGGTTGCCTGCTTTTGAAAACTCCAGTTGGTTGCCTCCTTGGGGTGGGCGGGACATACAGAGGACAGACCTCCTCCTGGCACCTCAAGTGAACTCTGGAGCCAAGAATGTGAGGGTCAAATGTGACCAGGGCACAAAGGGTACAAATCTTTGCATGATACAAACGCCACTAAGTCCCATGCAAAGGTGGTCACAACACATCAGAAAAAAACTGTCCTTTCAAGAGAGAAGGGATAAGGAGAAACCCAAACAGCTCACCTGCTTCCTTTAAAAGATGATCAGATACATACACTGAAGGGTTAAACTTCTAAATCTGTTCTGTGTGCTATTTAACCAGCACAGCAAGAGTAAAACTATCTATCCTAATGTCTTAGAGTTTCTATTGCTGTGAAGAGACAACATGACCATGACAACTCATATAAAGGAAAATGTTTAATTGAGGAGGCTCACTTACAGTTTCAGAGGTTCCGTCCATTATCATTATGGCAGGAAGTATGGTGGCACATAAGCAGAAGTGGTGCTGCAGGAGTAGCTAAGACCTACATCTTGCAGGCAACAGGAAGTCGACTGAGACACTGAGCAGTATCCTGAGCATAGGAAACTTCAAAGCCCGCCCCCACAGTGACAAACTTCTTCCAACAAGGATATACCTACTCCAACAGAGTCACACCTCCTAACAGTGCCACTCCCTGTGAGTTTATGGGGCCAATTACATTCAAACTACCACAACTAGTAACCTGAAGTGATGGAGAAAAAGCCAACAGAAGTCCCATTTACTTCCCCTCCTACTGGTGAACATACTGGAGCACAAAGCTAGAAAGTGCACAAAAGCTCTCACAAAACTTCCAGAAGAACTTTGTAGTCCAGAAAACACAGAGGACAAGGCCTGGAGTTCCAGAAGCATATTTGGGGACAGACATTATTCTGAGAAAGCAAAGGAGGCCAGTAAGAGGAAAAGAGCTCTGTAAAACCCCAGATTAACATGTACAGTACTAGGTGTAAATTCTTATATGAAAATTATTCAAGTGTAATTAAAATGTTTAAATGATTCTTTCACATCCTTAATCATAATAATAATTTCTGATTTAGGAACAGAAAATAAGGCAGATTGAAAAGGAAATGCTTTGAAAGGCAAAACTAAATAATTAGCCTCTATACTCTAGCCTAAAGAGAGCAACATCTGAAGTTATATGCCTTGACAAAATGATAAACTATCATGAGCTTTCTCAACTATTTCATTATTTAAAAGCCTAAATGTTGACTCTGTTAATGTAAAGAGCTAGAGTTAAATTTTAATCAGAGAAAGACAGGAGAAGTTCTTTCAGACTGGTCATATTAAAAAGAAAATAAGTCTTAGGTACATGCCTGTTGCCCCAGTATTCGGAAAGTGGTTGAAGGATTAGAAGAATTCAAGGTCATTTTGGTGGTCTGAATGAGAATAGACCCTACAGGCTCACCTGTTTGAATGCTTGGTTCCCAGTTAGTGTAAACTGTTTGGGAAGGATTAGCCTTTTTAAATAAGTGTGTCCTCGTTGGAGGAAGTGTGTCACTGGGTATAGGCCTTGAAACCAGGCTCAGTCTCTCTGCCTGACTGAAGATGAGGACATAAACTTTCCCCGCCGTGCCTGCCACGCCTGCTGTCATGGTTTCTGCCATGATGATCATGGACTAAATGTCTGAAACTGAAAGCAATCCCCAATTAAATGTTGCTGTTTTGAAGAGCTGTCTTGGTCATGGTGTCTCTTCACAGCAGTAGAAGAGTAACAATGGCAGTCATCTTCTGCTAGTTTAAAGCCAACCTCAACTAAATGGAACTCTAAAAGGAGGAGGGGAGAAAAATGTCAGGGAGGAGGAAGAGGAATTGCAGCAGCTGCTAACTTGGGCTACAAAGCAAGACTGTCTCAAAAAAATAAAAAAACAGATACCAAGACTGATAGTATATGCCTGGAGTTCCAACACTTGCAGGGGCAGGGGAGCACAGGAGATCTGCTCCACATCAAGTTTAAGGCCAACCTGGGCCACATGAGACACTACCTATAAAAAGAAGAAAAAGAAAAAAAAAGAAAGGAAAACAGAAAAGGGTAGAACAGGTAGCTGTGTGTGTGGGGGGAGGGGATCAAGTGGTAGAGAATATTTGTATTATGTATAAAGAAAAGACATATAGCTACATATAAAAAAATCTCTACAAATCAATAGGAAATGTGAAAAAAAAGTTCTCAAAAATCAAAATGGTCATAGCATGAAAGGAGCTCAACATCTTAAATAATTTGAGAAATGCAAATACAGTTCACAATCTAAAACTTCCTCTCCCTAATTATTGGGAAAGAGTGTTAAAGGTCCTACTAAGTCATTCTAAACAATGGGGTCAATGTCTGGCATACTTTTCTGATGCAACTTTGAAAAACAATCTTTTGCCCCTGGCATCCCCAAACACTCTGCCGCTTTGTGTCTCCAGCCTGGCAGAGGAAGGGAAGACAGGAACTGGTATCTAAACTGGCACTGCCTTCATCTCAAACAGGGAGGCTGCCATAAATTCTGACTTTTGCTATTTTATATTTGATCTTAACCAAAAGGCTAAGAAGTTATGACTAATGCTATTCTGAAAAATAAGTCCAACAAGTCAAGCATTCCCAGGAAAAAGTGGTACAGCTTCCTACTGAGTGGGAAGAGGGTGCAGGACAAACTCAGAAGAGTATGAAACTGTAATTTAGCTGGGAGCGGTTATGCTAGCCACTAATCCCTTCACTCCTGAGAAGAGGCAGGTAGATCTTTATCTCTAGGTTCAAGGCCAGCCTGATCTTCATAGATAGTTCCAGACCAACAAGAGCTACAAAGACCCTATTGCAAAACAAACAAACAAAAATAGAAACTGTAATTTAAGGAATGTTACTGGCCATCTACAGAGATGCCAATATGCTGAAACTCACCTAGCTGAAAAGCAATGAGGAAGTTGATGACACCTTCCATTTGGTCACAGTACCTGACTGCTTCCCCAGGCTCACCTACATCACCTTTTTTGGTTCTTTACTTCCTAAAACAATGCCCATCCTTCCCGATCTTCATACACAAAAACAAAATAAAAGATCTAGAGTTTGGGTTCCAGAGTTTTCATTTTGTGGTCTGGAACTAAAAAGTTCATCAAGGACTTTCCCAAGATCACAGGAACTTAAAGCATGGTTGTCTTGCAGAAGCATGTTACTGCTACTATTCAGCCTCTATATTCTACAGTGGAGGCAATTCAGGGCCACAGACACAGCCGGGATCAAGGCAGCACATGCCATGATGAAGGCAGCACATACCACTGTCCCAGCCATTGCTGAATCATCAGGTTTTTTCCCACCCCGATCATTTCTATTATCATAAAGCTAAAGGATAAAACTTAACTAACTGAAAAGGATAAAAACAACAGCAAACTAACCTTCCTTGTTGGGAATGCGGGCCCATACACTACACTAGCACTACAGAGGCAGGGAGTTTCAAGCCAATTTAAGCACCAACAATAATATAAATAAGACATTAAACCAGAAAAAAATCTGTTAGTCATAACTCTCCCTTCACTACTGACTTGTTTTTTGTGCTTTTATATATATAAAAGTTCCCAGATATCCATTCTTAGTTGGGACTGGTAGCATAAGCCTGTAATCCTAGTTAATCAGGGAAGCTAAGGCAGGAGGATTCAAAGTTCAAGGCCAGCCTGGGTAACTGTGAGATGTTGTCACTGGTTTTTTTTTAAAAAAAAAAAAAAAGAAAGAAAAATTAATTAACTTTTTAAATGTAAGGAAAGTATTAGGTGTAATGATTCAGCCACACAACATGGCTGACACTTCTGGGTTCCAGGGCCATTCTTCTACGGACAAGCTTACATGCGTGAGCTCCATCATATGTGTATGACGTAATCATGTCAACCATGCGCTAGGTAGCTTTTAAAAGATAAACGTGCCATTCCCCCCCCCCCCACCTTTGTGCACACCAACCTTCACCAGGCCTGTATACCCCCTGCCAATAAACTCCTAAGCAGGCTTATTGCGTGTTCTGTGTTTCCTTCTCACTCGCGCCAGGGAATTTCATTAGTGCTGTTGTAGACAATTCTGAAGCCATTTCTGACAACTCTCAGTACTTCCCCTACTCTCCTCGGAACCAAGGACATAACAGCTATGCATGCATGTACTGAGATGTTGGGAACTTTCCATCTCCCTGAACAGGGGCAAGATAACCCTTAGGTGTTGACTCAGTTACTGATGTTTTGACTTAGTCCCTGGGAAGGGCAAAGTGACCCTCAGAAGTTTCCCTTTACCTCATCTGATCCAGCACCCAGTCTCCAGCCAATTATTGGTAATAGCCCTTTTGAATAAGCCAATCATAATAGTTAAAGAACAACCCCCAGACACCCCTTCCTTCTGTAGTTTTTCCCTTTAAAAATAGCCTGTACCAGACATTCAGGGTCTTTTAGCCTCCCGACTGCTGGAAGACCCTGTCATGACAGCATTAATAAAATCCTCATGCTTTTACATCAGCTGTGATAGGAGAGATGGTCTCTTGGGGCGGTGACTCCTCCTCGGTGATTGGACGCTAGGGTCCAACACCCTGAGACTTGGGAGGCTCTCCCGCCTGAGCCCCTCTCCTGGGACAGGGATCGGAACCAGGTATTTTTTTTACACAAAAACCACATGTTCCATCTGCCTAAGGGCAACCTCTATGCACACCACTGGCTTCAATTGATGAGTTTCCCCATTCCAAGGAATTGACCATTGGGCTCCTGGAAATCTTCTGGTGTTCCTAGAAACGGGGAACAGTCCCCAGCCATGGCCTTCATGGCTACGGTTGAGCCCTTTGCTGACATTCATCTCTGGATTGCTTCCCTTAGCTGAAATCGTGTTTGAACGACCGGGGGTCAGTCCTCCCATGACTAGGGGCCCAGGGTCCCTCGGATTTTTCCTTCTCTTTTGTTTCTTTTTCTTTTCTTTTCCTTTGGACCACTTGTCAGTGGTCCCCGCTGTGAGAGACCGCTCAGTCTCTAGCCTCTCTGGCTTCCCAGTCACCTGGACTGGAGCCAGTTAGGCTTTAACACCCTGCCTGTAGACAGAGGATGCTCATCTACAAACCCTGCAGTGTCCGCCGCCGTCATACTCCCCCATAAGCCTTCTGGTGCCACTATTTTCACAGTTTCAGCTATGGGTAGCAAGCCATCCAAGACCATCAATCCAGCCTCCCCCTTGGGATGCCTTTTAGAGGCCCTAAAACCCCAGGCCTTAATGCCCTACTTAGAGATTCTCACACTTGTTCATCTTTGTTTAAAAAAAATGGTCTCCTTACAATTTAGGTATCAATTTAAAGTGGCAGCCTAATGCTACTGTAGAATAACTGGACCAAAGGTAGCATTAGGCAGTGCACAGGCAAATGGAAGGAGTTTCCTCATATCCAAGTCTTTTACTATCTAAGCTCTAAATCCCAGTCTTATAATTTCACCTTTCATGATATCTATATGATCCTATCTAATAACCTACTTCCTGAAGAGCACAGGCGAGTTTGGGAACAGGCCAGACTACATGCAGACAAGGTTCACCAAAAACATGCATTGTCCAGTCCCCCACCTCCTGGGGCAGAGGTGGGTCCAAAGTGGGAACCACACTGGGATTATAACACCCCAAGTAGAATTTTAGCTAGTGACCAGTTTTTGACTTGCCTTCTGGAAGGTCTCCATAAGGCTGCCCTCAAGCCAGTAAACTATAATAAGCTCTCAGAGCTCATTCAAGATACAAAGGAAAATCCTTCTGCATTTTTGGAACACCTCACCAAAGCCCTGTTACAATATACTAACTTAGATCCAGAAACCACGGAAGGCAGACAGTTACTCAACTCATTTTTTTTTTCTCAGTGCTACCCTGACATTAAGGCTAAACTTAGATATTTGGATAAAAGAACCTTGACCCTGCAGGCAGAAGTCGTAACAGTTGGCTTTTAAGGTGTACCATGCAAGAAATTATAAGGCCTGCAATCATCACTGTCATGTGCTAGCCATGACCCTCCGACCCAATCTGTGCTATCCATGCTGCTCCCTTGTCCCTGGGGCTCAAGAACCATCAGGCCCATGTTTCAAATGTAGCAGAACTGGTCACTGGGCCGGAGCATGTCCTAATCCTCATCTTAGTCCTGCAAGACCTTGTGTAAGATGCCGCAGGGAAAGACACTGGGCAGTCGATTGTCCTCATGCACATCATGGCATGGAGACATCAAATCCAGAAAATTCCCAAGTTGACCTAGGTCTAGCTATGGACGAGTGAGGCTGCCTGGGCTCCTTTGACCCAATCACAACTGTCATCTGTAACAGGGAGCCACGGGCAAACATCACGCTATCAGGATGGCCCATGTCCTTTCTCTTGGACACCAGAGTGACATACTCAGTACTGAGGGAATTCTGGGATCTACCGCTCCTTCTAGTTTCCCTATTATTGGGGTAGGGAGACAGCCTATCTACCTCAGCAAACCCCACCACTTAACTGTGTTTTTAGGGGTATTTATCTCACTCATTCATTTTTAGTCATGCCAGCTTTCCCAGTACTTCTTATGGGAAGACATTTTTTAGCAAAAGTAGAAGCTTCCTTTTCATTTGCTCCATCCATTCACCTTACCCCAGACTCGCCAACAGCTCCCCTCCTCCTCCTTCTAGGCTCCCAACCTCCCAACTCCAATGTGTCTTTTCCTCTACCAGCCTCTCAGGTGAACCCCCAAGTCTGGGACACCCAAAACCCCTCCGTTGCTAAACACCATTTCCCCATCATTATCTAATTACAAGATCCTACTAAGTACATTACCCAAGCTCAGTACCCCCCCCTCTCTCCAGAGCCTTAGGGGACTTAAGCCTATTATCTCTGACCTTTTAAGAAAAAAGCTACTTTGCCCCACCTCTTCTCCCTCTAACAGCCCTATACTTGCTGTTAAAAAACCTAATGAGCCTGGTTCAAGACCTCCAGCTCATTTATTCCGCAGTGGTCCCTCTTCATCCCGTAGTGCCTAATCCTTATATACTTCTTTCCACTATCCCCCCAGGAACCTCCAACTTCTCAGTTCTAGATCTTTTTTTAAAAAAATCATTTATTTAATCTTATTTTACGTGCACTGGTGTGAAGGTATCATATCAGATCCCCTGAAACTGGAGTTACAGAGAGATGCAAGCTGCCATGTGGGTGCTAGGAATCGAACCCTGGTCTTCTCAAAGAGCAGCCAGTGATCTTAACCACTAAAGCCATCTCTCCAGCCCCCTCAGTTCGAAATCTTAAGGATGATGTTTTTCCAATCTCAAGATATATTTGCCTTCACCGAGCTGACCAAGCAGCTAGAACAGCAGCATTCTGGAGCCCAAACCTACCTCAGTCACCTCAGGGGGTTCATACAGTACAGCACACATTCTCACAGACACCCCAAACACTTGGCAAATTCTGTCCTATCTACATCAGCTCTTTCATCCTAATAGCAAAGCTCTGTTTCATTTTGTCAAGACTCACCTCCAACGCACCCATGAAGACTTACAGTTCTTAAAAGCTATCACTGCCTCTTGTAAAATCTGTCAAAAGTCAGATAGATCCCAAGACCAAATATCGTAGCTTCCCTTTTCCCACCCACCAGGCCAGGGGCTCCCTTCCAGGAACTGACTGGCAGCTGGATTTTACTCAAATGCCCATGGTCAGATGAGTTAACTATCTCCTGGTTTTGGTGGACACCATGTCTGGGTGGATTGAAGCATTTCCCACCACTAACAAGAGGGCCCAGACGGTTTCCAATGTTCTTCTCTGAGAAATCTGCCCCTGAGTTTGGAATCCCAACCTCTCTTCCGTCGGATAATGGCTCAGAATTTACCTCCCAGATCTCTCAAATTTTATCTAAGGCTTTTAACATTCCCTGGCATGTTCATATCCCATACCATCCTCAGTCTTCAGGGAAGGTAGAATGAACTAACCATTCCTTTAAAAATGTTCTTGTCAAGATGTCACAGGAACTTCACCTCGACTGGGTAAAACTTTTGCCTCTGGTCCTTCTTAGGCTTAGGACTCTCCCCCAAAAGTCCCCTTTGAACTTGCCCTTTGAACTCATGTGTGGGCGTCCGGGTTTTAACTCCCAGCCTCTCACCCCAAACCTCTCCCCTTCCTGATCACCTGCTTACTCTGCTGTTATCCCATCTTCACTCCCTATTATGGGATTTTACCGACTACTGGTTACCGCAACCGTGTGCCAATTCATGCCCATTGCCAATTAAAATAGGAGATCAGGTACTATTCTCTCCCCCAGACCAACGCCCCTCATCCCTTTCCCCTAAATGGCAGGGCCCCTTTAAAGTAATTCTTGTAACTCCCACAGCTCGAGGGACTCTCTCATTGGATTCACCTGTCTCACCCTTAATTGTTTACTCATCCAGCTCAAGATACCCCTAGTATACGGTAATTCAAACAGGGCCCTGCTCCCTGTTCTCTTAAGTTCCAGACAAATAAAAATTTCATCACCATTCTCAACTCTCCTGTGCCAAAAACTTCATATACTCTCCCTCTTCCTCCTATCTGCTTTACCAACTTCTCTATATCTCCACAATGTCATACTCAAATTTCCAGATTAACCACCCAGCTGTTATTACAGGGACCATCATTAAACAAAGAGCTAGAGGTACAAGGATTGCCAAGAGCCCAGGTGGTAAGAAATAATGAGCTTGGGGACATTTACAGCCCCAGACTCCAAAAACTCACAAAACAGACTTTAACATAACAGATTTATCACTGACTGCAGCAGTGTCTTCTGGATGTTAAGGTAATACCATGATGCTAAAGAGAAGTGCCTTAAGATTTGCTTCAGGTAAAACATCAAGGGGTCTAATAATTCCCCCTTCTTTTCCTCCCTCTTCCCCACCGTCTTCCATTCCAACACTTATCATCATAATCATAAGCTTTTAATATGTCTAAAATTTATTTCTTTTTTTCATAAGCTCCAGGGAGCCAATTGGACCTATCTAAATGGACCAGACTCACCCAGAATAAGTATCATTTAATTCTTCCCTCATTATTCCTGGTCTTGGGAACCCCTGGGAAATTCCCTCCTCCACCCCCGTCTAAAACACACACAAACAAAACAAAACACTCTATCTACCATCTTGGGACTCTTCTCCCTTAATCACCAGGATCTAAATTTTCTTTCAGGCATAATTTTCTGCCTTTCCAGCATCTTGTGAGGTCTAAGCTGCCAGGCAGCCAGTTCCACAGAACCCGGAAAAAAAACACAAAAGTAAATCAGCCATCCCAGGACGTGGTCAAGCATCTCAGCTCCCCGATGCCCACAAAATCAGCAAAAAGCAGTCTCAAGAGACCTGACGATGCCCACAAAATCAGCAGGAAACAGTCACAAGAGACCTTATGATGCCCCATTCCCATCCATTAAAAACCCAAACTCTCCAAATTTTTTGCCCCATTTCCACCCATTAAAGACCCCAAACTCCCAAATTTTATAATAAACAAAAGGGCAGAATGTAATGATTCAGCCAACATGGCTGACACTTCCAGGTTCCAGGGCCATGCATGTGCAGACAAGCCCTCAGAAGTGCCTAGTGGCCCCGGGAATCTTAAAAGACCCCACATGACCCACGTGTAGCATGGTTGCATCATCTATGTATGACACAGCTGCATGAGTCCTTGTGAACATGCGTGAACTCCATCATCTGCGTATGATGTAGTCATGTCAACCCCCTGTGCGCATGTGCTAGGCAGCTTTTAAAAGCTGGACATGCCATCTCCCTCCCTATCTCCCTATTTCCCTCCCTCCCTCCCTCTCTCTCTCTCTCTGCACACCAACCTTTATAAGGCCTGCACCCACCCCCATAAACCCCTAAGCGGTTTTGTTGTGTATTCCGTGTTTTACTAGGGATGTAGCTCAGTGGTAGAGTTCTTGCCTAGTGTCAAAGATGCCCTAGACTCAATCCTCAATAACACACAAAGATATGGACACACAGAAAGTTCTTTAGAGGGTCTCCAATTCCTATCCACCTGTTATCTATGCATCTATCACTGCCCTGGACTGTTTATGAAGACATTAAGGGTAATCTCAGCACTTGGGAAGTCAAACCAGGCCTTTTCAAGGCCATCTTTAGGCTTGCGACCATAGTGGCTTCTAGGCTGGCAAGGCTACGAAGTGAGACCCTGACTTTAAAACGGGGGTGGGGGTGGGGGGGGGACAGGAGACATGGCTTGGTGGTTAAGAGAACTGGCTGTTCTTCCAGAGGACTGAGGTTCAATTCCTAGCACTCACACAGTGGATTATAACTGTAACTCCGGCTCCAGGGTATCTGGTGCCCTCTTCTGGCTACAAACTCTCTTCTCTGAAAGGATTTGGTATTTGGCTTTCACAGCACTTTCCTGTGGATTCCTTTACCTTAGTAGTCATTTGTTCCTGCTGTTCTTTTCTAGCCTTCTCTAAAGGCTGATGTGCCAAAGCTTGGTTTTTCACACTATTTCTCTTATTCTTCAGATGAACTCATCTTGACATGTAATTTAAATTCAGCTACTACTCATGCTTTAATCTCTAGAGTTCCCCAACTTCAACCATCTAACTGCTTTCCAGATATCTCAACTGAGAGGTGCAAGCCACATTAAATTTAACATTTATAAAAGTGACCTCCTTTGTGCCCTCATTTGTTTCTGCCCCTACCAACACTCCAAACTTTCCAAAGACCACACATGGCATCTCTGGCAGTTTTTCAGTCCAAAATTTTTGGAATTCATCTTAATTTCATACACAAAATCTACACCCATTGGATAAAAAAGAGAGGAAGGAAGGAAGGAGGGAGGGAGGGATGGATGGAGGGAGGGAGGGAGGGAAGGAAGGAAGGAAGGAAGGAAGGAAAATTAAGAATCCTGGGTGCTCTTCCTGAGGACCTGTGTTTGATTCCCAGCACCCACGTGGCAGCTCACATTAGTCTGTGGCTCCAGTTCTGGGGCACCTGGTACCCTCTTCTGGCCTTCTAGGGTACCAGGCAAGCACATGGTACACAGATACACATGTAGATAGGTATAACATTTGTATATATAAAATAAATACAGATTGAAAAAAATCATTTGCCCTATCTTAAAAGCATACTACTTTTATCACTTCCACAAAGCCACCGTCAGCACTTTCTGCCTGGATTTTTATGACATCTTTGTAACAGATCTCTCTGCTTTAATCCCTCCTTGGAGAAATTCTCCACTTGTAAGCCAAAGGACCTTTTAAAATTGAGGTCAGATTGTGTTACTGCTCTTCAGAAACTCTCCAGCATCTCTTGCTTTCTGACTGGATTGCTCTTTCCATTGGGCAACAACATCCTAGCAAACCTCTAACTGTTAAGATCTCAATTTAGGTTGTGGGTTATTTTGGTTTCTTGACATCCCACACAAAGGAGCAGTTCTCATCTCATATTTCACTCAGACTTTACCTAGTCTCGTTTCTTTATGGACTTAAAAATGTTCTGACATATCATTTTAAACCAGATATGGTAATGCACACTATAATCTTAGCACCCGGGAGGCTGAGACAAGAGGATTCCCATGAATTGAGGCTAGTCTGGGCTACACAGTAAGTACCAAGGCAGCCAGAGTCACATGTCACAAAAAACAAATAATAAAAAAAGACCAGACATTTATGTATTTATTACAAATGTCTGCCTTATTAGAATAAGAGTCCCATGGGGAAAAGCATACTTTTTTCTTCTAAACTCCCAATGCCTATAATGGATAGCAAAGAAAAAGGGTTGTACAAATATTACTGAATGTCTGAAAGAATGTTCCCCTTTCCTTGCTGTTGTTAAACACCTTATTGCCTTCCTGATGTCCCCCACCCCTTTCAGATCTGTCATCACTCTAGGCAATGCTTAGTTACTGGGGTTTTTAAGCAACTTTGAAATCCTCACAGACTCTAAATATTAGGTATCTGCTAACAAGAACTTAATATCAACTACTATATTTGACAAAGTCTATAGTGATCTGTAGACTAGGAAGGAGTCAATTATATACATGGACTAGGCCACCTGAAACTGGAGTTACAAATAGTTGTGAGGTACCATGTGGGTGCTAGGAATCAAACCCCAGTCCTCTGCAAAAGTAAGAAGTACTACCAACCACAGAGCTAATCCCAGTCCTGTTTGGAGGACTTTGGGGGGAGGAGGGGCGGCAATACCAGAGGTCGATTCCAAGGCTTTGTGCATGCAAAATATTCCAACACCGAGCTCATACCTATCTCTTTCCTTATTTGCTGTTTTTTGAAACAGGCTCTCATTACATTGAGCAAGCTGGCTTCAAACTCATAGCAATCCTCCCTCTGAAATATGAACCGCCATTCCCTAGTAGCACCTTCTACACATGCGCACTTGGCAAACACTTGACTGCTGAGCTACATCTACAGCCCTTTGAGGTGTAAAGCTTCCTAGCACATGCACTCCCTAGGGTGAAGGTAGGAGTTCACAGGGTCTCACTATCTAGTCAGGCTGGCCTCCAGATTCTTGATGCTCAGCCTCCTTGGTGATGTGGGAGTCCCTTCTGTATGCTGTGGATGTTTTCTTAACATTGGTTAATAAAGAAGCTACTTTGGGTCTATGTCAGTGCAGAATAAAGCCAGGCAGAAAATATGAACAGATACAGAGAGAAAGTAGGTGGAGTCCAAAAGATATCATGTAGCTGCCGAAGGAGACAGATGTCTTGAACCTTACCAGTAAACCACGAGCCTCATGGTAAAATATAAATAGAAATGTATTAATTTAAGATGGAGGTTAGCTAGAAATATACATAATCTATTGGCCAAATAGTGTTGTAATTAATATGATTTTTGTGTGATTATTCCAGTCAGGGCAGTCTCCACTTACACCTTAGTATTAGAAGGAATTACGTGTAATAAACCAAACCCACTCATCCTGATTTTGGTTAAAACTCTTGAAGTCCCCTATACCTTTTATGTTCTCAGCTACTTGGAGAGCATAACCTTCCCTGTAGACTGCTGGTGTAAATTGACATGGTGAAAATTCAGTTAAAAGTCTAATATTACTAACCCATGAGACTAAACAAACTGTCAGTGTTGAAGGAGAGAGGGCCTGCTTTAGGTCCTGGCCGCCTGGCTAGCTTACACCCAAAATAATCACAGAAACTGTACTTATTTAAACACTGCCTGACCCATTATCTCTAGCCTCTTATTGGCTAACTCTCACATCTTGATTTAACCCATTTCTGTTAATCTGTGTATCACCACAAAGTCATGGCTTCCTGGGAAAGATTCAGCATGTCTGATTCTGGCAGCTCCATGGAGGTTCTGACTCTGCTTTCTTCCTCCCAGAATTCAGTTCTGTCTTCTCTACCTACCTAAGTTCTGCCCTATCAGGGCGAGCAGTTTCTTTATTGATTAATCTGTGAAAGAAACACATAAACAGAAGGACCTCCTACACCATTTCCCCTTTTCAGTTTAAAAAGGAAAGACTTTAACTTTAACATAGTAAAATTACATATAATAAAACAGTTATCAAGCAAGAATTAGTTACAATATTTATATCTATTTTATCTTTTTATCATAACAAAGGAAAACTATATCTATCTATACTCCAACTCCATCAAAGACTCCAGAAGGATATAATATTACCTAAATAAACGAGAAGTAAGCAACTTCCAAAACTCTAGAAATGACAAAGACATCTCGCTGCCTGTATAGTCACCCAAAGTTCTTTTCTACCGTTGGAGCATCCATCTTCACCCTACAGGCCAATAGATTCCAGCAGACTTTTCCATGAAGCAGGAAATTTCAAAGACAGTTCAGTCACTTTCTTCTGTATCCTGCAGAATGTCTCGCAGACTCTTTCATGAAGCAGGAACCCCGAAGGATCATCTCACCTTTAGGCAAGTTCAGCAGTCATCTCTCTGTGGGTACTGCATGTCCAGTGAACGAGTCCAGGCAAGAGCAGTTTCTTGCCCAAATGGTTAGCAAACTCCATAAGGAGCCTCTTCAATGCCCATTTTCCTCTTGAAGTAGCTGGTGCTCCCAGGAGTAGATGTGTCTCATTGTCATGAAAAGTCCTAAGTTATTAAAACATTTTAAATGCCATATTCTGTAGTCTTTGAAAGATATGAAGAATGCCTATCTAACTGAAATATATCTCTACATATCTAGAAAATCTAACTAGCATGACTACAAGCTTGACTATTAACTATTAACAACCTATATTTCCTAATTATACATTACATTTTTAAATGAACTACACAATCACAATACCTTAATCAAGAGCAGAAATATACATAACAAGGTTGACCTTAAATTTATATCAATAAAGCAAAATCCATAATAATGCAAATTATTCATATCTATATCATGTGGGGGCTGGCAAGATTGCAAAGCTGATAAAGAAAGGTGCTTGCTACCAAAACTGACCATCTGAATCCAATCCCTGGGACACACACAGTAGAAAGAGAACCAACTCTTACAAGCAGTACGATGGCCTGTACACATATCTGTAGCACAAGTACACACACACACACACACACACACACACACACACACACACACAGTGGGAGCAGGAGGATAAATTCAATTAACCCAGGATTCTAGCTCTTGTGTGATGACTAATCTTAGTGACCTACTCGATATACCTAGGAAGAGAGAACCTCAATTTGAGGAATTGCCTCCATTAGACTGGCCTCTGGATATGTCTAAGGGACATTTTTCTTCTTCTTTCTTGTTTTATTTTATATTTTTGTTTTGTTTTGGTTTGGTTTTTTTGGAGACAGGGTTTCTCTGTGTGGCACTAGCTGTCCAGAAACTTGCTTTGTAGACCAGGCTGGCTTCAAACTCACTGAGATCTGCCTGCCTCTGCCTCCTGATTGCTGGGGAAAAGGCTTGTGCCACCACTGCACGGCTGGGACATTTTCTGATTACTAAATAATATAAGTAGGCCATCCCCAAGCAGGTGCACCCGGGCTGTATAAGAAAAGTAGACAAACTCAAGTCTGGGAGAAAGCCAGCATTTCTCCATAAAGCACCTGCCTGGCTTCCCTCACTGATGGGCTGTGAATTGGAAGTTTAAGCCAAATAAACCCTTCACTGCCTTTTTTGGTTGCTATGGTCATGGTGTTTTATCACAGCAGCCAGAGCACCTTGCCCATCTCATCTCAGGCTATTCTGTCCTCTGGTGTGTAACTGTCTCACTACACTCTAGCCACAACGGTCTCTTTGTTACTGATTCTAAATCAAATTTATTCCTGAGGCCTTTCCTTGATTTTCTGCCCTAGAACACGTCATACCTGATGCTTCCAATTTCAAAGAGAACAAACAGAAGGAGTCATAGAAAAAGCAAAACGCAAACTTCCTAAAGAGGATCAGAAGCCCAAAGGCTGAGGAGATCAGTATTCTAAAATGAAGAGGCTCAGCCTCAGGCCAAAGTTAAAAGACTATTCTGACTATGAGGCAGCTTCCAGAAGGAACTAAAAGCATGCCATATCTAGGTTCAATAATAGAATTTCAATATCTTAGCAGGGCGGGTAGTGATGCATGCCTTTAGTCCCAGGCAGAGTTCAAGGCCAGTCTGGTCTACTGAGCAAGTACCAGGACAGTCTAGGCCAGACTGAGAAACCCTGCCTCAAAATAAATAAATAAATAAGTAAAATCCTGTATCTTGATATGTCGTGTAAAATAGATAAGAATAAAATAAAAGGCTGAAGATGGTTTAGTTAGTACTTGCCTAGTATTCCCACAGTCCTGAGTTAAAACTCTAGCACCCCATTCCCCCGCCCCAAAATACCAGAACAAAATATTCTAAAAAGATGCATCCAAGATTTCTCAAATTTTTCTACAAAGTGAATCCTAAAAAAAAAATACTAAATATTCTCTTCTGTAAGAGATCATAGGGCAACATAAAAAACACACAAACCCTGATGCAAAATTTTGTAGAAATGTATTATTTTATATTTTTAGAAATAGGTTTTCATAATGTAGCCCTAGCTAGCCTTTAATTCAGAGCCTCCTGAGTGCTGGAATTAAAGATATATTTAAAAAATTAAAGACAAAGTCTGATTTTTTTTTCATTTTGTGTACATGTGTTGCATACAGTGCTCACACCAGCCAGAAGAGGGTGAAACATTCCACGGGAACTAGAATTAGATAGTTGTGAGCTGTCATGTGAATGCTGGGAACCAAGCAAGCTCAGGTTCTCTGAAAAAGTAGCCAGAGGCCTTAACCATTAAGCTACTAGGCTGCTTGTACCTCTATGACTCCCCTGATAGGAGAAGGCAGAGTCAGGCAGACGCCAGGGGCTCAATACCCAGTCGAGACAAAATGATGGACGACAGAGCACATGCCTAGAAGAGCACAAGGCCTGGGTTCCATCCCTAACACCATCCTTAAACAAATCATAGTAAAATTCTTGCCACTTCTAAATAAATAACTGTACTGTCTTCAAAGGCATGCAATTTTTAGTAAAAACTGTGATATCTTTGGGAAATTGGTTCCAAGACCCTCTGCAGATGACAGAACCCACAGGTACTCAAGCCTCATGTGTAAAATGCCATAGTAAAGCCACGAACAATGGAAAACAGCTATAATCCAGTCCCTCAAGAAGCTGAAGCAGGAGGATATCAAGTTTGAGGCCAGACAAATTCACAGAGACCTTGCCTCAAAAGGAAGAGAGGGAAGAGTAGAGGAGAGGGAGAACAGAAGGGAGGGAGAGAGGGAGAACGGGAGGGAAGGGGAGGGGGGAAGGGAGGAAAGGAAGGAGGGAGGGAGGGAGGGAGGGAGGGAGGGAGGGAGGGAGGGAGGGAAGGGGGGAGCCTGCAATATACCATGAAGCTAGTAGGGAAAACAATGTGTATATATGCATGGCACTATTAGCAGCATCTGAAGTTTATCCATCTAAACTTGACAGGATTTCTAAGGATAATTAAAAATATCAAGAACCCAGATGATGAAAATCAGAAAATGATGCAGATACCTAGGGATTCTAAGGTTAAATTGGAGCAAAAGATTTGGACCGTATAAAGAAGGGAATATGGACTCTGAACCACACAGCAGGAGTTAGGACAGATGAGAATGAGGTAGGAAAAATGTAACTGGTGCAGAAAGAGGACTGCTGTTCACGATCCTAGAATCTGAAGGACAGAGCACACTTCCCTAGACACCTTCAAAACCTAGTGAAGGTTGAATGTACCATTCAGTTTCATGAAGTAGTGAATTAGTAGTCTGTAATCACCAAAAGCTCTTCCTCCATGGGTGTTACAGGCCACAAAAGGCCAGAAATAATTGAGAAGGCCTAGGACTGGCTAGATAACCTAACCTTAGACTAACGATGCAAAAAAAAAAAAAAAAAAAAAACCAATTTGTGGAAGGCTAGAAAGATGGGTCAGTGCTTGCTGATCAAGTATGAGGAGTTGAGTTTGAAGCCCAGGACCCATGAAAAGCCACACCTGGCAACATTCATCTGTAATCTCAGGGTAGGGGAGGCAGAGACAGTAGGATCCTAGGGCTGATGGGCCAGTGTGTCTGGCTCAGTCTATGAGAGATCTGTCTCAGAAAGAAGTTGGAGAGAACTAAGGAAGACACCCAATGTCAACTTCTGGCCTCCATGTGCACACACGAGTACACAGAAACACACACATACAGGTGTACACGCACATATGAAAAAGTTTCACCAGCTGTTGTGGTGCTGCACACCTTTAATTCCATTCAGGAGGCGAGCCTGGTCTACAGAGTGAGTTCTAGAACAGCAAAGATTATATATCTTAAAGAATGAATGAAAGAAAGAGAGGGAGGGAGGGAGGGAGGGAGGGAGGGAGAGAGAGAGAAAAGAAAGAAAGAAAGAAAAAAAGAAAGAAAGAAAGAAAGAAAGAAAGAAAGAAAGAAAGAAAGAAAGAAAGTAAGTTTGAGATTCATTCACTGGTCTGGTGGCACAGTCCTGTTATTCCATGTACTTGAGAGAATTTAAGTTCAAGGTCTGCCTGGGTTATAGACCAAGTTCTGTGCGAGCCTAGCAACTTAATGAGAACTTGTCTGGAAACATAAAATACAGAAAATGGTGGGAATATAACTCAGTGATTGAGTACTTTCTACCAGGCACAATTGAGTTCAATTTTCAGTGCCACAAAAGAGAAGGAAAGAAAAGTTTCTATGCTATTTCAAAAATTAGATGTTAGCCTGGTGCACCTGAGGATTGCCAGCCTGCTAAAAAGTAAGACTGTCAAAAAAAAAAAAAAAAAAAAAAAAAGATAAAGGTCAAAGGAAGCAGGGAACTAGGGAACTTAACAATAGGAGGAAACTAGATAGAGCCTATCAGCTTTGGAAATGAAGTCATCTTTTAGTTGAAGCAATTTACAGTTGCAAGTGACCAATGCTGCAGATGATCAACCTTCTGGGGCTGTCACTCTATTTTGAGAATCTCTACCCTGACAATTCCCTCCATGTACTAACATGCAAGTAGAACTTGAGTTGTGGTTTCAGGTCATCAGTGGTCATCACTATACCTACGAGTTTACACTTCAGGCTGCAGACTCAGCACAAGGACTCCGCCATCACTTGGGCAAGTATACTCACTCTATTTTTTTTTATTTTTTTTTTGTTTTTTATTTTTTATTTATTTATTTATTTATTTATTTTGGTTTTTCGAGACAGGGTTTCTCTGTGGCTTTGGAGCCTGTCCTGGAACTAGCTCTTGTAGACCAGGCTGGTCTCGAACTCACAGAGATCCGCCTGCCTTTGCCTCCCGAGTGCTGGGATTAAAGGCGTGCGCCACCGCCGCCCGGCAAGTATACTCACTCTAAAATCTCGGGATTTGAGTCTACCTTTCTGTCAAGATGGGCAGTGATGGCACACACCTTTAATCTCAGTACTTGGGAGCCAGAGGCAGGTGGATCCCTGTGATTTCGAGGCCATCAGCCTGGTCTACACAGTGAGTTCTCGGACAGCCAAGGCTACACAGAGAAATCCTGTCTCAAAAAACAAACAAAAAAAAACCCAAACAAACAAAAATCACAGCTAAATTCTCATCTTTCCATCATTAAATAAGTTTACTTTGAAGAACAATCATCCATTTCCTCAGAATAAATACAGAAGTTCTGTGGCTGGGATCTCAGCCATGTCTTCTAGAACCAAGGCATAATTGCATATTCCTACAATCTCAGCATTTGGAAGGCTGAGACAAGAAGATTACAGTAAATTCATGGTTAGCCTGGCTTACAGTGAGTTCCAGGCCAGCCTCAGCTATACAGAGCAAGATCCTGTTTCAATAGCTCCCACTCTCTCCCTGCCAAAAAAAAAAAAAAAAAAAAAAAAAAAAAAAAACAAAAAATAAAACAACCAACTAGAAATACCACATTCTCCCATTAAAAATTTCACAGAGAAGGGTATGGTAATCTTTGTTATCAATAGAGGTACTCACCATCCAGCAGGTCTTCCTCGTCATCCCTGTCATGCTCCTCCACTGCCACTTCCTCCTCCTCCTCCTCTTCCGCATCCTCCAGCTCCACGTCCGGGTCCAGGTCTGGATCGCTCCCTGAGGCGGATTCGTCTGACATGGCTCCCAGAAGTCCTCAGTGGGCATTACCGACTCATGGTCCACTGTAGGGGTCCTAAGAGGAGAACAAGAGGCATCAATCAAAATCACAAGGTCTCATTCATAAGTACAAATCATCCCAACGAAAAGACACTGAGGGTGAATTCCCCTGGGCTTGTTAAAGCAAGGCAAACTAACCAAATCTGAATCCGAATCTTCTCTACGAGTATACTACCTTGATACATATTTTGCTGCGTTTGCCCAGTTCAAGCACATCAAGGGGCTGCTTTGACAAGAAAGTAACAGCCACAAAATAAAAACTGAACGTCTTAGATTCCCTTGATCACTCCTTCCTTTTACTCCTTTCAGTTTCCCGAAAGCTGTCTCCTGTGCCTACACCTGCACATCTACACATACGCGTGTATTTATTTCTAATCCCAGGCACTACTCTAGCAGGAGAAAAAAGAATATAGGGAGAGTGTGAGAGCAAGGGTGTGCCAGGAGGAGCTGCTACTTTACACTGGGTGTCAAGGGAGTTCTCACTAAGCAGAGACTAAAGGATTCACAGAAACCATGCAGACACCTGGAAGAGTGAGCATCAGAGGCCAAATCCTGAACCAAAGGAACTGGGTATTCTTAGAGGATAAAGAAAGGGCCCTGTGTGGAATAGGGCAGGACACAGCCATGCAACACCACATGAAAGACATTTGACTCTCCAACTGAATCAAGATCTGGACCTAGTGAGAAGTTTACTATACTGTCACTTTACCCAAGCTTGTAGGAAGCCTCATGTGTAGGTCTCAGGGGCCGTGCCTGCTTTTAGGCTCTTCTCTACGTCTTGGCCTAGTTTCAACCACATCTTTCAAAAGCTTTGCAAAGTACCCTCAACTTCTGGAATCACACTTCTCTTCTGAATTCCATTAGCTATACTAAACACTGTGAACCTCCACTGAAGGGTTCACACAGGCTACCTCATGATGCACAGTGAACCTCCAGGCAGGCATGCAAATGGGTCTATGGGAACCATCTACATGTGGGCATTTATCTGTCCACATTCCCTGCCTCACTGCCGGTCTGCTATGGCACATATGCATACAGCAGACCTAGTTCTCTCTTCTCCACGTCCCTCTCCAGCCCGTACCAGTCTTCCATAACTTTGTCGTTAATTATAGAGGGTTTCGCTTTCCTCCTCCTCCTCCTCCACCTCCTCCTCCTCCTCCTTCTCCTCCTCCTCCCCCTCCCCCTCCTCCTCCTCGTTTTTTTTCATTTCACTTTGTTTTTTTGTTTTTGTTTTTCAAGACAGGGTTTCTCTGTGTAGTCCTGGCTGTCCTGGAACAGGATGGCTTCAAATTCACAGAGATCCATCTACCTCTGCCTCCGGAATGCTGGGATTAAAGGCATGCTCCACCACTGCCCGGCTTCTCTTCCTTTTTTGTTTAGGGTGGCTAGTGGTTTTTTTGAAACAGGGTCTCTGGTACCTCAGGCTGGCCTTCAACTGGCAATGTAGCCAAAGCTATCCTTGAACTGCAGATCCTCATCTCTTCACTTCCCAAATCCAAGGATTATAAGGATGAACTACCACAACTAGCTTTAGAGAAAATTTCTAATTAATATGCCTGTTATTCTAGGAAGTAAGATTTATAATACTAAAGTAACAATCACAATAACAAAGAATAGGCTTCTACACATCCTCAGTTAACAAACCTGCTTCAAAACCTCAGCTTAAAAAAAAAGAAAGAAAAAGAAAAGGCTAGGGTGGTAGTGCACGCCTTTAATCCCAGCACTCATGCAAAGGCAGGTGGACCTAGGCAAGTTCCAGGAAAGCCTGGAATAGAGTGACTGTCTAAATACAAAACCAAAACACCACAACCTCAGCCCTCAGTCCCTGACAGAAACAATATTCTACTACGACAAACGCTCTTAGACATGAGACACCAATCCAGACCCCACTTAGATCATTTTCAAACAGGAGACTGCCCGGC
Source organism: Arvicola amphibius (assembly GCF_903992535.2). Lineage (NCBI taxonomy): Eukaryota > Metazoa > Chordata > Mammalia > Rodentia > Cricetidae > Arvicola > Arvicola amphibius. Next base: position 173,030,345 of record NC_052049.1, read on the forward strand.
ATGGTTGCATATAACTGCAATCCTGGCAGAGACAGGGGGATCACTGCAAATTTGAGTCCAGCCTGATCTACATAGCAAGTCCAGAAAAGTAAAAGTTATGTGGCAAGACCCTGTGTCACCACTGTCATCATCCTCGTCATCACCAGCAGCAGCACAGCAACAGCAAAAGAACAGAGGACACTTTAAAACAGAGCCAAGGTGGAGGAGCAGAGAGGAAAGATAGATAACAAGTATCACAGTTCAGTAGGCTAATTAAAGTTCACAATTCAGCATAGGTTTTATTTAAAAAAAAATAAATAAGTAAACAAAGGGATTTCAAAGGTTCCCAATACAAAAGAGATAATTTTTTAAAAATATTTATTTATTTGTTTATTATGTATACAGTATTCTTCCTGCAGGCCTCATTACAGATGGTTGTGAGCCACCATGTGGTTGCTGGGAATTGAACTCAGGACCTTTGGAAGAGCAGGCAATGCTCTTACCCGCTGAGCCATCTCTCCAGCCAAAAGAGATAATTTTTAAAAAATGGGAAAAGCTAACTCCCATACTTGATCATCACATATTGTATAATACATCAAGTTATCACATTGCCCATAAGTATGTACAATTATTATGTGTGGCTCTTTTAAAATTAAATATGGTACTCAGACCATCAGATGGATAAGTGAATAAAAAGTGACTGAATTCTCAGAGAATACCAAGTTTTTCTTTTATCCATTCTTCCATAGCCCACTAAATTTATGTTAGTGATAACACAATAAACATTATTCCTAGCTCTTTAGAACCACATCAACAGTGGGTTTATGTTGGCTCACATCTTTAATCCCAGCACTGGGGAGGTAGAGGCAGGCGGATCTCTGTGAGTTTGAGGCCAGCCTGGTCTACATAGTGAGTTCCAGGACAGTCTACAAAGGTACAGAGAAACCCTGTCTTGAAAAATGAAAAAAAGAACCACATCAACTACTGAAGAAGTACTATTACTGATTTTCAAAAAGGCCCAAACAGGGAACCGAGCAGTGGATCAGTTAGTAAAGATTACTTGTCTTATAAGCACGAGGACCTGAGTTTGAGTGCCAGAACCCTTGATTTTTAACAAACCAACCAAACAACAACGCCAAACATGGTGGTTCACCATATTTGTAATCTCTGTGCTGAGGAGGCCAAGACAGACAGGTCCCTGCTCTAGTCAGTCCAGCCTATTGGTGAGTTTCATTCCAGTGAGAGACATTGTCTCAAAACAAAAAGTGGATAATACTTGAGAAACAACACCCAAGGTTGATCCTCTGGCCTACACTAGTGTGCACACCCCGCGCACACACGCATGCTCTTATGGTCTTTGTTCACAGAGCAGAGCATTCTTAAAAACCCACATTGAAATACAGATACATATATGATCACTGTAGTAGCCCATGCAATTTCAAAGATGGACAGCAATGGTAGCACATGATCCTGTCTTTAAGTGAAAGAAATCTTATTACTAAACAGGAGTAATACCAGAATTCAGGAAGAAGAGACAGAAGAATTGCTAATTCAAAACCAGCTAGGATATACAACAAAATCCTGAGTTAGAAGGCGCATCCTTTTCACTGAATGACCTTATTAACTCTGGAGATTTTTGAATAATTAAACTTTCGCAAATGACCTCATAGCAATCCCATAACAAGTGCATCTGACTTCATTAAAAATATAAATACTACATATACATACATACAAATACATATGCACACAAAATGTAAATATAATCCTGAATTTAATAACTCACAAGGGAGCATGAAAACATTCAATCATAGATTGAGCAATATCCTCTGAAAACCCGTTAGTCAAAGAATTTATATAATTCAAAGATAAGAGTTTAGTACATGTAAATCTGTCCAATCGGCTGGAAATCCACTAGAGATCACTGGTTACTTCAAAACCTTTCTATAAAGAATAATGACACTGCTCACTCCCAATGTGTACTTCAAACTCTGACTAAGCTTAAATGCCTTTTGAGAGAACGTCAGTTACCTAAAAGTACACTAAGATACAATCAAGGCAGCAACAAAACTAAACTAATACACCTGACATATTTTACTTGGATACAGAATGAGACTTTTGGGCAATTTGGGACTTAAGACAACGTAAGAAAGAAGAGCAAATAACCTCATTCAAGACTCCCAGCAGTGGGGCCATGGCAGACAGCTAACTCTCTAAAGGCCCTGCAGTGAAACAGGACCTGAGGAGTTGGCACCACACGCAGCAGAAACATGGGCATGCATTTACAAAGTCAGTCAAGAATTCTGCACTCCAGTAGCCACAGCTCTGCAGGGAAGCAGCCGCATGACAGCACGGAGGTGAGTTCTCCTTTGGTTTAACCACCCTTCGTATTCCAGGCAGGAAAGAGATGGACCCAAGTCAGTTTTCAAGATCTTTTCCTAATTCAAAACAGCAGTTCCTAAAGGATGGCCAAGAGGCTCTTGAGTCTCCTTTGAATCAGCCACAAGGTCAAAATCACATAGTTTATAAAGTCACTCAAAGTATAAAACACACCAGTGCATTTTTACATGATAGAATACAAAAAATTCCTTGACCCCTTCAAATTCCATACTGTAGCTAACTTTTTTTCCCCAAACAATTTTATTTTACATTTCAATCCCAGTTCCCTCTCCCTCCCATCCTCCCGCTCCCCCTACCTTATCTCCACCTCCCCCCCCCCCCATCCACACCTCAGAGAGAGTGAAGCCTCCTATGGGGAGTCAACAAAGTCTGTCACATCACTTGAAGCAGGATCAAGGCCCTCACCCCTGTGAGCAAGGTATTCCTCCATAGGGAATGGGCTCCAAAGAGCCAGTTCATGCACTAGGGATAAATATTGGTTCTACTGACAGGGGCCCCACAAACTGCCCATGTCACACAACTGTCACCCACATTCAGTGGGCCTAGTTCAGGCTTATGCAGGTTCTCCCACTGTCTGTCTGGAGTCAGTGAGCTCCCACTTGCTCATATAAGCTGTTTCTGTGGGTTTCCCCATCACGGTCTTGGTCCCTTTGCTCATAATATCGCTCCTCCCTCTCTATGACTGGACTCCAGGAGTTCAGCACAGTGCTTAGCTGTGGATCTCTGCATCTGTTTCCATCAGATACTGGATGAAGGTTCTATGATGACAATTAAGGTAGTAATCAATCTGATTACAGGGGAAGGACAGTTTAGATTCTGAGCTGGGGTCATCCTTGTGGATTCCCTAGTGCCTGGTTTCTCGCTAACCCCATAATGGCTCCATCTTTCAAGGTATCTTTCATTGTTCCCCTTCCCTTTCATTCACCCAGTTGAACCTTCCTGATACCTCATGTTCTCCTCCCCACTCCCCTTCTTCCCCTTTCTACTCCCCTGCAAGTCCCTCCCCCCACACTGCCATTTTACTAAGGAGATTTTGTCTACTTCCCCTTCCAGGGGCAGGGGATCCATGTATGTCCCTCTTAGGGCTCTCTTTGTTTCTTGTCTTCTCTGGGGTTGTGGACTGGAGGCCGGTTATCCTATGTTTTATGTCTAATACTCACTTATGAGGGAGTACATAATAGATCCGTATCTATCCCCATGCACAAAACACAAGTCTAAATGAATCAAAGACCTCAACATAAATCCATCCACACTAAGCTCATAGAAGAGAAAGTGGGAAGTAACCATGAACGCATTGGCACAGGAGACCACTTCCTGAATAGAACACCAGTAGCACAGACACTGAGATGACAATTAATAAATGGGACCTTCTGAAACTGAGAAGCTTTTGTAAGGCAAAAGACATGGTCAATAAGACAAAACTACAGCCTTTAGAATGGGAAAAGATCATCACCAACCCCACATTGGACAGAGGGTTGATCTCCAAAATATACAAAGAACACAAAAAACTAGATATCAAAATATCAAATAATCCAATTTTAAAATGGAGTGCAGATCTAAACAGAGAATTCTCAACAGAGGAAGCTCAAATGGCTGAAAGGCACTTAAGGAACTGCTCAACATCCTTAGTCATCAGGGAAATGCAAATCAAAACAATTCTGAGATACCATCTCACACCTGTCAGAATGGCTAAGATCAAAAACACTTAAGACAACTTACACTGGAGAGGTTGTGGGGTAAAGGGAACACTTCTGCATCGCTGGTGGGACTGTAAACTTATACACCCACTGTGGAAATCAGTATTGGTGTGGGACAATGGTCTGTATTCTGTCAATTATATTTTAATAAAATACTGATTGTTCAGTAGCCAGGCAGGAAGTATAGGCGCATCAATGAGAACAGGAGAATTCTGGGAAGAAGGAAGCAGATTCTGCAGTCCTGACCTGGCCACAGAAGAAGCAAGATGTGACTGCCTCACTGAAAAAGGTACTGAGCCAGGTGGTTAACATAGACAAGAACAATGGGTTAATATACATTATAAGAGTTAATACAAAGCCTGAGTTAATGGGCCGATCAGTTTATAGTTAATGTAGACAGACCTCTGTGTGATTTCTTTGGGACCTAACGACTGTGGGAACCAGACAGGACAGAAATCCCAACAACAAGTATGGTGGTTTCTCTGAAAATTGGGAATCAATCTACCCCAAGATTCAGCAATACCACTCTAGGGCAATAACCCAAAGGATGCTCAATCATACCACAAGGACGTGCTCAACTATGTTCACAGCAGCATTATTTATAATAGCCAGAACTTGGAAACAACCTAGATGTTCCTCAATCAAAAAACAGATAAAGAAAATGTGGGACATTTACATGATGGAGTACTACTCAGTAGTAAAAAACAATGACATCTTGAAATTTGCAGGCAAATGGATAGAACTAGGAAAAAACCATACTGTAGTTAATTTTTAAGAAACCACTACTTGCAAGCTGGTGCAGCCCCTTTGGATGTCAGTGTGGCGATTTCTCAGAAAATTAGGAAACAACCTTCCACAAGACCCAGTAATACCACTTTTGGGTATACATCCAAAGGATGCTAAATCATGCCACAAGGACATGTGTTTAAACTATGCTCATAACAGCATTGTTTGTCATAGCCAGAATCTGGAAATAACCTAAATGTCCCTCGACCCAAAGAATGGATAAGGAAAATGTGGTATATTTACAAAATGGAGTACTACACGGCAGTAATAAATAATGACATCGTGAATTTTTCAGGAAAACGGACGGAGCTAGAAAACATTATTTTGAGTGAGGTAACCCAGACACAGAAAGACAATTATCACATGTACTTACTCCTAGGTGGTTTTTAAACATAAAGCAAAGAAAACCAGCCTACAAACCACAATCCCAGAGAACTTAGATAACAATGAGGACACTAAGAGAGACTTACAAAGATCTAATCTACATGGGAAATAGAAAAAGACAAGATCTCCTGAGTAAATTGGGAGCTTGGGGACCTTGTGGGAGGGTTGAAGGGGGGAGGGGAGAAGCAGGGAGGGGAGCAGAGAAAAATGTAGAGCTCAATAAAAATCAATAAAAAAAGAAACCACTACTTGTCAGAATTGTGGCAAAGTATTAAAAAAATACACATAATGATGTGAGAAGTCTATTAAAAAACTGCTCCCTCTCCAAGTTTGTTTCTATGGAGCCTAGACTTCACCGAGGTCAAATGTCAACAACAAAGCATGTAGATACAAAAGAACTAGGAATTCAGTGGTCTCTATTTAGCCAGGTACTTTCAAATGTATAAAATGATTATACTCTAATTTTTTGTTTGTTTGGTTTCTGAAAAGTAACTTTTCACTTAAACTGTTCTTTATGGGTTGGAAGTATTTTTGAATGAACAGCAGCATAAAACTCTGGAAAGCTGCTAGGATAACCAATCGAAGACATATTTTGTTTTCCACAGAATCATGTCCACAGGGAAAGTGTGAGTGCACAAGCATGGAGAGGTGTGTGTGAGAAGACGACATAAACCCAGACTGAAATTTTCTCACACTGGGGGTGTGGTGACACACACCTTGAGTTCTAGCACTCTGTTTTTTGAGACAAGGTTTCTCTGTGCAGCCCTGGCTGTCCTGGAACTCACTCTGTAGACCAGGCTGTCCTGTAACTCACAGAGATCCGCCCACCTCTGCCTCCCAAGTGCTAGGATTAAAGGCATGCGTCACTACCTTCCAGCTTTATAATTTCTTTAAACAGTCTCACTGTGCTGCCCTGGAGCTCCTGGAACTTACTTTATAGACCAGGCTGGCTTTGAACTCAGATCACTTGGTCTGCCTTCCAAGTGCTAGGATTAAAGGCAGGTGTCACCATACAATCCCCCACCTCCCTGCCCAGAATAATTATTTTTAATAATCACTACATCTATATAGTATACAAGTTGTTTCTGTTAATATTTTTTTTTATTGTGATACAGTTTCAGGTACTCCAGGCTAATCTCAGGTTTACTATATAGCTGAGGATGGCCTTCAATTACTGATTCTCTTGCTCCTACATCCTAAAAGCTGGGAATACAGACACGTGCGACCATTCCAGCTAAACTGTTATATGCTGCTTAATTTTTGTTTCCTTAGTTGATTTACTCCAAATTTTTTTCTTCAAATTTGTTTTGTTTTTAAGACAGGGTATCACTCTGTAGCCCAGCATAGCCTACAATTCACTATGTACCCCATTCTATCCTTAAACTTACAGCAATCCTCCTGCTTCAGCCTCCAGACTCCCAAGTGCTGGGATTAAAGGAGTAAATTCTATTCAAACATAAACCCTTTCCTCCCAAAGGAAAGGGACTTGTATGTCAAGAGAAAGTCAAGATTGGAATGCATATTGAAAGACAAGGGTCCAGGGACTAACTGCAAACACATCACCATGTATGGCAAAGACTCCCTCAAGAACTATTTCAAATTAGAGGAAACAAGTACAGTATGGAATCTAGGGTTAGATACTGGACCTAGAAGAAATAGTTACAAAATACCAATATGGAGGCTTTTGAGATGGCTCAGTAGGTAAAAGCAATTGTTTTACGGGTCTTAACACCTGAGTTCCATCCCTACAACCTATAAATAAAGAGTCAGATGTGGTGGTGCACATCATAATCCAGCACTCCTCAGTGAGATGGGAAGAAGAGACAGGAGAATCACCTAGAAGCTTGGTGGCCAGCTAGCTAGGCTACAGAAGACAATGAAACCCCACCTCAACAAGGTAGGGGAACCAAGTCCCAGACGTTTTCTGACTTCTACATATGTGTTGTGGCATACACGCGTGCACGCGCGCGCGCGCGCGCACACACACACACACACACACCTAACTAACTTTTTAAAGCATCAGTATAGGGGAAACTAATGCAACTGAGTAAAAGCTGTGAGTTAGTTAAGAACATTATATCAATATTAAACTTCTGGACTTTTGGGAATAGACCTCAATAAAACAGTGACCTTAAAGCTGGGTTTGGTTCACACACCTTTAATCTCCAGTGCAGGGGAGGCAGAAGTTGGTGAATCTCTGAGTTCAAGGCCAGTCTGATCTATGGAGCAAGTTCCAGGACACAACGAAACCCCATCTCAAGAGAAACCAAAACAAAAAAAAAAAACAAACCTTAGGAAACAAGGGATAAGAGTAGTTAGTAGTAAAACAAACAGCCCCACTCCTTTTTCAAGACAGGTTCTCACTATGTAGCCCAGGCTGACCTCAAACTGGCAATCCTCCTGCCTCAGTGCCCCAAGTGCTAAAATTATAACACCACCACAAAGAAACTGAACATTGTGATTCACAGCTGCAGTCCCAGCACTCAGGAGGCTAAGACAAGTGAACTGCTACTCTGATGCTAGATTAAGCTAGTCAGCAAGACCCTGTCTCAAAAACAAATCCAAAAACTGAAAATAAAGGCAGTAAGGAAGCAAGTATTTTTCTGTTCCTAGTTTTCCAAAGGTTTAAACAGTTAAACAAGAACAAGCATAAATATATCTTATTTCAAGGTTCAGATCTGAAATATCACCTAGTCTCCACTGTTGAGTATAACCATCGGAAGCACTTCCTTTCCTTCAGACTTTCATGACTTGGGGGTTAAAAAGGTTAATGAAGTCTCCCAGTGTCCCCAAACATGGACAGGCTATCCTCTGGCTAAGAGATGGGTCTGTTTCTCTTCCCCTGAGCCCAGCAGGAAGTAGACAAGAGTCTCACTTGGGCTGTCTCCGAAAGGCTCTAGGCATGATCATCAACATAAACAAATGGCTTCCCACAAGCAGACAGAAATTGGATTTATCAGCTTCCTCTCTTCTCTGTATAGATGTGACCCAGATCTAAGCAGTCTTCTAAGGGGACTTACATAATTTACCTAGATTACAAAATTCCACTATTGCTTTATGGCCAAAATTTATTCTAATCCATGCTCTCTCCTTTACTCTCTTACATTCATTAACCTATTCTCTCTTCTCCCTTCTTAATGCCTACCCCCAGCAACATACAACCAAAATTACATAAACCTGCCCTGTAAGCCTATCTCTGATCTAATAATAGACATAAATACTGAAGAAACCAGTGAGAGACTATCTATAAAATGTTTGAAAGAAAATGACTTTGCCTAATGTTAACATAACAAAGAAGGAAGAAGGCTGCGGGAAAGTACTACAGGATGAACAAAACCTACTCTGTACATTTCAGAAATAAAAGGAGCTGCAGACTCAGTTTGGAGACAGGCCACAGGTCTAGTCAGATAGCTCAGTGGATAATAGGCTAAGCCCAACAGCCTGACTTTGATGCTTGGGATTCACATTGCTGAAAGAGATAACTAACTCCCACAAGTTGTCTTCCAACCTTCACTAACAGGCACACACACTTGGGTATGCACACACTAAATAAATAAAAAATGTGATCCTTTAAAAAAAAGTTTCTTTTAAAGTATCATTCATTGCTGGGTGTTGTGACAAACACCTTTAATCCCAGCACTCAGGAGGCAGAGGCAGGTAGATCTTTGTGGCTCGAGGCCAGCCTGGTCTACATAGCTCCAGTATAGTCAGAGATACACAATAAGACCCTGTCTCAGGAGAGAGATGTAGTGCGGGGAATGCTGTGGGATAATGCTCTTGTACACTGAAAGATTTGTCACTTGTGTTACTTAATAAAACGCTGACTGATCAGTAGCCAGGCAGGAAGTATAGGCAAGGTAAAGGAGAATTCTGAGAAGAGGAAAGGCAGAGAAAGCAAAATGAGAATGCCTTACTGAGAAAAGATACCAAGACATGTGGCTAAACACAGGTAAGAATTATGGGTTAATTTAAGTTGTAAGAGCTAGTTTGTAACAAGCCTGAGCAATAGGCCAAACAGTTTATAATTAATATAAGCCTCTGTGTATTTATTTGGAACTGAACATCTGCAGGAGTGGGTGGGACAGAAATCTGTTTACAGGGAAATTTATCAAAAAATGATCTTTTGTATGTAGCCACATAGCAAGTCATGTGAATCCCATCTCTCTTTGGGTAGAGAACAGAGATAAAGTCAAACTTAGTTGGGTCAAATGAGAAGAATAAAGTTCAAAACAGTTCACAAAAGACAGTTGTAAGAACAAAGAGCAAAAGTTGAAATAAAATATTTTGAGGTATACACACACACACACACACACACACATATTACACATATTGGTTTTTCAAGACAGAGTTTCTCTGTGTAACAGCCCTAGCTGCCCTAGAACTAGCTCTGTAGACCAGGCTGACCTTGAACTCACAGAAATTTGCTGCCTCTGCCTCCCAAGAGCTGGAACCACTGCCTGGCTTAGAAAATATTTTGAAGTAAAGGGTATCCGGTAGCTGGGACTAGAAATGTAGCTAAGTTGGCAAAATGCTGGCTTAGCACACACAAGGCTCTGGGTTTAATCTTAGCACCACATAAAACAGGACAGTAGCACACACCTACAGGTCGTCTTCAGCAACAGAGAATTCAAGGCCAGACTATGCTACATGAAAGCCTGCCTCAAAAAAAGAAAAACTAAAAATCTTGGTACTAACTATAAACCTGACCCCAAAAAAAAAAAAAAAAATCTAATGATTGAGTCACTTCCCTGAAAAAACAAAAACAGAAAGAACATGGCTAGGGAAACTGTACAGGTGATAATCTACTACTGTTGTTTTGCTAAATAGACATGTTGTCAAACTGCTTCTAAATATTTATATTTATAGCCATAAAAAAGTGCTGCTCTCAGGCTTTGTAGTAGGCATCAGTCAATGCAAAGGCCAACACCTGGCCAATACTGAAAAAGTGAATGTTGAATGCTCAGTTCTAAATAAGAATATCTGTCACCCTCTCCAAGGCTCAGGGGACACAGAAGAAGAAACAGAAATATGTGAGCTGGAGAGGGGAGCTGTGCAATGCTGTCTTCTGGAAATGCCCTGACCATTGCACTCAGGAACCCCCAGCAACTGTGGCCACCTGCACAAGATGAGGGCCTGTCAACATTCCATCACAAAGAAAGGAGATCAGGAGGCCCCACCCTCCCTGGGAAGCTATTTGCAGGCAGTTAATGGTTTTTGGGAAGTGGGGGGATCATTTTCTTCAGTGGTATAACCATTGGTGAGGTGCCCATGCTCCAGCAAATAACCTCAACCAATGCTCATGTAAGCAATCCTAAACCACCGAATCACAAAAACCAAAGGAAAAAAAAAAAATCATGAAACGGGGGGGTGGGGGGCAGCTGGAATAGGGAAGGGAGAAGAGAGGGCATGGGGCATGAATATGATCAAAATATATTATATTAAAAAGGGGGACAGCATGGGATCAGTCAGTACTGTACTTTCACACAAGCGCCAGAGACTGCAGTCTGACCCCTAGCACCCTCATAAAAAGCCAGGTGCAGTAGTACACACCTGTAACCCCAGTACTGGGGAGGTGGAGACAGGAGAATCTCTAGAGATTGCTTAGCAGCCAATCTAGCCAAATGGTCAGGCTCCAGTTTCATTGAGAAACTATGTCAATATCTAAGATGAAAAAGCAACTGATTAAGGGAGACACCCAATGTCTACCTCCATCACATGCACTGACGACCCCATATACATTAACACACATGAACCCATGCAACACATACACACCAAAAGAAAAAGGAAGGACAAAGGGATAAGTGGCTGACAGTTATTTTGGAAAAAGAATGATGAAAAAAGGAAAGGAAAAAAGGCTAGCAATTTATTCACTTCAAGGCCTAAGTTCTTTTTGTTTAAAGACATTGTGTCAGGCACTGGAAGGTAGGTACAGATACATGCTTGTAGAACAAGAAGCAAAGAATCTGTGTCTCCAAAGCAGAAATAATCAACAAAAATGTCATTGGGGCCAGTAAAGCAGCCAACGTCATTATAATAAATATCACATCTAATCATAATATAAAATCATATCCTTAACAGAAAAATGAAAGACAATACTATTGCTTCACTAGGGGACTTATAATTGACTCTCTTCCCTCTTAGACTAAGCACCTGCCCAAATATGCTCACACTCCCATCTGGTGTCTGGTACTCAAGGATATACATCCATCCTCATACGGTTTAAAATGTCATCTAGCAGGGCATGGTGGCACAAAGCTGCAATCTGAGCACTTAGGAGGCTAAGGCAGTATAATCAAATTTAAGTTTAGCCTAGACTACACAGCTGTAGCTCCTGGATACAGTGTGTGCCCTCTGAAGCCCTAGGTTCAACTCCTAGCCTGCCACAGTAACATCTGGTTGAGAGTAAAGGCACATGCCTACAGTTCTAGCATGGGGATGACTGAAGCAGGAGGATGGACAGCCTAAGCTACACAAAAAGACTATGTCAAGTAAAACAGCAACAACACAGAAAGAGCACCCTGAAGCTTCAGGGTGAATCGAATTGAAACCTTGTAATTAAATCCAAAACTTAACAGTGTCCATTATACCAAACTACAACAATTAGCGACATATACATGACAACAGTCCAGGGGCTGGAGAGATGGCTCAGTAGTCAAGAACACTGACTGCTCTTCCAGAGGACTGGGGTTCAGCTCCCATGATCCACGTGGCAGCTCACAACTATCTGGAACTCCAATTCCAGGGGACCCGACACCCATGGCAAAAGACCAATGCATATTTAAAAAAAAGTAAAACTTCCTTTCCCAAAAGCAACAACTATAGCTCTTTAAGATATTATATACACATACACACACGCAGATAGATAGATAGATAGATAGATAGATAGATAGATAGATAGATAGATAGATAGATAGAGATATATAATTTAGAAAGATGTTCAGGGAGCTGGAGAGATGGCTCAATGTTTAAGAGCACCGGGTGCTCTTCTAGAGGACCTGGGTTCAATTCCCAGTACCTGTGTGGCAGCTAACTACCATCTGTAACTCTAGTTTCAGGTAGAAACCTCCATACCAGAGCACATGAAATAAAGTTAAATAAGTAATTTAAAAAAATGCTTTAAAAAAAGACAATGAAGTTTAAGAATCAAGAGTAAGGCCAGAGAGATGGCTCAGTGAGTAAAGGCACCTGCCACCATGCTTGAAGACCTGAGTTTGGCCCCCAAGACCCAAACAGTAGGAAAGAGCCAACTCCTAATTGGTCTTCTGACTTCCACATGTATGTAGGCACACATGCACCCACAAACACCCACATATACAATGTAATTTTTTTAAGTCAAGAGTATAAATGAAACACTAGATACAACTTCCAAATCTTAAAGACAGAGACTTCAGGCCTGCTTTGGAACAAGAAAGCTAATGAGGTACCATCTCTGGTCCTCAGCCAGCAAACAGTCATTAAACATTCTTGTGACCTCTTCTCAAGTATACGTTTTCCCAGCACTGCAGTCAAATTGAAAATGATTATCCAAAACTTAGAAGGGGACTGAGGGATGGAGAAAGGCAGGGTGACAAGCTAATCAACCCTCCCGCTCTCTGCAGCATGCAAGAATGAGGAGTTACTCTAACTCACAGTTACATAACAGCGAGGCTGAACAAAGGGTCTGGCTAAGTCAAACAGTGACAGCTAACAGAGCAGAAACCCAGGGATAGTGACCAGCAAAATGGCTCGGTAGAAAAAGGTCAGGCTGGCTAACCAGAGAGCCCAAAGGACGCACCTGGCTGCACCTCCCCAGCACTTCAACTACAAGAGAATGCCACCAGGCCCAACTCTTCAACAAGGGTGCAAGGGACTCAATTCACAACCTCACACTTGCACAGTAAACACTTTGCCACATGAACTACCTCCCTAGCTTCTAAACTTTACGATTTTTATAGTAAATAAAACATAGGCATCATAAAAATAGGCATGTTAAGAATTATTATACACAGTCTGATAGCACGTAACTGTAATCTCCGCCTCTGAGGGCAGAGTAGAGACAAGAGAATCAGGTGTTCAAGGTCAACTGGTTCCTCTGATGAGAACGTCACAGTGGAAGGACATGGTGAACCACAACTGTCCATGGCAGCCTGAAAACAGCAAAAGTACAAATAGGAAAAGGACAAGCAAGACACAATCTCCTGCAATCCACTCTTTGCACCTAAGTCCCAGTAGTCACTGGGGGTTCACACCTTTAGTCCCAGCCCTCCGGAGGCAGAAGCAGGCAAATCTCCAAGTTAAAGGACAGCCTGGTCTACAGAGCAAGTTCCAGGAAAAACCCTGTCTTGAAAAACAAATCAAAACAAAACATTATAAGCTGAGTACCAGCTCATTTGGAAGTCCTGTAGTACACACCAGTATGTTGGCTATCTTATGATAACCAATGTTCAAGTCAAGAAGAGCCTGATCCTATTTCCAATTATATGTATGACATATTCCAAGATCTGTGCTGTCTAATTACTAAATAAATAAAATTTGTTTCAGGGTACTCATCTCTGGAACAATACCTAGAATACAGTTTTACCCAAAAGTTACATTTAAAAATTGGCTCAAAAACCAGAAAACAGGAATTCTTCTCAGATAAAACTAGATAAGCCAATTCTACAAAGACTGAATAAAACACTGTAGGATGAAAAAAATTAGAGACATCATACAATAATCACATTGTATGGCTTGTCATAGCCAAGAAGAAAATCAAGTGGGGTTCTGGAATATATCAACTGGCTCTGAATCCATGGGAAGCAAAGAGTAATCAAGTGCAAGTAACCAAGGTTATTAAATTTAAGACGTCTAAAACATAAATAATTTTTATGTCAAGCCAAGGGAAGCTAACATAAGCAGCAAGAATATATGCTTTGTCTGCATTAAGACTCAAGATTCCAAGATTCCAGGGCTCTTACAGAGAGAAACCCTGTCTCAAAAAACCGAAAAACAAGACTCAAGATTCCTCATTACAGATGAGCAAAGTGAAGAGATATGACCTAGGGAAAAGCATCAGTTGAGACAAAATTTAGAAAGCTAATCTATGTGAAAGAGTAATACTTTCCAACTGAATAGATTATTCTGTTGATGCTGGCTACTATTCAGGCTGGTTTTTCTCAAGGACACAGCGCCTATGCATACTTCACGAAGCATTCATTGCAGATCATTTAAAGAACAGTAACAGAATCAAAACTGGGCTACATAAGACTTCCCTAAAATGAGAAAACAGGGCCAGCAACACGGCTGTCTTAGCTATTTTCCAATGTTGTGATAAACTCCTCTGACAAAAACAACTGAAGCGAGGAAGGGCTGATTTTAGCTCCCTGAAGGGGAAGCCTAGCCAAAAACCTTGTTTTGTAAGGTGTGTCCCCCTTAGTCTAAAGGCGTGTCCCCCTTAGGCTAATATTGCCCGCCGGCTCTTTGTTTTCCTGCGCTCCTCGCTGGAACCTTGGATTTGTAAGTTCCCTTTCCTTTCCTTTATTAAAACTGAATTATATATATTAAAGCTTGTCTGGTGAATCATAACTGCCGATCAACCACGCACCTTCAGCTCCCAGTTCTAGGATACAGTCCATCATTGCTGGAAATCCTAGCAGCAGGCTCCAAGCTCCTGGCTACACTGCTTTCCCCGTCAGGAAGCAGAAAATAATGAGCACATGAGTGCATTTTTCCTGTTTTTCCCTCTTACATGGTCTGGATCCTCATCTTGAGCATGGCATCATGCACAGTTGGCATACCTTGCCACCTCAGTTAACAGAACCAAGCTAATTTTCTATAAGCACATCCAGAGATCCTTCTCCCAGATGATCTTATAAAGATTCTGTCAAGTTGACATTTAAAAGTAACCATCACAATGGCTCAGCCAGTAAAGGTACTCACCCACCTGGCAACCTGAGTTTGATCCCCTGAAGCCAAGAATCTGTGTCGTGTGTATTATGTCCATGTACACACATTCCTGCGTGCGCGCGCGCGCGCACACACACACACACACACACACACACACACACGCTTTTAAAAAATTAAAGAATAAAAAGAATTTGGTATGGCTCATTCAATTAGGTTACTCAGTGACTCGTACTTCACTTTAACCTGAGCAGGCAAGACAAACCTCATGAGGCACACAAAGAAAACTACCAATATCTAAAACAGATCACTCTACCAAAAAGGTATTTGACCTATTTAGGAAAAGTATATCTGACTATACAAAATACAATAGTACAAACTTTAAGGTTTTCAAGACTATTTTTAACATATAACATATATGAGGATCGGCAGAAAATAAGAATTAATACTTAAAATCTAACTTAAAAAATACATATGAGCAGGGAGTAAAGATATGAAGGAAATGCATCCAAAAATAAATCATTTTTATCTCTGGTTGGTAGTTTTACCTTAAAAAAAAGTTAATATCTTCTTTATCCTTGTGTTAGATGACTTCAATCCCAGCACTGGGGGAGTAGAGAGAGGCAGGATGATCATTAGCAGAAATAAAGAGTTCAGAGCTCCTACCCCAGGGCTAAGGAGAGAGACACTATCTCCAAAAACAACTTCAGGGGTGGTTAGATCTCCTTGTCTCTCTTTCCACTGTATCCATAGTGAATAAATTACCTTCTTTTTCCTTTTACTAAAAAAGCCAACAATCAAGAAACAAAAAATTTTAGAGAGGTTGCAGAAATGGTGCAATGGTTAAGAGCACTAGCTGAGGAGCCTCAGGTTTGGCACCCAGCTCCCACATGACAGCACACAACACCTGTGACTCCAGTCCCAGAGAGGCCTCTTCTGGCCTCCAAGGGCACAGGGAACACACATATACACATAAATTTTTTAATCTTAAAAAAAAATCCAGTTGGGCGGTAGTGGCCTTGTTGGAGGAATTGTGTCACTATGGAGGTGAGCTTTGCGGTCTCATACATGATCAAGCCACGCCCAGTGTCTCTGACCACTTCCTGTTGCCTGTGAGTCATGATGTAAGAACTCTCAGCTCCTTCTCTAGCATCATGTCTGCTCGCAGGCTGCCTTGCTTCCCACCATGATGATAAGGGACTAAATCTCTGAATGGTAAGAGAATCACCACAATGAAATGTTTTCCTTTCTAAGAGTTTGCTGTGGTCATGGTGTCTCTTCACAGCAATAGAACCCCTAAGACAATTATAGTTAACATTCCTCTAGATATATAAAGAGAAAGTAATTCTAGAAGAATTTAGTATTCAAAAATTAAACTGGTATTGTTTGCTGCTTGGATCAACACAGTAATTTTATGAACATTCCAATCTGTAAACTGTTCCTACTGATTCTCCCCTTCATCATTTCTAGTAGGTCAATATTTCTCTATGAGTCAGTAATTCTCTATAGCCCTCAATTATTCTTTTATTTTTTTTCCTATAGAATAATAACCAATCACACCATGAACTAGCCACATAAACAATTTCCAGTCAGTACTCAAGAATTTATTATATTTACGTATAATCTTAGCACTTGGGAGGTATAGACAAGAGATTCAAGAGCTTAAGGCCAGACAAAGCTATATATTGAATTGGCATCCAACCTCAGCTACACTAGACCCTGTCTCAAAAAAATAGCCAGGATTGTGGCCATCACCTTTAATCCCAGCACTTGAGAAGCAGAGGCAGGAAGATCTCTGTAAATTCAAGGCCAGCACAGCTTACATAGCAAGGCCACCAAAGACTACATAGAGACCCTGTCTCAATAAATAAATAATCTCAATATTTAAATTATTTCTGTCTGTCCATTCCTCTTCTCTTTCCTTTGGTCAAATACATACTAAACCTAAGTAAATTTAAATGTGAGATGTAATGTGATATAATCAGAGAGCACAGTGGCTCATGCCTACAACCTCTATACTCAAAAGCAGAGGCAAGTGGATCATTTAGAGTCTGAAGCCAGCCTAGTCTACAATGGGAGGTCCAAGCCAGCCAGAACTACATAGAAAAGCTATTCCTCCTTCCCCCACCCAAAAAGTTACTGGCACTTCTGTACTGTGGGGTACAAAAAGGAAGTCTTGGTATCCATAGGTTTAGTGTCAATCTGGTTCAGGAAACAATTCAAGGCTGTATTTATTAAGTGCTTAAATGAATGATAGAGATCCCATCTGCACCAGAGTTCAGTGAAAGAAGCATCAGAATCTGAGGTTTTGATACTGGTTAGCATTCCTGGAAGAGACAGACTTGGAGACAACCTCTAAAGCATGGAAGAATTAAATTATACAAGTGACAGGAAAAAGAGAAAACTCCATATAGAAACCATCACTTAGATATGAAAATTGCTGGAAATGCAAAGTTTTCTAGAATGGCAGATAAAATTACTCAAGAATATAAATATTACACATCTATTATTAACTAGTAATGGTTAACACAGAAAATATACAGATGAGTGGATCCTGGCCACAGAATGACTGGAGCCCTCCCAAGAATGGCCCAGTCAGCTGATACAGATAGGAAAGCATAAGCTGTGTAAGCACAGCAGTAACAGAAAATACTACAGTTCTTCTGTCCACTGATGGGATAGAGGAATAAAATGCAGATTATCTACAGAAAATATTGCATTATTCAGGGATAAAAAGAATAAAGTGCCAGGCATCATGGAGGCTTAGCCCGTAATCCCAGCACTCAGCAGAAGATTCCGACTGGACATATCCTGGCAGTTGCTAAGTAGTCTGAGCTTTGTCTTGAACAAGGACTGGCAAATGTGCAGCACTTAGTTCCACCTGTCTTCTCTGGCAGGTTCAACCCCCTATGCACTGAGCTCTGAAGCTCAGAGTATCCTCCCATAACTGTATACACAAAATCCTCCCTACGATTTGCTCCTTCTGAAATCACAGAAGGATCTCAAACAGGCAAGTGGCTTCACGTGAATTTTCAATTAAAAACAAAACTGGTGGCTGTGCAAAAGCAGGGAAATTAAGCTGTGTGGCCATCTGCGCACTAAGTGATGAGACCTTGAACTACAATAATGGCAATGAGAAGGGCAAAAAGCGTATCAGAGATTAAGGAAGTGAAACCAGAAGATCTAAATGGTAAGGGGCTCTACGAGTCTTGCTCATCACTAAATTCCAGCATCCACATTCCTGGAATATAGCAAGGGTTCCATAAATACTCATCAAAATGTCAAGAGCCTTATCATACATTCTTTCACTGACTGTTCACAATGCCAGCATGGAAGTACTATTGTCATTCCACAGAAAAAGAATCTATGATTTAAAGAGGTTAAGTGACTTGCCCCAAACATAGACAAGATAGGGCAGAGTAGAATGTAATTCTGATGGACTTCCAACTCCAAAACCTGAGCTTTTTTCTGTGACCCTGGCTTCCAACTTGAACAATCTGGTAACAATATTGCTGACACTGAAATGACTAAAAAAAAATAAACTACAAAAACAACTAAAAATAGATGAGGGTCAGAGATTTGGGTGTTCTCACTGTATGGGGGGATATGGTGAAAAGAAGAGCTAACCCAGGAAGAGTGAAGAAATGGAGTCTGCACGGAAAGTCACAGAGCAAAGCAGAGAATGGGGCCAGAGTGTTTACAAGGAAGGCGTCAGCAAGCTGAGTACGCACAAAAGGGTCAAACTCCGCAGAAATGAGCACGTCAGATGGGAGTCGCTGGAAATGGCAGCACACAGGGCTGGGGTTCACTGAAAACACAGATCCCATTACTACTAATAATGAATGTTATATCTGAATGTTTTTGTGTCCTTCAACCCTCAAAAAATTTTATATGTATAAGTATAGGTGCCTACAGGAGTTTTAAGTGTACCCCTTCTATGCAGGTGTCCAAAGAAGCCAGAGGGCATCAGATACTCTTGGAACTGGGAATTACAGGAGGTTGTGGACCACCTGATAATAAAGGCACTGGACAATGAACCCAGGTCCTCTGCAAGAGTAGCAAGTGTTTTGTTTTGTTTTGTTTTGTTTTGTTTTTAGAGACAGGGTTTTCTCTGTAGCTTTGGAGCCTATCCTGGAACTAGCTCTTGTTGACCAGGCTGATCTCGAACTCACAGAGATCCGCCTGCCTCTGCCTCCCAAGTGCTGGAATTCAAGGCATGCACCACCACCGCCCGGCCCAACTCCCACACTTTTATATTGAACCTTTAATATCTAAATGTGTATGGAGATGGAACATTTGGGAGGTAACTGGATCACAAAGGTACAAGCCTTCATTAAACAAAGTGGTACTTTAAAAGAAACATGGAGGGATGATTTCTCTTCTACTGCTCAAGAGTACAGTAAGAAGGGAGCACCTGAACACCAGAGTGAGAGCAGTTACCAGGGACCAAATCACACAGCACTCCCACTCTGGAAAACCACCCTCCAGAGCTTGAGAATAAATGTGTTTAACTGATGGCATTTTGTTTGACCAGCCAGAACTAAGATATTGATATCTCCCAAGTAACTAAACTGCTTTATGCTTATTTCCTCATCTCTGACCCAGAAATAAGCCAGGGATGGTGACACATGCCTATAGTCCTAACACCTAGGAGGTCGAGAAACGAAGATAGTCTAGCTAGCCTGGATTACAAAGCAAAACCTTATCTCAAAAGACCAAAATAATTTTTTAAAGGAAAGGAAGGAAGAAGGATGGGGCGGGGAGGACTGCTATCATGGCCATCTTCTATTAGTTACTGTGAGGATTTCTTTCAGTGTGAAGATACTCACCACGTCTAGTGGCCATTCGGTTGTCAGCTTGACTACATCTAGAATGAACTAAAACCCAAGCAGCCGGACACACTTGACAGTAAATCACTTGACATTCAAAGACCCACTTTTAATCCTCATCTTCTGAGGTGGGAAAATCCACTTTTAATCCAGGCCACACGTTCTGCTGGCAACCTATCTAAAGGTCCTGGAAGAAGGAAATGTGCCCTCTCTCTACCTGCTTGTTCTCAATCTCGCTGGCAAGTCCATTCCTTCACTGACATTACAGCTACTTTTGGGATTCCAGTGTTATATACTGAAGACCAGCTGAGACATCCACACTCATGGACTGAACAACTACTGGATTCTTGGAACTTGTTAGTTTACAGTCATCGTTGGACTAGCTGGACCACACTAAGCCTTTCTAATAAGTCCCCTTTTCTTCCCCCTCCCCATGAGGATCCCACAGAAACCTCCCATTCATAAAATCTGGGCATAGTATCATATATATTCCTGTTGGGTATTGTTATGTTTATCTACATGCCCTGTCTGAGGAGTTTTCATGTGGCCTAGGATGCCCTGAACTATATAGGCAATGGAAGATAAGCCTGGATTCCTGATCCTCCTGCCTTCAACTCCCAAGCTCCATATCCATCTTACATTCCATGTTTTTTCTTAAGAACTTTTCTATTGCTTCCTCTTTTGCACTTGTACATTCTAGAGCTCTTTGCTTAGTCCCTTTCTGATATAAGAGAACAGAAGGATGCCACTGTGTGGGCATCTGTCTGGTAAAAGCTCCTATTAGACACTCCTGCTGAAGACACTTTGTGTCATATGACTAGAGTCCTCGTTGTCAGCCATTAAAGGCTCTCACACCTGCAGTGGCTCTGGACTAATAAAACAGAAGGGAAAGCTTCGGAAAATGCAAAGGAGTCAGTTAGGGCTGAAGAGATGACTCAGAAGTTAAAAGCACTGACTGGTTCTCCCAGAGGCTCTGAGTTTAATTCCCAGCAACCACATGGTGGCTAACAGCCATCTATAATGAGACCTGGTGCCCTCTTCTTGCATTCAGCGATATATGCGGGCAGAATACTGTATACATAATAAATAAATCTTAAAAGAAAATGCAAGAGTCTTCCTGAGGTTGGGTGAACACAGAAAGTATTATTCTTTGCCCTCATCGCTGAAGGGAACTATCTGATATATAACTTATAAAAAAAATTATCTTAAGAAGTTTCCAGCCGGGCGGTGGTGGCGCACGCCTTTAATCCCAGCACTCGGGAGGCAGAGGCAGGCGGATCTCTGTGAGTTCGAGACCAGCCTGGTCTACAAGAGCTAGCTCCAGGACAGGCTCTAAAGCTGCAGAGAAACCCTGTCTCGAAAAACCAAAAAAAAAAAAAAAAAAAAAAGAAGTTGACATTTGCTTAGAAATTTCCAGTTGTAAGAGCTGGACAGGGGTGGAGCATGCCTCTAATCCCAGCACTCAGGAGGCAGAAGCAGACAAATCTCTGTGAGTTTGAAGCAAGTTTGGTCTACAGCGTGAGTTGTAGATTATCTCATAAAAATAAAAGACAAGTGGCTGGAGAGATGGCTCAACAGTTAAGAGCACTGGATGTTCTTCCAGAGGAACAGGGTTCAATTCCTAACACCCACATGGCAGCTCACAGCTGTCTTTAAGCCCAGTTCCAGGGGACCAAGTACCATCATACAGACATATGTACAGGCAAAACATCAATGAACATAAAATTAAAAAAAAATAACCAGGCAGTGGTAGTGTAAACCTTTAAAACCAGTTCTAGGGCCAGGCAGTGGCGGCACTTGCCTTTAATCCCAGCACTTGAGAGGCAGAAATAGGCAGATCTCTGTAAGTTCAAGGCCAACCTGATCTACAAATCGAGTTCCAGGACAGCCAGAGTTGTTACACAGAGAAACTCTATCTCAAAAAACCAAAAGAAAAAAATTGGTTAAGAAGTTGAAAAAGGAGATGCTTTGGGTGAGATATAATTCATTCAATTTTGTTTTATGTGCATTGGTGTGTCAGATCCCCTTGAACTGGAGTTTCTGACACTTGTGAGCTGTTAAGTGGGTGCTGGGAATTGAACTCTGCTCCCCTAAAGAACAGCCAGTGCTCTTAACCACTGAATCATCTCTCCAGCCCTCAATTAATGATTTCTTAGGAAGGATATGTTGTAATAATATATTGTTCTAATTTAAAGAATTGTTCCAAAAGAAAATCAGATACAAGCTAAAGTATGTCACAAAAAGGGTTGTGAGCTGGATGGTGGTGGTGCACACCATTAATCCAGCACTTGGGAGGCAGAGGTAGGCAAATTTCTATGAGTTCAAGGCCAGCCTGGTCTACAAGAGCTAGTTCCAGGACAGCTAAGGTTGTCTCGATAAGAAAGAAAGAAAGAAAGAAAGAAAGAAAGAAAGAGAGAGAGAGAGAGAGAGGAGGAGGGAGGGAGGGAGGGAGGGAGGGAGGGAGGGAGGGAGGGAGGGAGGGAGGGAGGGAGGGAGGGAGGGAGGGAGGGAGGGAGGGAGAGAGAGAGGGAGGGAGGGCGTACGGACAGACGGGGGGGGGGTTATGAAGAGGGCTGGAGAGATGGCTCAGAAGAGCAATTGTTGGGGGCTGGAGAGATGGCTCAGTGGTTAAGAGCATTGCCTGCTCTTCCAAAGGTCCTGAGTTCAATTCCCGGCAACCACATGGTGGCTCACAATCATCTGTAATGAAGTCTGGTACCCTCTTCTGGCCTGCAGACATATACACAGACAGAATATTATATACATCCATGCATACATAAATAAATAAATATAAAAAGATATAGAAGAGCACTTGTTGCTTTTGTAGAGGACCCAGGTTTGATTCCCAGAACCCATGTGGAAGGCTGCAACCATCTTTGGGGATCTGACTGCCCCTTCTGTATTCCTGGGGTACCAGGCATACAAACGGCACACAGACATACATGCAAACAAAACACTCATACAAATTTTTTTAAAGTATTTTTTTAAAGATTTATAGAGGATGAAATTTAAAAATTGGTGTGTGTATAATTACATTGACTGTATGATTTTGGTGTTTGTTTGGGGGGTTTGTGTTTATTTTTTGAGATAAGGTCCCACTATGTAGCTGTGATGGCTAATCTTGGTTGTCAACTTGACTACAACTGTAATCAGCTAAACTCAAGCAGCTGGGCACGGGAAGAAAGGATTTTCTTGACTGGATCATTTGAAATCATGGCCCTAATCTGGGTCATGCCTTCCAGTAGCAATCTACATGAAAGGCCAGGGAAGGATTTTGTTTGCTCTTGCTGGCAAGTACATCTACTCTTTTCTGGAGGCATTCCTTCCCTGGGATTAGAACCTACTTAATTCAGGATTCCAATGTAGAGCTAAAACCAGCAGTTCTCTAGGACTTCCCTGGGATTCCAGCACCAGACTTGCTGAACCATCCGATCTTACAGACTGGACAACTATGGGATCCTTGGCTTTTCCTTCCATCACTGTTGGACTACTGGGACCACAGCCTATAAGCCACTCATACAAATGCTCTTTTAATTTATACATACACATACAGATGTAAACACACACGCTCATTCTTATCAGTTCTCTTCTTTCAGAGAACCCTGACTAATACAACACTGTTGGAACTTACTATGCGTCCCAGAGAAAAGGACTGGATCAGGAAAATATGGTTAGAAACAGAAATAGAAACGACTTATTGAGAAAGGGTCTCTGAGCTAAGAGAGGTGTCACATGATTTTAATCCCAGCACTTGGAAGGCAGAGGCAGGTGGATTTCTGTGAGTTGAAGGGTAGCCTGGTTTATAGAACAAGTTCCAGGACAGCCAGCTCTGTTACACAGAGAAGTCGTGTCTTGAAAACCACAAAGAGAGACAAAATAAATTTTAAAAAATAATTTAAAGAAGTAAAAATCTACTTCATCTTTCTCTTGCTTCATCTGTAAAGTGAGAATGTCTGCCTCTGGGTTACTGGGAGAAGACAGAGTTAAAAACATAAAATAAATGAACAAAAAATGTTTTTTGTAGCAAGAAGACTGCTTGTTCACGTGTTCATTTCCCAGCTGCACAGACTCCCAAAATAATCACACAGAAACCGTATTTAAATCATTGCTTGGCCCACTAGCTCTAGCTTCTTATTTGCTAACTCTTACATCTTGAATTAACCCATCTCTATTATTTTATATTTTACCATAAGACTCATGGCCTCCATGTCTGTCTCTGACAGCTCCATGGCTTCTCTCTGATTCTACCTCCTTTCTCCCAGCATTCAGTTTGGTTTTCCCTGCCTACCTCTATTCTGCTCTGTGCAGGCCCAAGACAGTTTCCTTATTAAACAGTGATATTCACAATATACAGAGGGGAATCCTACATCACCTCCCTTTAACTTTCTGTTTAAATAAAAAGCAAGGTTTTAATTTTAACATAGCAAAATTACATATAACAAGACAGGTATCAAGCAAGAATTATAGTTACAATATTTATATCTACTTTATCTTTTATCATAATTCACAAAAACTACAACTACTTTCTATCTATTCTTCAACTCCATCAAAGACTCCAGAAGGATATAATATTACCTAAGTAAACAGGATGTACATTGTAAGCAACTTCCAAAACTGTAAAATTGTCTGACAGAGACATCTCGCTGCCTGGACAGTCACCCAAAGTTCTTCTATATCATTGGGGCATCCATCTTCAGCCTACAGGCTCATAGTATCCAGCAGACTTTTCCATGAAGCAGGAAATGTCAAAGACAGTTTGCCTACATTGGCAGTTGTCAGTCACTTTTTTCTGTCTCCTGCAGAATGTCTGGCAGACTCTTTCATGGAGTAAGAACCCCAAAGGACGGCCTCACCTTTTGGCAAGTCAGGCAGTCATCTCTCTGTGGTCCTGCATGCCCAGTTCACAAAACAGTTTTTACATAGTTTTGTTTTGGTTCTAACTCTGAATGCCACAATCCCTTGCTATACAATTTTTCCTTGTTTATCTATCTATCTATCTATCTATCTATCTATCTATCTATCTATCTATCTATCTATTTCAGCACACACTTATTCATTCATTCATTATTTCTTTGTTTATTTATTTGTTGGGGCATGCATATATGGTCAGATCAGGGATCAAATTCAAGTCATCAGACTCAGTGGCAAACAACCCTTACCAGCCAAGCCATCTCACTGGCCCATAAAGAATAACATAGTTGGATGTGGTAGTTCATGCCTATAATCTCAGTTCTTAGGAGGTGTCTTGTTAGGGTTTCTATTGCCTGTGAAGGGACACCATGACCATATTAACTCCTATAAGGAAAACATTTAATTGGCGATGGTTTACAGTTTCAGAGGTTTAATCCATTATTATCATGGTAGGGAGCATTGCGGCATGCAGGCAGACATGGCACTGACTACATATTGATCAGAAGGCAGCAGGAAGAGAACTGTCACACTGAGCGAAGCTTGAGCAAAAGAGACCTCACAGCCCGCCCCCACAGTAACACACTTCCTTCAACAAGGCCACACTTCCTAATAGTGCCATTCCCTTTGGGATTATGGGGCCAATTACATTCAAACTACCACAAAGGTTAAAGCTAAAGGATTTCCAGGATAGCCTTGGCTATAGAATGAGACAAGACATAGCAAGCGAAAAGGACATATATATGAGCCATACTTAACATAGGAAAGCAAGGATTTTCTGTAATTACTTATCAGGGCTTCCATGAAACCATGAGTGAGTGTCAGCACTGTCAGTGTGTCTGTGAGAGCTGAACTCTTCTATGTTTTTATTGCTTCCAACTTAGACTAAAACAGCTTCTCAAAACTGCAACATTGCTCAAAAAACACCTTCAGTTTAACAGCTGCTGTCAAGTTGGAGTACCTTCTCCTCTGCCTCACTTTTCATATGTATATCATGTCCATTTCTGGGCTAATCCTAACTGCAGTTATTTTTTTTCATATTTCTTTTTCTTCAGTCTGGTATGCTTATTACCTGCATGAAAATAGTAGCTGCATTACTGAAGCTTCAATATGCTTAGTAATACCTTTCCAAAGGATTTCTATATGATATGATCACCCAAAAAAATTATATCACAGTCATTTCTTTGGGGCAGGGGTTCTTCAAGACAAGGCTTCTCTGTGTGGCCCTGGCTGTCCTAGAACTCTCTATGCAGACCAGGCTGGCCCTGAACTCAGAAATCTGTCTGCCTCTGCTGGGATTAAAGACATGCCACTACACCCAGCAAATCACAGTAATTTAAATGCTATTGTGTATTTCACTACTGAGAACTAAGAGTATCTTATAGTAAGACATGCTTTTAATCTCAACATTCAGAAAGTATTTGGAAGGTGGAGGTAGGTAAATTTCTGTGAGTTTAAGGGCTAGCCTGGTTTACCTAGAGAAAGATTCCTGGCCAGCTCAAGGCTACATATAATGAGAGCCTGTCTCAAAAAAAAAATATTTTGAAAGAAAGAAAAGAAATTAGTGAGGCTAGGGCGATGGGTCAGCTGGTAAAGTTTCTACTGCTAAGCCTGACAACTTGAGTTTGATTCCCAGAAAACACATGGTGGAACACAGTGGAAGAAGAAATTATCTCCCTTGAGTTTCCCTCATCTCCACATGTGTGCTTGAACATAACAGACAGAGAGGTAGATAAGTAGATATATGGATGGATGGATGGATGGATGGATGGATGGATGGATGGATGGATGGATGGACGGACGGACGGACAGACAGATGATAGGGAAACAGAGATAGATAACTTTTTTAATAATCAAGAGAGTAGAGGCACAATATACTTTTGTATCTTGTAGGTACTAAGACATCTTAAACAGAATATATCAGTTTCAGTACTGATCTGAGCAAAGAACTGATACAAATAGTTCCAAAGTCACTGAATCCAAAATCCCAAATAAAGCTTAGTAAAATAATCCTCTTTCCTGAGTGTAGAGTCGAAGATCCTATCGAGGCCTCCGGAAAGCCCACCAGCTAGTACA
This sequence comes from Arvicola amphibius, assembly GCF_903992535.2. NCBI lineage: Eukaryota > Metazoa > Chordata > Mammalia > Rodentia > Cricetidae > Arvicola > Arvicola amphibius. The sequence goes on from NC_052049.1 coordinate 173,057,262, forward strand.
AGTCACAACATCCTGCTGTTGAATTCATTTCCCACTCCCAAGTAGGTGGCAACTTCATCTTCATAGCAGGTGTCTGGAGCTGGTGTACAAACTAGTCACTTTTTACACATGAGGGCAAAATGCCTAGAGCAATAAACAGCCAGTGGAAGAGCTAAACGATACCAATGAAGAACTGCCGCATTTGCTACCACAGAAATCTAAGATCCAAAAAGAGCAAGTAACAGTCCCCAGCTGCCAAACCCACGAACACTGTCAGGTTTGATAGCACATGCCATTATTTCCAGCACCTGTAAGGCTGGAGCAGAGAGGACTGCAAGTTCAAACACAACCTGGGCTGCATAGCAAGACTCTGCCTTAAAGAAGAAGGTATGGAATAAACACTGTTTTCCCAGCAAAGCGATACCTTTAGTAACCTAGAATGCAAAAGCAAAGCACTGCTGCAGCCCATGCAGATCAGGTGCATCCCCAAAGTCAGGGCCTTCATCATACCGCTACATAAAATGATGTCAAGTCAGTCATAAGCAGAGGTCGTTTAACTCCTCACTCAACAAACATTTGCCAAGTAGCTACTCAGTGCCAGTAATGGTTAGGTACTGGGAAATAAAGGTAAACAAAGCTAGGTGTTGTGACACTCATCTGCAATCCCAGCACTAGGGAGACTAAGGCAGGAAAATCACAAGTTCCCTACAAGTTGTCCACTGACTTCCACATGTCAATTGACCTACATGCGCGCGCACACACACACACAGAGAAAATAATAAACATATTTTTAAAAAGAGATAAAGGAAATAAAAGTTAAAAATCTTGTCCTTAGGCTAAAGAGATGGCTCAGTGATTAAGAACACCTGCTACTCCCAAAGAGGACCCAGTTTTGGTTCCCAACACTTACATCAGATGGCTCACAACCATCTGTTAATCCCAGTTACAGGGGATCTGATGCCATCATCCATCCTCTGAGGGCAACAGCCATACATGTGGTATACATACATATATACAAATATACACACATGTACATAAATTTTAAAAACATATTAAATCTCTTTTATAAGTCCTATCCTTGAGTAGTTTGAAATCTCATCATGGAAGACATTCATAACACCAAAACTGAACAAATCAGTATGGCTACTAGTCAAGCACCCCAAACTGCAGCGCATCCAAAGGAGGGACAGCCATCTATTGGGAGCTTTCATTAGGTGCAGATAATAGGAAAATAAATAACAAATGAAAATGAAAACAGGGCTGGGGATGAAGTCCAGTGGTAGAATATTAGTCCTAGCATGCAGACAGCCTGAGTTCAACTCCTCAGAAGTTGTGGGTATATGGAGAGAGGCCACACACTAAAATGAAGCATGTTGGGGTATTCACAGAGTTCACTATAACTTAAAATATTTCAGCATTTGTACAATATTAGGTCAAGCAGAGAACTGGTATGAATAGCTTCATAATTACTGAATTCAAGTTCCCAATAAAGTTTGGTCAAATAATCTTATTTCCTGAATATGGTGAGAATGAATTCAGTCACCCTCTAAAAAGTCTGTCAGACCCAAAACTATTTATAACCTTATAACTTGGCCTCAAGTATCAAAGTAATTACAGTAGAAAAGAAACTAAAAAGGTAAGGGGCCAGGTCGAAATCTTTTAAAAGGTTGCATCTGAGACATGTGAGATGCTCACAATATTTCCAGGCCACTAAGACATTATTTTCTCTTCATTGGAACTGAAGACTTCTCTAAAATGAAGGGAAGATTCCAGTAATGTAAGACTGCAAAGGATTTAAGGGTTGCTTATTTCAAATCACTCTGGTCACACCTTAATTTTCCCTTGAATATTAGTGGAATTTTGTTTTTCACTAGGGAGGTAGAGGTATGCAGATCTTTGAGTTCAAGGCCAATCTGGTATACAGAGTGAGTTCCAGAACAGCCAACTACACAAAGAAACCCCGTCTTGTAAAACCAAAAATAAATAAATAAACTGAATAATTCTCTAGCAAGCCTGCAACCTTTGGTTCACCAAAAGCATGTCTGAGACTGGGTGGTGGTGGCGCACACCTTTAATTCCAGCACTTGGGAGGCAGAGGCAGGCAGTGAGTTTAAAGCCAGCCTGGTCTACAGAGCAAGTTCCAGGACAGCCAAAGCTAAAAAAATGTCCGAGGGCTGGGAAGAAGCTAGGTGGTTAAGAGCATATGCTGAGTACTCACATCAGGTAGCTCACAACTGCTGTAACTCCAGCCCCACATGACCTGATACCCCTCTGTCCTCCTACACACACACAAATAAATAGTAATGACTAAAATTAAACAAAATAAAATGTCTGAACAGAGTGCTAGATTTTATCAAAGGTGCCCCAATAGATGACAAATCTTTCCACACAGAAAGACAGAAGCCAGGTTCCCTGAGGCCAACAAAAGAAAGTGTTCTGTCAATGGGAATGTTCACTGTTCCCGAAATTGCCAGAGAAAAAAACCTATGGATGTTGATAATGACCTTGGACTTTCTATGTGCATTCTTACCAGTACTAGAAAAAGACAATCTCAACAGTTCCTCTCACATGAGTACCAGCATGCGCACTGGACAGATCTTGCCTTCAACACCAGACCAGGCAAGTGAATCCCTCACTTCTACACAGCACCTAACTACACTTACCTACTATTATTTAGAATAGCAGTTCCTGAGTTCAGGTGCAGGGGCTCACACTTGTAACTCAACATTCAAGAAGCTGAAACAAGTGAACTGTTACAAGTTCAAGGCAGTCTAGGCTATAGTGTGAACCTGCCTCAAAAAGAAAAGGAGGAGGAAGAGGAGGAAGAGGAGGAAGAGGAAGGAGGGGTGGGATGGAAGCAGCCCCTATATAATAATACACACTAACTTTTATTAATAGCCAGCACTGATCATCTGTAAAGCACTTATGCAACATCTCCACTTCTCACTACAACCTCTAAAGGTCAAGAGTAAAGTGATAGATGTGCAAACATGAAGACATGATTTTTTATCAACAGAACCCACATATAAAGCCTAGGTATGGTATCGTGTGATAATAATCCCAAAACTGGGGAGGCAGAAAAAAGTGGATCCTCAAGACTTTCTAGCCACCAACTTATCCTACTTAAGGAAGGTCAAGGTCAGTGAGAGACCCTTTCTCCAAACACAAGGTGGACCTCTGACCTCCACACCCACACATACACAAATGAACATGCATACATATATAGATGTACACACACAACTTGCCCAGGGTCAAAGGCAAGAAATAGTTTGGTGATGCATACATGTAATCCCAGCACTTAGAAGGCTAAAGCAGGAGAATGGCAAGTTCAAGGTCAGCCAGGGATTACATAGTAAGACCTATCTCAAGAACAAATGAACAAAAAAGTAAGCAAGAAGCAAAAGAAAGGCTGAAAATTCATAGGATAAAAAGGTAGATTATTGAATCTACTTTCAAACTAAGCAACTGTAGTCTTAAATATTTTACGTTGGTATGGATTTTTGTATATTGATACAAATCTAAGGTTATTTTGTTAAACTGTATGGTTCTACTTTTGTTTAAGATATTTTGTATATTTATACAAATTTAAGGTTATTGTCCTTATACTGCACATTTGTTTCTATTTTTGCTTCAGGTATTACCTATACATCTCATACCTATATAGCTTGTCTACTTATGCAATGTGAAGTTTTAGTCCTTAAAAGCTATGCTGGATAATAAAGAAATACCAGTTAATAGTCACCTGTATCTATCAAACTTATAGTCATGTTAACTAGATTTTCTAGGTATACAGAGATATATTTCAGATAGATAATCTTCAAACACTTAAAGATCTACAGAATATGGAATTTAAAATGTTTTAATAACAGACTTTTCTCAACATAAGATGTGTCTGCTCTTGACAGCACTAATCTATTTCTAAAGAGGATGATGGGCATCAAAGAAATTCCATATAAAGTTTTCTTTTTTTGTGGCATAAACTAGCCATTAGGGAAAGAAACTGCTCTTGCCTTTACAGCTGACAGCATGTTGCTCAAACTGGACAAGCAGGACACAAAGAAAGGCAACTGTTGAACTTTGCCAAGGCAGGGTAGGACAGTCCTTCAAAATCCTGCTTCTGAAAAAAATAAAAATCTATTAGATATTCTAGGCTTGTAGGCCAAGTATGGATGCCCCAATGCTTCAGAGGAACCCTGGGTAACTGTCCAGGCAGTCAGCTGTTTCTGTCATTTGTCACATTTTTTGGGAAGTCGCTTGCTTGCATTTCCTGCATACTCAAGTAATTTTATTTCCTTCCTTCTCAGGTCTTTGATGGGGTTGATGATGAGACAGTTACAGTTATATTTCTCCTGAATCTTGGCAAAAAAACATATTAGGTACAAAACTCTGACCTCTTCAGAAGAGGACAACTAATGGAGTATCTCTATAAATTTGCCAATTACTTACGGATCGGACATTGAGAGTGAATGTATTTCTTACTTGATAATTGTTCTTGTTGTGGTTTCATTTTTGTTAAGTTATTACCTTTCCTTTCTGCTTGGACAAAACTTAATAATAATTCTTACCGTATACAGCTTTACAATGTTAGAGCTAAAACCTTTTCTTCTTAAGAGGCAAAAAAGGGCCGAGCGGTGGTGGTGCATGCCTTTAATCCCAGCACTCGGGAGGAAGAGGCAGGTGGATCTCTGTGAGTTCGAGACCAGCCCGGTCTACAAGAGCTAGCTCCAGGACAGGCTCTAGAAACTACAGGGAAACCCTGTCTCGAAAAACAAACAAACAAACAAACAAACAAAAGAGATGGGGCCTTACGTCCATCTTATTTCTGTTACTACAGGGGACAGCACTCCAAGCCATTAATATAGAGACTAAGCAAAGCCTTAATTCTCCCCAAACCACAGTATAAAGGAGAGTGTGATGATTTTTTCAAAAACCTAGACATATATATTATTTGTAAATCATTGCTCACTCAAGCACACAGAAACAAAAAATATTTTACCTCATGTTTTTTCCCCTTAACAGGTATATTTAAATAAAATAGCACAATCCCATACCAGTATGAACATATGCTTTTTGCATGAAGACAAGCAATTATTATTGCTCAAAATCAATGTACTAAAAAAAACTTAAGCCGGACTGTAGTGGTACACAACTTTAATCACAGCACTTGGGAGGCAGAGGCAGGCAGATCTCTGAGTTCAAGGCCATCCTGGTCTACAGGGTGGCCAGGTCTACACAGAGATACTCTTTCTGGGGGGACTAGGAAGACTTAACTGTTCTACTTAATAAAACCTTGCTATACCTGAGTCACTTCTTCATACATGTACAGCTACTTCGTAACTATAAACTAGCACTATTAGAATGTCAAAAGATACCACTTTAAGAGCTGCCTAACACAATTAACTGGCAGTGGTGGCACACACCTTTAATCCCAGCACCTGGGAGGCAAAGGCTGGCCGGCCGGCCTGGTCTACAGAGTGTTACAGGACAGCCAGGACTACACAGAGAAACCTTGTCCAAAACAAACAAGAATAAAAACAAAAACAACAAAAGAATTCCAGGTTGGCAAGATAGCTCTGGAGTTAAGAGTATTGCGCTCGCAGAGGACCTGAGTTTGATTCCTAGCATCCACATCACAATTGCCTATAACTCTAGCTCCTGGAAGACTAACACCTCAACCTCCACAGACACCCTCACAGACATACATGTTCATACCACATATACATAAACTATAATAATAGTAACAAATATTTTAAAAAAAAAACTTGCCAGACAGTGGTGGCAAACGACTTTAATCCCAGCACTTGGGAGGCAGAGGCAAGAAAAAAAAAGAGAAAACTTAGAATCTCTGAGTTCAAGGCCAGCCTGGTCTACAGAGCAAGTTCCAGAACAGCCAGGGCTACAGCAAAACCCAGTCTCAAGAAAGAGAGAGAGACAAAAAGAGAGAGAGAAAAAACACTTTTTCTTTTTTTTTTTAATTGATATTTATTGAGCTTTACTCCTGAGTAAATTGGGAGCATGGGGACCTTGGGGGAGAATTGAAGGGGGGAGAGGAGAGACAAGGAGGGGAGCAGAGAGAAAAAAGCTTTTTAACAGAAATTTTTCTTTTTTTTTCCAAGACAGGATTTCTCTGTGTAGCCTGGCTGTCCTGGAACTCACTCTGTAATCAAGCTGTCCTCAAACTCAAGAGATCTGCCTGCCTCTGCCTTCCAAGTTCTGGGATTAAAGGTGTGTACTACCACATGGAGGCAACAGAAATTATTCAACAAAATTAGGAAAAAACTAAGAAATTACTTAAGTGGTTTTTTGTTTGTTTGTTTGTTTGTTTTTGGTGGAGGGGTTCAAGACAGGGTTTCTGTGTGTAGTTTTGGTGCCTGTCCTGTAACTAGTTCTTGTAAATCAGGCTGGCCTTGAACTCACAAGATCTGCCTGCCTCTGCCTCCCAAGTGCTGGAATTAAAGGCGTGCACCACCACTGCTAGGCAAAAAAAAAAAAAAAAAAAAAAAAAAAATCTTAAAAAAGTCCCTAGAATTAGAACTATCAGTATAGGTACACAGCTACTTCACTTATCACTTGACAATACTAGCCTGCAAATACACAATACATCCTACACACTGATAAATTGAGATGGCACATTGATTCTGATATGGCTTTGTTCATATAGCTTTCCCTTTAAAATATATATAGACAACACTCCAACTTTTACCTGAAGAGTACATAGAAAGTTCTAGTGCACAGCTGGGAGACTCAGCTGGGGTTTACACACTGACATAGACTGTAACATGGAAACATAGCGCACAGATCAAAAGCACTGGCGACAGATAGCATTTTAGTGAAGATAATGCCCTGTGAGAGTTAGCAAAGATGCTGAAATGGTGACGACAAAGATTTAACAGATTGAATGTAATCACTTCATGGCAGTAAGAGATAATGAAATTTCTAAAGAGCTTTGAACAGCAGAAACGATAAGACTTTTTCACATCCTTCTCTATAGTTACATATACTAAATAATGGAAAATAAATCAGTGAAGTCTTTTAAATTAGCTTGGATTTATAAGAATTGTACCGAAAGCTCTAAGACTTACAATATTATTATTGGGTTTAAGTTTCTCTATCATTACAAACAATAGCCACAGTGATAAAAACAAAGTATGAGTCACAATTCAAAAAAGAGGGGAAAGGGGGAAAAAATGAACAGAGAAAGCTTTGGACTCAAATACCACTAAGAAATTCCTTACTTAAATGACTGCCAGCGACAGCCACCACTTTTGACTTTGGAGTAAGAAGGAAAGGTCCACACTGTCCTCTCCTCTGGAACAAATTCATTAACCTCCCCCCCCCCCACACACACAAACACCCACTCTAGCCTCAAAGTCCAGGCACCAATACAGTCAGCCACATCCGCCTGCGAGAGCAGGATTCTAACAGATCTGAGTCACCCACTCCCCCGCAGTAAGAGGTCATCCTCTCTATCAGAAAGCCCACTCTGCAAAGTGCTCTTGTTCTACACCCAGATCGCCACTATGACCCACATAAAGCCAAGTCCTCGACCCCAGCAGTTGCCGGCCATATTCTTCCCTCCCCAGTTCACAACACAACTCATATCGGCCTCATCCTAACCCAAAAGGCAGCCAACACTACTCCTATGACAAGTTTCCTATCAGAGAACCACTTTTAACTCGGGTACATCTGAGTCGCGAAGGACCCCATCCCGCTCTTTGCTCAACTCTTTTGTGCCCAACTAAGCTCCAGCCTTTCCAGGAACTAGTCACCAATTACCTCAGAGAAGCTAAACTCTCCAAGTCCAGTCTAATAAATTCCCACACCTCCCGAGGGGGTATGGAGGAGACGCACTCTATGTGCTTTAGGGACCAAGCCAAAGAGGCCCCTAAAATTCGAATTGCAACCACTCTCCTCAAACCACGCCACGATATGGTCAGCTTCTAGGGAGCCGGTATCAAGCATCAAAAGCGCACAGCAACTGTAGTTAAGTCCCGGTAAATACGACTCCCTTCATTGACTACGAAATCCCCAAATATCAAGCCACTGAAGCCCCGGGTGGATGCCAAGACCCCCGCCAAGCCTCCAGTCACCGGAGTTTCCCAGGTCGGACTCAGCTCCCCCAAGGCCCAAGCCGCCAGGAGTAGCTGGCTGCCCCAGGCTTCTGCACGCCGGGGACCCTAGCCGCGTCCCCATTGTTGCGGGTCCCCAGCGGCCCCGGCAGGGAGTAAGCGGACCGTAGGGACTCTCACCTCCCGTGCCACGGATCCGGGCCGCACCGGACCGGGCTGGGCCGAAGGACCTCGCGTTCCGCCGCGCTCGCCTGGACGGTGTCTGCGGCGGCGGGAGCCGGAGCTGCGGCTGAGGCGGGAAGCAGCCAGCCAGGCCCGGGCGCCACGGGCTGGCTCTGGCCGAGGGTCGGTCTTCTCCGGCGGCGGCGCTCTCAGTCTCCGCTCGCGGTCCGCACCAGAAAGCTTCCCCTCCCGTCCCTCTCACCCAGCCACCCGGACGGGAACACGAGCCACCCGCAGCAAAGTTCCGCTGTGAGTCCTGTTGTTCTTTCCCTGCGGCGAAGGGATACTAAACAGCCCTTCTTGCCTGAACAAGGTGCATGAATAAGATGCGTTTGCTACAGAGGACCTGTTCAGGAATAAGTTAGATGCAGAAAAATCCCAGGCCAGAACCTTCCTGGAAGTGCTGGGTTCAACTGAATGGATTTGCATTCATTAGCCACCAAAAACACACACTGATCAGTACAATTGAGCCTGAGCGCCTACTTTGCTCAATTTTGGGATAATGTCAAAACTTACCGGGAATGAGATGAGGCGGATCTAAGACTACATTGGCGATAAGCTCGTTGCTGTCGAGAGTCAATGCTACCACGATTGTCGCCTCCAAAAAAAGTTATTCTCCCTTAAATTGATGCAAGCCATGTAACACTTGTTCTTTCGTCCTTCATCCCTAGTCACCTCTTCATCTCGGATTTTCTGCAGAGTCGGGGATCGGGGACTGGCTGCGGATGGGGGCTTTTTTTTTTTTTAATCACTGACTCCAGCGCAAGTTAAGGTTACTGGATTTTCTCCCTGGATTTGGAGATCGTTAGCTTGTACTCCACCACTTTCTTAATAGCTGTATTGTTGTTTTTCTCACTACATTCCCTTGTCTCTTTCTTTTCCCCTCAAGAAGTGAATATGGGTGAGAGATGAAGATATTGGGTAAATGGGAGTATTTTTTTTTTAGTTTTATTTGTTTTCCTCATGAAATTAATAGTATAAAATTCTCATCTCAACTGTATCTCCCTTCTGGACTTTCACACCTCTACATATCAGATATGGCTATTTTCAGAACATATTAGGTTATCAAAATTCAAGTGTGCTTTCCCAAACTATCTTTGGGAATATAGATATGCCGCAGATACTCCCAAAAAAGGTAACACAAATTTGACATATTCTCTATTTTCCATTCTTACTCAACAGCTTGACTTCTGAAACTCTTTGATACTCTTCGCCTTGTCACCTCTTCAGAAAAGCTGAGTGTCAGTCATTTGCACCTGAAGTTTTTTAGTCGCTGTGTAATACACATAAATTTCCATTTGGATTCTTTCTGAAAATTGAAAATGTGTTCTGCTCTAAAGTTCAAACCAGGCAGTGGTGGTGTACGCCTTTAATCACAGCACTCAGGAGGCAGAGGCAGATGGTTCTCTGCGAGTTTGAGACCAGCATGATCTGTAAGAGCTAGATCCAGGACAGGTAGGGCTGGTACACAGAGAAATCCTGTCTTGAAAAACAAAAACGAAAGAGTTGAAAAGGCTCAAAAACTGAGCATATTACATGCCTGAACGAGGTAGGGAGATAGTCACAAGTTTGAGACCAACCTAATTTACATAGTAAGTACTAGACCAGTCAGGGCTACATGGTAAGATTATCTCTTTTCTTTCTGTTTTTCTTTCTGTCTGTCTGTCGTCTGTCTGTCTTTCTTTCTTTCTTTTTCTGTTTGTTTTGGTTTGGTTTTTCGAGACAGGGTTTCTCTGTAGCTTTGGAGCCTGTCCTGGAGCTCGCTCTGTGGTCTTCTTTGCATTTTCACTGCTTTCCCCCATTGTGCTTTTAAATCTCAATCAGGACATAAAAGGCTTCACAAGACTACTGCCAGTCCTCTCTCTCCCTCTCCCTCCCCCCCATAAAATACAAAGAGGAAGAAAATGGAAACAGGTGTCATACTATTTGTGGTTCTGATTAAGAAATAAGCAAGGGTATTCCCTAAGGTGACCACGGTTGAACCTGAGTCAAAAGAGTAGTATTATCAATTGAATTTTCAGAAGTAGACTTTAGAAAGTAAAAGAAGAGGCAAGCAAGATGGCTTCATGGTTAAAGTGCTTGCCGTGCAAGCCTGATGACCTAGTTCATCCCCAGAACACACAAAAAAGTAGACAGAGCAGACTCCAATCGATGGCATCTGATTACCACATGTACATGCATGCCCTCCACATCACACATATTCATATAATAGTAATACATAATAAAAGAGAAATTGTGTTTGTTAGGTATATTTAAGATGAGCCTCTCCACAGATGCAAATAATTCCAATTAGACCAAATAAAAGATGCCCACATTTAATGCAGCAAAGGGGAGAGAGAAGGGGAGACTATGCAAAACCTGGAAACATGTGTTCCTTTTCTGGGCGGTAGCCTAAATAGCCTGTGGGAGTAGTCCTGACCCTCCCTGGGGAGGAATTACTGCTTGGTGGGCTTTCCTGGAGGTGGACTCCAGACCAAGGCAACTCCCAGGGGAGGGTCTGGGGTAACTCTTTAAACCAAATATGTTGTCAATGACTTTAAAAGTTATTTATTGGAGATGTACACAAGTGGAGTCCAAAGGACTGTGAACTTGTAGGAGTGGGTTTTCTATTTTTTACCAATGAAAGACTCCCAGTGTGGGGAGACTCTCACTCAAGTCTCAGGATAACACACCTCCCCCCCCCCCCAGTAACTCACAAGAGACCGTCCTTGCTGCAATCACATGAGGTTTTAATGATGAGATGAGACGGGAACCAGTGCACTGGGGCCAAGACTCATAACCCATGAAGGGGAAGAGTGGCCAGGAGAAGGAGTTTTTAAGGGAAGAAACCACAGCCCAGTGATCTGAAAGGGGCAGGGAGGGTGTAGAAAATTCCAAAAATAGCAGTGATGATCACAAGGGGGGCAAAACTCCCTGCCTCTCAAGATCACTCTCAGGGTCATAATCAGCTAGTTCCTGAAACACAGTATTACAAAATACCAATGATAATCACAAGGGGGAAACTCCCTGTTTCTCAAGATTATTCTCAAGATTACAATCTAACTTTTTTTTTCTTTTTTTTTCTTTCTCATGGTTTATTTTTTTTATATTTAAAAATTTCCATCTCCTTCCCTCCTCCTCCCCCTCCCTCCGCTCCTCCTCCCCCTTCCCGCCCCTCCTTCTCCCCCTTCCCTCCCCTTCCCTCCACCCATACCTCCCCTCCCTCCCTCTCAAGGCCAAGGAGCCATCAGGGTTCCCCACTCTATGCTAAGTCCAAGGTCCTCCCAACTCCCCCCAGGTCCAGGAAGGTGATCGACCAAGCTGAGAAGGCTCCCACAGAGCCCGTCCATGCAGAAGAATCAGAGCCCAGCGCCAATGTCCTTTGCTTCTCAGTCAGCCCCCGCTGTTGGCCACATTCAGAGAGACGGGTTTGGTCGCATGATCCATCAGTCCCATTCCAACTGGAGTTGGTGATCCCTTTAGTTCTGTCCCACCGTCTCCATGAGTGAACGCACCCCTCATGTTCCTGACTTTCTCCCTCATGTTCTCGCTCCTTCTGCTCCTCATCAGGACCTTGGGAGCTCAGTCCAGTGCTCCAATGTGGGGCTCAGTCACCTTCCCCATCTGTCGCCAGCTGGAGGTTCCCTCACGGTCCTGACTTTCTTTCTCATGTTCTCCCTCCTTCTGCTCCTCATCAGGACCTTGGGAGCTCAGTCCGGTGCTCCAATGTGGGGCTCTGTCATTTTCTTCATCTATCGTCAGGTGGAGGTTCTATGGTGATATGCAAGAAATTCATCAGTATGGCTATAGGAACTGGCCTTTTCAGGCTCCCTCTCCTCAGCTGCCCAAGGAACTAACTGGGGGCGTCTCCCTGGAAACCTGGGAACCCCTCTAGGGTCAAGTCTCTTGACAACCCTCAGGTAGCTCCTTAAATTAAGATATATGCTTCCCTGCTCCCATATCCACCCTTCCTATATCCCAAGCACCCCATTCCTCCGAGCTCCCCCCATTCTCCCCTTCACATTTTTCTCTCCCCATCTTCCCTTGGCCCAGTCTCGCCCAACCCTCAAGTTCCCAATTTTGCCTGGCGATCGTGTCTACTTCCAATATCCAGGAGGATTACTATATCTTTTTTTGGGAGTTCACCTTCTTATTAGCTTCTCAAGGATCCCAAATTTATAGGCTCGATGTCCTTTAATTATGGCTAGAAACCGATTATGAGTGAGTACATCCCATGTTCATCTTTTTGGGTCTGGGTTACCTCACTCAGAATAGTGTTTTCTATTTCCATCCATTTGCCTGCAAAATTCAAGATGTCATTGTTTTTTACCGCTGAGTAGTATTCTAGCATGTATATATTCTGCAGTTTCTTCATCCATTCTTCCACTGAAGGGCATCTAGGTTGTTTCCAGGATATGGCTATTACAAATAATGCTGCTATGAACATAGATGAGCATATGCTTTTGTTGTATGATTGGGCATCTCTTGGGTAGATTCCCAATAGTGGAATTGCTGGGTCCTGGGGTAGGTTGATCCCGAATTTCCTGAGAAACCGCCACACTGCTTTCCAAAGTGGTTGCACAAGTGTGCATTCCCACCAGCAATGGATGAGTGTACCCCTTACCCCACAACCTCTCCAGCAAAGGTTATTATTGTTTTGGATTTTAGCCAATCTGACAGGTGTAAGATGATATCTCAAAGTTGTTTTGATTTGCATTTCCCTGATAGCTAGGGAGGTTGAGCATGACCTTAAGTGTCTTTTGGCCATTTGAACTTCGTCTGTTGAGAATTCTCTGTTCAGTTCAGCGCCCCATCTTTTAATTGGGTTAATTGGCATTTTATCGTCTAGTCTCTTGAGTTCCTTATATATTTTAGAGATCAGACCTTTGTCAGTTGCAGGGTTGGTGAAGATCTTTTCCCAGTCAGTAGGCTGCCTTTGTGTCTTAGTGACAATGTCCTTTGCTTTACAGAAGCTGCTCAACTTCAGGAGGTCCCATTTATTCAATGTTGCCCTTAATGTCTGTGCAGCTGGGGTTATGCGCAGGAAACGGTTCCCTGTGCCCATTTGTTGTAGAGTACTTCCCACTTTCTCCTTTATCAAGCTCAATGTGTTCAGATTAATATTGAGGTCTTTAATCCATTTGGACTTGAGTTTTGTGCATGGTGATAGACACGGATCTACTTTCATTCTTCTACAGGCTGACATCCAGTTATGCCAGCACCATTTGTTGAAGATGCTTTCTTTCTTCCATTGTGTGCTTTTAGCTCCTTTATCAAAAATCAGGTGTTCGTAGGTTTGTGGTTTAAGATCCGGGTCTTCTATACGATTCCATTGGTCAACTTCTCTGTTTTTATGCCAATACCAAGCTGTTTTCAATACTGTAGCTTTGTAATAGAGTTTGAAGTCAGGGATGGTAATGCCTCCAGAAGTACCTTTATTGTATAAGATTTTTTTGGCTATCCTGGGTTTCTTGTTTTTCCATATAAAGTTGATTATTGTCCTCTCAATCTCTGTGAAGAATTTTAATGGGACCTTGATTGGGATTGCATTGAATCTATAGATTGCTTTTGGTAGAATTGCCATTTTTACTATGTTGATCCTCCCAATCCACGAGCAGGGGAGATCCTTCCATTTTCTGGTATCCTCTTCAATTTCTTTCTTCAAAGACTTAAAGTTCTTGTCAAATAAATCCTTCACTTCCTTGGTTAGAGATACTCCCAGATATCTTATGCTATTTGTGGCTATTGTGAAAGGTGATACTTCTCTGATTTCCCTCTTTGCTTCCTTATCCTTATCTGAAGCTAGTTCCTGAAACACAGTCACTGAAGTGGCTAATCCTAGATTTCTGATTCTTTTCTTCCTGCTTAGATTTTTGGCTATTTTCTTCCTGCTGGGGGTGGGGGGGGGGAAACCTGGATTTATCCAGGGCTTTCTTTGGGGAGACCTGGATTTATCCAGGTCTTTCATCTCCCCACTTCTTCTAGTGCCTAGTTCTAAACATAGAACTAGATTTTAGTATCTTCTTGACCTTGTAAAGCACTATATTGGTGGCATAACATCAAAATCTGAACAGCACTTATTCCTTCCCTAATGAAGGTAATTAGTTTTAATTCATTAAAGTACTGAGGGGCCTGTATTAGACCAACTATCCCGAGGCCCAGGATTACCGCTAATGTCAGAGAGATAGGTTCTCGTCAAAAGCGAGTTGGGTACTTGTCAAAACTCATCTTTAAGCATGTTAGCTGGATGATAAAAGACCCTAGGTACCAGTTGTACAAGCACACAGTAATCTTTGGTGTCATTAAAAACCGATGTCAACACACAAGGTGTCAGGCCTGTATTACAAGCCCACCATCTACCTAAACCAGGAACCAAGTACCTGGTGTCAGGAGTCTATGGCTCTTAAGAGTCTCATTACATAACCCCAGTAAGAGTCAGCCTATGATTAGTCCCCCAAACACAAGCCTCTTAACTGGCAGTGTTGTCAAAAGTCACAGATACTGCAATTTGGGTAGTCCAGTAGTTTGCTTCACATGGATCCAGGCAGAGATGCATACTTCTTTCAGTTGTTCCCAGATCTGGCGTCTCATCATTTCAAGGGCCTTTAGGTGGGAAAATAAAGGTCTAGAAAGAATAGCATCAGGATTATACATTCCACCCAACTCAGTGAGCAGTGGCGGTTCTCCATATAGGATCTCATAAAGGGTGAGTTTAAATTGCCCTGGGGTGTTCCAAACCTGGAACAGGGCAAAGGGAAGGAGGGCTGTCCAGCCATTTCCGTAGGTCTCTTTTTAGAATTTATATTCATCCTTTCTACCTGACCTGACTCTGGGATCGGTAAGCACAATGTAATTTTCAATTGATCTCCAGTTGGGTGGCCAGTCCCTGACTTACCTGGGCAACAAAGGCAGGTCCATTATCAGACATGATTACCTTGGGTATCCCAAACCTTGGGAAGATTTCCTATATGATCTTCTTAGCCACCACATTGGCTGTCTCAGTCCTGGTAGGAAAGCTTCTACCCATCCTGAGAAAGTATCTATAAAAACTAATAAGTACTTGTTACCATATCTGGCTGGCTTAATTTCTGTATAATCTACTTCCCAGTAGGCTCCAGGCTGGTCGCCCCTGAGCCTCTCCCCAGGAGTGTCCTGCAGCTTTTGACTACTTCTTCTGCCAAGTCAGAGAGTCCCATAACATAATAGTCAGAGGACATAACCACATCTTTTAGTTTCTTGGCCCCCAAGTGGGTCAGGTAATATAAGCTTGTAACATATTTGTGCCCTTCTTTTTGTGGGAGGACTAGTTTCTTTTCCTTCTGTCTCTACTGCCCCGTATGGAGTTTTCCTAATTTGTCCATAATTTGATAGTCCTCACGGGTGTATCTAAAGCTGGTTTCACTGATATAGGCTCTTTGACTGCCAGGATCATTGCTCCCTGGGCCGCCTGTTTAGCAGTTAGGTCTGCCATCTGATTTCTTTTAGCCATAGCATCCTGGACAATGTATGATGGCTACCTTCTTTGGCAAATGTATGGCCTCGAGAAGGCTCAAAATTTCAACAGTCCTCTTTGTCTGTATATTGCTCTGTGTATTAGGCAGTGGCAAAAGCATACCTGCTGTCAGTGTAGATGTTGAGACTTTTCCCTCTGCCATTCATACAGCTGGTATCAAAGCCACAAGTTTGGCTTTCTGTGCCAACGTCTTTCAGGGAGGTTATGCCCAGACTACTTGTTTTCCATCCACATTGCTGCCCCCACCTTCCGCTTACCTTCGACCACTAAACTGCTGCCGTCTGTATACCAGTTTGGACTTCCAGGCCAAGACTGATCCTTCAGATCATTTCGGGTACCAGCTTCTTCTGCCAAAATGTCAGTGCAGTGATGGGTAGATGAGGTGTCATCATCTCAGGCAGTAGGGTAGCAGGATTGAGGACAGCAGGGGGAGCGAAGGTCACTGGTTCAGTCAACAAAAGGCTTTAATCACCTCCGGCCGGTGAGTCTCTTTCTAATAAAGGCGTGGGACACTCAAGGAAAACCAGGAAGGAATAAGTCATTTGTCCTCTCCCCAAATCTACAGTTTGTAAGGTGGTCCACAGATATTGTTTCGGTTCAGTTGCTCCAATTACTATAGTATTTTTATTCTTTAATTTCCCCAATGGTTGTTTCAGCACAGAGTGCTCAGCCCCTATGTCCACTAGAAAATCCATAGGGGTTCCCTCCATAGTCAGGGTTACCCTAGGCGCGGGGGAGGGGGTCCCCCGTCTAATCGTCCCCTCTAATCGTCTTCTTCTAGGGACAGTACTTTAGAGGCCCTTCCTTTCTTTGGGCATTCTCTTGCCCAATGTCCTTTTTCTTTGCAATAAGCACATTGGTCTTTGTCTAAGGGGTGCTTCTGTCCGTCTTCACTCATCTTTGGTCTTCTGATGCCCAGGTTTTATCTGTCTAGGTCCTATTTTCTTTTTCTCTCCTACCACTGCGGCCAAAATTCTATCAAATTTCTCTCTTGTCTATGATCCCTCTGGTTCTCTCTTCTGCCTCTCTCTCTCTCTCTCTCTCTCTCTCTCTCTCCCTCTTCCTCTCCCTCGCCCTCTCCCTCCCCCTCTCTCTCTCTTCTCTTCCTCAGTCTCTCACTTATGAAACACTTTCTCTGCCTCCTTAACCAAATCCTGCAAGATATAATCCTGCAACCCTTCTAACCATTGTAACTTTTCTTAATATCTGATGCTGACTGTTCTATTAAGGCCATAGCTATCGCTGACCCTCAAAGGTTGGGTCAAAGGGAGTATAACATCTATAAGCCTCCTTTAAACGTTTAAGAAACATAGATGGCAGAGCCCTGCAGTGATAGACTGTCAACTGCTCCTACCAACTTTAAGTTTGACCTTGAAAGCGTACACAGGGAACTAGATAAGGCCCATATCTGTTTACATATTTTTTTTTACCAAAATCTCTCTTGCTTTTTAGACAACATATCAAAAATTTCTCTTGCTTTTTAGACAACATAGCAAAAATCTCTCTTGCCATTTAGACAACATAAAAACTCTTACCAAAGTCTTTTTTGGTGGTTCTTCTCAGTGGGGATGTATGGCTACATTTTAAACAAGAACAGCTCATAAAATCCTATACCAGTGTGAAACATTTGAGACCAACAATAGGGTTTTTTTAAACATTAACCAACAATAATTTGTAAACAAGAACAGCACATAAAATCCTGTACCAGTGTGAAACATTTAACCAGCCCCTATAAATTATGACAGATACTTATAACCCATGGGATCTGAAAGAGTTCTTCACCTGCGAAGCCAAGCCTTGGTCAGCTTTGACCAAAGGTTTGAGCATGGAGCTCCCAGGACAGGCAGAGGGAACTCATCCATCAGCACAGGGGGGGGGGGGGAGGTGGTGATACGCAGCACTGGAGAAAAAAGATTGTTAACCTCTTTAGGTCCTAGTGATTACCCTCAGATTTTTTGTTTAGTATTTGAAATCCTGTTGGGGTACATCCACCTTCTACAACTGTCTGGCAGCCTCAATACCTTATAACAGCAAATCTGAATAGCCCAGCCATCTATATAAGCATGCTGCCCCGCAGCCATGTGCTTGGGGCCGAGGCTGACTTTTTTAATGAAATATACCCCTATGCTTATGGCCCTATCTCTAAAGTCTTGTAAGTGGTCACAATACCAAAGTCAAAGAAGTCATGATTTGAGTACGTCAGCGTCAGTCTAAGTCAGGACAAAAGCACAACACACATTATACAGACATACAGGACAGGGCACCAAACAAACCAAAGACACAGCTTCAAGCTGCTTCGTGAGTGTGACCCGCCCCGCTTTCTAAATGAGACCACTATCCACGCATGTCTCTACAGAGAACTGTCATACCATTGAATTGAGAAACGCCACCCGTGTATCTCACCAGACAACTGAACACACTACCTGCGTGTAAGACAAAACAGAGACTGAAGATAGACAGACAAAGGCTGACAAAACTTAGAAAGACAAAACCATTGATCCAGGGTCAACATCACAAGTAAGAGAACAAAAGACTGAAGGCACACAAGACATGCAAAATGTCTGTCTCCACTGAGAGAGATAAAACCATTCCAGAAGTACAAACGGCTGAGAGGACATAGTTCCTCCAGTCCAGGAGAACTTCCATATCCTCACCAGCACCCAGACGGTAATCTCCCATTTGTCCCTTCTCACCTTCCAGGACGTCTTCCAGGCAGCAGTCAGTGACCTAGCATGTCTGCTGATCATTCCCTCCATCTCCTCCTGAGACATGAGCAACTGCAAAACCGATAATACAGAACCTGACCTCAGCTCACATGGAAACACAAAGACACAGACACGGCTGTAACCTCAAAATACAGAACCTGAACCTGAATTCAACCGAACCGGCACAGAAACACAAAATAAGTCACGACTGTACAGAACCTGAACCTAGATTCAACCGGCATGGAAACACAAAGGCATGACTGTAAACTCAAATGTACAAACCTGAACCTGGCACAACTGGCACAAAAACACATAAAGGACCTGCCGGCACACAGACAAAGACACACACAGACAATTTCTCACCTCCAACCCCCAAGTGGGTCTTCGCAGACGAGGGCAGTCACTAATCCCGGACGAGCCCCCAAATGAAAGACCACCCCCCCCCCAGTATGGGGAGACTCTCACTCAAGTCTCGGGATAACACGACCCCCCCAGTAACTCACAAGAGACCGTCCTTGCTGCAATCACACGAGGTTTTAATGATGAGATGAGACGGGAACCAGTGCACTGGGGCCAAGACTCATAACCCATGCAGGGGAAGAGTGCGACCCCAAGTGGCCAGGAGAAGGAGTTTTTAAGGGAAGAAACCACAGCCCAGTGATCTGAAAGGGGCAGGGAGGGTGTAGAAAATTCCAAAAATAGCAGTGATGATCACAAGGGGGGCAAAACTCCCTGCCTCTCAAGATCACTCTCAGGGTCATAATCAGCTAGTTCCTGAAACACAGTATTCCAAAATACCAATGATAATCACAAGAGGGAAACTCCCTGTTTCTCAAGATTATTACAATCTAACTTTATCTGAAGCTAGTTCCTGAAACACAGTCACTGAAGCGACTAATCCTAGATTTCTGATTCTTTTCTTCCTGCTTAGATTTTTGGCTATTTTCTTCCTGCTGGGGGTGGGATGGGGGAAACCTGGATTTATCCAGGGCTTTCTTTGGGGAGACTTGGATTTATCCAGGTCTTTCACCATGTGGGTGCTAGGGTTCAAACCCAGGTTATTAGGCTGTGGGTGGTGGTGGCACTTGCCTTTAATCCCAGCACTCTTGGGAGGCAGAGGCAGGTGGATATCTCTGAGTTTGAGGCCAGCCTGGTCTACAAAGAGAGTTCCAGGTCAGACTCTAAAGCTACACCCAGAAACCCTGTTTCAAAACTGTTATTGTTTTGGTCCCTGGTCCCTTTAAGAGATAAGCCACGCCCACTCCCTCCTCCATCCCCCTGAGGCAGGCTGATCTTCAGCTTCCGGCCTGAGCTGGCTCTCTTTCCCTCTCGGAGAGGCAGCTCTGCTTCCCCCCTCCCCCTCCCCCTCCCCCTTTCTCCTTTACTAAATGTTTAACTTTATGACTATTTTCTGTGTCTATGTGCCTTTTACCTGCTGCCTGTTTACACGTGCCTGCCTGCTGTTGGGAACCCACCACCGCTTGGCTCTCCCAGCCGCATGGCCCACCATCACTGCTTGGGCCACCGCTCTGGGGCTGGCAGCCATATCTGCCTTGGGACTGGCTGCTCACAGAGTCCACTGCCTGCCTACAGCTGCCGCCTGGGACTTTGTAGCATTTTTTAAAGAACAACAACCCCCCCAAAAAAGATCAAATTACAGTAAACCCATCTTTCCTTAATGAAAATTCCCAAAGTTTGCAACCAGTCTATTTGTGTGCAAATTACCTTGTAGCTTTGATAAAAAATGGTGATAAGGTTTTAAGTAGTTTCTAACAATGTTTTGTTGTTTAATATATACAAATTTTCTTTTGTTAAATATTATTTTTATTTGAAGGTTTATAGCCGGGCGGTGGTGGTGCACGCCTTTAATCCCAGCAACACTTGGGAGTCAGAGGCAGGCAGATCTTTGTAAGTTTGAGGCCAGCCTGGTATAAAAGAACTAGTTCCAGAATAGGCTCCAAAGCTACAGAGAAACCCGGTCTCTAAAAACCAAAAAAAATTATTTTCATTTGCAGGTTTATGTCTGGGATATTATATACCTTCTGTGTTACAGTGTATGTAGAAACTAGAGGAAGGTGTTGGATTTACAGGTGGCTGTGAGTCATCTGACATGAGTGCTAGGATTTAAACTCAGTCCTCAGCAAAAACAGCATATGTTCTTAACCACTGAGTCTTCTCTTTTGTTCTTAAAAAGATAGTAGCTGGGCAGCTGTGCATAGCTGCCAGCCCAGTGGGCTGGTGTAGCTGCCAGGAGACTTGCGGAACACATGTGACCAGGGCCACGCACGAACAGGCGGTGCAGCAGTGGGTTAACGGCACAGACACAGAAAATAGACATAAAGTTTTATTAAAGGAGAGAGGGGGAGGGGGAGGAGGAGGGGGAGGGGGAGAGGGAGAGGGAGAGGAAGAGAGAAAGGGGAGAGGGAGGGGGAGAGGGAGAGAGAAGGGGGGAGAGGGAGAGGGAGAGGGAGAAGGAGAGGGAGAGGGAGAGAGAAGGGGGGAGAGAGGCAGAAGCGAAGCTGCCTCTCTGAGAGGAAAATGGAAAAGAGAGCATGCTCAGGCCGGAAGCTGAAGATCAGCCTGTCTCAGTGGATGGGGGAGGGAGTGGGCGTGGCTTGTCTCTTAAAGGGACAGGGACCAAAACCATAACAATCTCTATAACCCCAAAGATTTCAAATCTAGAGGAGGAAATGTACATCCACGTCTGGGAGGACACTCTCTCCAAGGGGAAAGCTGGGCGTGGCAGTGCATGCTGTAATCGCAGCACATGGGAAATGGAAGAAGTAGGATAACGAACACAAAGTCATTCTTGGCTCTATGACCAGAGAAGAACCTCTAAGCATCATATTATAGCTAACATGCCAAGGGCATAGGACAAAGAAAGAACGTTGAGACATAATGAAAGACCTGGATAAATCCAGACCCCCCCCCCCAGCAGGAAGAAAATAGCTAAAAATCTAAGCAGGAAGAGAAGAATCAGAAATCTAGGACTAGCCAGTTCAGTGACTGTGTTTCAGGAACTAGCTTCAGATAAAGTTAGATTGTAATCTTGAGAATAATCTTGAGAGGCAGGAGTTATTGGGAGCCCCAGATCCTGAATTTCTTGTAATCCCCTGATCTGAGTGCCTACAGCTTCTCTGAGCACGAGACCTTCAGGAGTTCCTGATGGCAGGAGAGTGGTTTCTGGTGGGTTTGGCTGGGGCGTGGCTATCTCTATATAATCTGCCCCTGAACACAATAAAGGGGGCATTCGTGGGGAATTCAAGGATAACCTGTGTCGCTGTCTCTCTGTCTGTGTGTCTGTGTATTTTAACCTCCAGCCCCCTTGACCGAAGCTCAGTAACTGGTTAAAGTGCATCGAACGAGGTCAAGATGGCGCTGAAAGCGAAGAAGGAAGCTCCTGCCCCTCTCAAAGCAGAAGCTAAAGCGAAGGCCTTGAAAGCCAAGAAGGCAGTGCTGAAAGGCGTCCACAGCCACAAAAAGATTTGCACATTGCCCACCTTTCGGCGGCCCAAGACCCTGCGGCTACAAAGGCAGCCTAAATACCCCCAGAAGAGCGCTCTCAGGAGGAACAAGCTTGACTACTATGCCATCATCAAATTCCCACTGACCACTGAGTCAGCCATGAAGATAGAAGACAACAACACACTTGTGTTCATTGTGGACGTCAAGGCCAACATGCACCAGATCAAACAGGCTGTGAAGAAACTCTACGACATTGATGTGGCCAAAGTCAACACCCTCATAAGGCCCGACAGAGAGAAGAAGGCGTATGTCCGGTTGGCTCCTGATTATGATGCTCTGGATGTTGCCAACAAAATTGGAATCATCTAAACTGAGCCCAGCCGGCTAATTCTAAATATACTTTTTCAACGTAAAAAAAGTGCATCGAACGCAGACACGGGGGCGCAGTGCATGGCAATTGGAGGTCTCCACCGAGATATCGGCAATTGGAGGTCCCAGCTGAGATATCAGGAACTAGGGAACGCTGAGAGGTCACCCTCAGAAGGTGAGGGTGGATTGGGGTATGTGTTAATCCTGATGTCCTTCGCTCCATTTGGCAGCAAGTGGAAGTCAACTGAGAAAGAGGGGTAAACGAACAGGGTTGTCCCCGGCCGGAGGGGACGTATGTATTAGGAAAAGATAGAATGTATATAGCTTAAAAAGATAAATGTGTACAGATGTATGATATGTTGATTGTGTTGTCTTTTGTGTTCTGGACTGGAGAAAGACATTTGATTCTAGGAACTGCTAAGAAAGGTATCTTGACTTTAAAATATGGGCTTAAGAATTTGATGCTTTGGATAGGAGGTTCTGTATTTGTCTTCATAGACGATGAGAACCTGAATATTTGATTCATGTGGTTTGAATCACCAAGACCTCCTGAAATGTTGCAGTAAGTACCACCAAGAATGCAGCATCCCTGCTCAGCAGGAAGTAGCCAGACAGATTGACAACGCCCAAATTCCCTAAAAGATTGTTTAAGTGGGGCCCCTTCAGTGGTTTTAGAGCAGCAAGCCTGCTTCCCTGAGTTCTGCTCCACTCCATGCACCAGTTTGGACCCAGAACGAATGCAGCTGGGGCTAGAAGGCAGCTGGAGCAGAGCTTTGCTAGGTGGCTGTGGTGGAAGGCACATTGCCTCAGCCCAGTCAGTGCCTAGCCTGGCGGATGCCACAGCAGTGCCAGAAGTATCAGCAAATGCAACAAGTGCTGGAGCTGAGACAAGCTGGAGCACAGACCCCACTGGGCTGCCCGAGAACGCAGCAGCGGGGCAAGGAAAAGGCAGTGGCAGTTCTAGGCTCTGCACGCTGAAGAGTCTGCGGCAAAGCGAATTTAAATCAAGAGACTGCCCTATTGTAGGAGCAGGTGGACTAATGGCTAGTACAACAAATGTCTTGTTCATTATTCCATTTGTATGACATCTGTTAATATTGCTAATGCCTCTTATGTGGTGAAACAACTCAATGGTTACTTGAATAACCGTTAAAATGTTACAATTAGCACACCAGATTGTACTGTTTAGCCAAAGGGATGGTTGAATACCATAGCTCAAATGGGAGGTTGGGTCCAATGGTGACTGGGGACCCTACTGCTGGCAATCTTAACACCTGTTGCCATGGGCATTCATCTTTAAATCCTGTGTAAGATCAAACAACCCACGAAAATGCAGCATATGGTCACTTAGCAGAAGCAGGATCAGCTGGGCTGCTAGGGAAGCCAAAGAAGTGCACGAGCAAGAAGGTGTCTTCCATGCACTCAGCTGACAAGAATGAATGTGTCACAGGGTATGGCAGCTGGGGTATGTTATTTAGGGGACTGCTGAAGGAGCAGTGGATTCTGACTGCTCCTGGGATCAAGGCAAAGCCGCTCCTAAAAGTCCCAAGTCTGAAATGGTCACACACCTCTGTTCACTTGAGGGGAAGAGGGTGTGTGGGAAATAGTATGAGGAACCAACAGTCTCTGGGATATTTGAATATACCTGTCTTACAGGCTTAAGTTGCTCTCTTGTGTCCCCTAAAAGCCAGTATTCTCCTGAGGAGATGCTGTCACTCTCTCCTAGTTACAGGTTCAATCAAAGTGACCAAAAGGCTGTGTGGTCAGGAGGGTCTTCTGTTTTATAAAAAAATTTAGGAGGGAGATGTTGGGAGCAGTGAGACCCCAGATCCTGAATTTCTTGTAATCCCCTGATCTGAGTGCCTACAGCTGCTCTGAGCACAAGACCTTCAGGAATTCCTGATGGCAGGAGAGTGGTTTCTGGTGGGTTTGGCTGAGGCATGGCTATCTCTATATAATCTGCCCCTGAACACAATAAAGGGGGCATTCTTGGGGAATTCAAGGATGACCCGTGTCGCTGTCTCTGTGTATTTTAACCCCAAGCCCCCTTAACAGAAGCTGGGTAACTGGGTAACAGTGCATTGAACGCAGACACGGGGGCGCGGTGCGCGGCAATTGGAGGTCCCCACCGAGATATCGGCAGGGAGTTGCCCCTTTGTGATCATCACTAGTATTTTCAGAATTTTCTACACCCTCCCTGCCCCTTTTGGATCACTGGGCTGTGGTTTCTTCCCTTAAAAACTCCTTCTCCCGGCCACTCAGGGTACAACTCTTCCCCTGCATGGATTATGAGTCTTGGCCCCAGTGCACTGGTTCCCATCTCATCTCATCACATCATTAAACCTCGTGTGATTGCAGCAAGGACGGTCTCTTGTGAGTTACTGGGGGTGTCGTGTTATCCTGAGACTTGAGTGAGAGTCTCCCCACATTGGGGGTCTTTCAGTAAAAGAAGTCTGAAGTTACTTACAAAGCACTACATACAAGGAAAGCATCAACTGATGTATTTCAAGCCCCCAAACAACTCACCTGTCATCCAAATTACTATATGCAGCAAAGAGATATCCTTTAAAAGAGGAAGGCTGTAGAGGTGGCTTAGTGGTTAAGAGCTCTTGCTGTTTCTCTAAAGGACCAGAGTTTGGATCCTAGCACCCACATTGGGTGGCTCACTACTATCTATAACTCTAGGTCTGGAGGACCCAACTTTTTTCTAGCAAAGCATGGAGACTCCTTTCTTTAATCCCAGAACTTGGGAAGCAGAGGCAGGCAGATCTCTGAGTTCGGCCTGGTCTACCAAAGGAGTTCCAGGACAGGTTCCAAAGCTACAGAGAAACTTTGTCTTGAAAACAAACAAAAGGTGGGGAAAGCTTTTAATTTCAGCACTCAGGAGGCAGACGCAGGCAGATTTCTGTGAGTTCAAGGCCAACCTGATCCACAAAGTGAGTTCCAGGAGAGCCAGGGATAGCTGCATAGGGAAACCCTATTTTGACAAAAGTAAATAAACAAATTAATAACAATATCTGTGCTGGGAATGGTGGCACTTGCATAAAATCACAGCACTTGGTAAACAAAGACTACAGGAGGACTGAGAATTCAAGATGGTCATCAGTAGCATTCTGAGTTCCAGGCCAGTTGCATGAAACCTGTCACAAGCAACAATGCTACTACCAACAATTTAAGAGAAAATATATAGCAACAGTAAATAAATTCACACCAAATTCTAACCTAGAACAAATATTGCTATACATAAAGGGGGAAAGTCAATTCCGGTATGGGAATTGAAGGTGACTTCAACAACCAATCATCTGAACACCATCCAGACACCACGCCTTAAGCATCAACACAGAAACTTCTGAGCAAGTGCCTCTGTTTCATCTTCTCAGGAGTCCAGAGGCTGAGGTTGGAGGACTATTCAAAGTTCAAAACCAAGAAAGAAATATATTTAAAAGTTAAACCCTGTGTTGAAAAAAAACAAGAGTTGATATTACAGAATTGTTAGAAGAGACCACAGAGGAAAAACTTAACATTGGATTTAGCAATCTAATAAGGAAAGCACAAGCAATAAAAGGAAAAAAAGTTGAATTTCATCAAAATTAAAAACGTGTATATCAAACGGCTCTATTCATAAAGAAATGTCAACTTACGAGATGGGAAAGTTTTGCAAATCATATAAGGCATTGATTGATCCTGATCCTAGCACTTGGTGGGTAGAGGCAGTGTTAATCCCACCAGTGAGAATAAGACCACTACCACAGTTTTTGAGCCAATTTTGAAGCAGGTTTTATTCAGTACTAGCCAAGACAATGGATACTGGACAGGTCCATACCTGGGATTCTCAGAGAATGGCCATGAACTGAAAGGTTTAAAACTACTTTTACAACTGAATTTCGGTTTCAGTTCTCTGAGAGGAGCAGACAGGTGTCTCTCCCAACAAAGGGCCATTCATCAATGATCACCCTTGCATTCAGGGACAAAGGAGAGTATACAAACAAAGCTTGAGTTAGCCTTACACTGTCTCAAGGACAATTCCTGCAACCCCTTGAAACTTACCCAAGATGTCCAAAGATAAAACCCTAGCAAATTAAAAGTATACTAAGGTAACTGCTGCTTGCTTAACCAATTATGTATATTTATTTATTTTTTATTAAAAATTTCCATCTCCTCCCCTCCTCCTCCCCCTTCCCTCCCCTTCCCTTCACCCATACCCCCACTCCCTCCCTCTGCAGGCCAAAGAGTTATCAGGGTTCCCTACACTATGTTAAATCCAAGGTCCTCCCAACTCCCCCCAGGTCCAGGAAGGTGAGCAACCAAACTGACAAGGCTCACACAGAGCCCGTCCCTGTCGTAGAGTCCAAGCCCATTGCCATTGTCCTTGGCTTCTCAGTCGGCCTCCACCATCAGCCACATTCAGAGAGTCCGGTTTGGTCGCATGTTCCATCAGTCCCATTCCAACTGGACTTGGTGATCACCCATTAGTTCTGTCCCACCGTCTCAGTGGGTGAACGCACCCTTCACGGTCCTGACTTTCTTTCTCATGTTTTCCCTCCTTCTGCTCCTCATCAGGACCTTGGGAGCTCAGTCCTTAACCAATTATGTTTGAGATGACCTAACTGTCCGTGAAATTTCCCTAGCTGTGCTTTGTAACTGAAGGTTTCTCTCTTGCCTGCTGGTTCACTAATAACCACTCTGAGACTTAATATTAATTACAAACTGTTTGGCCTATTATCTCAGGCTTATTGTTAATTAACTCTTACAGCCAGGCAGTGGTGGTGCACACCTTTAATCCCAGCACTCGGGAGGCAGAGGCAGGCGGATCTCTGTGAGTTCTAGACCAGCCTGGTCTACAAGAGCTAGTTCCAGGACAGGCTCCAAAGCTACAGAGAAACCCTGTCTCGATAAAAAAAATTAACTCTTATATCTTAAATTAACCCATTCTATGAATCTATGTGTTGCCAGATGGCTGTGGCATTACCCCACATTTTGCTTCCCTGGAAGCTACTGGTGCCTCCCAGACTCCACCTTCCTTTTCCCTTTATCTTTGCTTAGATTTCTCACCTGGTTCTATTGTACCTGGCTATTGGCCAAATCAGCTTCTTTATTAACCAATGATAATAAAACATATTCACAGCATACAGAAATGCATCCCACATTATCTCCCCTTTTCTGTCTAATTAAAAAGGAAGGTTTTAACTTTAACATTGAAAAATTACATATAACAAAACAGCTATCAAGCAACAATTGCAGTTATAATATTTAGTCTAAACTGGATGGTGGTCATATACACCTTTAATACCAGCATTTGGGAGGTAGAGGCAGGTGGATCACTGTGAGTTCAAGACCAGCCTGGTCTACAAAGCAAGTTCCAGAATAGCCAGGACTGTTACAAAGAGAAACCCTGTCTCAAAAAACAAAACAAAACAAAAAAATTAGTCTATATGTATTTGACAAAATTAAAGAAAATAGCCTATCATCAATTCTTTATTTGTGAGTCTAAAGTTTCATATTTAATTAATTTTAATCATAACTTGTAGGAGGAGCACCTGCTTGTTCTTCCCAGCTGCCTGTCTAGCTTAGCCCCGACATAGTCACACAGAAACTGTATTAATATAATCATTGCTTGGATCATTAGTTTCTTTTTTTTTTTTTTTTTTTTTTTGGTTTTTCGAGACAGGGTTTCTCTGTGGCTTTGGAGCCTGTCCTGGAACTAGCTCTGTAGACCAGGCTGGATCATTAGTTTCTTATTGGCTAACTCTTACATCATAATTTAACTCATTTTCATTAATCTGTATATCACCACGAGGTTGTGGCCTACCAGCAAAGTTCCAGCATGTCTGATTTTGGTGGCAGTTCCATGGTGTTTCTCTGACTCTGCCTCCTTTCTCCCAGCATGCCACTTAGTTTTCCCCGCCTAGCTCTGTTTCCCTACAGCTCTGCTATAGGCCCAAAGCAGTTCCTTTTCTAACCAATAAAAGCAACTCATAGGCAGAAGGATCTCCCACACC
The DNA here is from genome assembly GCF_903992535.2 of Arvicola amphibius. NCBI lineage: Eukaryota > Metazoa > Chordata > Mammalia > Rodentia > Cricetidae > Arvicola > Arvicola amphibius. Next base: position 173,085,562 of record NC_052049.1, read on the forward strand.
AATAACTAAGGAAAATTACACTTATAATTTTAATTATAATATAAATATATTAAATATATATCAAATATATTTAAAATATATTAATATATTTGATATATTTAAAATATATATTAAATATATGTCAAATATATTTAATATATTTTAAATATATTATCATATAAATATAATTATTAATTATAACTATCTAGTCTTCAACTGCATCAAAGACCCCAGAAGGATATAATATTAACTAAGTAAACAGAAAGTGCATTGTGAGCAACTTCCAAAACTCTAGAAATAACATAGATAACTGGCTACTTCGGTATATGTTCAGTTTATTCAGCATACAAGCAAGAGCACTTTCTCCTCCAACTGGCTAGCCTTGTCACATTGAAAGCAAACTCCATAAGGAGTTTCTTCCATGCCCATCATTCTCTTAAAGTAATTAATCATACCAGGAGCAGATGTGTCTCACTGTTGAGAAAAGTCTAAGTTCTTAAAACATTTTAAATGCCATATTTTGTAGGTCTTTGAAGTGTTTGAAGATTACCTATCCCTCTAAAATATATCTCTGCATATCTACAAAACCTAACATGTCTACAAGAGTGACTATTATAGATGGCTATTAATTTGTATTTTTAACTATACATTACATTTTTAAATGTGTTGCATAAACATAATACCTTAAACAAGAGTAGAAATAATGCATAATAAAATAAAAATTTATCTTAACTTTATATTAATAGACTAAAATCCACATCTATGTGTCAGCCCATATTCTACATGGTATGGAGGCCAGAATCTTAGGCCATAGTTTGCACCTGCCACACAGGAGGTGGTTACCTCCCTAACTAAGAGTCAGGATGTTGTTCTGCTCCTTCTTTGTAATTTGGAGGATGCCTGAAAAGAGATGTTAATTCAGTCTATGTGACAGAGCTGGCATACAGAGCAGGAAGATAGGGAGACATGACAAAATGGGCATAGAAAGGTGTGGTCAAAGGTGTGGATGTGACCAGAGACATTTGCCTGGTTACCTAGGAAACAGAATGCTAATGAATTTCCCCCTCAGTTTATGTTTTGGTATATAAGGCTGATCGGAGAATAAATGAGGAATTTCAGGATGTGAACTCAAGATTTCATGAGAGATCACTGAGAATCTCCTTCACGATAAAACCATGTGAGTTGTGTCTTTATTTCCATGCCTCCCCAGCTGGTCCAGAAAAATAATTGAGGGTCCAGGCTGGCACTGAACCCCAACATAATGGCACCCTGTAACATAGGACTGATCTGCAACCCCCCCCCCAAAATGCTGGAGAAGTGACCAGACGTATGGAGGAGAATGTGAGGAACCCGAGAGAAAAAAATTGAACCTAGGTGGATATGTGAATATGAGCACTCAGAAATAGAGAATAGAATTTAAAGAAATGTAGAGAAGCTGTAAATTTAAAACAAGAGTAAAAAATTGTAAATAATAAGTTATATATATGGGATAAGGAAAGAGTATTCAGTTATATATGTTGATAGCTAAAGAAAGTTAGAATGGAGCAGAAACAATGGCAGAGATATTTAGAATTTGTAAACGTGATAGTGGCTGAAATGCAGCTTTTATGGCTTGCTAAACATTTAGGAAAAGTAAAGGAAATACAGCATTTGGCCCATGAATCGCCTAGGTTACTGCTGAGATTGAGGCGCCAGGCACACAGTAGCCAGCTGAATCTAATCTGCCTGTGCAGAGCCATAAAGAAAAGCAAGAGTAAGTTTAGAGAGCAAATTTTACCACACAGTCAGCAGCCAGAGTCAGTCAATAGAACAGAGGACAGGATTCAGGAATTCTCCTAATTTTATGATTACAAGTTAAAATTAACAAAAATAGTTAAAAATCGGTGTGACTTCACTTGCCAGAGCTTGTGATGGCAGACTGGCAGATGGAGGGAGCTTGTGTCCTGCCCGCCCCCAACCCACAGCATAGCCTGGCTTCAGCAGGAAGCTGAAAGGCAGGTTTGCAGAAAAGGTAGCTTCCAGGAACTGCAGCTTCGGGACAATTAAAAATAAGTAATCAGGTTAAATATGCTTCTTTTCCATTTCACAATTTTTGTTTCTTTGTCAACAATCTGTAGTTTGTAGGTGTGTGGAATGTAATTACTTCCTTTGATCCTCATATCCATTTTCAATCTGTTTTCAGTACTGTGGCTCTGTGATATTATTTAGGCTATCCTGAGTTTTTATTTTTTTCTTATAAAATTATGGGTTGTTCTTTCAAGGTCTGTGATGAATTTTGCTATAATTTTAATGGACATCTGCACTGAATCTGTAGATTGATTTCAGTAAGATTATCATTTTTGCTATGTTGGTTCTACTTTCACAAGAGAATAGGCGATCTTTCCATTTTCTGATGTCTTCAATTTCTTTCTTCAAAGATTTAAAGTTCTTATCATACAACTTTTTCCACTTGGTTGGTTAAAGTCACTCCAAAACATTTTATGGTATTTATGGCTATTATAAAGGATAATGTCTCTCAGTTTAGCATATGTGTAGAAAAGGTGCATTTTGGGTTGTTTCAGATTCTGCCTATGACAAAGTAATTCTGCTGTGAACATAGTTGAACACATGTTCTTATGGTATGGTTGAACATCTTTTGTGTCTGATTTTTAAGGTAGATTGTTACCTAATTTTCTGAGAATTCACTGTACTAGGATCCAAAGCGGCTGTGCCAGTTTGCACTTCCACCAACAGTGGAGGAGTTTCTTCTTTACCCCACATTCTCTTAAGCATAAATTGTGATAAGTATTTTTAATCTTGGTCATTCTTGCAGGAATCTCAGAGTTTTGATTTGCATTTCTCTAATGGTTAAGGATCTTATGCTTGAGCATTTTTAAGTGTCTTTCAGTCATTTTAAGTTAATCTGCTGAGAATTTTCAGTTTAGGTCTGTACCATTTATTTATTGGATTATTTGTTCTTTTGGTGACTAATTTCCTGAGTTCTTCATATGTTTTGGAGTGGATTAGTGACAAGTGAAGATCTTTTCCATTCTATAGGCTGGCTGCTATTATGTCTTATTGATTATGTCCTTTGCTATACAGAAGCTTCTCAGTTCAGGAGATCTCATTTATTAATTGTTTCTCTCAATTTTTGTGCCACTGAAGCTGTGTTTGAGATGTACCAACGCATTCAAATGTACTTCTAATCTTTTCTTCTATGAGGTTCAATGTGGTTAGTTTTATGTTGAAGTCTGTGGCTCATTTGGACTTCAATTTTATGCACAGAGATGAATATGGATCCGTTTTCATTCTTCTACATGTTGATGTCTAATTAGGCCAGCATCATTAGTTGAAAATGCTTTTTTCCATTTTCCTATCAGCTAGGCAGACTTACAACTTAAGAGGAGGATAGTTTACAAACTTTTAATTAGATATACAATGGCTAAAACTTTAGTTATAATATTCTTATTGGAGATATTGAGCTACTAAGTAAAATTCTTAAAGGGAGCAATGAACCAATTTGCAGTAGAGAGCTTATAGAAGCTGCCAAACAGGTACTCAAGCAAGTGTAGTACAGTTCAATAGGTACAGTATAATCATAAACTACAGTATATTAATTATGATTCAGCTATGGTAAGTGTGTGTATTTAGTGCAAAACTTATTCTACAACAGTTTTAGGCAACAACAGAACACTTTTTGTGGCTGCACCTTCCTGTTTTTTCCAGTTAAGATATTAAACTATTAATGTAAAGCGGTAGCTTGTTTAATACAAAAGAACAGGATGAAATCTAGGAAATATTTTAGCAGAGCACTGCCTCTGATCGATGTTTCTTATACTAAGTAATAGATGAATTGATAATTTTAAGATAATGATCCTTGGACAATTGTGTTTGCTCAATTCAAAGGCCAGAGTAATAATCTTTTCCCAGATGATCTATGCTGCAATTCGCACAACTATATTTTGCTAATGTTATAGCTAAAGATCCCTTAAAGGATGTTATGCTAAATTTTACAAATGGCTCTTCTAATGGAAGAACTGCATATATGGTTAATAATGAAAAGTAACTGTGGAGCCTGATATGACTCCTTGAAAACAAGTGAAGAGGATAAAAGTTTCAGACAGATCTGGCATGATGGTACCAAGGTGACCTTTGCTAAGGCAAGTTGAAAAAAAAAGCTCTTGCAATGAATTATAAAAAGACCCGAACTATATTAATGTGGGGTTGAGGATGTGTTTGTGCTTTCTTCACAGAAAGAAAATAAAGCTGGATGAGATGACTGCATATTCAGTAAAGGAGTGGCAGAGGTGATGACGTAGTAGCTGCAAACGCCCCATAGAGGAGTTGGAGAAAGGAGCTGGAGAGGAGTCCTTGGTCCAGTTTCCCTGCCTCCACAGAGAGGAGTGCCTGATCCGCTGCAGGGTGCCATGCTGCACCGAGGGACAGATGCTGAGCTGCTTCCAGACAATCCAGACACACACAGACCCAGAGAGGCCCTGCTGACATGACCTGACCACAATGACTACAATTTTCTGCAGTTTGAATCCTGTCTGCTTTGGCGCTGAAACTAAGACCTAAGCTTTCCCCTTAGGGAAAGAAAGACTCACAAAAGGAGTAACTGAAACCCTCTTCAGTTAAGAAGGGGGCAGACGAAGGGCTCAACTGCTGCTCAGAGACTGGAACTGCTGTTTGATAGAAGCAATGCCACTGTTCTCTCACCCATCAGAAAAGCTTTTCTTGTCTTTTAATTAAGGGGGATTTAAGAAAACTGGGACATGTGAATTTATTGCTAATCATGGTATTGACCTGATAGTGTTTATAAATGCCTATAAGATGTTGAGAAAAGTTGGTATTGACCTGACAATATTTGTAACCGCTTATAAGATGTTGAGAAAAGTTTGATACACCCTGTAAATGTTTGGATTTAATGCATATGTTAAGAATTTTAGATTTTGATACAATGTGAAAATTTAAAGAGGCACTCTAGATTAGCTGAAGAAACATTTTCAACTAGGGCGATCCTCTTCTCCTTTAACTAGGAGACTATAGCCTTTAGTAGCATGATTATTCATACAGCATTCATACAGCATTATAATTTATCCTGACAAGAAAATGTGGCTCTAAGACACAGGGCCCTAAAGGTATCTCTCTCCCTTACTCTCTTTTATTTACAGAGATCAGCAGTCAATGGCAGGTTTGAAGCTTCTTCTCCCCAGATGCCTAAGACAGGAGCTTGCATAAAATGGAATGCCTGTTCCAAGGATGAATAAATTTGGGTAAATGGAGAAGTCTTTGCCTAAGGCAGACGTAATCATCTGTCCTGTTGCAAAAGCACAGGCTTTATTAAAATTAATAAGAGAGTAGAATGTAGGCCCTTAGTTCTACATGGTATGGAGGCCAGAATCTCAGGTAGTTTGCACCTGCTACAAAGGAGATGGTCACCTCCCTAACTAAGAGTCAGGATGTTGTTCTGCTCCTTCTTTGTAATTTGGAGGATGCCTGAAAAGAGATGTTAATTCAGTCTATGTGACAGAGCTGGCATACAGAGCAGGAAGATAGGGAGACATGACAAAATGGGCATAGAAAGGTGTGGTCAAAGGTGTGGATGTGACCAGAGACATTTGCCTGGTTACCTGGGAAACAGAATGCTAATGAATTTCCCCCTCAGTTTATGTTTTGGTATATAAGGCTTATCGGAGAATAAATGAGGAATTTCAGGATGTGAACTCAGGATTTCATGAGGGATCACTATGAATCTCCCTCTCAATAAAGCCTTATGAGTTGTGTCTTTATTCCCATGCCTCCCCTCTGGTCTGAAGGAATAATTTAGGGTTCAGGCTGCACTGGACCCTAACACCTATGCAAAGTATTTTGAGATTAACATTTTTGGGGGTTAAAGTAGATTCAATAGTCTACCTATTTTTTATCATTTCTACCTCACATCCCCCTTTTTCTTTAGAAAGAGATTGACTATGACCTTTAATTATTTATAATCAACCCCCTTTAAATAAAAACAAACATTTATAAACAATATTTTGGGAATTTGGGTGTAGTTTTTTATACTACTTCCTGCTGATTGGAGGCACTGGTAATCTTATGGGGATCCTGAGAAAATTTGGAATTATTGTTAAATTTTGGCTGTAGTAGTCTGTGAGGCTGCATCATTGCCTTGAAGTTGTTTGGGATGTTGGATCACCTGGGAATCATTAGAGACCTCTCAGGGAGTCTTGCTGAATCAAACCATATTAGACTCCAAATCCACAGTTTTTCATCTTCTGTGAAAACAAAAGCATAACCTCTTTTTCAAAGTATCATATCCTTAGACCAAAAATTTGAAGTCATGATACCTCTATGTTGGTTTAACTTAGCTGCCCCTACAATCAAATGTCTCTCTGTAGTTAGCTCATTAACAGTCAAAAAATAAAAGAAAACACAATAATATACATAATCTAGACTTTCTGTGTATTTCCCATTTTATGTGGCTTATTATAATTTTTATATTACTCTATTTCCTTTTTAAGAATCTCAATTTATTATCCTTAAATTTTTCTTGTAATCCATAACTCTGTCTACCCTTTATCCTCCCTCTCCCAAGCTATACATATTTATCAAATACATTATGACCCATTTAGAGGTTTTTTTGTGAATCTGTTTTTATGGTGTGTCTGTAATCATTTTCTGACCAAGAGAGTTTTTAAAATGCTAAGTGGGCATAGATAGGACAAAGACTAACCTTTAGTTGCTGACTCTACCCCGTTTGGCTTTCCAACATGGTAGAGGTACCCAGGAGAGTCTAGCCTTCCTCCCCAACTTTGTGAAGCAGCACTAAACAGCTTGCAGTTGCACTGTGCTCTCCAGCTCGCAGCTGTGCTCTCAAGCCCACAGGCACTGACTGGGAGCCTCTTACCACAACCCTGTAAGAGACTGCTGAAACCTGCCATGCAGCTCAGACCATGGCATTTGGTAGTCAACTCCATCTCTTGGGCAGTTTCTGGAGATGCCTCTATGTGATATGGCCAGCACGAGAGACTAGGAAGCCCAGTGTGTCTTGTTTCTTTGTGCTTAGAACCTTTTAAAAGCTTCTTTAGGTCTTTTATGGATCCATGCTGGACAGTGGGCACCATTTGTAACTGGAAGTTTCTCTCCTGCTCACTAGTTCATGAATAACTAGTCTGAAGCTTAATATTAATTTCAAACTGTTTGACCTATTATATCAGGCTTATTATTAACTAGCTCTTATATCTTAAATTAACCCATTCTATTAATCTATGTGTTGCCACAAAGTTGTGGCATTACCTCACGTCTCCCTTTCCTGGCAGCTGCTGGCATCTCCCATCTGCCTTCCTTTTTCCTTTGCTTGGATTTCCCATCTAGTTCTATTCTGCCTGGCTATTGGCCAAATAAGCTTCTTTATTAACCAGAGATAATACAGAAGGGCATCTCACATCAGTGCTTAAAGGAGCCTGCAAGTTCCTCTCAGGGTCATTGCCACTTTGTACAGGTGTCCAACACCTGCATGCTGGTATAGTAATAAAGATTCTTTGTTCTTGCATAATATTTGAATCTGGGGTCTTCTTTCAGAGTTTTCTTGGACCCTTTACAGAACCACATTACTCAGGTCCTTATAAAGGCAAACTCCACAAGGTTATGCACATCCTTGGTCCAGTGAAGGGCAAGCATACATCCTGATGCATTTCCTGCCCATGTACCTCCCACCTATGTGTGATCAAGAATAACCTGTGCAATTGGGGCAATCAACCTTGTATATAGAGGTGAAACCAAGTGGCTTGTTACCTTTTTCTGTTTTTCAAGACACGGTTTCTCTGTGTAACAGCTGACCAGGCTGGCTTCAATCTCACAGAAATCACCTGCCTCTGCCTCCTGAGTGCTAAGATTAAAGGCATGTGTCAGTATCACCAGACCATGCTTGTTATTTTATGTGAACAGCCCCCAGCATTCCAGGCAGTTATCTGTCCTCAGGTAAGTGATAATTACAGGTTAGAGGCATTTTTCTTTATAGATCTCTTATGCACAGTAATTTAAATTTATAAAGATAACTTTAGGCCTCACACAGGAGAATCCTAAATTCAAGGTCATCTTTAGGTATATCACAAGTTGGAGGACAGCCAGGGGTTCTGTGATAGCCTGTTTCAAACAAACAAACAAGCAAACAAACAAACATAACATTAGTAAGGCAAGGCATGGTGGCATACACCTGACACCTATAGTCTTAGCATGTAAGAGGCTCAGGCAGGAGGATGCTAAGATTTTGAGGCCAGCCTGGTCTACATAATGGGTTGAGGAGCTAGACTAGATTAGAACACAGAGTGAGACCCAGTCTCAAACAATAGTAAATTAAATCAGAAGAAAACCTTCCTTGAGCTCAAACCTGAAATTTTAACTAGTTTATTGTTATAAGTAAAATTAACCTTTCGAATACTCTTTAGTTATACTTCTAAATATCTTATTCCATACCTAAAAGGGTATGAAATCTATCGATTGCAGGTTTATGGCATCTAATATTGAAATTAAAAGAGTACTTAATGTGAAGTTTGGGTTGCTAAGTGTATTTGCAGGTCTATTTAGTTCGCATAAAATGTAGCCAACCTCTGCACTCTTAAGGCAATTGCACAATCTGTGTAGGGCTGGCTGGACCTCCCCAGACTCAGCTGCATGTCTGAAATTATCTTGCTTACAACATCTTATTCTTAGTAGAATTTTGTCTGGTCCAGATGGGTACAGCTGGGTCAGTCTCAATACTCTGTAAGTCTTGTACAGGATTGTTTCCAATCAGCATGTATTGCTGGGGATCTTTAGGTTCCTCAACCTACCCATATGCTTTAGGGGATTCCATTTCAGTCAACAGACTCTGGGGATTTGTTATACAAAGAAGTCACATAGCCCCTGAGGCTCCTGTGATGGAGGACTCTCATTGGTTAATAAAGAAACTGCCTTGGCTTTTTGATAGGGCAGGATTTAGATAGGTGGAATAGACAGAACAGAATGCTGGGAAGAAGGGAAGTTAGTCTGACGCCATGCCTCTCCTCTCTGAGACAGACGCCATGGAGCCAGCCACTAGGTCAGACATGCTGAATCTTTCCCGGTAAGACACCACCTCGTGGTGCTATACACATTACTAAATATGGGTTAAAGCAAGATGTGAGAATTAGCTAATAAGAGGCTGAAACTAATGGGTCAGGCAGTGTTTAAATGAATACAGTTTGTGTGTTGTTATTTCAGGTTTTAAGCTAGCCATGCGGGAGCCAGGCAGGACAAAAAGCAGGCCTGCCCGCTCACCTCTTACTATACTCCTGGATGAGACAAGCACACAAGTATAATTATATATATATATACATAGTATAAATATATATATATATATACTTTATATATATATATATATATATATATATATATAAAACCTTAACTATTATGAGCACAGAACTATCAGCAGAAATTCAAGGGAGGAAATACTTCATTCATATTAAGTCTGGGCATGCTTGCATATACCTGCAATCGTAGCATTCAGGATGCTAAGACAGAAGGATTGAAATTTTAAGGACAGCCCTAGCTACACAGTGTAAGAAATATCAAGCAGATGTCTTTTCTACCAAATACTATATAACTTGGGTTTAGGACAAGGAAGTACAATCTTTTTATCTTGTCCACCTTGTAAGATGTTTATGCAGATGTTTAAAGGTGCTCGGCCTTTATTTACACAAGGCCCACTTTTTCATTCTAGGAATTTGATGGTCTTCTGGAAGCAATGATCCCTTCTCCATTCTCCGTTTGGTGTAGTGGACCAATTCTTTTCAGACAATCAAATAAGATTGTAAAGTTGGATTCCAGCCAATGAGGAAAAGACACAGCCACCACCTCCTGTGTTGGTGTGTTTGCTCTTCTTCTTTCTTCCCCTTTTTGTCTGTTTGATACAGGATCTTACTATATAGTACAGGCTAGCCTAGAACGCCTCATGATACCCCTGCCTTTGTCTCCAGACTTCTGAAATTACAGTTTTAGATCTCTGTGTCTGGCTCCATCCTCCTCTATATAAACCATTCCACCCATTCAGGGGTAAGGCAGCGAGAGCATGATAGAGCAATGTGTCTTTAGTTCAGTCGCTGGTAAGGATGAGTACAAGCGACTATGAGATTACCTCATATTCAAGCCATAACACTGCATATGAGATGGTGTAAAAAGGGTATGTGAAATGGATTTGCTGCGAGTCCCCAGCAGTGGGCAGTGGGAGCAGCCAGTCCTAAGCAGGGACTGCGCATGAGACTACACGGCAGGAAGGTGGCTGGTCCCCTGCAAGCCACGTGGGGAGCAGCGTGTGGGAGACACAGGGATAAGCACACCATACAGAGTAAAGTTAGACATTTATTGGGGGGGAGAGAGAGAAAGAGAGAGGGGGGAGAGGAGAGAGAGGGGTGGAGAGGGGAGAGGGGGGGAAGAGGGAGAAGAGGGAGAGAGGGGGCGAGAGAAGGGGGAGTTCCTGTGCCGACACTTTTCTCTGGGTTGTTCTTCGGAGCGTCGCTCTCGCGCTCTTCGCCGCGCAGATAATCGAGGAGCGAGAAACCAGGGTGGGAGGTGAGGGAGAAGTGGGGAGAGAGGCAGAAGCTTCCTCTCCGAGAGGAAGGCAGAAAAGAGCTAGCTCAGGCCGGAAGCTGAAGATCAGCCTGCCTCAGCAGATGGGGGAGTGGGCATGGTTTGTCTCTTAAAGAGACGGAACAATCATTACAATAGTACCCAGTGCCTTTCAGATGTCTGAGTATAGAACCTTGATCCTGAAAGAGATCAGTGGTTGTTTCCAGGGGCCTGGTTTGCAATATCGCCAGTTAAGTCCTGATGCTGAGCTAGTGACAAAGCCTCTGATACTTCAGCATACTGAGATAAAGGCCTGATTTTCTGGATTCCCCTCCCATGGGTAGCAGCTGAGAGGAAACATGGGTCAGAGAGTATAATAAAACAAAAGCCAGCTCGCTGCAGCGGTACATACCAGTCAGTAATCCTAGGTACTTGGCAGGCTAAGATAGGATTGCTTGAGCCTAAGGGTTCTAGGCCAGCCTGGGCAAGAACTCTCTCTCTCTCTCTCTCTCTCTCTCTCTCTCTCTCTCTCTCTCTCTCTCTCTCTCTCCTAATAAATGTCTAACTTTACTCTATATGGTGTGCTTATCTCTGTCTCCCACACGCCGCTGCCCACGTGGCATGTCTGGTGTTAATCCTGTTTCATGTTTTTGTTTGAGACAGGGACTCTCTACATTATCCTGGCTGTCCTGGAACTCATTATGTAGACCAGACCTATCTCAGACTCACAGAGAGAGATCCACTTACTCTCCCTCTTAAGTGCTGAGATTAAAAGCACATACCACCACCCCATCCTGGTTTGTTTTAAGATTTATTTATTATGTATTCAGTGTTCTGTATGTGCCAGAAAAGTGCACCAGATCTCATCATAAAGGGTCATCACCTTGTGGTTGCTGGGAATTGAACTCAGGACCTCTGGAAAAGGAGCCAGTGCTCTTAACCTCTGAGCCATCTCTCCAGTAGATTTGGTTTTTTGAGACATAGTATCAGGTATCTCAGCCTGGCATCAATTGACAAATACTGGAGGGTGACCTTGAGTTTCTGATCCTCCTGGCCTCCACCTCCTGGGCATGAGACTATAGTTGTTAGCATTCAGGCATTAAGCTTACCTGCCCTTGGGATCTAGCAGAATATATCACTAACAACAATCATACCTACTCCCCACGCGCATGAGCTTACTAACATTTCAGGCATCATGCTATCCTGCCCCCAGGGTCATCAGCTGTAACCATGAAGAGCACCCCTGGGCATACATGTTATCAGCTTTCAGGCAGATACCTGGCCAGTCCAGAGTCCTATGGCTGCTTTGTGACATGTTAGTCTGCGTGCTCGCGCTAAACCCACTTTAAAAGCAGTCTATCCAGTCCCCCTTCCCTTTCCCACTGCTCTTCTGAAGAGGCAGGCAGGTAGGCCTCTGTCTCTCCAGCTCCCCCTTCTCCCCCACCCCGCAAAACCTCCAGTGTGAGAGCTTGCTGTATGGTGTGATTCATCTGCACAGCTGCTAGACAACAACAGGCATATACCACCACACAGTTTATGCAGTGCTGGGGATCAGACCCAGGGCCTTGTACGGAATGCAAATGCCTTCATCCCAAGTTCAAGTATCTTTTGTGTTTTTTTTAAAACAAAACAAAACAACAACATCAACAACAAAACCCTCATCTGGCCCAAATTAAGCACTTCCTATCTGTTATTTCGAGAGGCTCAGGTCCCCACAGATTCAGTAAATCCATAGCCCTAGCACAACTCCCAAGCAGCCTAGCCCTGGGTTCAGAGTCAGGGAGAGACACACCCCGAAAAGTGGGACCAGAGACATGAAGAGACAATTTGTCCCCAAACCTATAGCCAGAGAAATGACCCCTGACCCTGAAACTAGGACCAAAAGAACACACAAAGTGTCTAGATTTACGACATACCAAAGATATTTGCCTTGGCCCTAAAATTAGGGCTAAAAAGATAAAAAGAATGAGAAAAAAGAAACACAATTTGGTCCCAGAAACGGAGCCATCTCTGCCCCCCCCCCACTCAAAACCAGCCAATCCCTGAGCAGAGAAAATGGACCAATCAGAGCCTCAGGCAGTTACTGGCAGTTGGAAATTTCCCTCGGGAAAGCCCATTACATCATCAGAGGGCTATCAATCCCTAGCCTGGAAGTATGTAATTCCCCCTCACACCACTAGGGGGGCAGCCAATCACAAGTCCTGAGGCTTGGAATCCCCTGAGCCTCTGCCCTATATAAACCACCGTTTTTCATCCCCCCACCCCTGCTCTGGGTCTCTCCTGGGGCTGCTGCTGCTGTTCTCATCACTGCTGCTGTTGTCGCTGCTGCTGGCTTTTGACTGATGGAGTGACCCGAGTTAACTCGTGAATAAAGACTGTTTTTGCATTGGGGTCAGTCTTGTGGTGGTGATTTGGGTTCTGGAATTCGGGTATAACAATTTCATATGACCTATGAAAATTCATGGGGTAGGTCTTATCACTGTATTTATTCATATAAATAGCTGTTTTAAGTTCGTAGCAGAATTCATCAGAGTGTTTCATTCTTTGCTTTCACACATGCGATGCCTCTCTCATTTTTAACATCCTGGACAATAGTAGTACATTTGTATCAACTTATATATTTTGTTTTCTATAGTGCTAGATCAAACCTTGGGAATCAAGCTTGATAAGCAAGCATCCTACCAGTGAACTCCTAGCCTTTGTATTATTGAGGGAAAATTTTAATTACAATATTCATTTTTTATTTTGTATGTATATTTATATACACATACATGAGAGCCAAAGTTACATTTTAAGTTTTAATTTCTATTCCATAGATACCAATGAAACAAAAATACCTCTGAGTTCTAAGCTCTTTGCCCAAAGATGGGTAGTTCCTGAAATGTTGGAGGTTATTGTTTATATGAGATAGCAAGCCATGGGTTTTTTTACTTCCCTAAACAATTTGACCAATCTGCACCAGATGTGCTTGATCACATGTGGGCAGGAGTGTTCACCAGCAGGAAACATGTCAGAATATAGGATGTAGGCTGGAGGTACATCAGGATGTATGCTTGACCATGATTGGACCTGATGGAAAAATCCAATGAATTATTTAGGTTTTCTTTCTTAAGCTGCTGCAAACTGTGACTTGGGACCATTTTCTGAGAACATGGGTATAGACCTGGTAAGAGCCATCCACCTGTCCAGTATTAAAGCTTCCTTAAAATTTAGCTTTAAACTGTGATAGTGGTATTATTATCGACTGATGGGATTAACATTTTCTGGAGGCCCCAGCGAGATTCAAATTACCCACCCAAATTCTAAAGCTGGACCTTCACTCTGGAATTCCAGGCTTTAGGAGCTGCTTCAGGAGGCATGTACCTTGAGATGTTCAAAGACTCCAAGGCTGCTTTTAGTTCACAGACTATTGGAGTGAACTTCCAGGCTGAGCAATGCAGCAAGCATCTACAGAGGCCTCCTGGTAAATCATAGTCTGGTTTTGTTTTGTGGGATCCCTATCTGGGATATGATGGAGGTTTGACAGGGCCCAAATATTCTCCTGCCCAGGGCATATAACAAGACATTGTCCACCCCTCTGATTCTGGTACTGGTACTGGTTGGAAAGTTTTGTTTGTCTTGTTGGAAAGTTTTGTCTGTTTCTCAAAAGAGGTGTGTCTCCCTGTTTTGTTGGAAAGCTTTGCCCTTTCACAAATGCCAGGGCTGTGTGACCGTCACCAGAAGCACCAGCCACAGTGAAATGGAGCAGGCTGATATCTAAAAGGTAGCCTATGTGTATCCTGCTGAGGGTGGGCCCAAAGAGGATTCAGACCTCTTGAGAAAACCAAAAGGATTGTGACTGAATCCCATATATTAAGCTTTGAATTCTTTTCACTGTTGGAGCTTGGTTTTGCCTTATGTGGATTGTGGCTGTACCCTGTTTTCTCCTTCTTGAAGTAAAAAAAGGTACTTTACGTTTGATATTGCAGGAGCCCACAGTTGACTAATTTTAAACTTTTTAAGAGGAAATTTTAGAGTATTACAAAAATTTTTAAAATGGATATTTTAAGGGACAATTTTTAAAATATAAATATATTTCAATATAAACAAATATATTTAAAATATAAAAATATTTTTAAGGCTATGGGCCACTTTAAGTTTATAAATTGTTTTATATTAATATTTGAACTTAAAGATAGCTAAAAGGCTAAAAATTAAGGTCTCAGCTATGAGTACCAAGTACGAAACACTAGAAATTGGGATATTCCTATCTTAAGATGCAGCAAGACAAATGCCTAAGCAGTCTGGCAAAGGGCTTGAAGTACCTACTCAAGATTTAAGTCTCATCCCTGTGGGGGTTGAAAGACCTTTTTACAGGGGTAGCCTAGGACCACCTGCCTGTTTGATTAAGATTAAGATTCATAACAGCAGCAAAATTGCAGCTGCGAAATAGCAACAGGAAAGATTTTGTGGTTGGGTGGGTCAACCACAACATGGGAACTATATTGAAGGGTTGAAGCATTGGGAAAGTTGGGAACCACTGGTGTCTATTAACTTGACTAGGGCAATGCTAGTCTCTAGGCTCTCCCAGTCCCTGCTCGCACATCCTACCCCAGAAAGGCCTAGTCTTATGAAAGCTAATAAGTTATTGTAAACAGCCGGGCGGTAGTGTACGCCTTTAATCCCGGCACTTGGGAGGCAGAGGCAGGCAGATATCTGTGAGTTTGAGGCCAGCCTGGTCTACAAGAGCTAGTTCCAGGACAGGCACCAAAGCCAGAGAGAAACCTTGTTTTGAAAAAAAAAAAGTTATTGTAAACTGTTAAGGATAATTAAGGAAAACCGGACTATATCCAGCACATGGCCTGACAACATGACTGGAGAAGTCACACAAGTCAGCATCACTGCAGTTGACTCCTGGCCTCTTCTCAAGCTCTCACAACTCTCAGCTGTTGCTTATGCTCATGGGGACTCCATAAAGTGGGTTCAACAACTTCCCTGAGCTGGGGTGGTAAGTGTGGCTCCCACCCATCCCCACTAGAATGAGGCTAGATTCTCAGGGAACCTAGGGGGACAGAGCCAGTGACCAGAGTGTAGGAGCCCACTCCTACAAGGTCAGCGGGTTCCTGGATAGGGGATACTTGAGGCCAAAGAAACGTCAGAAGAAAGAAGACAGGATAGAATCGGGAGGTCTGTCTGGTCATGCCAGAGCAGCCAAACAGCCCAGAGTTTATTTCAGAGCTTGCTTATATACAAAAGCAGAACGAAGCATAGCACAGACGATCAGTCAGTATCTAATCAGAAGACCATTCCTGTCCTTGAGTGAGCACCTCCTCTCCAACATGGGCTTGCTGCTCGGAAGCAGCCTCACTTTCTATCTTGATGTTGCTGAGGTTTGTCGTCAGCAGTATACTGTCTACTAGATAGAGTGTTCTTTTCTCATGGGCTAAATCAGAAGTCTCTCATAGCCCTCAAGGTAATAAAAAAATTAGAGCAGGCAAACATGAACTCAAATTACTTAAGTCAGAAATGACTCCAGATGGAAACTGAGTCACACGTGGGCTCCCACACCAGAGACATACAGCAGAGGGCCTAGCTGCCACCTAACAGTTTACATTTTGGCTTACATGGTCAGAGAACACTAGAGACGAGAGAGAGAGAGAGAGAGAGAGAGAGAGAGAGAGAGAGAGAGAGAGAGAGAGAGAGAGAGAGAGAGAGAGAGAGAGATCCAGATCCAGGCAGAGAAAACCTCTGAACAGGTTACAATGTGCTTTGAAATGTGCTTATGTACTAAAGAAAGAAAAAAGAATTGGGAATAGACAATCATAAAAATCAATCAATCAATGGTTTAAAAATAGTAAAATAAATTCTTTAAAGAAATAGTAAAATAATAAAATTAAAAACAAACCAAGCCACATAAGGATGTGAAATACACAGGCACCTGGATCCTGTGTGTTGTTTTGTTGACTGAAATGTTTTTTAAATGCTGATGAGCAAATGGCAGTTGCTGAGAGAAACTGGATTGTGGAAGAAACTGCTGAAATAAACCCGCCCATATACTTTAGGGATATCTTGGCTTCAGAATGGAAGTCAGGAAATGTGTTGCATTAGAAGAGATGTTGTACTTTGTTTCCACAGGAAATTAAAAACAATGGATTCCTTCAAAATTAATAAAGATCAGATTTGACCAGGGGAGACCTCCTGAGGATCTTGGCTACAGACTTGAGGGAGAAATCCAGGAAAGACTACAGGACAGGGGACATGTATGCTGATCCCTCTTCAAGGGAACATTTCTGAGACTGAATAAGACATGATAAATCTTGTTGGCTAGAGAGTCCTCATAACAGTTTGTTTATATAGTCCAAACAGACTTATAAAGTGGTCAGATGTCTTTTACCTACTCAAACATCAAACAAATCATCATCAGCTGACTTACGCACACCGCACATTCCATACTTGTATTAATATGGATATATGTGTTACCTTTAAAAGTTTATATGCTTTTGGAACAAAAGAAACAGACACGAATAAAGACAAGTAGCTCAAGTTATCCAGCTTCTCTGAATGCCTCAGTTACAGTTTCCTCAAAAACTTACATCCAGAGCAACCTCTAAGCTGCTATCTGAGATGGTCCTGCCTCACAAACCACTCCAGCCTAGACTTCAGATAAGCTCCACACTTTCCCACCACATAGAGACTAAACAAAACAATTATGCAGCTAGGTCTCCAGGACTTGATCATCATCCCGGTTTTCTAAGGGTCCCCTAGAGATGCCATTGCCCCCAGACAATAGGAAGCAGTCTAGAGAATGTGAAGCCCACATTTCCAAGAGGCAGAGTGGTTGGTTTCTGGTCATTTGGTGGATGTCTGTCATTGTTTATGGGGCTTGGTTGCAAGTTGTTAACGGTCGTGGTTAGGGAGGAAACAAAAAAAAAAGGAGCTTATATTCAGGAATCATTTTTACTTAAAGCAAGGGGTGGGATATAGCAAAGGGCAGATTATTGAATCTACTTTTAAACTAAAAGAACAATTACTAGTCTCAAATATTTCATACTGGTATGAATTTTTGTATAGTGATACAAATTTAAGGCTATTTTTGTTATAATGTATATATGTTTCTACTCTTGTTTAAGATATTATACCTATGCAGCTCATTTAATGATGTTTGTTTGGTTTAATTTTTCAAGACAGGGTTTCTCTGTGTATCTTTGGTTGTCCTGGAACTCACTTGGTAGATCAGAGCAGCCTCCAACTCATATAGAGACTCATCTGCCTCTGTCTCCTAAGTGCTGGTATTAAAGGTGTACACCACCACACTGGCGATGCAGCTCATTTAAATTTATAATGTATAACTAAGAAATACAGGCTAGTAGTTAGTCATATATATTAATCTATAATGATAAAAACATATGTTAGGTATGCTTTCAAGGGTAAGACTAGATTTGTTTAGCTCAGATATACTTAAATAATGGTTCTCAAACTTGTCAGAGATCTGATGAATATGCCATTTAAAATGTTTAATGAGAAAAGCTTACTACAACAGACAGACTCTCATCTTCTAGTGTTGATCCCAAGGTTTCCAAAGAAGGTGACAGGGCACCATGTCTTCACCTGGATTGTGGTAATACTAACCACTGGACAAGCATGCTCCAATGCAGCACCTGCTGCCAGGACACTGACCAAATGCAGATAAACAGGACACTGAAGAGTTGATTGCCCCATTTTGCCTAGACAAAGTAAGGTCAGTCTCTCCCAGATTCCTCCTCTACAGGAAAGATGCTCACCTTCTGGGTCTAGTTGCTAAAGATTGATGCTGTCCTGGTAATTCTGTCCCCATATGCCACAGGAGCCTGGGATGACTGTCTAGGTAATGGACTAGTCTCTGTCGTTTGAATTGACACTTAGACCATTTGGGTTATAGTTTATGCTACACTTTATCTTTCTCAGATCTTTGCTGGTATTGACTGGCTAGGCTAGCTATAGCTTTGTCAACTTAGCAACAGCAGGCAACCAAACTCTTCGCCAAGGCTGCAGTCAGCGTCTTAGCTCACTTCATATGTAAAAATTTGGCATACTTTTTCTAGAACTACTAGGTATCCTGTTGAGAAAATGCAGACAGGTTTGCGTTGCTAGCAGGTTAAAAGAGGTTCCAGATGTAACTTCCCACTAAAGGAACATGATGCTTCTGGTAAATGATTGAATGGAAAGAAAGGTGTTAAAGTATATGTAAGTTCTGAGAGTCTAAGATACATGAAGGCCTGAGGATGTGAAAGCTTAAGGAAGTTTTAAGGGTCTCAGAAAACAATTGAAGATATAAATACAAGTTTTAAAGGTATAAGTAAGTGATTTAAGATATGTAAAAGTGGAAAATGTTTCAGATTTCTTTCCTCTTCTATGCTATCGCTACACTAAGATTTCAAAAGTTCAGGGTTCTGACATTGATCAATGGAGTTCTGATAAGCTGGTAGACCAGTGATTACTCACTGGCTATAGATCTAGTTCCAGGACAGCTAGGGCTGTTACAGAGAAACCCTGTCTAGAAAACCCCCCCAAAAAATTCCTTTCAGTTCCTAACTTTTAGCTTCTGTCCCTAGTCTTAGCCGACTTCTACTTGGCTGACAGACACATCTAAGCATTAGCTTTTCCTACATGCTCCAACCAACTGCAAGCCCTGGACCTGCTGAAAGCTGACGTGGACCAGTCCAGCCGATGTGAATGCTCCTGGACTCTTCAGCTGGGTCTATGAACCAGATGCTTCTGATGGACGCCCCATTGCCTGAATTCCCTCTTTGTCTTTGACTACCATTCCAACCTTCCTGGACCCTGACAACAATGTCCTAGTTTCAGCAAGAAGTTGTTACTGAAAAGAGTACATTGCCCTTTGTCCCCCAAACAGGCTAGAATGTTAGATCAAAAGAAAACTCCCTGGCATAGGGGACAAAAATAGCTACCTTTACTGCCTATCAGCATACCAGGAAAGGTACCTGTTAAAACCAAATAGGCCCAAATCTAACAACAGGTAGATTCATTAGCTGAAATATTTCCATAGTATGATAGGACATTCGACCTATAGGTATGGAGTCCAAATTCACGTGTGCACCAGATGAAGAAGGACGCTTAAAAGAAATCCCACACTAGCTGAGAACTGATAATAATAGACATTTATTTAGGGGTAGACTCCCAAATCAGAATCCTCTGCTGGAATGGAGAACAGAAACCAAATCCTGCAGCCGGAAAAGAGGCTGGATGCATGCTTTATATTGGCATAAATAATATAAGAGGCCATGCCCCAGTGGGTGGTTTACTTAAAGGCTATTGGCTGTATGATTCCTACAGCACCCTCTCCCTTTCTCTCCCACCTCTCCTCACACTGCTCAGGGTCAAGTCCACTCTGGACTCTCCCAGATGTCTCTGCCTCTGGCTATGCTCTCCCTTTTATTTACAATGAACTTTCTCCTTCACCACACCTAGGAGCAGTTGTGTCCTTTTCCTTTTGATTTCCTTTTTTCCATTCAGGTTATATAATATGTTTGAGGTCAGCTTGGATACATGAGACCTTATCTAAATTTTTTTTCTTTAAAAATCAATGAACTTGCAGTCAGGTGGTGGTGGCACATGCCTTCAATCCCAGCACTTCTAGGCATTAGAACTTGTAATGATGAGCGGCTTCTCTTAGATGAGAGCACTTGCTTGCTTCTAGCAAGCAAAGCCAGACCTGAGAAATTGCTGCTACCAAGAAAACATGCTTTACTCTATTCTTTCCCAAGCTTTCCCAAGCTTTCTGTGGATTCAGCCATCTACGTTGGGCGCCATTCTGTAATGATGAGCAGCAGGCAGACCTGCTTTTCGTCCCACCCGGCTCCCACATGGCTTGCTTTTCACACAAAATAACAACACACAAACTGTATTCTTTTAAACACTGCCTGGCCCATTAGTTTCAGCCTCTTACTCACATCTTGACTAACCCATATCTAATAATCTATGTAACACCACGAGTGGTGTCTTACCAGGAAAGGTTCAGCATGTCTGACCTGGTGGCTGGCTTCATCTGTCTCCCTGAGGAGAGGCACGGCGGTCTGGCTCAGAGAGCAGAGGCATGGCGATTTATTAACTTCCCTTCCCAGCATTCTGTTCTGTCTACTCTGCCCACCTAACGGCTGGCCAATCAAATGGGCCAGGCAGTTTCTTCATTAACCAATGAAATCAACTCAAACAGAAGACCCTCCCACATCAAGAACTCTGTGAGTTCTAAACTGGCCTGGTCAGTGCTAGTTCCAGGATAGCTACAGCTGTTATACAGAGAAACTCTGTCTCAAAAAAAAGATGAACTTGAATTTCTTCCTTCCTTCCTTCCTTCTTTCTTTCTTTCTTTCTTTCTTTCTTTCTTTCTTTCTTTCTTTCCATCCTTCCTTTCTTTCCTTCTTTCTTCTTTTTCATTTATTTCAAGAGAGGGTCTCATCATGTAGTTCTGGCTGTCATGGAACTCACTATGCAGAGCTGACTAGCCTTGAACTCATAGGAGATCGACCTGCTTCTACCATTGTCCACAAGTGCTGGGACTAAAGGCTTACACCACTAAATCTGGCTAGCCCTCTGTTTAATGGAAGGTGTGATTCCTTTGGAAAGGAGTCTCAGTTCCTGGATTGTGGACCCTTTGAGGCAAGGCCAGTAGTGTACACAATGTGCTACATCCTTCCTACCTCATGGTACAAAGGGTATGTCCTGATCCTGGGAATCATGAGAGAAAGACCAGTTCCACTATTTTTGAGCCAAATTTGAGACAAGCTTTAATTAAATACTGGTCAGAAAGATGGACTCTAGCCAGGGCCATTCCAGGGTTCCCAGGAATGGTTACTAGTTACATTTTGTTGAGGCTTATGAAGGCATGCTATAAATCTACTGTTTTTCCCATCAGTTTCATTCAGGGGCAAGTTTATATCTCAATGTATTTCCTACCCATCTACCTCCCACCCACATGTCATCAAACATATCCGGTGCAGATTGTAGACAGAAGTTTCTGCCCGCTTGGTCTAGTAGCTGTTCAGTCCCAAAGAAACACGCATAGGCTTATATTAATTATAAAATATGTGGCCTATTAACTCAGGCTTATTATTAACTAGCTCTTACAACTCAAATTAAGCCAAAATTCTTGTCTATATTTAACTGCATGGCTTGGTACCTTTTCTCAGTAAGGCATTCTCATCTTGCTTCCTCTGCATCTGGCTGGTGATTGACTCTCTGCCTTTTCTCTTCCCAGAATTATTTTTTTAATATTTATTTATTGTATATACAGTATTCTTTCTGAAAGCATGCCTTCAGGCCAGAAGAGGACACCAGATCTCATTACAGATGGTTGTGAGCCACCATGTGGTTGCTGGGAATTGAACTCAGGACCTTTAGAAGAGCAGGCAGTGCTCTTAAACACTAAGCCATCTCTCCAGCCCCCCCCGAATTCTTTTAGTCTGATCACCCCACCTATACTTTCTGCCTGGCTACTGGCCAATCAGCATTTTATTAAACCAATGCAAGTCACAAATCTTTACAGTATACAAAAGCTTTATCTTGTAGTATTTCCCCTTTTTCTTTTCAAAACAAGAACCCTGAATCTTTTTTGTTTAGCTTTACCACTGAAATCTGAGAAACTGTCTTCAACACAGTTCTCTGACAGATCCCGCACCCACTTCAAACTGAGGTTGGTCCAGTGAGTTCTTTCAGGCACTACATTCTCTCTTCGGTCAAAGGCTGTTTTCTGAATCCTCCCTTTCTTTAAGCCATACCCAATTAGTTCCTGCTTGTCCTGGTCCTTGGCCACATGTAGAGGGAGTCAGCTTTGTGACTTCACAAAAATCTCTTGTGACAAATCTGAACCTAGAGAATCAGGAGCTGGGCAGAAGGGGCTTCCCTCAGGAACATCATGTGACTTTTCATAGCACTACACCCCCACCTACTAGGGAATGAAGACAAGCTGTCCCTACGGTAAGAGCCCAGGATACCCTCTGAACCTAGCAATGTCTCTCCTCAATGATTTTGGCTTCCAAACCCAATTCAGTACTCCAGGCTATATTTGGCAATATCTCAGGGATCTAGGTTCATAATCCAGACTTGTGGAGAGACAGGTGATTCTTCTGGGTGATGGTGGTGTCCAAATGGGGCAGAGGAAGAAAAGGGAGAGCAGGTAAGACCGGGTTCTTCTCATCAGACGTTGCTATTCTTCTGAAATGAAAGAACTGATGGTGTAACTCTTCCCTAAGCTCTGCCTTACCAGTCCCCAGAGTATTTCCTAATGAGTCAGACTCAGGAGTCTCTGTGTTCTATAGAAATCTTATAGCTATAAACTAATTGGCTTTCTGCTCCCTCCCCCCCCCCACACAAATAATAAGCTTCTTGACCAACACAGTAGGGCAGATTGAGTTGAATTGAAAAAGTATAATTGCAGTATATTTGAACAGAGCAACTCCTGGGCAGCTTCTCTGGTCCCAGACACAAAGAGCAAAGAAGTCACACCCTTGAACTAAAGCAGGGAGACTTTATAGGTCATAGGCAAGGGGTGAGGACTTATCCATCACAAGCTGAATTTGTGCCCAAGAATGGTCAAAATCTGATCAATTGGGTGATTAGGCGGGGATTTGGGTTTTGGTGGCATCAGGGGAAGATGCTGAAATTGTCTCCAAGTATGCAGATCTGGGCAAGGATTTGAAAAATAGACTGCTGTAGATGGGTCATCTGTCTATGCGTTACTTTCATTGGTTAATAAAGAAACTGCCTTGGCCCTTTAATAGGACAGAAAATTAGTTAGGCGGAGTAGACAGAACAGAATTGTGGGAGAAAGAAAGCAAGTCAGACACCTCAGGCCTCTCCTCTCCGAGACAGATGCAGGTTAAGATCTCTCCTGGTAAGCCACCACCTCGTGGTGCTACACAGATTACTAAATATGGGTTAAGCAAGATATGAAAATTGGCCAATAAGAGGCTAAAACTAATGGGCCAGGCAGTGTTTAAAAGAATACAGTTTCCGTGTAATTATTTTGGGGCATAAGCTAGCCAGGCAGCCAGGATGGGCGGCAGGAACACAGCCTGCCGCTCTCACTACAGAGTGGTGCCTCAACGTGGTAAATTGGATCCTTGTAAAACCTGAGAGAGCTTAAAAAGGAGACACAGAGAGAGTTTAACACAGCTTTTTGCTGTTTGCTAGGGCGTGATGTAGAGACTAAGGCTTCATATCATATTTAAACAATCTTTAAACAACTGTAGTAAATGAAGACAATGACCTCAAAATGTAAACAATGTATATGTATCTTGATCAGAGGTAGAAATATATAATGCAATATGATAAATATATCCTAAAAATTGTATCAATATACAAAATGTCTTAAAAAGAGGTAGAAAGATACATACATACAATCTGACAAAATAGCCTTGCATAGGTGTACAAATATTGTAAACAGAAATAGGAGCATATTCAATATAACAGATAAAATTTGAACTTATATCAATATATAAAAATCTATATCAATGCAAATTGTCCATAAATAATAGCTCACAAGTATTTCCTCTATTTCTTACCATTATTATCATTTGTGTAAGTAAGTTCACACTAATCTACCATTCAATTTTCCCTCCTCTTTTTTTCAGTGAGATCTCTGGGCCTACATAATTTTCACCCTAACCCCCAATTTATAATCAACCCCTAAATGATGTCCCTAACCCTAAGGACAAACCCTCTTGGGAGAGGGGACGTCATCTTCTAGAATTGCTTCCAGCTATCATGGGGGCAATGTTCTTTCTATGGGATTCTGTAAAAGTAAAATGATGGTTAAGCTTCATGATTATTGTCTTTTATAATTGCAAATGGTCTCTGAGTATTCTGTAGTGTTTTTCTAAAGTTCTTTTTCGGAGTTCTGGTCAGAACGTTGTAAGAAGGAGCACCATTTCAGAAGCTGACACCCAAAGCTGGTCTTATAGCAGCACTATCAGCATCATGACATCATTATCAACCAGGTGGAGTCATTGTTGTGGGGTCCCATCTGCTTCCTGGAAAGCTAAAAGATTACTGCAGGAAAATCTACTGTTCATTGTGGAAAACTTAAACATTATTCATATAGACATATATTCAATGAAAGATATAATATAGACAAAATAGGAATGGTGAAAAAAACAAAACAAAAAAAAAAAGCCGGGCGGTGGTGGCGCACGCCTTTAATCCCAGCACTCGGGAGGCAGAGGCAGGCGGATCTCTGTGAGTTCGAGACCAGCCTGGTCTACAAGAGCTAGTTCCAGGACAGGCTCCAAAGCCACAGAGAAACCCTGTCTCGAAAAACCAAAAAAAAAAAAAAAAAAAAATAGGAATGGTGAAAAGGAAATTTTTTCCTAAATTCTTTCTTCTTTCTGTCCCATACCAGATGGCTCCTGACATGAGACAGAAACTGATTTTTTCTTTTAACAACATGCTTGGATTTAGAGAAGGATAGCCATTGTCCAACTCCAAAGCCAGTTCTCTCCCTCCCCCCCCCTCTCTCTCTCTCTCTCTCTCTCTATATATATATATATATATATATATATATATATGATGATTTTTTTTTCAGATCATCTGTCCTCATAAGCCATATTCCATTTTGCTTGGTGATCCTTTGTGGATAGTTAATTTTTCTTCTTTAGGCATCCAAACGTTCAAGGTCTCTTGACTTTTTGAAGATGTGTATTTTTCTGTGAAGACAAGAATAGAACCCTGCTCTAACCCTTATGAGGTTTCCTTCCCACCTTTATGTGTGTCACCTCTATGGATGAGCTGTCATTTCTCTCTCTCAAGAGGTTTCTCTTTTTCAAACCGAATCTTTACTAATTTTGATGGTATCCATAGTTTTTTCTTCTCCTGTGAAAACAAGAGCAAACCCCCTTTCACAATGCAGCACATCTTCTGGTTTCCATTGTGAGGTCAACACATCCTTGAAATACACTGATTTAATTCAGAAGTTTTTTTCCTATTATCCAATGTCTCTATGCTGCCATTGTTCTTTCTCATTAGCATTAAGAAAATTTAAGGTTTGTAAAGCAATATGCAATCTATTTCTGGGGGTATTTTCCATCCCTTTCTGTTTGTTTAGCATATTCTTTATAGTTCAATTTGATCTTTCTATAACTGTCCGACCTATAGGATTGTTTGGTATGCCTGGAATATGCTTTATATTATAATAAGCAAAAAATGGTTTCATTTTCTTAGATACATATGCTGGACCATTGTCTGTCTTTATTTCTGGAGGAATACCCATGATGGCCATAACTTCTAGCAAATGTGTGATTACTGAATCAGCCTTTTCTGAGCTCAAGCTGTTGCCCATTGAAAAGTCAAGTGTCAATGGTGTGGTATACATATTTTAATTTTCCAAATTCTGTAAAGTGGAATACATCCATCTGCTAGATTTCATTCCTTTGAGTACCCTTTGGGTTACTCCCTGTAGGTAACTGTATTTGGTTATAGAAAGAACAAGAACATCTCTTTATAATCTCCTTAGCTTGTTGCCAAGTAATAGGAAACTCTTTCTTTAAACTTTTGCTATTGACATGATGTTTTCTATGAAATTCTGAGGCCTTCAGCACATTTCCAATCAATAATCAATCAATTTTTGCATTACCTTATGCTAGAGGACCTGGCAGGCCTGTATAGTATCAGATATGTGCTATGTATATGGGACAAAGCCTAGTCCTGATTATGTCTTGAACCTGAATGAATAATGAAGTCAATTCTGTATTTTCTGGTATAAATTCAGCTGTTTTGATATGCAAGACAACTCTGCATATTGTGAATCAGTATATTGAGAAGTTCTTTAAAATGCCTTAGCACCATGATAATAACATATAACTCTGCCTTCTGAACAGAATCATAAGGGCTTTGTTCCATCTTACTTAATTCTTCTGATTTGTATCCTGCTTTCCTTGATTTATTTGTGTCACTATAAAATCTGTGGGCTCCAGTTATTGGAGCATCATATACAATTTGAGGAAGAATCCAAGTAGTTCTCTTTATAAGGTTAATTCTGTCACTTTTTAAGTGCTATTAATGTCTCCCAAAAAAATTAGCACAAGCTCGTTGCCATGGTTCATTGTCTTCCCATAATTTTTAAAATTTCATCAGTAGTAAAAGGCACTATAATCTGCTTGGTCTATACCTGCTAGTTGACAAAAATCTCAATTTTCCTTTTATAATAATTCAGAGACCTTTTCCGCATAAGTTTTCAATTTCTTACTTGGTTTATGTGGCAAAAAGGTCCATTCTAAGATAATATTTTCCCTCTGCATTCAAGTTCCTGTAGGGGAAATTCTGTAAGACAATATGACTAGACTATAATTAAGATTTGGATTTACCCTATCTACATGTGCCTCCTGTAATTTCTCTTCAATGATCAGCAATTCTTTTCCTGCCTCAGCTGCTAATTCTCTGGGACTATTTAAGTCTTTGTCACCATCTAAAGTTTTGTTTAAATGAACTACTAGGTCAGGTGTTAATTTCCTGGTGAGACATGTCTTTCACAGTGACTGGGAATGACTGGACCATGTTTGACATGGGGGCCTGCAAGAGGCTCCCAAGGAGTTTCCCATTGTTATCAGGTTGTCTTGTCTGTCTTTTGTTAATCTACATTCATTAGTCCAATGTTGGCCTTTGCCATGCCTCCTATATATACCAGAAGTCTGAGTCCTCCTATTCTTGCCAACCTAGAGGTAACATTATTCCTAGGAATTTATTGTCGACAATCTCTTCTCAGATGTCCTATTCTACCAGAATTAAAGCATTTGGCATTTTCGTGTCTCCTCACACCATTGGAAATTGCTTCTCCTACCCAAGCCTCAGTACTATAGTCAAATGTCTTAACATTCATTGTATGCAAGATCCATTCATCAGTTGGTGCTGGTTTGACCTTTAAAGGCCCAAGGATCTTTTTGCATTCTAAGTTGGCATTTTCAAAAGCCAAAGATTCAATAAGTACACATCTAGCTTCTGGGTCTGTTACTCCTACTTTTTTTTTTTGGTTTTTTGAGACAGGGTTTCCCTGTAGTTTCTAGAGCCTGTCCTGGAACTAGCTCTTGTAGACCAGGCTGGCCTCGAACTCAGAGATCCACCTGCCTCTGCCTCCTGAGTGCTGGGATTAAAGGCGTGCACCACCACTGCCCGGCTTGTTACTCCTACTTTTATGGCCTTAGTTAATCTTAATAAAAAGTCACTAAAGGGTTCTCTCTAGCCCTGTTAACCCTAATATATGATTCAGTTCTCTTCTTAGTTCCTGAATTCTGTCCCAAGCTGCTTGCTATATAGGGACCAGGTACATTCATCTTAGAGAGCCTGGTCCTGAGGATCATTGTAATGGCCCTCACCAAGAATTTGTTGTTGGGAAGTCTCAAATCCTTTTGCTTTTCCCTGTTCTAAAATTTTTGCCTCTTCTCTCCAATAACACTTCCAAAACTGCTGAGGTCCATTTTCTAGGATCACTGAGATTAATTGAAGCCAATCATGTGTGGTTGCCTTATTGCTTGAAGCCCATGTTTTCACCATTTCCCTAACAAATGGTGAATATAGCCGTAAGCTACTATTGCTTGTTTAATTTCTTTTAGAGAGCTCATACATATTGGTTTCCATGTATATTCTTCGACTATTTTAGGGTACTTTGTTCCAGGTGGTCTTTCTGAGGAAATTACTGGATAAGCAGTTAAACCTTTGGGTAAGTCATCCCGGAGTCTGGCACTTACTGATGAGGCTAAATCCTGTCCTTGTACCTTCTGTCCCTACTCATCAGTTTCAACAAATTCCTCAATCTTTTTAAATTTTCTTACTACTGCCTTTTGTAAAGTCTGAATCTCCTGTCCAGTGTTCTGTTTTAATGCCCTCATAGAGAATTCCAAACTATGAAATTTCTCCAGTAAAGATAACATCTCATCCTTGGACATAATTTTGATAGCGTGCATATTAACTTCCTGGAGCGATATCTTATTCATTCATCTATCATAACTTTTCAATAGATTCCAATTATTAAATTCAGCAGCATGAATTCTTTCAGATAATGTCTCTGCACCCTTAGACTGGATTTTGTCTGTCAAATTGATATTACCCCTTCCAAAATGTTAATTTTTCCAACTAGCTGTTCATTATTAGTCTGTAAAGACTGTATCATTTCTAAAAGTGCCTCATTCTTGTCTCTGTTATCAAACCATTTTCTTTTTTAAAATAAGATTTACTATTTATTTATTATGTATACAACATTCCTTCCATGTATGCTTGCCAGAAGAGGGCACCAGATCTCATTATAGACGGCTGTGAGCCACCATGTGGTTGCTGGGAATTGAACTCAGGACCTCTGGAAGAGCAGTCAGTGCTCTTAACCCCTGAGCCATCTCTCCAGCCTTCAAACCATTTTCTTAATGAGATAATATGAAAAAACAAAATTAATCCATAGAACCAAATAAAGGGAAGTATAAGGAAAATCACATAAGCCTTGCTGAATACCATTTATAGCATAAGCAAAATAATTATTGAACTCTTGGATAGTTACGTTATCAGTGATTTTTGTAGTTTTTCACATCTTTCCTGTCATAAAGCAATTACAGTGAATTGGAAAAGGTGTAAGAATCATTATCAGCCACAGGTGTCGCAGTTGCAGCCACATGGCCAAGAGATGCAAGCAGTGGCAGACAATCCAGGTTTGGTTTTGTGCATGTTAGATAATGAAAAATACACTTTATTTAACAAATTAAGAGCAGTTATTAAGGTGATGGAAGCAATTCCAAGAGTTGGTCACCAGGATAAAGAGAAAACCCAAAGCTTTCCATCAGTGCAAGTCAAGGACTGTGCGTGCTGCAGGGATCACTGGCTGGAGAGGCAGTGGCATCTTCGAGATGGGATCGATTAAAAGGAACAAATCAGAGGAGTGGCATGTGCATTGCCTGCCACCGGCGGGGAACGTGCACTGAGCTGGCGAACCAGGGGCTTCGCGGGGTTGCCTGGGCGTCCAGAAGAGAGTGAGTGTGAACTGAGCCCCACATTGGGTTGCCAGATAAAGCTGAATGCGTCCAGTGAGGGAAATTGCGAGTCAAATAATTCTGAGATAACTCCAAAAGAGTATTCTAAGATTATTCTTTATTTTAAGGGAAAAGTTCACGGAACAGGAACGGGGGTCCAGCCTTAAGGTGTGGATCGCGGGGGGCAGAGTAGAGAAAGAGAGCTGGGAGGGCCAACAGCTTTCTCTGGGTACCCAAAAGTCATTACCTAACCTGGTCCAGCTTTAGACCAGGCTGGCCTCGAACTCAGAGATCCATCTGCTGCTATCTCCCTAGTGCTGGGACTAAAGGCATGCACCCCACCACCTGACTCTGCTTTGAATTCTTGATCCTCTTGCCTTAGCCTCAGTGTTCAGATTACTAGCAGGTGCTACCATGCTAGTTTTCACTTGTTTCTTACGAAAACTAAAGTGAGGCTCGAGGAAGAGTCAAAATGGGAGTCTTAGAGGTCTGTGGTTGAGTAGTGGTTCTGACACAGGACTGTCAGATAAAATGTAAGATTATCAGCTCAATTTGAATTTCAGGAAAACTAATTATTTGCTATTATTATTCTCCTCAATAACTATGTAGGGTCTTCCTCTCTGTCTGAGGCCTAGGGAGCTGGGAGCTGGGTAGAGATGGAGGTCACTGTCTTGTTTCCTTCTGACCTCTACGAAGCTGTTTTGAACTCATCAGATAAGGTAGGGGGTTAAACTATTATCTTTGTAGATCTTCAGTTTATTTCTCTGTAAAATGAAGTGGTGCACACAGATATAATCAGGCAGGAGTTATAACTCTGCAACATTTTTGGGGGGGCGGATAGGGTAGTGTTCATCCTATTTATTTTTTGGAGGACTGTTGGAGCTTGCTGGTTAGGTCAATTAGCAAATGACTGTGTTTTCCTTTTTACCCAGAGCCTGGTAGTGCTACCATTCTCAGTAACTTCTACGACACTCAGAGTTTAGTTTTTTCCAGTTAACAGGAGAGCATAAGTGAGTTCTGGAAGAAAGCAGGAGGTAGTGGGTGGCACTAGAGGAGAAACACCTGAATCCATTAAACCTAGAGAGGAGGCACTTGGAGAAAAGTAACTCTAGGAGTTGGAGATTGAGGCCCAGAGAACTTAATACTGTGGATTTTCCTACAAATAATGAGCATGCTTGGGACAGAGAGAAGTAGATTATGTCTAAGACTGTAACCCTTGATCCTGGTGACAGAGCTGGGGCTCCTCTTGTCTGGTCTGATTCTGAGGAGCTCTGTATGTTTCCTCCCCCTTTCAGCTGGGGGCCTCCTTCTCTTCTTTGACTTCTTTTTCTTTCTTTCCTTCCTTCCTTCCTTCCTTCCTTCCTTCCTTCCTTCCTTCCTTCCTTTCTTTTTCTTTCTTCCTTTTTTTGGTAGCTTTGGAGCCTGTCGTGGTACTAGCTCTATAGCCCAGGCTGGCCTTGCACTCACAGAAATCTGCTTGCCTCCCTTCCAAGTGTCACCCCATTGCTCCTCTCAGCATGGGAGTCTTGTAGGCATGTGACTGTGTGCTTACATGCTTTTTACAGTGGGGGAAGGAGAGCTGCAGGAGTTATAGGGTAGAGATTTTTGGTATTCTTGGAGACAAAGTCTCATGTATTTTAGGTTTGCCTCAAATTTGCTAGGTAGCCAAGGATGATCTTCAGTTCTGATCCCTATCTCTCCACTGAAAGTACTAGGATTGTAGGTATGCACTGCCATCACCTGCTTAGAGGGAGTTGCTGCTAGAGAGGCCCTATACTTCTGCTCTGCTTCTCCAGTGTCCCAGACCTTAGCTTCCCCCAAATCTCTCCTTGGTGTTCCTTAGGACTACCACCAACCCAGCGCCCCCCCCCCCCACTGGATTCCCAAAGTGGAGTAGTGCCATCTGGTGACAGAATGAGGCAGTAACTCCCCTTTGATAAAGTGGACTTCAGGTTCCCACCAGGGCTCCTGTAGAGTTGACCACAGACAGAGGTAAAGTAGCCAAGCACTTAGGGAAGCTACCTAGAGGATCGATCCCTCTACATTTTGGGATCATGGCCCAGGGAAGTACAATGCAGGAAAGCTGCCTGAAGTAGTATTGTAGGTATTGTGAACTCCATGGCTTTTTTTTTAATGATAGAAATTTAGCTGAGCAAAGTGGCACATGCGTTTAATCCTAGCACTTGAAAGGCAGAAGCAAATGGATCTGTGTTATTTTGTAATCAGAGTTGGTCTACATAGGGAGGTCCAATTCAGACACAGTTACATAGTGAGATCCTGTCATGAAAAATAAAAGGGTACAAAGGAAAAAAAAGAAATTAGAGATTTATGTGTATGAGTGTTTTGTTCATATGTACCACACACATGCATAATGTCCAGAGGCCAGAAGAAGGAATCTGATTCCCTGAAACTGCCATGTGGTTGCTGGGAAACAATTCCTAGTCCTCTGGAAGAGCAGGCAGTGCTTTTAATTGCTGAACCATCTCTCCAGCCCCCACATCTCTATATTTTTTGTTTGTTTTGTTATTGCAGACAGGGTCTCTCTATTATGTAGCCCTAGCTGTTCTGGAACTCACTCTGTAGATTAGGCTGGCCTGGAACTCACATGTGTGACCACTACCCGGTGGGTAGTGGCCTAACAGTTATAGAATCTGGTCATAGCAATAGGCTCAGTGTCTTATAATTTCCATGTGAAAGTATTGGCTGTGAGAACTCTATGGAAACGCACAGAACATACTAAGAATTCCAAGAGCAATAATGGGTTGCATCAGGCCTGATGTCTGGGTAGGTCTTGTCAAGATTCTGCTCAACTGTGGAGTTTGTTTCATGCCTTCACATAGGATCTGTGGGACAAAGATTGTTCCTCCTGATGCTTCTTCACTTTGTCTGGTGATATTAGGCAAGTCATTTACTCTGGCTGTCAATTTCCTCAACTCTAAAATTAAGAAATTGAATTAGATAATCTCTGTGATTAGTCCAGTTTTCGCTGAAGAGCTTTTTTAAAAAATATTTTGCCTCGCCGGGCGGTGGTGGCGCACGCCTTTAATCCCAGCACTCGGGAGGCAGAGGCAGGCGGATCTCTGGGTTCGAGGCCAGCCTGGTCTACAAGAGCTAGTTCCAGGACAGGCTCCAAAACTTCAGGGAAACCCTGTCTCGAAAAAAGCAAAAAAAAAAAAAAATATTTTGCCTCACATATAATACGATAGTTTTTTGATTCTTGCCGAATGTTTGGAACAGAAAGACAAAGGAAAATTCGTTAGTTTCTTCTTATTGAGTGATGTAATTTCTGATAAATTTATACGAAATGCATTCTTGGACCCTGGCATATTCTGCGGCTTATATGTCAATCATAGTACCACTGAATCTTTTCGATGACACAGGGTAGAATTAAGTATTGACAAAGTTATCAGGCAGCTGTAGCCAGTCGGGCTTTAGAAAGATCGATTCCTTCGTTCACTTTTTGCTTCCGCTTTTGGAAGCAGCTAATAAATACACAGCAATTCACGTTTAATAGAGAAAACTACGAATCCCCAAAGCTAATGCGCTGGGGAGGCGCTTGCTGGTATTTCCCCCCCACCCCGAAACACGGAACTTCATTTCCCAGGAGCGCTTTGATGTTCCTCTGCTCGCGCCGACGTTCTCCCCCCCCCCCTTCGCGAGCCTCGCGCCAAGTTTACGCGCGCGCGCACAGCACGTAGCATACGAGTGACGCATAATATGTGGGCCGCTCAGGAGCCGTGGTCGCGCTGTGTGTGTGAGTGAGGGAGAGTGAGTGCGGGACCAAAGGCGGCGTGTGTGAACTGTGGCCGCTGGAGGGGTCGGGGGAGAAGCGGCGGAGCCGTCCGCGAAGGTAAGCGGGGTGAGGAAGGAGCCGGCTCTCTGGGAGGGGCACGAGGAGAGAGAGCGCGCGGACGGCTGGGCGGGAGAGTGGGCGCCTCGCTGGGGGAGGGGCGGCACCTGCTTCGGCTGCCGGCGGCGAGGGGGCGGGCAGGACCACCCGGGAGGCCGGGCCTGGGGCCTGACAGGACTTTCCCGTTTCCGATCCCCGGCCCGGGGGCGGGGCCTCCCGGTTCTTCCTTCAGTCTTCCAAAGAAGCTTCCTTTAGAGTAACTCTTTGGGCCGGAGCTGGGGGCAGGGATGCGCTCGCCTCTACCTGCAGGAGGTGCTCTTTCAATTTCTCTGGCCGCCTCCCGGTCTTCGTTCCTCACGGGCCGAGGGGCTCCCTCTTCCCTGCCACACGATGGACCCCCTTCCCTGACTGTCTCCGCCTCCTGCCTCAGTCACCTGGGCGGGCTTTCCCCTGCTTCGGCTCCGTGCCACCTCCCACTGCACCCGCCCTGCTCTGGGCCCGGGCTAGAGGGTGGAGCTCTCCGGGAACCCCTCCCACTTCGACGGTGCGGTGGAGAGTGGCGGGGGAGGAGGGGGGGAAAGGTAGGTGTGCGGGTGCGGGGACGCCTTGAGGTTGCCTGTCTAGCTTCGCGGGCGCTTGTGCCCACGGCCTCTGGTTTTTCTATCGGGCTTTCAGGGGCGTTTGCCATACTCTCTCCTGTTTCTAGAAGGTGTCGCTCTGTCTCCTCATGCTGCAGTGCTAGCTCTCTGGTTTTGCCATTTGTTGAGGAATTAACTCTTCGAGTGTGTGTAGTAGTAAATGACTTTTGAGTTAATGACTTTGACTCGTTTTTTGTCTTCCTCGTGTTGCTTTTTTTTTTTTTTTCCCCTTTGGTCTTTCTGAACTCTCTCTGTAGACCAGGGTGGCCTCAACCTCAGATCCTCCTGCCTCTGCCTCCCGAGAGCTGGAATTAAGGGCGTGCACACTCTTTCCAGTGAAGCCTTTTAACTAGTCTGCATGTTTTAATTATTAATTTATTGTAGCACTATCTTTCTGTTGTTAATGTGTAGCGTGAGAGGTTCATTGGTAGCGTCACCTGAAGGCTTTTTTCCCTCTTGGGTTTCCTGGTGTTTACCATTAAGGCTTTTATAAGCGTATGCGTTTTGACTTTAGGAGTCGATATAGTATATTTCTTCCAGGTGTCAAGATTTGTATTTGTATATAGCAATTTTCCATTAACCATTTTTGAGTGGGGATATATTTTTGAGGAATTTCTTACACATTTCTTGCGTATAGTACTTTACTGTTACATTATCGTTCAGTTGTTAAATTTGATAAAACGTAATAAAACGAACTCCGTGTTAAATTGAAGTGATTGGAGTTGGTTTTTTACCACTGTGTTTTTGTAAAGCAGGTAGTAATGGACAGTAATAAAGTTATATATGATCACGTGTCATAGTCTTTAAGTTTTTGCTTGAAGCTGTAAATTCTGAATTCCCCCCTTTTTTCTTCTGGTGTTGGGGATTCACCCAGGGCTCTCTTTTCCTCCCTTAAGGCCTTTGGATTCGATTCTCTATGTAGCCCAGGCTGGCCCCAGACTTGTGAATGCACCTCCTTCATTTTTTTAAATGATGTGTGATACAGCTATGTAGCAGAAGCTCGGATTGGATTGGCCTGCTTGCTGCCTGCCCGCCCACCCTCCATACCCTCCAGCCCCCCCTCTCTTCTTCCCTTCTTTCTGCTAGGAATTGAGTTTAGGGCCTTAGGGCCTCAGTGATAGGCTCTACCATTTAGTTACACTTCTCAGCTCCTTTTAAGGAAGGGTTGCAACTTTTCTAAATGAGTGCTCTCCCACCTTTTCTCTCTACCCCAGGACCTATTTTATATTTTAACACAGACTTTATCTTATATATGGGGGACAGTTTTTTGCTGAATCAGCCATTCAGTATAGTGTAGTAGAAGAGGACCTATTTTGTTCTTTAATTTGAAAATTACAAAATGATGGGGAAATGGTAGAATGGAGAAAACCTTTATCCTACACGCAGTTACTTGCCATAATAACTTAGCTATATCTTGGGTATTCTTTTCATTTCAGAGGTTTATACCTGAACATTTAAATTCACAGTTGGCAATTCTGCACAGTTTTTCACTTTAATTTTTGTATTTAACAATTTATTTGAGCTGAGTGGTAGTGGCACACACCTTTAAACCCAGCTCTCTGGGAGTCAGAGACAGGTGGATCTCTGTGAGTTCAAGAACAGCCTGATCTACAGAGTGAATTCCGGGAGAGCCAGGGCTACACAGAAAAGCTCTATCTCAAAAACAAACAAAATGGATATTTGAGAATCAGTCGAAATTAGTTTGACCAAAAAGTTGGTTCAGTTCCAACATTTTGTTTTATTTTATTTTTTGATGATGATAGTTTTGGGGATAGATGGAACCCAGGGACACTCCTCCTCCCCATGTCTTTGTGTAACAGCCCTACCTGTCCTGGACTTGTCTTTGTAGACTGGTCTGGTCTATAAGGTCATAGAGATCCTCCTGTCTCTGCTTCCTGAATGCATTTGTTTTTTGAGAGAGAATCTTAATCTCCCCTCAAAAAATCCTTCAGAGGAGAAGCTAAATTAAGTGATTACCTTTTGTTTCAACAGTTAACTGCTTTGCTGTGTATATTCTTCTGTATTCTTTTTCCCTGTCTTTATTTTGTGGAATTTCTTGAGGTTGTGGGCACATCACCTCTAAATTTTTGGGCACACAGTTTTTTTCTTTTTTTTCTTTTTTCTTCAAGACAGGGTTTTTGTTTAGCACTGGTTGTTCAAGAACTTGCTCTGTAGACCAGGCTGATCTCCAACTCAGAGATCAGCCTTCCTCTGCTTATGGAGTGCTAAAGGCATGTGCTAGCACAGCTGGCTGGCACCCATTCTTATGACTAAGGAATTTCCACGTGTGTAAATACATAGTTTAAGCATATTTGTTTATATTCTCTAATAGAGGTAGATTATCTTTCGTCCCTCACAACTGTTTTTATTTAATAGAAAGGAAATTGAGGTTTTTTTTTTTTTTTTTTTAAATTTGATGTTTAGAGAAGCTAAGTAACGAGAATTCACAGACTGTCACGGAATGTCAGCAGTGCTGGGATTTGGGTCCTTTTAAACTGTAACTCTCTTTCTGACATGTGTTGTGGTCATGGGGAATCTCTCTAACATGTAAGTAAATTCCTTAGCTCAGTATCTTAGGTTGGGTATTCCTTCTTTGGTGACCATTGGTTGTGTCATCATTAGATGTGTCATAATTTTTGCATGATATTTAGAAAAACCTTTGTGGTGGCTTATGTTTTTAAGTACTTGGTAGGCAGAGGAAGGGGAATCTTTTTATGAGTTCAAGGCCAATGTGATCTATATAGAGAGTTCTGGGCCAGCTAGGGCTGCAAAGACTCCTTCCAAAACAGAAAAACAGGGTGAATTAAATGATCCATTCTCAGTCTATTATGTCAAAATAAATGGTTATACCTTGTAAATTTTACATTAATAAAGCCTCTTTGTTTGCATAGCCCGGCTGTCCTGGAACTCACTCTGTAGACCAGACTGGCCTTCAACTCAGATCTGCCTGCCTCTGCTGGGATTTAAGCTAGGCTGGCTTTTTAAATATATACTACAGTTCAGACCCAGGATTTTGTAATGACATGCAAATGCTCTAGCCACTGTCCTGGATCTGCATCCCTTGTGTGTGTTTCTAAGTTGAATTCTAAAATTTTATTGTTTTAATGTCCTTGAATTCCCCTTCATTACAATTCCTTTTTTTCCCCCTCTCTCAAGACAGGGTTTCTCTGTGTAGACTTAGATGTCCTGGAACTTGCTCTGTAGACCAGGCTCAAACTCAGAGATCTGCTTGCCTCTTCTTCTCAAGTGCTGGGATTAAAGGCATGTGCCATGACTACCTACCTACGTTTTACTTTTTATATTTTTCGTTTTTCGAGACAGGGTATCTGTGTAGCTTTGGAGCCTGTCCTGGCATTTGCTCTGTAGACCAGGCTGGTCTTGAACTCACAGAGATCCGCCTGCTTATGCCTCCCGACTGCTGGGATTAAAGGCATGTGCTACCACTGCCTGTGTTACTTTCTTGTTCTTTAAAAACATTTTTTTCTTTAAATTGTACTAATATGTGGAGGAACTAATATATAGGGGAACCTTAAAAATAGAATGTTAATGTAGTAGGTGTGGTGGTGCACACTTGTAATCCCAGTACTCATGTGACTGAAGCCTGAACAGTCATGAAATTGAGTTCAAGCCCAAGTTACATAGTAACACTCTGTCTGAAAAAAAAAAAAGAAAGAAACCATGGGCAGCATGGGTGTATTAGAGTTTCTATTGCTGTGAAGGGACACCATGACCACGACAACTTGTTTAAAGGAAAGCATTTAATTGGGATAACATATAGTTTCATAGGTTTAGTTCATTATTATCATGGAAGTGTGCTGCCAGACATGGTGCTGGAGAAGGAACTGAGAGTTTTACATCTTGATCCAGGGACAGCTGAAGGAGTAGTCTGTGTTCACATTGGATGTAGCTTAAGCATAGGAGACCTCCACAGTGACATACTTCCTCCAACAAGGCCACACCTCCTAATAGTGCCACTCCCTATGATTTTATGTGGGCCAGTTACATTCAGATTACCACAATGGGTTGGCCTAGTGTGGCAGGCCTAAAGGCCCAGGACTCAAAGCCAAACTAGGAATATCCAAGGTTCAGGGTTTACCTGGGTGACAGTGAGTTTAAGGACAATTTGGGCAACTAGACCACTCAAAAAAAACCCAAAAAACAAAACAAAACCAAAAAACAAACAAAACAAAAAACCCCCCAAAAGTTCCAACTAAAAGTAAGTTAAAGTAGCACAAAATTGTAACTGTATGTTCTAGAAGGCTGATTGCTTAAGGGTATTCCTCATTCCTTCATAAGTTTTTGTTTGTTTTGTTGTTTTTTTTTTTTTGAGTTTTTGAGACACTTTTCTTTTAATGTAGCCCCTAACTGTCCTGGACTCGCTCTGTAGACCAGGCTGGCCTCATACTCAGAGAGACCTTCCTGTCTCTGCCTCCCGAATGCTGGGAATAAAGGTATGCGCTACCACCACCCAGCAGCTTGTTCTTTTTGAGACAGGGTGTCGTGCCCCCGTTCCCCCCCCATCCCCCCCGCCCAGTTCTGATTGTCCTGGAACTCAAACTCACAGAGATGTTCTTGAATTTGCCTTTCAAGTACTAGGATAAAGGGCATAGTGAGGTTTTGTTTTGTTTTGGTTTTTTTTGGTTTTTTTTTTTTTTTAGTTTTTTTTAACCTTTATTGAAAATATGGAAAAAAATCAAAAGGGGCTAGACTGTTCTCATGTGGTAGAACACTTGTCTAACATGCATGAAGCTCAGTTCAATCCTCAGTACTATATAAACCTCTGTGATGGTTATATATCTCTAATCCTAGCTCTTGGGAGGTAGAAATAGAAGGATCAGAAAATCAAAGTCATTCTTGGGATATAAAGTGAATTCAAAACTAGCCTAGGGCCTGGTGGTGCTGTCACATGTCTTTAATTCCAGCACTCCGGAGGCTGAGGCAGGTGAATCTCTAAATTCGATGCCAGCCTAGTCTGCAAAGCGTGTTCCAGGACAGGCTCCAAAGCTACAGAGAAACCCTTGTCTCGAAAAAAACAAACAAACAAACAGATCTAGCCTAGGATACTTATCCTGCCTATAAAAAAAATGTAAGCCTGGTGTGATGGCTACATCGTGAGTTCTAAATCAGTAGTGATTTAGTTCACTAGTGAGAGCCTCCCCATCCCCGAAGATTGTAAACTTATAACCCAGTGGTATTTAGTAGATTCACTATTGATTGTAGCCATCACCTATTTAATTTCAGTGTCCCCCCTTCCCCTTCCCCCCTCCCCCCATTTTGGAGACAGAGTCTCTCTGTGTTGCATTAGCTGGAGTAAAACTCAATGTGTAGACCAGGCTGGCCTCAGACTAGGAAGTGAGCTGTCTTCCCAGTTCAGTTTATCCCTTACCTTGACACTTTTCTTTTTTGTGGGAACTGTCAGGTATGTTTGTTTTGTTCATTTCTCACTGTTTTGACTTCTTTAGGCCAAACCATGACTACAGTAGTGGTACATGTGGACTCCAAAGCTGAGCTCACTACCCTGCTGGAGCAGTGGGAAAAGGACCATGGCAGTGGGCAGGATATGGTACCTATCCTTACCAGGTAAGAATAATTTGTTATTTTCTACACAAAACTTTGCTTTCAAAAAGGTATGTTGGTGCTAGCATTATGACTGAGCAGTTAAGAACATTTGTTATTCTTATAGAGTTTGATTCCCAACACCCATATTGGGTTGCTCACAACCACCAATAATCCTGGGGATTCAGCTTCTTTTTCTGGCCTCATGTGCACATATCCCCACACAGACACACGTAATTTTTGAAAAGTGGGAAGTTTAGCTGGACTTGGTGGCGCATGTTAGACAGGTGGACCTCTATTAATTGAGGTTTGCCTGGTCTACATCTTGTTTCTAGGACATCCAAGAGACCCATATCGTGGAAGGAGAGAACTCACTCTTGGTGGTTGCTCTTTGACCTCCACATATGCTCTGAAATGGTGTGTTTGTACATATATGCATACATACAAATACAAAGGGAAAACTAAGAAAAAATGAGGAATTTGGTTTTATATAGCTAATCTATGTAGGCAAGTTTGACTTGGGAGATGTATAACATACTGTTAGAGAGTTATCATTATAATAGAGTAAAGGATTAGTAAACTCCATCTTATAATCTATATAAAAATGTCTTTAAACTGTGTGATAGTGGCACATGCCTGTAATGCCAGCACTTGGCAGGCAGAGTTAGGCAGATCTTAGTGAGTTCAAGGCTAGCCTGGTCTATGAAGCCATTCCAGGACAGCCAGGATTGTAACACAAAGAAACCCTGTCTCGTCTTGAAAAACCAAAAAAAAAAAAAAAAAACCAGAAAGACCAGAATGTCAGACTTGTTTTAGGATGCTCAAATAATTTTCTTGTTTTCATCAGGTTTGTATGAATAGCAAGGCATAGTGGCATATACTTTTGATATTATTGTTTGGCAAGCAGAGATTAGTATCATGAGTTTGAGGTCATTCTCGGCTTCATAAGGTGTTAGAGCCTGAACTAAATCAGATTTTGCCACAAAAGAATAAATAAAAGGGAGGAGGGCTAGGGAAGACAGCTTAGTTACTAACATACTTGTTTTGCAAGTGTGAGTTTGATACCCAGAACCAAGTGTTTAAAATAAAAAAAGTTAGACCTGGATTATGTACATTTGTAATCCCAGTGCTGGGAAGGATGAGCAAGGAGGATCTCTGAGACTTGCTGAATCTGCCTTCCTGTCGTTTGGTGAGTTCCAGTCCTGTGAGTGACCTTGCCTCAAAGAAAAACCTTAAGGACTGCATTCCTGAGGAATACTTGGGATTGTCTTCTGGCCTCCACATACGTGTACATGTACACAAAAGAATCAAAAAGAGTTCATGAATAAAAAGGAGTTTGATATTACAACATGGATGCTTTTCTAGAAGGATCCTGGCATAATAAGACTTTATATAATTTTTATGTAAAATTCTAGAGCAGGTGAAACTAATCGCTAGTAATCAAAAGCAGAAGAGTGGCTACTTGGGCTATGGTGGAGGCCTAAATGGTAGAAGGCTAACAACAGAATGTGGAATGGCCCTGAACTAGGAGCTTGGGTTCTTTGAATAGCATAGAGGGTCAAATGTTTGAACTTTAATAAAAAAGAGTAGAAGAAGCATTCCAAAACTGGCAGAAGCTATATAATTGCAGGCCATAGTAGTATTGAATTAATTCAAGGAATATAGTTAGTCCCTGGAGCCGGAGACTGA
This sequence comes from Arvicola amphibius, assembly GCF_903992535.2. Classification (NCBI taxonomy): domain Eukaryota; kingdom Metazoa; phylum Chordata; class Mammalia; order Rodentia; family Cricetidae; genus Arvicola; species Arvicola amphibius. Next base: position 173,126,814 of record NC_052049.1, read on the forward strand.
AATGTGTTAAGTAAAGCTGAGAAGTCGGAACCAAGAGCTGCAAAATGGGTATTAGAAGTAGTTCACATAGTTAATGGTAGGGGTCTGCTTAAGGATAACAGTTGTCAAGATTTTGAAATGATTGGAATCAGAAGATGTCTGGTAGGTAGGGTTACAGGAATTACTGGATGAGGAGAAGGAATTTTTTTAAAGCCCAGATGCTTTGAATTTTGTGTATACCTCAAGGTGGCTTCAAACTTGAAATTCAACTTTCTGATTGCTGTGAGAACAGGCCTGTGCTAGACCATGTCTATCAGAAAATGAAGATTTTAATGGTGATTTGTTGACTTTAAATTTCTGAGGTGGTAGTAGTGTTGTTTCGTGATGCACAGAAGTTTGGAGAAGATTAAGAGTAGAAATTATGTTATGAGGTGATTATTTAGATTTTGTTATTCATAAGAAAAATCATGTTTTCCTAACGATGTTTTGCACCATGACTATTGATCGATTAATGCACATTTTTTTGAATTTTACTTTTGCTTTTTTTTCTAACATGGTCTCACTATGTGGCCCTGATTGGCCTGATGATGCTCATTGTAGCCCAGCTTGCCCTTGGATTTAAAAGGCCTTCTGCCTAAGCCTCCTGAGTGTTGGGATTTGGGGTGTGTACTATTATGCCTGGCATTTTTTTTGTATGCTTGTTCAGAGTTGACTCTTTTCCTTTTTGTGCTAGGATGTCAGAATTAATTGAAAAAGAAACTGAAGAATATCGTAAAGGAGATCCAGACCCATTTGATGATCGACATCCTGGTAAGATATATATATATATATATATATATATATATATATATATATATTTTCTTATGTCTGAGACTTTTTTATTTTGTATTTCTTTTGAAAAAGGGTCTTGCTGTGGCTGTTCAGACAGGTCCAAAATTCATGAGTAGCTGAGATAACAGGCATGCTCCACTGTGCTCATGTGTTTTTTTTTTTTTTTTCTTACAAAAGAAAGTTATTGGGCTTTGCAGATGACATGGCAGGTAAAAGTGCCTGCTGTAACCTGACAGGCTGTGTTCTGTTTGATCCTGGAGCTCATGTATAGGTAAAGGAGGGAACCTCAGGATTGTTATCTAACTTCTGTACATGTGCAGTGGTCTACTATGGCATGTTCATATATACATAGACATCACACAGCATACCCCACCAACACATAGGTAAAACACATGAAGAAGAAAATTGCTAATAGTATCTTTCAATTGAAATAACGTCCTCTGAGGTAAATTCCCCCTACCCCCCGAGAGGATTTTCTGTGTAACCTGGCTATCCTGGAACTTACTCTATAGACCAGGTTTGCCTTGAACTCACAGAAACCTGCCTGTCTCTTCCTCTTGAGTGCTGGGATTCAAGGTATATGCTACCACTGCTTGGCTCTCTGTTGTAAATTTTAAGTTTTTATGTTTTTGCTGGGCATGGTAGCACAAGTTTTAATCCCAGGCACTTGGAAAGCAGAAGCCATGGATTTCTGTGAGTTTGAGACCAGCCCGACTTAAATGTAGTGAGTTCCAGGATAGCCAGGAACCAGGGTTACATAGTGAGACCCTCTCCCCCGCAAAATTATTTGTTATCCTGTTTCTCAAGGTGAGATAAGGAAAAACATTCTAGTAAAATTGTAATATTTGTGATAAGTCAGGCATGGTGGCACACCCCTTTAATCCTAGCATTCCGGGGACGGGGAGGCAGACAGATATTTGTGAGTTCGAGGCCAGTCTGGTCTATAAAACTAGTTCCAGGACAGCCAGGGCTCTGTTATACAGAGAAATCCTGTCTTGACAAAAAAACCACAAAAAGAAAAAAGAAATATTTTTAATGGTTGTAGATCACTTTCAGGATCTGAGTGCTGGACTGAAAGATATGTGTCATCACTGCCCAGCTGACTTTACAATTTTTATTTTTTAAGTTTTATTGTTTCATTTAGTGTACGTGTATGTGTGTGTGTGTGTAGGTAGGTAGGTAGGTATACAAGTGTGATCCTGCTACGGTGAGCATGTTGACGTTAAAAGATGTACAGATGTACAACTTTCAAGAGTCATTTTTTTTTTCTCCTGCTGTGGGTTCAGTGAATGAACTCAGGCCATCAGACTTATGTGGCAAAGCCCTTTTATCCACTGAGACATTACACTAGCCCTTCTCCCAACCCCCACTTTTAATTTAAAAAAGCAAACCAAGCTTTTATTGCACCTTCATCTGAAACAATTATCCTGGTATTTGTTGGGAAATACAGTTGACAGTTGTGAGCTGCCATGTAGTGCTTGGTGCTGAATCCGAGTCTTCTGTAAGAACAGCAATTACTGTTCACTACCGAACCATCTCTTCAGCCTCCTTTTTTTCTTTTTTTTTTAAGCTACTAAAATCTTGATGCTCATTTAAATTCATAGTGTCATTATTTAATTTAGTATTGTTGTATAGACAGTGTCCTGAGCTGTGGGAGGATCAGTGCCTTAAAGAGTTTATATTGCATTTAATTTTTAAAAATTTCTTTTTCTTTCTTTCCCTCTCCCTCTCCCTCTCCCTCTCCCTCTCCCTCTCCCTCTCCCTCTCTCTCTCTCTCTCTCTCTCTCTCTCTCTCTCTCTTTCTTTCTTTTCCTTTTTTTTTTTTTTCATGAGACAGAGTTTCTCTGTGTAGTTCTGACTGTCCTGGAACTCACTCTGTAGACCAGGCTGGCCTGGAAATCATAAGAGATCTGTCTACCACTGCCTCTCAAGTTTCTGGAATTAAAAGTTTGAGCCACCACTGCCCAGCAATTTCTTTTTTTCCATGTGTGTGTCAGGTGAGGGGAGTGTATGTTTGTGTGTGTGTATGTGTAGGCGGAAATTTCCCTGTGCTGCGGCTGCTTCCCCAAAAACCAATATAGAGACTCAATATTGTTATTGGCTAACTCTTACCCTTAAATTAACCCATATTTCTTATTTATGATTTGCCACATGGCTTGGTACCTTTTCTCAGTATGGCATGCCCATCTATTCTCTCTGCACTGTTGTAATTTTCTCACTCTGCCTTTTTTCATCCCAGTCTCCTAAGTTTGATCGTCCTGCCTAACTTTATCCTGCTTTGCTGTAGGCCATTCAGCTTCTTTATTAACCACTGAGAGTATTACATATTCAGTGTACAGTATGTGTGTTCACATATATGTTAGTATGTGAGTGAACTTTTTTGTTGGTATGTGTGCATGTGGAGGCCTCTGAGTCACCTTAAGATGTTGTTCCTCAGGAGCCATCCGTCTGGTTCTTAGACAGGGTCTTTTGCTGGGGACCTGGGACTCCCAGTTTGGCTAGGATGACTGATGTGGGAATCATTCTGTCTCGACCTTCCAATTGCTGGGATTTCAAGTGTGCACCATCATGTGTGGCTTTATATGTGAATTTTAGGGATCAAATTCAGGTTCTTATGTTTGCATGGTAAGCTCTAGTGACTAATCTGTCTACGCAGCCCCTAGAGAATGATCTTTTTTTTTTTTTGGTTTTTCAATATGGGGTTTCTTAGCTTTGGAGCCTAGCTCTTGTAGACCAGGCTGGGACTAGCTCTTGTAGACCAGGCTGGCCTTGAACTCAAAGATATCCACCTGCTTCTGCCTCCCGAGTGCTAGGTGTAAACCAAGGGTAACCTCATAGAGCTCTGCCTGCCTTTGCCTACCAAGTGCTGGTGTTAAAGGTGTGTGCCACCATGTCTAATGCTAAAAAATATTTCTTATTAAATTTGCTCACAGAAATCTTCTCTTTGTTTCTGTTTATTTTTGCTGACAGTTTACTAGTCATATTTATAAGAACCCAGATGTTATTTTGTAGGTCTAATTTATTTGATAGGATTACCTAATCTGTTGTGTCTCCCTCTTCCTGTGGTAGGTCGAGCTGATCCAGAGTGTATGCTGGGCCACTTGCTGAGAATACTCTTCAAGAATGACGACTTCATGAATGCAGTATGTTTGCCTTTGCTTTCATCTAAAAGTTATCATCAGAAGATAGATAATCATACAGTTGTTTATTTAATAGTTTCCTGTCACCTAAAACTTTGTTAAAAATTGAGAGTAGAGTGGTTAGAATTTTCTTTTAAATTTGGTTATTGAAAAAGTAATCAAGCTGCTTTTTCAACAAAGTTCTGTTTGTGATGAAATTATTTTCTGTTTGTTTAGTGTGAACTATTGGTAAATGCTCTCAAGGTATCACTGCTTATTCTTTGGCAGGACTCTTTTGATTTAGGAATGTAAAATGTTCTTTTGGATTCCTGAATGGAAAAGTAAGAGTGATATATGTTGTATGATTCTGCACTAAAGCTGTTTGTGCTTTGGTATGTGAGTGGCTAAGGAGGTGCCTCTTGTCTGTTGTAAAGAGTAAATGAGAGCGAGAGAAGTGTGCATGTATACACACGTTATATGCACACTTCTCTCACAGCTACTGAAAGTAGCATAGCTCAAGAAATTACGGATATTAGTAGTTAGAGGTAGAAAATGAGGGGAACCAGTGTGATGGTTTATGTAAGTAAGCAATCCTAGCACTTGGCAGGCTGAGGGAGGAGAAAGATTTGAGTTTGATTGAGCTATGTAAGACCCTTTTTTCAAAATAACTCCCTCCTCAAAAGCTATGGGGATATATTCAATTCAATCCAATCCAATCAAATAAAGGAAGTTTAATAAATAAGTTTAATAAACTTATTATAAAACTTTTAAAATTTGATTGTATTGATTCCAGAACAAATAGTATTCCTTTACAGCTGTCTTAAAAATTTCAGTTATTGCTGGGCGGTGGTGATGCATGCCTTCAAATCCTAGCACTTGGGAGGCAGACAGGCGGAGTTCGAGATCTTTGTTTGAGGCCAACTTGGTCTACAGAGCGAGTTCCAGAGTTCTATGATAGGCAGAGAAAGAGAAACCCTGTCTCAAAAAAATTATTAATACTTATTGGTTATACAAGTTGATGAGATTCATTTTAATACTCAAATACATATAGTACATTGATCATGCCTACCCACCTTTTACTCCTCATTTCTCCCTTTGTTTTCCTTTCCTCTTTCTTTCCAGCTGGTGAATGCTTATGTGATGACAAGTAGAGAGCCCCCTTTAAATACTGCAGCTTGCAGACTGCTGCTGGACATCATGCCAGGTCTAGAAACTGCAGTTGTCTTTCAAGAAAAGGTACTTGATCGAAGAAAATAATCGTGTTTTTGAATCAAGTGGATCGAATTACTGTATTTGTACTTGTTACTACAGTAATTGTTAATTTTTTTCCTATTCAAGTATCAATGTATACTCTAGATAAAAAAATTCTAAAAACAGTTATTTGCATTGGGGTATACAACTGTTACCTCAGCATGGGGATGGTTGAGATAGGAGGATCAAGAGCTCAAAGTTGTATGTTTGCTAATTTGGTGTTCAAGGCCACCCTGGCCTACATAAAATCCTATCTCCCAAAGCAACAGAAGTATTTTATTTGAATAGCTACCTGCTATATGGGTGAAATAGTATTTTTCAGAATCCTAAGGTCATGTTTTAAACAGTATATTATAGTCTCATTTAAATTTTTGCTCTTTTTCCTCCTTTGTGGTAATAGAGATTAAACCCAGTTACTTTTATTAACAACACTGGAATATAGTTTTTAAAGGTGTGTGTGTGTACATGTCGAGGCATAGGCCTGTACATACACTTAGATACCAGAAGAGAGTATCAGGTGGTCGGCTATATTACAGTCCACCTGTTCCTTTGAGGATCACATTCTCTCTGCTGGACTGGAAGCAAGGGTGCCCCAGTAGTAGTCTTTTTCTTTACTCCTTTGGAGTTACAGTTATCTGTGGGATACTGGTTCTGTGGGTGCTGGGATCTGAACCTGGGTCTTCATGATTGTGCAACAAGTTCCCTCTAAAGACTGAACCATCTCCAGTCCTGCACTGAAATATTCATTAGCTTTTTTTTTTTTGTCATGGTATAGAAACCTTGGCTTTTTATTTAAGTTATGAAAATAGGTCTTTTATGAATTATACCCTTTCTTGTCCTTTACTATAGGAAGGAATTGTTGAAAATCTTTTCAAATGGGCCCGAGAGGCTGATCAACCACTGAGGACATACTCTACTGGACTGTTAGGAGGTGCTATGGAAAATCAAGACATTGCTGCCAACTACAGAGATGAAAATTCACAACTGGTAAGGACCATCTTAGAATTGTTGCACACTTGTTGCCTGAATCTGAATAGGTGTGTTCTATCAAAACATGTACTAGAACATAGTTATAGCAGTACTTTAAGATTTCTTTCCGTAGTAAAGAGTTTTGATTTTACTTTTCTTTTTTTACATTTAAACTTTTTTTTAAAATCTTGTCAGGGATCATGACATATAAATCATTCCCTATGTCTTGTTCTCATTTCTCTTCTTAAATTTTGTGCTTTGAAGATTTTGAAATATGTAGCAAATTGGAAAAAATTTTAGTGAATATTTGAATCTGTACCAGTTGAATGGATTATTAACATTTTTTTTGGACTCATTGTTAGTTTACTTATCTACCTTCCATTTACCTACTATTCTAAATTTTATTTATTTATTTTTTTTTTAAAATACTTATTTATTATGTATACAATATTCTGTCTGTGTGTATGTCTGTAAGCCAGAAGAGGGCACCAGACCTCATTACAGATGGTTGTGAGCCACCATGTGGTTGCTGGGAATTGAACTCAGGACCTTTGGAAGAGCAGGCAATGCTCTTAACCTCTGAGCCATCTCTCCAGCCCCTATTCTAAATTTTAAAAGAAATGCAATTCAGATTGAAATCCAGATACACCCTCCCTTTTATTTTTGTTTTTGCTTTTTGAGACAAGGTTTTCTGTAGCTTTGTAACCTATTCTGGAACTTGCTCTGTAGACCAAGCTGGCCCTGGACTCACAGAGATCCGCCTGCCTCTGCCTTTCCAGTGCTGGGATTAAAGGCGTGCGCTATCACCACCTGGCCACAAACCCTTTTTTTAGTGTAGTTTCATTCTTTTTGCTTTGCTATTCCCTCCTCTTTATTTTTTGGGTTTTTTTTTTTTGTTGTTGTTGTTTGTTTATTTTCTTTCTGCTTGCTTCAGACTTCAGAAGTTCTTCTCCTTCAGTACCCCAAGTGCTGAAATTATAGGCATGTACCACTGCACTCAAGTAAGCATAGAACCAAGTTTTAGTATTGGCTCTAAAAATAAGTACTAGAAGGTTTAAAAAGGCAAACTTGGAAATTAGATTATGTAGTTGCTAGTGACATACAATGTGTAGTCAGTAAGTTTTTGAAATCTTTAGTTTTGATTTTCAAAGTCAATTAAAAGTTTAGCTTCTGCTTTTTTTAAGTGTGATGCATAACCTAGTCTACCTTGGCCCCAAATTGTGTGTTTTATGTGCAGATCTTCTGGTTTGGGTTTTCTAGGAAAAAACCACAGACATACATTTTAAAATAGACCTCTTTATTGTTTGTTTGTTTTTTTGAGACAGGGTTTCTCTGTGTAACAGCTCTGGCTGTCCTGGAGTGTACTCTGTAGATCATGCTGGCCTCGAACTCACTGAGATCCACTTGCTTCCTGAGTGCTGGCATTAAAGGCATGGTCCACTACACCCAGTTTAAAATAGACTTTTAGTCCTAACTTCACCAAATTTTAGCAATCAAATCAACATATTTATCAAATCTTTACTATTCCCTGGTGTTGGGTTAACTGCATGAGTATTGAGTTCTCTCTCCTATTTTTAAAAGGTTTATTTATTATGTATACAGTGTTCTGCCTGCTGTGTGCCTGTAGGCCTGAAGAGGGCACCAGATCTCGTTACAGATGGTTATGAGCAGGGAATTGAACTCAGTACGTCTGGAAGAGCAGCCAATGCTCTTAACCACTGAGCCATCTCTCAATTGAGATGAGTTTTCTTTAACAGGAAATAATAATATATTAATGAGCTGTTTGTGGTGGTATGTGCCTATAAATCTTAGCATTTGAAAGGCAAAGGAAGAGTGAAACTCTACCTCATAAAATAAGCCAAAAGAAAATAATTATTTAATAAGAATCATGAGCCGGGCGATGGTGGTGCACACCTCTAATCCCAGCACTCAGAAGCAGAGGCAGGTGGATCTCTTTTGAGCTTGAGGCCAGCCTGGTCTACAGAGTGACAGCCAGAGATACACAGAGAAACCCTTTCCCGAAAAACCAAAAGAAAAAAAATTATGTTCATAAAATTCAGAATAAATAACTTCTTTTACTCAAATATTTGTTGCTAGGTGGCAATAGTGCTTCGAAGACTGAGAGAGCTACAACTTCAGGAAGTGGCTTTGCGGCAGGAAAGCAAGCGTCCTAGTCCACGGAAGCTTTCATCCGAACCGCTTTTGCCTCTAGATGAGGAAGCTGTAGATATGGACTATGGTGACATGGCTGTAGATGTTGTGGATGGAGAGCAAGAAACTTCTAGAGATATGGAGATCTCCTTCCGTCTTGATTCAAGTCACAAGACCAGTAGTAGAGTGAACTCAGCAACTAAGCCTGAGGACGGAGGACTGAAGAAGAACAAGTCTGCAAAGCATGGCGACAGGGAGAGCTTCAGGAAGGCCAAGCAGAAGTTGGGTTTTTCATCTTCTGACCCAGATCGTGTGTTTGTTGAGCTGTCTAATAGCAGCTGGTCAGAAATGTCCCCCTGGGTGATTGGCACCAATTATACCCTCTATCCTATGACTCCTGCTATTGAGCAGAGACTTATTCTCCAGTATCTGACCCCTCTAGGAGAGTATCAGGAGGTAAGTTATTAGGATAAGGTCCTATTTTGGGACTAGTATGGGGCTATTATATTTATCTTTAGGGCATTATATGGGTATATCTTACCCACTGATACACTTTTAACTCCATTCCAGAAAGTTCTTCATCTCATTAAGGTCTTATGCAGGTCATTCCTGATAAAGGTTAGTTTGATATAGATTTATTTATGTAAACATATGGTATGTGAATATATGTCTTAGCGTTTCTGTTGCTGTGAAGAAGAGATTCTATGACGACGGCAACTCATATAAAAGAAAACATTTAATTGGAGCTGGCTAACAGTTTCAGAGGTTTAGTCCATTATCCTCATGACAGGAAGCATGGTGGCATGCAGGCAGACATGGTGCTAGAGAGGAAGTTCAGAGTTCTACATCTGAGTTGTCAGGCAGCATGAAGTGAACTGGTTTGAGATTCTGAGTCCGCAGAGCACCCCCAACCCCTGGTGACACATTTTTCTAACAAAGTCACACCTCCTAATAGTGTCACTCCCTATGAACCAAGTATTCAAACACATGAGTCTGGGCCCATTTCTAGTCAAACCACCACCACATATGAACATATTCTTCATGAGGGGTGTGTGATTGTTTTTTAAAAAAAATTTTCTCTTAATTTTCTTTTTATATATTCATTGTGGTTTCATTTCTTTAATAGTCTTCATTCATAAAATACAGGGAATGTGAAAAAGCCACAATTTAATTCTTATTTTTTGGTTCTTATTTCAGTTACTTCCTATATTCATGCAACTTGGATCACGAGAATTGATGATGTTTTATATTGATCTGAAACAGACTAATGATGTCCTTCTTACTTTTGAGGCACTCAAGGTAAAATTTGCAAAAATACTAGTTTTTGTTATTACTTGATGTTTATGAAGCTCATGTTAAAGGTGGTTAGTACAGCAGTACTGGCCAGCCCTATGTGATTTCTCAGTACTTGAAAATAGTTTGTCTCCGAAGAACTGAAGTTTCATTTATTTACTTTTGTGACAGGGTCTCAGTCTGTGGCACAGGTTAGCATGGAACTCATTATGTCTAGTCCAAGTTGGCCTCAAACTTACAGCAGTTCTCTTGTCTCAGCCTCTTTGGTGTTGGGATTACATTTGCCTGGCTTTACATTTTAAATTTTAGTTATTTTGATTAAGTTAACCTTCATGTCACCAGTGTGCATCAAACAGTAGTATAGCCATATATTGTTGAAGTGGAATTGAAATGAGTAAATTTTTCTTTTAGTCCCTAGACATTTTAACTTTGGATGAGATCAGACAGAATTGGAGTAATATATGGGAGTGGGGTTTGTGTTTGTGTGTTTCTGTCTGTCATTCTGTCTGTTTCTATCTGTGTCTGTTTAAAAAGTGTACTGAGTACCTTGAACGGTGAAATGGGACTGGAGGTTGGAGCTGTGTCCAGTGGCCGAGAAATACTACATTCAGTTATAACACTGGTTTTGAACAAGATGCTATTGGATAGTGACTTTGGATGGCTGTTTGCTTATTCTCTTTGGAATTGCAATGGATATTATCATCCATCTGTTTCTTTAAAAAGTTATAAAAGGGACAAAAGAATGAAATATCTATGAACAAGGAAAAACTTAAAAGATCCTTCTTAGAAACAAAATTGGAGCTGGAGAGATGGCTCAGCAGTTAAAATACCAAGTTTGGTTTTCAGAACCCCTATTTGGCAACTCATAACTGCTTGTAACTCCAGTTCCAGGATATCTGTTGTTCTCCTGGGCACCCACATACTATCTTACATACACCCCCCCTTCCCCCCCCCCCCGCCTGACACACACAAAGAAATCCTGGTGTATCATTTTATTCTAAAGGATGATTCAAGTTATGTAAGAGAAAGAACAGAAAGGAACATTCTGATAGATACAAAACGGGTTAAAAGACAATTGTGGCTGGTTATGGTGGCGCACACCCTTAATCTCAGCACTCAGGAGGCAGAGGCTGGCAAATCTCTGAGTTTGAGGCCAGCCTGGTCTACAGAGCGAGTTCCAAGCCCAGACTATCAAAATAGAAAGAAAACAGACTGCTGACAGGGTGAGGTGAAGAGCGTTTGTAGGTGGTGGGGACTCAAGTAAAGCTAGGTTTCTTGACACACATTAAGCCTGTTTATTCTGTTTTACCACCTTTTGTGATGGCGAATTATCATGGTCTGGTAGCGGCATTATGAGAAAACCATCCATGTGGCATGAGTTACTGGGAATGGATATCTAGTTTAGCTGCTTCTTGAGGGAAGAACTGGGGGGAAGAATAGTAGAGGTCTTTATGACAAACAAAGGATAATGAAGGAAAGGAATTGAGTTTTAGTAAGGGTTAGTTGAGCTCTAGGTGTTGAGAACTTCTGAATGGGGTAGATGGATACCTGTTAATGGTGGTGCCATTGACTTTTATCTCTTCAAGTATGTAATTGCAAACTTGTATTGTCTGTTGTGGAAACAGGAGGGGGAGCTCTAGACCTCCTGAGGCCCTGTCTTTGAGGCTCCTGGGTTCAGAAATATGAAGAACATCCCACTTTTGTTGGACACTTTGTCCTTAAAATTGTGCAGGTCATTCCACCCTGGGAGACTAGTAGGAATTGAGCAGCAAATTAACAAAACTTAAACATTAGAATTTTAACTGGGTGTTGTGCTGCATTATTGTAACCCCAGCTGTGAGGAGGCGGTTGGTTCAAGGCTAGTAGGATGCCCTATCTAGGGCCAGTGAGATGGCTCAGCAAGTTAGGGCCAAGCCTGATGACCAGAGTTTGATCTCGGGAAACCACATGGTGGAAGGAGAAAACCAATTCTTGCAAGTCAAGTTGTTCTCTGACCTCCACATGTAACGCCATAGCTACTCATAGAATAAATAAATCTAATAAAATGTTTAATTTTGAGACAGGGTTTCTTTGTGTAACTGACTGTCCTGGAACTTGCTCTGTAGACCAGACTGGACTCAAACTCAGAGATCACCTGCCTCTGCCTCCTGAGGGCTGGGATTAAAAGCATGTGCCACCACAGCTTGGCCAAAGATTTAATTTTTAAAAATGCATTCTGATACAGCAGAACAACAATAACAACAACAAAACTCTGCCACTTTTGATTCTTTGCTTAAGGTTCTTCTTTGGGATTCTGTAATGCCAGCACTTGAGAGGTGGAGACCAGCTTGGGATACAGAGTGAAACCTTGTCTCAGAAAGTTTTTTTTTAATTGTTTGGGGTTATATTGAAAATAAAAGTAAAAGAAAAATTTCTGGACTTCATAAAAATCAGTGACTGAACTTGAATTAGAACACTGAGCTGATTATATATGAAGAATTAAATTGTCAAGGTTAGCAAAAGTCTACTCAGGAAACATGAAAAAATGATTGTAAAATTGTGCCATTGCTTTCAGCCAGGTTTATTATTTTCACCCTTTGTGTTTGTGGGTACTAGGAATTTAGGGCCTTGAAAATGCTACCAGCTCTTTTAACTTTCTGTTTTGAGACATGGTCTCACAACCTCTTGGACTTGAAGTTGTGGTTCTCCTGTCTTAGCCTCCTAAGGTGCTAAGATTACAGGCATGCCCTGCTTCGTGTGTCTTACTTTTTGTTTGTTTTTGTTTTCTTTGTTTAGTGGGAGAAGGGCTTATTTTGGCTTACAGTTTGAAGGAATAAAATATAATCAGTCCATCATGTAGGGAAGGCAAAACAGCTCCTTGGTAGCAGAAATGTATAGCTGGTCTTTTCATCTCCTCACATCTTTATTTCAAGACAGGGTTTCTCTGTAGCTTTGGAGCCTGTCCTGGAACTAGCTCTTATAGACCAGGCTGGCCTCGAACTCACAGAAATCTGCCTGCCTTTGCCTCCCGAGTGCTGGGATTAAAGGCGTGCACCACCACCGCTGGGCACCATCCCCTTACATCTTGGCAAAAGAAGAAGTAGAGGTTTGTTTTTTTTTTGTTAGAAAAAGAAAACAGGTTTATTTATTTCATATCCTACAAGGGTGGGCAGTAACAAGAATACTGCAGATAGCCCATTTCATGTTTTTAACCTGTTGCAGAGGATATAGCTCACTGGTATAGCTCATGTTTAGCCGGTACCCAGTTCTATTCCTACCCTGCCTCCCTACTCCCATGGGTCCTGGAAAGTTGAATACCTTTCTGTGTTAGGAAGGAAAAGGGGGATGCTGTAGAATTTTAAGCCGTTCTTTTTCTTTCCCTTCTTTTCTTCCTTTTTCTTTTTTTCTTTTTTCTTTTTTTCGAGACAGGGTTTCTCTTTGTAGCCTTGGCTGTCCTGGAACTTGCTCTGTAGACCATGCTTGCCTCACAGAGATCCACCTGTCTCTGCCTCTCTAATTCTGGGATTAAAGGCATGCGCCACCACTGCCTGACCTGGCCTCCTTTCTGTTTTCTTTCTCCCATCTTTCCTTTTTCCCTTCTCCTTTCTCTCTACTCTAGGTTTTTTTTTTTTTTTTTTTTTTTTTTTTTTTTTTGAGATGGTGGTTTTGTACTTATGACTCTATAGAAGCTAATATTATGCTAAGACATTTGTGATGTTTTTGGTTATTCTACTGTAACATGTGTCCTTACTGTTTAGCACCTAGCATCTCTCCTGCTCCATAACAAATTTGCCACAGAATTTGTTGCACATGGTGGAGTACAGAAATTACTGGAAATTCCTCGTCCTTCTATGGCTGCAACTGGTGTATCCATGTGCTTGTATTACCTGTCCTACAACCAGGATGCTATGGAAAGAGTAAGTCTAGTCCATTCAGGTGATGAGAATGTGTTTGATGGGGACCATCTCTTTAAAGCAGCACATTCACAGATGAATGTTTAGATAAGAAGAAAGGAATAGTTGAAAAAATGAAATTCTTATGAAAGACTTGAGGAATGTGAATGTATATCTTCATAAACCATCCTAAAATGTAAAATTATTTAGAAAATTTTAACTCTACTGAGAAAGTGCAGGACAGATGTTCCACAAGCTTTATTTGCTTTTTTGATTTCTATGGCGTTATGATTAGTAGCCAGGCACTTTTCATTTGTGTCTCAGTAGAATTGTATTATATTTTAAAGTCAGTTTATTATATAAACAGGTGATGCTTTATGTATGTTAAATAATTTGTGATGGAGATAGTAAACTAATTTCAGCTGTTCTCATTCTTAGTTTGAGTATTGTTTTTCCATTAAGTCTTTCATGTTAGTGATCGTTTTTAAAAGTGAGTGGGTTGTACATTTGGAAAGTGATGGTTTCTCAGGGTATCTCTAGGAGGTGGCTTACCGTTTCTATACAAGGATCATTTTTCTCATATTGTGTATTGTACTTTTTTTTTTTTTTGAGACAGGGTTTTTCTGTGTAATAGTCCTAGCTGTCCTGGAACTAGCTCTTGTAGACCAGACTGGCCTCGAACTTACAGAGATCCGCCTGCCTCTGCTTTTTGAGTGCTGGAATTGAAGGCATGTGCCACCACCACCCGGCTCTGGTTGATTTTTTTAAGTTAAGCTGGTGATTGTCTTGACTGTTGTCTTTGTCTTTGTTCATTTATTAAGAATACTGTAATAATTAAAATTTTACGTTTTGTGAATATTAAACTATTTATATGCACAAAGCTAATTATGGCTAAAATATAGAAAAAAGTACCAAGCAAACCTTGGGGATGTTTTATAATTTGTTGTTTAATTCATAGACGGTATAGACCTGTATGAATCAGTGGAGCAGCAGATACTACATATGATGAACTCAGGTTCATCAGTAGGCTCAGACATTTATAAGAATGTCTTTGCTGGGCATGGTGGCACATGACTTTGATTCTTGTACTTGGGAGACAGAGGCAGGTGGATCTCTGTGAGTTTGAGGCCATTCTGGTCTATGTAGTGAGTTCCAGGCCAGCTAGGGCTACAGAGTGAGACTATTTAAAAAGAAAACAAAACAAAAACAACAACAACAAAAAAACAGTCCTTAACTTCTGTGTCTTCATAATTGTTAAGCAAGATGTTAATACTTTATGCTCTGAGTCATTTAGAAGCTTTAAATGATATTTTTTTGGCTCTTGGTAAATATAGGTTTACTTAATTAATTTAGGTAGTTTTCTGGTTTGGAATGGATTATGTTCTAGACCTGACTTAGAATGATCACTGTTTTCTATAAACATCTCTACCTACACAGTTGAATTTTTCATCCCTTTTAAACAAACCTTTGCTCCAAATGTTAAAAAATAGATTTTATTTATTTATTTATTTACTTTTTTTGTTTTTTGTTTTTTTTGCAGGTTTGCATGCATCCCCACAATGTTCTATCTGATGTGGTGAATTATACCCTGTGGTTAATGGAATGTTCTCATGCTTCAGGATGCTGCCATGCTACAATGTTTTTCTCAATTTGCTTCTCGTTTCGGGCTGTCTTGGAGCTCTTTGACCGTTATGATGGTCTTCGTCGCCTGGTGAACTTGGTGAGGTTCTTCCACTAGCTCTTCAGTTAGCTATAGGGGTGTCCTCTTTGTTTCTGCTATCCTGAAAGGCATCATGTAGAAGACAGAAAATTTCCTTTTGGTTGTTTGGATCAAGGTTTCATGTAGCCCAATCTGGCCTTAACTTGCTGTATAGCCAAGAAGGACTTTGAACTACCATCTCTCCTGTTTCTTATTTCTCAGTGCCGGAATCAAAGGTATCATTGCACCTAGTTGGGTGTATTTCTGATGGGCATTTTGGGCTTTGGTGGTATATATATTTTTTATATATGAGTTTTTTCTTTCTGTCTTTTCTCTTTTTTTTCTGGTTTGTTTTGTTTTGTGGGTTTTTTTTTTTTTTTTTTTTTTTTTTTTTTTTTTTTTTTTTTTTTTTTTGGTGCTGAGGATTGAACCCAAGGTGCCATACATATTTTACTATACTATTGAACTGCTGCACCCAGCCCTGTTCTCTTGTCTCTGGTGGTTGGAGTTTACTATGCCATTGTAGCCTTTATGTATGTATGTATTTACCCAGTAATTTTGTAGTAATTTTGCTGTGATCACCTTAATTTTTTTCTTATCTTTTTTTGCTTTTGTGAGAAAAGGTCTCCCTATGTAGCCTTGTTTGGAACTCCTTTTGTAACCATGCTGACATTGAACTTCTATTGATTTTTCTGGCTCTGCTTCTCAAGTGCTGGGAGCTGGATTGCAATTGTGGGTTACCACACACTACAACTGGTTAATTTTGACCAATGGCAACAACTTTAGACTAGTATATCTTTGTTTTCCTTTTCTTGTTAATTTTTTAAAAGATTTTATTTTATGTGCGTTTGTGTTTTGTTTGCATTCATGTCTGTGTGAGGGTGTTGGATCCCCTGGAACTGAAGTCACAGACAGTTGTGAGCTGCCATGTGGTGCTGGGAATTGAACCCAGCTCCTCTGGAAGATTAGCCAGTGTTCTTAACCACTGAGCCATCTCTCCAACCTCCCTTTTTTAAAAATTTTAAGGCAATTTCTCTGTAGTTCAAGTTAGCTTTGAATTTTCTTTGGAACTTAGTATTTTCATGCCTCAGTCTCTCAAGTGTTGTAGTATAAGAATATACTACCATATTGCATCTTCTCTATATATTTTAATATGATTAGAAGCTCCCATTTTTCTTTCATATGACTGTTAGCATGTTGTATATATGGATATACTTGTCAGTATTGTTGAATGTAAACATTTACCAAAATCTTTTTTATCTTTTTACTTTTCTCTTCTGTGTGCTCTTTCCCCATCTACTTTGCAATCTTACTCCTGTTTACTAATAGATCAGTACTTTGGAGATTTTAAATTTGGAAGACCAGGGTGCACTTTTGAGTGATGATGAAATATTTGCTAGCCGCCAAACAGGCAAACACACCTGCATGGCTCTGCGCAAGTATTTTGAGGCTCACCTGGCCATTAAATTGGAACAAGTCAAGCAGTCACTGCAGAGGACTGAGGGTGGTATTCTTGTTCACCCTCAACCTCCATACAAGGTAAGAGAATAGTCAT
Organism: Arvicola amphibius; assembly: GCF_903992535.2. Classification (NCBI taxonomy): domain Eukaryota; kingdom Metazoa; phylum Chordata; class Mammalia; order Rodentia; family Cricetidae; genus Arvicola; species Arvicola amphibius. Next base: position 173,143,533 of record NC_052049.1, read on the forward strand.
TTATTTATTTAATTTATTTTTGAGGCATGATGTTTTAGAGTTAATTATTGCTATGATGAAAAAGCATGACCAACACAACTTTGGGAGGAAAGAGTTTTATTGGCTTAGGGTTCATAGGTTCATATCACTGTTCATCATCAAAGGAAGTCAGGGCAGGAACTCAAATGGTAGGAACCTGAAGGCAGGAGCTGATGCAGAGACTACTGAAGAATGCTGCTTACTGGCTAATGTCTGGAAATTGGTTTGTGGACAAAGATTCTCTTTTGCTACAATATAATTGTAGTTTTTATCTATTTGAGAAATTTTCTGCTTATACAGATGAGACATATGGTAGACTTCTGTTTTAAATGCCTGGAAACACCATGAATGATTAGCCAGTACCAAAGGTCCATATGAGTCATGCCACCATAAAAACCAGTTTTCCTTTGCTGCCTGTTACAGGTTAGGCCATTATGGACATTGCTTTGTCTTTGTTGCCCATTATGATAACTATAATCACCTTACTTTTGGCATTTTAGTGCTGCCACCTGGCCCCTGCTACTTTGAGGCTCAATTTAACCTGCATTTAATTCATCCAGCTGAGTAACAGCATCTCCAGCCCTAAGGTCTGGCACAAGGGAAAGAGTGACAGCAGAGCTCTGCAAATGGAGTGGTGCCCCCACCATTTTGCATCTCTTAGTGAAGAGCATATCTTCTGGGCCCTCCAATATGGAGGATTAGATTTTAGACAGTGTATCTACTCTAGCATTGCAATTTTCTTGAGCCTTTAAATCTCTTCATATGTTGGAGGAGGCCACTTGTTGGTTCCCGGCTGCTCAGCCCCAAGATAATCTCACAGAAACTGTGTTATTTAAATCACTTTTTCGCCCATTAGCTAACTCTTTCATTTTTTATTTTTTATTTTTTTTGATTTTTCGAGACAGGGTTTCTCTGTGGCTTTGGAGCCTCTCCTGGAACTAGCTCTTGTAGACCAGGCTGGCCTCGAACTCACAGAGATCCACCTGCCTCTGCCTCCCGAGTGCTGGGATTAAAGGCGTGCGCCACCACCGCCCGGCTTAGCTAACTCTTATATATTAATTTAACCCATCTCCATTAATCTGTGTATCTCCATGTGGCTGTGGCTTACCGGTAACGTTCCCAGCATCTGTCTCTGGCAGGGCTATATGGCTTCTCTCTGACCTGTCTCCTTTCTCCCAGCATTCAGTTTATCTACGCCTATCTACCCTATCAGGCTAAACCAGTTTCTTTATTGACCAGTGGTATTTGCAGCATACAGAGGGGAATCCCACATCACCTCCCCTTTTCTGTTTTAATGAAAAGGAAGGTTTTAACTTTAACATAGTAAACTTACATATAAAAAAAACAGGTATCAAGCAAGAATTACAGTTACAGGGGGCTGGAGAGATGGCTCAGAGGTTAAGAGCACTGGCTGCTCTTCCAGAGGTCCTGAGTTCAATTCCCAGCAACCACATGGTGGCTCACAACCATCTATGAGATCTGGTGCCCTCTTCTGGCATGTAGGTATACGTGCAGACAGAACATTGTATACATAATAAATAAATTTAAAAAAAAAAGAATTACAGTTACAATATTTATCTACTTTATATATTTTATCATATCTAAGGAAAACTATAAGTATAACCATTTATTCTTCAACTCCATCAGAGACTCCAGAAGGGTATAATATTACCTAAGTAAACAGGAAGTGCATTGTAAGTAACTTCCAAAACTCTAGAAATGATAGAGACATTCTGCTGCCTGGACAGTCACTCAAAGTTCTTCTGTACTGTTGGGGCATCCATCTTTAGCCTATGGGCCCATAGTATCCAGCAGACTTTTCCTTGAAGCGGGAAATTTTAAAGACAGTTCCGTCTGTATTGGCAGTTTGTCAATCACTTTCTTCTGTGTACTACAGAATGTCTGGCAGACTCTTTCATGAAGTAGGAACCCCAAAGGACCATCTCACCTTTAGGCAAGTTCAGCAGTCATTTCTCTGTGGGTCCTGCATGTCCAGTTCATCAAGCAGTACAAGCAAGAGCTGTCTCCTGCCCAGATGGCCAATAAACTCCATAAGGAGTCTCTTCAGTGCCTATCTTCCTCTTGAAGTAATTGGTGCTGCTAGGAACTGATGTGTCTCATTGTCATGAAAAGTTCTAAATGCTTAAAACATTTTAAATGCCATATTCTGTAGTCCTTGAAAAGTTTGAAGAATGCCTATCCATCTGAAATACATATATGTCCCTCTAGAAAATCTAACTAACATGACTACAAGCTTGACCATTATAGATGATTATTTATTAACCTATATTTCTTAATTATACATTATATTTTTAAATGAGCTGCATACACAATACCTTAATCAAACAGAAACATACATATAACAAAACCGAACTTAAATTTGTATCAGTAAACCAAAATCCATACCAATGCAAATTTCTGTAGCATATCCCCCTTTAAATGTAAACAAACATTTATAGACACTATTTGGGGATATGGGCATAATTGTCTCCAAACTACCTACTGCTTTTTGTTGGCCAAAGTAATTTTTGGGGGTGTTCATGGCAACCTTTTGGGGTGTCTTAGTACATCAAACCACATTAGTCTGGAAGAGATCCACAGGTTCTCATCCTCTGTGGAAACAGAAGAACAACCTCTTTACCAAAGCAACATATCCTTCGACTCAAATTTTGAAATCAAGATACCTTTAAAGAATATATGTTGGTTTTGCTTAGCAGCCCATTCAATGAAATGTCTCTCTGTACTTAGCTCCTTCACAGTCAAAAAGTTCGTAGAAAATACAATAATATACATAATCCAGACTCTCTGCTTATTATTTTTTACTCTATTATTTTTTAATATTTATTATCTTTATACTCCTTTTAATCTACAACTGTCTATACTCTGTCTCTTTAAAGTCTTTACCTTTTTTTAAAAAAAAAAAACATTTACTTCTTTTTTCTTTTTCTTTTCTCTCCCAAGCCTACATACATTTATCCAACAATGTGGTTCATTTAGTGGTCTTTTTTTTTTTTTAATCTGAATCTGTCTTTATTGTGTATCTGTAATTACTTTCTGACCAGAAGTGCTTCTTAAAATGCTTCTTACAAACTTTAGCGGCGCCATTGCTAGGGGAAATACTGCACTGCTTCCTTGCGCCGCCCAGTCCAGCATCGTGGAGCTGTTTGCTGCCTCTGAGAGCCTTGCTCACAGCCCTATTTTTAGGCACACAGCCAGTTTATATTGCCATTAGGCAAGTTGTAGAACTGTTCACAAACCTCATTTAAATGCTTAGCCTCCTGAAAGAGCCAGAGGTCGCACTGGCAGCATGACCCAGAAAGCTGGCATTTCAAAATGTCACAGCTTTTTTCTGCTACTGCTGAATCAGGAAGACCTTAAAAGGTCTTAAACTCTCTTAAAGGAGTTGCTGCTTACTCTGTTCTCTTGTGTCTAGGATTCCTTTTTAAGCTTTCTCAGATTTTAAGTGGTTTAGTTAGCCACGTTGGTGCCAGTTTGTTGTTATGAGGCTGTTAGTTTGTTTCCCTACTGTCTGGCAGCTCATACTAGAAATAACCACACAGAAACTGTATTATTTAAATCACTGCATAGCCCATTAGCTCTAGCTACTTATTGGCTAATTCTTACATATTAATTTAACCCATCTCCATTAATCTGTGTATCTCCACGTGGCTGTCACTTATCCGGTAAAGTTCCCAGCATCTGTCTCTGGCAGGACTATATGGCTTCTCTCTGACCTGTCTCCTTTCTCCCAGCATTCAGTTTGGTTTTCCCCGCCTATCTACCCTATCAGGCCAAACCAGTCTCTCTATTAACCAATGGTATTTACAGCATACAGAGGGGAATCTTACACTTCATAGTCACTAAGCCAAGGGATATCAGGCATCACCAACTCCTTTTTGATAGGCTATCATTGGACTGATGCTTCAGCCAACCATTTAAATATACTTTTGTTATCTTTTGTTCGATTGTTTTGTTTTTGTTTTTTTAATACAGGGTTTCTTTGTGTGACTGTGGCTGTCCTGGAACTAGCTTTGTAGATCAGGCCGGCCTTGAACTCACAAAGCTTTGCCTGCTTCTGCCTTGTTGGTGCTGAGATCAAAGGCGTGCTTCACCACTGCCCGGCATTTTGTCACCCTTTTAAACTTTGAACTTTCCATATCAAACCTAGACTCTACCCAGTGGACCCTTACAAATAAACTCAGCCCAGTCTAGTATTATGTTCATTCCACAACTTTAAAATCTATTTACACACATACTCCCCAGACTTCTACTTGAATGAATTAGCAAACTCATTGAGCTCTTTAGTAGTGTAGTGTGCTTCCTCATGGACTATATACTTTCTGTCTCCAATCTATGAGCTTGCTTAGCTTTTAGTCTGGTTATAGGTCTAGAAGCAACTATTGGTGGGCTCTGAGGGACATCAGTACTGGCATCTTCAGGGTAAGTCAGTGCTGGTTTAGCAGGTAACAAAGTGTTGATTTCCTTAGTTAAAGTAGGAAAAGGCAAGTATTTCAGTGGGTGGGAGTATATCTGTTGAGGGTGGAGAGACTGCTCCCTCAGGTGAGATAAACTCTTGAGAATCATCTGAGGGTTCAAAGTTTTCAGCTTCAGTAGGGTCCTTCTATATTAATTTTCTGGGAATTAATTCTCTTTGTAATTCAGCCAGTCAAATAATAAGTGCTTTTGTTTGACTTTCCAAACTTAAGCTTTGTGGCTGCTGGAGAGATTTCCTTCCAGGGCACACTAGAAACCTTTAGTGTGTACATCTGGAGCTGGTCAGTTTCATCATATTGCTGTCCTTCACTGTATTCTTTCATGCTAGAAGTTAGTTACTGTTGTCATAGAGCTTATTCTTATCCTTTGCCAGTTTATCCAGAGATGCTAGGAACAACCAGCTTTTATCATCATTTTTCTTATTTTTCCACACACTGTCAAAAGTCTTGTTTTTGTTTTTGTCTTCTTTGTGTTGTCCTGGCTGTTCTGGAACTTGCTCTGGAAACCAGGCTAGCCTTGAACTCACAGAGATCTGCTTGCCTCTGCTTCCTGAATATTAGAACTAAAGACATGTCCCACCACTGCCCAACTTCAACAGTTTTATGTAGAGTCACCAAATCCATTGCTTCTCAGGATAGGTGAATAATTAAATGCATTTGTCTCCTTAAGTTTGTAAACTAGGTCACACTGGGGTTTTAATACTCTCCAAGCTTCTAAGAGAGGCTTCAGTAACTGGAGGGGCTACAATAACAGTAGGCAATGGCAAATTGGAAAGCCTCTTCCAGATCCTTAAAAAATCATCCTTGGCTGGGTGGTGGTGGTGCACACCTATAATCCTAGCACTCAGGAAGCATAGGCAGATGGATTGCTTTGCTCTAGGCTAGTCTGGTCTATTGAGTTCCAAGATAGCAAGGGATATACAAGGGAAATCCTGTCTTCGGAAAACTAAAACCCAAACAAAACAACAAAAAACCCACATCATTTTACTTCTGTTGCTCTAGAACCACTTCTGGTACCAAAATCTTTGATCAGGGTTCTCAGGAAGAATAGAATTTATAGAATGAACTCTCTCTCTCTCTCTCTCTCTCTCTCTCTCTCTCTCTCTCTCTCTCTCTCTCACACACACACACACACACACACACACACAAACTTATTAGACTGGCTTAACAGTCTGGTCCAGCTCATCCAACAATGTCTGTATACCAACATAATTTCCAAAATTCCAGTAGTCCATGAAGTTGGATGTCTCAGGTGGTCTTCAGTATATGACAGATTCCTGAAGAAGTAGGCTATAATGCTAATAAGGAATGGTCTTGGCCAGAGAGAGCAAGATCTAGCAGGCAAAGAGCAAAAGCTTCCTTTTTCCATGTTCTTTATATAGGCTGCTGGCAGAAAGTGTGGCCTAGATTAAAGGTGGATCTTATCATCCTGACTGAACTAAAGGTGTATCTTCCAACTTTAAAAGATCTGTATTAAAAGTGGTTCTTCCCACTTAAATGTTTTAATGAAGAAAAAATAAAATCTCTCATAGGTTTGCTAGGCTGATTGGATTTTTGTTAATTCCAGATGCAGTTAAGTTGACAACCAAGAATGACTACCACAAGGTCTCTGTTAGTAAACCAGGCTGACCTAGAACTCAGAGAACTATTTACGCCTTTTACGCACTGGGCCATTTCTGAGTGCCTTCTAAATGTACCACCATAGCCAGTTTCTATTCTTTTATTTCTTGTTTCTTTGTTGGGGAATCAAAAACAGGGTCTCATACGTGTCAGATTAGTGCTGTAAAACTTAACTACATCCTGACCCAGGACACAGTCTTAAAAATTAATACAACTTGGGGCTGGAGAGATGGCTCAGAGGTTAAGAGCATTGCCTGCTCTTCCAAAGGTCCTGAGTTCAATTCCCAGCACAACCATATGGTGGCTCACAACCATCTGTAATGAGGTCTGGTGCCCTCTTCTGGCCTGCAGGCATACACACAGACAGAATATTGTATACATAATAAATAAGTAAATATTTAAAAAAATTAATACAACTTGCAGCAGTTCCAGGTTTGAAATCACATCTGAGACTAGTGTCATGTCTGTAGGACGTATAGTTTTGCATTTTACCTTCCCTATATGAAAGCAGAACAATTAAAAGTGGAGGTAATAGATGAATTTCAAAGACCTTTTTGTTCCCACTTATAAGTCACTGCTATTCTGGCACGCTAAAACTAAAGGGACTCAAGTATGAGTAAAACTGCTTGCTTTTGTGAAAACTGCAGAATTTTGTTTGGGAAAGATGTATCCATAACTCTAGCTCTCTGTCATTTTGGAACTTATTTGATCGGTTTCAGATCAAGATGAATGTCTGCATGTTTCAAAAATTGCAAGTTGAAGAGATACCTGTTTCTTGGTGCTACTTTCTCAGCTTTCTTAAGTATGCACAAATCAACTTTTTTTTTTAAATATATGTGCCATCACAAAGTACTAAGCATTATGTAATGTAGTATTGTTTTACATATGGACTGGTGACTCAGGAATTGTGGAAATTGAAAGCTTTTATTAAAATCTTTGGGCAAACACTGAGAAAGTAGCAGATAGATGATGCAATTTTGTATTATAATGCATACCTCTCTTTATAGGCGTGCTCATACACTCATGAGCAGATTGTGGAAATGATGGAGTTTTTGATAGAATATGGCCCAGCTCAGCTGTATTGGGAACCTGCTGAAGTCTTCCTTAAGCTTTCGTGTGTGCAGCTCTTGCTACAGCTTATTTCCATTGCCTGCAATTGGAAGACCTATTACGCAAGGTGGGACTAGAAATTTCGCATGAAGTTCAGTATTTACATAATACATGTTTAACAAGCTTTTGTTAAGGTGAAGTTTTAAACTAGACTCTGAAAGAAGTAGGTTAAGTATGAAAGTGTTTGTTGTTGTTGTTGTTGTTGTGTGGTGGTGGTGCATGTCTTTGTTTCCATCACTTGGCAGACAGAGGCAGGCAGATCTCTGAGTTCCAGGCCAGCCTACTGTACAGAGTGAGTTCCAGCACAGCTAGGGCTACACAGAGAAACCCTCCCCCACAAAAAAAACAAAACAAAAGTAACAGCCCCTCCAAGTATGATTTTTATTATTTAATTTTTTGTACCTTACCGCCTTTTCTTTTTATGTGTGTATGTGGTTGTGTGAGCTTATGTATCTCACATACAGGATCTTGAGCAGAAGAGGGCATCAAATCCCCTGGAATTTTGAGTCAAGACAGTTGTGAAATGCCTTGTAGGTGCTGGGAATTTAACCCGTGTCTTCTGAAAGATCAACCAGTGCTTTTATCTCCTGGTCTATCTTCCAGCCTTCTCATTTTATTATTTTATATTTTGAGACAGAATCTCACTGTGCAGCCCTGCCTGGCCTGGAACTCAGTGAGGTCCGTCTGCCTCTGCTTCCTGAGTGATGGGAATAAAAGGTGTGTGCTATGATGCCCAACAATGTGAGTTTTCAAAAAATCTCTCTCTCTCTCTCTCTCTCTCTCTCTCTCTCTCTCTCTCTCTCTCTCTCTCTGTGTGTGTGTGTGTGTGTGTGTGTGTGTGTGTGTGTTAGTTAGAGACAGCATACAGGTATTGATTCTCTCCTTTCGTCATGTGAGTCCCAGGGATAATACTGTGAGTCAGGCTTGATAGCAAGTGACTATCTGCTGCTGATCTGTCTCTATGGCCTCAAAGGTGTGATTTTGGCTTTAAAAGTATTTATTTACAGCCGGGCCGTGGTGGCGCACGCCTTTAATCCCAGCACTCGGGAGGCAGAGGCAGGCGGATCTCTGTGAGTTCAAGACCAGCCTGGTCTACAAGAGCTAGCTCCAGGACAGGCTCTAAAGCTGCAGAGAAACCCTGTCTCGAAAAACCAAAAAAAAAAAAAAAGTATTTATTTACTTAATTACTTGTATGGGGATACATATGTGGTAAGGTGAATATTTGGAATCGAGTAACAACTTGTGGGAATTTGTTCTCTTCTCTCTTTTCTCTCGTTCCCTCCATCCCTTCCTCATCCATCCCTTCTTCATTTTCTTTTCTCTCTCTCCCTCTCTCTCTTAAAGAATTAGGTCCAGGCTCTTTTTGAACTCTCTGCTTCAGCCTTGCTTATCTGCTCCCAATGCTGGGAATCATAGGCATGTGTCCCTACAACTGGGTCTGACACTGTTTCTTTTTCTTTTTACATTAATATCTTTTGATGTCTCATGAGGCTGTGGTATTTAGAACCCATGATATAGTATATCTTCATTTTCACCTTTAGTAAATGTTGCCAGATTGTAAAGTGATCTTGATAGTTTTTCACCTTCTTGTAAATGTTTGGTACTTTCAGATTTTAAGCTTTGTATCCTGCATTTTCTCTTTCATGTAATTTTATTCTGTAGAGAGGAGCTGTGGGCAGGCCTGCTTTTCGTCCCGCTCTGCTCCCGCATGACTAGCTTTACACCCAAAATAACAGCACACAAACTATATTCTTTTTTTTTTTTTTTTGGTGTTTTCGAGACAGGGTTTCCCTGTAGTTTCTAGAGCCTGTCCTAAAACTAGCTCTTGTAGACCAGGCTGTCCTCGAACTCAGAGATCTGCCTGCCTCTGCCTCCAGAGTACTGGAATTAAAGGTTTGAGCCACCACCACCCGGCAAACTATATTCTTTTAAACACTGCCTGGCCCATTAGTTCCAGCCTCTTATTCACATCTTGACTAACCCATATAGAATAATCTGTGTAACACCACAAAGTGGTGTCTTACCAGGAAAGATTCAGCATGTCTGACCTGGTGGCTGGCTTCATGGCGACTGGCTCAGAGAGGAGAATCATGGCATCTGCCTCACTTCCCTCTTCCCAGCATTCTGTTCTATCTACTCCACCCACCTATGTTCTGATGTATCAGCCAAGCAGTTTCTTTATTAACCAATGAAATCATCAGATAGATAGAAGACACACTTACATCATTTCCCCTTTTTCTGTTTAAACAAGAAAGAAAAGGCTTTCACTTTAACATAGTAAAATTACATATAACAAAACAGTTATCAAGTAAGAATTACAGTTACAATATTTATATCTATTTTATCTTTTATCATAACAAAGGAAAATAACTATATTTATTCTTCAACTCCATTAAAGACTCCAGAAGGATATAATATTACCTAAGTAAATGAGAAGTAAGCAACTTACAAAACTCTAGAAATCACTGAGACATCTTGCTACCTGGACAGTCACCCAAAGTTCCTCTGTACCGTTGGGGCATCCATCTTCAGCCTACAGTCCCATAGTATCCAGCAGACTTCCATGAAGCAGGAAATTTCAAAGACAGTTCAGTCACTTTCTGCTGTGTCCTGCAGAATGTTTCACAGACTCTTTTATAAATCAGGAACCCTGAAAGACCATCTTACCTTTAGGCAAGTTCAGCAGTCCTCTCTATGTGGGTTCTCTGTGTCCAGTTTATGCAGCAGTCCAGGCAAGAGCAGTCTCTTGCCCAAATGGCTATCAGCTATCAAACTCCATAAGGAGCCTCTTCGATGCCCATCTTCCTCTTGAAGTAACTGGTGCTCCCAGGAGCAGATGTCTCTCATTGTCATGAAAAGCCCTAAGTTATATATGTTTTATAGGTACTTGCCTTTCCTGTAGAATTTTTTTTTTTTAATGATTGTCACTGGTTACAGGGTAGTTGGCCATAATTGATTTTGGAGTATTTTAGATTTAAAATTTTTAGATTAGTGATTGTCAACTGATAGATTCCCTCTAAGTACTTTAAAATTGGAAGAGCACTGTCATTAGAAGTGGTTTTGGTCCAGAGGATTTTGGATAATAAATTCTTAGCCTATATAAAAACACTAGTTTGTACCTCTTTTCTTTTCTGAGACAGGATTTTGCTGTTCTGGAACTCACCATGTATATAGACCAGGCTTACTTCAAACTAACAGAGATGTTTCTGCCACTGCTTTATGAGTGCTGGGATTAAAAGTGTGCCCCACCATTCCTGGCTTTAATATGTATCTTGTTGCTTTGGCATTCCTTTGCTCCTCTCAGAATCTACTTCCTAAGGATGCCAACATACACTGAAGACCTGCAGGTCTCTAGGAATAACCCAGGACTCCAGCACCAAATCGGGAATGCAGAGACATTGGACCTTTTGCTTGCTTCCATGCTTGCTTCATCTATCTATCTATCTTTCTATCTATCTATCTATCTATCTATCTATCTATCCATCCATGTATCCATCCATCATCTATCAATCTGTCTATCATCTGTCTGTCTGTCTGTCTGTCTGTCTAACTATCTATCCATCCATCCATCCATCCATCCATCCATCCATCCATCCATCCATCCATCCATCCATCCATCTCCTGAGGCAGGGTTTCTTTGTGCAGCCCTGCCTGTCCTGGAACTCATTCTGTAGACCAGGCTGGCATTGAACCCAGAGATCTGCCTGTATCTGTTTCCTGAGTTCTGGGATTAAAGGCATGTTTCACCATTACCTGACTTGAAATCTTAAAAAACAAAAACAAAAGAAAAACAAAAACAAAAAAAAAACCCAAAACCTGTTTTGGGCAAGGGAGATGGCTCAGTAGGAAAAGAAATTGCCTCCAAGCCTTGTGACCTATGTTTGATCTCTGGGACCAACATGATAGAAGGAGAAATCCAAGTTGTCTTCTGACTACACACACTATGACACACACGAATAAGTAAATGTAATTATAATCATATCTCATTTCCATATTATTTTTTAGTGTTCAGTATATTCTCATTCTTAAATATTTTTTAAAAATGAGTATTTTAGAACATTTTAAATGGCGGTTCTAATCTGTTATATCTCCTTGTTTTTTTTTTAAAATTGTTTTTAGTAATTATATTGTATTTGACTAATTCTTTTTTTGACTAGGAATGACACTGTGCGCTTTGCTTTGGATGTCTTGGCTATTCTCACTGTGGTGCCAAAAATCCAGCTCCAGTTGGCAGAGTCAGTGGATGTACTGGATGAGGCTGGCTCTACTGTGTCCACTGTAGGTAGGTTGCACCATGTTACTACGCTAGTTTTCATGAGTATATGCAGGTGCATGTATGTATGTGAAGGCCAGGGGATAGCATCAGGTGTTATTCTTCAGGGAATCGTAGTGTTTCTTTTTGGTATCTGGAATTCACCAAGTTGGCTAGGCTGGTTGGCCAGTAAGCCTTGGAGATGTATTTTCTTCTGTTTTCCCAGTACTAGGATATAAGCATATACTACTATTCCTGATTCTTATATTAGTTTTTGGTGGGTTCCAGGGATCATACTTAAGCCTTTTGATGGTAAGACAAACATTTTACAGACAAAGCTATCTCTCAAGCCTGCACCTTACCAATTTTCTTGTGTGATAATTTGTCTTTGCTCTTCCTATCAAATTTGTAACCTAATTTCAGGGTGTTAGAATATAACAATTTTTAATGTGTGGGTCAAACAACTCTTTCATAGGAGTTGCATATCAGATATCCTGCATATCAGATATTTACTTTATGGTTCACAGCAATAGCAAAATTAGTTACGAAGTAGCAACAAAAATAATTTTATGGGGGCTGGAGAGACGGCTCAGTGGCTAAGAGAATTGCCTGCTCTTCCAAAGGTCCTGAGTTCAATTCCCGGCAACCACATGGTGGCTCACAACCATCTGTAAAGAGGTCTGGTGGCCTCTTCTGGCCTTCAGACATACACACAAACAGAATATTGTATACATAATAAATAAATAAATATAAAAAAAATAATTTTATGGTTGGGGTTACCACAACATGAGGAATTGTATTTAAGGGACGCAGCATTTGGAAGGTTGAGAACCTCTGGAATAGAAGGTTGTGGAAGAAGGTTTCTTGTCTGTCAGCTGTAATTGACACCACACAGTTCATATAGTGAGAGTCATGTTAATACACTTAGTATTTCTGGATGGGTCAGATATTTCTATACTAGGATGTGCACTTCCCAGAACTTTACCTTTACAATGATTAATAAGTTAGGACAAACAATAAAAATTTTGGCAACACTTGAGTACTTAGAAACATAGGAAAGGAGAAAGTCTGTGTTTGGAAAAACATTGTTGCTGGGTGGTGGTGGTGCATACTATTGTCCCTAGAGGCAGAGGCAGGTGGATCTCTGAGTTTCAGTCCAGTCTAGTCTACAACAGCAAGATCTAGGACAGAAGGGCTACACAGAGAAACTGTATCTCGAAAAATAACAATAGAAAACTCATACTATTAAGAGCAGGCTGTTGAGGTGAATGATGATAGACTATGGTTCTTCAGGTGTAGTACTCTGGGAAAGAAAAGCATGCGTGTACACGTGCATGCATGTACACACACACACAGTTCACACAGACACACAGGTTTTGGGTTTTTGAGACACGGTTTCTCTGTCTAGCTCTGGCTGTACTGCAACTCACTCTAGACCAGGTAGCCTAGGACTCAGAGATCCGCTTGTCCCTGCCTCCCGAGGACTGGGATTAAAGGTGTGTGCCACCACCACCTGGTTTAATAGATAGTGAATAATGTTCCTATTGCTGTGAGATTTGCTCAACTAAGGGCTTTTTGCTTTCCTGCAGAAGGTTTTAATTCATTTCCACTATTTTTGTCCCTTTTACCTAGGAAACACTGTACCAAACTTTGATAGCTTTCATACTTCATATAACCCCTCTAATAACTATACAAGAGATATCGTACATGAGATATTCAGGTACAGAACATGTAGCAAACTTTTTTGTTGTTTTGGAGGGTGTGTGTGTAGAGACAGGGTTTCAGGTATCCCAGGCTGGTCTCTTAACTTACTATGTACCCGAGGATGACTCTGAACTCCTGATCTTTCTGCCTCCACCTGATAAGTGTTTTTAAGCAAGTATGTAGTTTTGGGTGTTAGCTCTCTTCTTTGTTCCTGTTGAGACATGACCTATCTTGTTGCTTTGAGTGCATGATCTTCCAACCAGTCTGTTCTCCCATCTTTGTCTTGTTATCTTGTTGTGGAAATGCTAAATGCTGCAATTACACATTAGTACAACGTTCATTTTTTTTTGAGGGGGGTATGTTTCAAGACTGAGTTTCTCTGTGTAGCAGCCCAGCTGCCCTGGAACTCACTTTGTAGTTCAGGCTTGCCTCCAGCTCACTGAGATCCACCTGCGTCTGCCTCCCAAGTGCTGGGATTACAGGCATGTGTCCCCACCACTTGGTAACATTCAGGCCCCCCCCCCCCGCTTTTTTTTTTTTTTAACATGGGTTCTGGGCATCAAATCAGGTCATCAGGCTTATACAGCAAGCTTTCTTACTCTCTGAGTCATCTCCTTGGCTCTTAAAGCTCTATAGAATGGATTTCTTTATGGTATTTTATATTGTATAGTGTAGTCACTTTCTCATATATGTCTTCCACTTTCCTCCTTCCAATCTTCTTGTTCCCTGATGGAGGAGTGTCTATGTGTTACTTTCATTATTAATAAAGAAACTGCCTTGGCCCTTTAAGAGACAGAAAATTAGGTAGGTGGAGTAAACAGAACAGAATGCTGGGTAGAAGGCAGTGGGACAGACACTTCAGGCAGTCGCCATAGTGAGTCGCCATGCCTCTCCTCTCCGAGATGGACGCAGGTTAAGATCTCTCCTGGTAAGCCACCCCTCGGGGTGCTATATAAATTACTAAATATGGGTTAAAGCACGATATGAGAATCAACCAATAAGAAGCTACAGATAACAGGCCAGGAGCCAGGCAGTATTTAAATGAATACAGTTTCCGTGTAATTATTTTGGGTAAAGCTAGCCGGGTGGCGGGACACAGCCCGCTGCTCCTTCTACAGTTCCCCGTTTTGCTTTCATGTCACACTTAAACATAGTTAAATTTAGATTCTCCATGTGGGACAAAATATTTTTTGTTTTTCTTGCTCCCATCATCCTCATCTGCTCCCTTTTTAAGACCTCTTCCTTCTCTGGGCATGGTTGGGTACACTGTCAGAGCACTTGGGAGGCAGAAGCGGGTCAGTCTTTTAGTTTGAGGGTAGTGTGGTCTATGTAGTGAGTTCCAGAAATAGCCTGGGCTAGGAAGAGAGAGAGAGACTGCCTCAAAAAAACAAACCCAGAAAACAACCAGTAGGAAAACAAAAGAAAACAGTCATCTCTGTTCTTTCTTAGGCCCATTCTAGTCCCATGCCTTTTTTGGTGGTGGTTTGTTTTTGAGACAGATTCTCACTCTGTAGCCCAGCCTGGCCTGGAATTTACTGTGTAGTCCAGGCTTGCCTTGACTTTGTTTGTATCTTCCTGCCCCAGCCTTCTGAATATTGGCATCCTTACACATGTGGATTTCTTTGTTAATTTTAATTCTAGATTCTGCTTATGGGCTAGTGTATTTAATATTTTCTTAAGCTCTACCATTTTCTTTTTTTCTATTAACATTTTGTTTTGTGTGTCCATGCACACAATGATATATGTGTGGAGGTTAGAGGGCAACTTGCTGGAATAAATTCTCTCCTTCTGCAAATGGAGTTCTGAGGATCAAAGTCTGGTCAGCAGGCTTGATGTCAAGCCTTGACCCAATGTCATCTTGCCATCCCCATCTATTTTCTGGTATATGACAATTTCATTCTTTTTTATGACTGAGTAAGATTATATTGTGCATAATACCGTGTCTTCTTTGTCCATTTGTCTGTTGAGGGACACTTAGACTGATTCCAAAATTTGACTGCTATTAATAGTTCATAATAAAGATGAATGTGTAAAGTGCCCCTATGATATGCCATTTTAAGTTCTTCTAGCAATAAGTTTTATGAAGAGTAAGATTTTTTTTTATGTTATAGGTATCAGCATTATTTTAGGAGTGGCTGAGGGTGAGTTCTTTATCCATGATGCTGAAATTCAGAAGTCAGCACTTCAAATTATCATCAATTGTGTGTGTGGCCCAGATAATCGGATATCCAGTATTGGTAAATTTATTTCTGGAACGCCTCGGAGAAAACTGTCTCAGACCCCCAAGAGCAGTGAACATACCCTGGCCAAGATGTGGAATGTGGTCCAGTCCAACAATGGCATCAAGGTGCTTCTGTCCTTATTGTCTATCAAGATGCCCATCACAGATGCAGACCAGATCCGGGCCCTGGCCTGTAAAGCCCTAGTGGGCTTGTCTCGAAGTAGCACTGTTCGACAGATTATCAGCAAATTGCCCCTTTTTAGTAGCTGCCAGATTCAACAGCTGATGAAGGAGCCAGTGCTGCAGGACAAGCGGAGTGACCATGTCAAGTTCTGCAAATATGCTGCTGAGCTCATCGAGCGAGTATCAGGAAAGCCTCTTCTCATTGGCACTGATGTGTCCCTGGCACGACTACAGAAAGCAGATGTTGTTGCCCAGTCAAGGATCTCCTTCCCTGAGAAAGAGCTGCTCCTGTTGATACGAAACCATCTCATTTCTAAAGGGCTTGGAGAGACAGCGACTGTGCTCACGAGAGAGGCTGACTTGCCCATGACTGCTGCCTCACATTCTTCTGCCTTCACCCCAGTAACTGCTGCTGCTTCTCCTGTCTCTCTTCCCCGGACCCCTCGGATTGCCAATGGCATTGCAAGTCGACTGGGTGGCCATGCTGCTGTGGGTGCTTCCGCCCCTTCTGCCCCCCCTGCCCATCCTCCGCCACGCCCTCCCCAGGGTTCATTGGCTTTGCCTGGACCATCATATGCAGGCAACTCCCCTTTGATTGGTAGGATCAGTTTTATCAGAGAGAGGCCATCACCGTGCAATGGCAGGAAAATTCGAGTGTTGCGGCAGAAGTCGGACCATGGTGCATACAGTCAGAGCCCTGCCATTAAAAAACAATTGGATAGACATCTTCCTTCCCCACCTACGCTGGACAGTATCATCACAGAGTATCTTAGAGAGCAACATGCTCGCTGCAAGAACCCCGTTGCCACCTGTCCACCCTTTTCTCTCTTTACTCCTCACCAGTGTCCTGAGCCAAAACAGAGGCGACAAGCGCCAATAAACTTTACCTCAAGGCTAAACCGCAGGGCTTCATTTCCAAAGTATGGAGGGGTAGATGGCGGATGCTTTGATAGGCACCTTATCTTTAGCAGGTAAGGAGAGGTTTTCCACGGTCCTTGGAATGATTCTTTTGTTTACATCAGTGTTTTGTCAGTATCATCACTGAGTAATTAATTAAAATTATTTGTTGGCCTGAAGTATCACTGAACGTCATTTTAAATGTGTTTTGTGAAGTAATTAAGTCAATTATGGATTTGTTTTAGATTTCTTGGCAGTATTTTGATTTCTTTGCTGTCATCACAACCAGTATGTTTGTTGCTTAACTCACTGTTTCTAGCCGGTACTCAGACTTGCCTTTTGTGCTGGCCAGGTTGTCTTCTGTCTGCTTCTTTACAAATCTTATGTACGAATCATGGGATTTTTTACATTGAAAATTTAAACTACTGAAGGTCACACTATAATGTTTTAGAATTCAGTTTTTGTTAATAAGACTTCACATTTTGAAACATAATACTCTTCTCTCATACTGTCTAGCACAGTTTGTGTTTGCAGAGTTCCTGGATATTCTTTGTTCTGATTTATGTACTCTTTCTGTTTCTGCTTAGATTTCGTCCTATTTCAGTGTTCCGGGAAGCTAATGAAGATGAAAGTGGCTTTACCTGCTGTGCATTCTCCGCTCGGGAGCGATTTCTGATGCTTGGTACCTGTACAGGGCAGCTGAAGCTCTACAATGTATTTAGTGGACAGGAAGAGGCCAGCTATAACTGTCACAACTCAGCCATCACACACCTTGAACCTTCCAGGGTGAGGGTTCCTTTTTGTTTGCTCTCAATTTGATATGGATTGGGCAGCCAGAGTTAAAGGAGTTACCCCCGCCCCCGCCCCGAGACAGGGTTTCTCTGTAGCTTTGGAGCCTGTCCTGAAACTTGCTCTGTAGACCAGGCTGGCCTTGACCTCACAGACATTTCCTGCATCTGCCTCTTGAGTGCTGGGAATAAAGGTGTATACCACCATTGTCCGACAAAGGAGTCTTACCTTTTATTGGACTTTATTTGTTATGAGCCATTAACTAGAAAGTCTAGTTGATATTGACTCATATCTCAGAAAGATTCTTAGATATTTGACCGGAGAGTTTTAGCTGTGTGTAGTGGTCATGGGAAAACTGAGACAGGATGGTCATGAGTTCAGAGCCCAACTTGGGTTACAAAGTAAGTTCTAGGCTATTCCAAGTACATAGACCCTATTTCAACAAAAGAAAAACAAACAATAAAAAAACGCAGGGCAAAAAGATGGGTTAGTGGGTAAAAGTGCTCACCATGCAAATCCTGACTACCTGTTTCTTGGAATTCATGTAAAGGTAGAAGGAGAAAGCAACTCCACGAAGTTGTCCTCTGACTTCTACATGTATGGTGCATACATACACAATAAATAAACCATAAAAAAGGACCATCTTTAGGCCCCTGGGAATAAACATATTTTTTTTTTTCTAGTTTGCTGAAGGCACATGTAATTAAGACCTAGTGATTTCTAATTTTGTCCTCTTTTAGGATGGGTCCTTACTTCTGACATCTGCAACTTGGAGCCAGCCTTTGTCTGCACTTTGGGGGATGAAGTCAGTATTTGATATGAAGTATGTATTTATTTGCTTTTACAGCATAGTATCTTGTATTTTGTGTCTTATTTAGCCACTTTGTTTCCCTTCATCAGATATTAAATTACAAGCCTTTTGGGGAAGAGTAATAATGTCAAACTGTTGGTACCTTTTTCTTTCTCATTTGAGATTCACATTTAATAAGAATTTGTCTTAGTTTATAAATAATCTTATGATATCTTTATATTCCCATTATACAGTAGACTGTTTACTTACCCAAAAGGGACATTTATGTACTAGGTTCACATGACAATTGTATTGATTTCTGCAATATTTCAAAAGCATATATCCTGTATTAGCCATTTCTCTAACCAACAAACTCTCATTATTTGGGATCTGTTCAGTGGACTTATAGAGGAACTTTTCTTTTTAATCAGTGATACAATTATTTCTTCTTTGGAAACCAAGGAAAATCAGGTCAGTGTGATTTGTAAGAGGCTGAGAATTTCCTGTCCTTTCAGGTGACTGGAATTTGTCCTGACAGTCTTACCTCAGTAATTTTGTTGTTTGTAGGCATTCCTTCACAGAAGATCATTATGTTGAATTCAGTAAGCACTCTCAGGATCGGGTCATAGGCACAAAAGGAGACATTGCCCATGTAAGTATTTAAGAATCTACTTCTATCAAGCTGATTTTACCCATTTGTTCACACTGAAATCTTCTGGAGGTAATGTGGGAATGTGTGTCTTGTTGGCAGCTAGAAATTACTCAGTTATGTGGGTGTGGTAGTCCATGTCTGTAGTCCCAGTTATTCTAGAGACCAAGACACAGAGATTGCAGATTCAGAGTTGGCCTGAACAATTAGTGAGCCTCTCAAAATAAAATTTAAAGGGCTGGGAGATGAGTTTGGATTGTATTGATAACTCTTGCCTAACATGATCTAGAATCAGTCTGTAGAATTCCAAACAACAAAATACCAAAGAACCAAAGCACCAAAACAGACCCTCTAGTTAGAATCCAGAAGTAAATAAAGCAGTTGTAAATTATGCAAAGAGCCAGACATGGTTGTGAATACCTGTGATTTCTCACTGCAGAGGCAAGAGAATCAAGAGTTCAAGTGCAAGGGCAAGCAGTGGTGGCCATACCTTTAATTACTCGGGAGGCAGCCAGGAGGATCTCTGTGAATTCAAGGCCAGCATGGTCTGCAGCGCGAGTTACAGGACAGCCAGGGCCACACAGAGAAACCCTGTCTTGGGAGAAAAAAAGGCGTTCAAGGCTAGTACTGAGTAGTGAGACTGTCCTAAATAGTGAGCTACATGGGGAAAATGTGAAAGGGTTGAGGATGAATCTGGAAGCTTGAAAAGATTTTTTTAGTACAGCAGTCTGTCCTTTTTTCCCCTCCCTCCCTCCCTCCCTTTCTTTCTTCCTTTTTCTTTCTTTTTCTCAATAGAACATTTCTTTATGTAGACTTGCCTAGTCTTGAATTTAGAATCCTTCTGCCTCAGCCTACCGAGTTGTAGGATTATAGGTGTCGGCTAACCACACCCAGCTAAGAACAGATGTTTATTGATTTCTTACCACGTGTTAGATGAACTATAACCTCTGCTTTTAGGGAGCCTTGTTGGAGAGACGATAAATAAAATAAATGTGTTAGGTAGTTAAGAGTTATAGAGCAAGACAGGATAGTGTTTAATTAGAATCCTGAAGGAAGCATGACTGTCATTCAGGTAACTGGAGAACTAGGAGATTGGGGTGGGGGGTTATAAGGCAGTAAATCACAGAGGATTTCTCCCTTTGGAAACATAAAAGTATATGGAAAATTGTAAAAAGAAAATACATATGTTCGGTACCTGGATTCGTCATTTTAATATTTTGCAGTATTTTCCATGTAAATTACTTTTTAAAAAAGCATTTGAAAGGGGGTTATAGACACATTATGAAATTTTTATCTTTTATATTTATCTTCTAACATTAAAGATGCTTTGTTGTATAATAAATTTTAAAATAATTCCCACATAGCTACTATTCAGTTCACACTCAGTTTTCTTAATTGTCATTGATGAACTTGTTTTCAAAGGGGTTTTGTATTTGTTTGTTTATTTTTTTTAATTTTGGAGTAAGCAGGTTTTTTTATTAATTTTTTTCATTTATTTTTACATACCAACCATAGTTTCCCCTAATGCCTCTCTTCCCATTTCCTCCTTCCACCTCCCATCTATCCTCCCATCCACTCCTCTGTTCAGAAAGGGGCAGGCCTCCCATAGGAGTCAACAAAGCATGTCATATCACAGTGAGGCAGAACCAAGCTCATCCCCCTGCATCAAGGCTGGGCAAGGCATCCCTGCATGGAGAATAGGTTCCAAAAAGACAGCTCATGCACCAAGGTCAGGTCCTGATCCCACTGCTAAGGGTCATAGAAACAGACCAAGTTACCCAACTGTTATCCACATGCAGAGGGCCTAGGTCAGTCCCATGCAGGCTCCCTAACTGCCCGTCTAAAGTCTATCAGCTTCCCCCAGCTTGGATCAGCTGTCTTTGGGTTTCCCTGTCGTGATCTTGACACCCCGCCCCCCTTACTCATATAATCCTTAATCCTTCCTCCCTCTTGTCAACTGTACTCCAGGACCTAGGTCCAGTGCTTGGCTGTGGATCTCTGCATCTGCTTCCATCAGTTTTTGAATGAAGGCTCTCTGTTGACAGTTAGGGTAGTCACCAATCAGATTATAGGAGAAGGTCTGTTCAGGCACCCTCTCCACTATTGCTAGGAGTCTTAGCTTGGGGGTAGATTCCTGGGAGTTTTCCTGGCACTAGTTTTCTCCCTAACCCCAATACGGCCCCTCTATCAAGATGTCTTTTTCATTACTCTCCCCTCCCCACCCCAGTTTACCCCAGCACCCATTTACCCAGGATCTCTCATCTGTTTCCCCTTCCCAGGGATAGTCATGTGTCCCTCTTAGGGTTCTCTTTGTTATCTAGCTCCTCTTGGGCTGTGAATTATAGCCTGGTTATCTTTTGCTTTACATGGGTTTTTGTTTCTAAACCAGGACCTAGTCAGGATTCATGTAATGCATTTGGGTTATGTCTTACTAATGTTTAAAGTCAAGAATCTTTCCTCCAACTTTCCTGATTTAGAAGAGAGCAGGATGGATGTCTTGTCCATGATCTGGGCTTGTTATGGTGTCAGAGGAGGATCTTTTTTGTTTGTTCGTTTGTTCTTTTTTTATTTTATTTTATTTTATTTATTTTTTTGGAGACAGGGTTTCTCTGTAGCTTTGGAGTCTGTCCTGGAACTCACTCTGTAGATCAGGTTTGCCTCGAACTCACAGAGATCAACCTGTCTCTACCTTCTGAGTGCTGGAATTAAAGGTGTGTGCCACCACCACAGTCTGAGGAAGATCTTTTTAAAACTGGAAATATTACAATGTTGGGAAGTAGAAAAAGACAAGATCTCCTGAGTAAATTGGGAGCATGGGGACCTTGGGATAGGGTTGAAGGGGAGGGGAGAGGCAGGGAGGGAATGAATATATATATATATATATATATATATATATATATATATGATACGTGACATGTTCCAGGCTAGCCAGGGCTCTATAATGAGACCCTGCCTCAAAAAACAGTAGTAAAATGAATAAAAAGGCAGCACACATCAACTGCAGTCAGGAAGTATGTTCTATGTTCTGTAAGTTGTATAAGGGTCAAAGCCAGGCAAAATTAATCAGTGGAAGAGGAATTGGGGTGTGTTTACTATTGTGGGAAGGTGCTGGAAGGGACCACCAGGGAAACTTATAGAAAACAAGTAACTCTAGTGTTTGAGGGGTATGTGGGATGTATGTATGTTTCTATATATGTGCATGTATATGTGATTTCTGCTTCTGAATGGGCATGTTCAGTATGCGAAAAGTATTGAACAGTTCCCATAAAAAATACTACAATGTCTTAGTTGATTGGAAAGATCTCGTCTGTGCATTGGTTGCAAATTGTAGACTTTAGAACTTTTTAGTGTGATGGAGCTAAAATATACTCTGAAATTTTAAGAAAAAGCAAAAAAACTCGAAGTATCTAACTTTGGGTAGTATTTATGGTTAGTCATTGATCTTTGATGATAACTTCTCAAGTTTAACTTTGGAAATATTTTGTTTCTTCAAAACTTAAGAAAAAGTTTTTTGTTATTTACATCCTTAATTTGGTTGACTTCCATTTTCTTGTGGGAAAGGGATTTTTCGAAGCTCAGATGACAGCTGGTGAGCTTTGCCTTTGCTCAGGGTGTGCTTTCGAGCATTTCAGTCCAACAGTGTCAGGGCCTTTGTAATTGGGGTTTGGGAACATGGAGAGGCGCTTCACAGTCTCTCTTTAAACCTGTCACTGCGTAGATTGGTCTGATTTTTCTCTTCCCGCCCCTTCTTCTCTAAAGATTTATGATATTCAGACTGGCAACAAGCTGTTGACTCTGTTTAACCCAGATCTTGCCAACAACTACAAGAGGAATTGTGCCACCTTTAATCCTACAGATGATCTTGTCTTAAATGATGGCGTCCTCTGGGATGTCCGCTCTGCACAGGCCATCCACAAGTTTGACAAGTTCAACATGAATATCAGTGGTGTTTTCCATCCAAATGGGCTGGAGGTCATCATCAATACAGAGATTGTATCCTTACAAGAGATTGTATATCTTTCCGTTTGTCACCTGATTTTGTTATACAGAACTATTTTGGGCTACTTTACTTTTGCTTTGTAGAAATCAGTTGCTAGAGGGGTGAACGAACTGTTACTTTTGGGAGGAAGGGAGTTCATGTAGTTTATATATATGGAATTATTTGTTTATGTATATGGGATTATTTGCAGGAATATCAGTCAGAAATATGTGTTGGCATTGAAGTCTCAGTACTTCACATTTAATTGGAAGAAGTGATACTTCAGAGAATGCATCAGGTTAGAGAAGAGCCTTTGGACTAGGATGGAGCTTAGTTGGCAGAGTGCTTGCTAAGCATGGTTCAGTCCTGTTCTAGTAATACAAGATCTCTCAAATTTTGATTAAATTTTTTCCCTTAACCAGACTCCTCCTAGTGGGACCTTCGAACTTTCCATCTTTTACACACTGTTCCTGCTCTGGATCAATGTCGTGTGGTGTTTAACCACACTGGGACAGTGATGTATGGCGGTAATAAGCCTTTTACTTCATCCTCTTTCTCATATTGTATACTCTCACATAATTTGGTATAATATTAGAAATACTTTTCACTTTTGAAAATCAATTGAAAATTAAAAGTTAAAAGAAATAGAACAAATGGTAACAAAAGAGAAGATTAAAAATTTGTTGATTAGGATAAAAGGCAACTAATTTTGAAGATAATGAATTTGTATAGAAAGAAATATGTGAGCCCTGCATGGTGGCCCACATCTTTAATCCCAGCACTCAGGAGGTAGAGGCAGGCAGATTTCTGAGTTCCAGGCCAGTCTGGTCTACAACGTGAGTTTCAGGATAGCCAGGACTTCACAGAGAAACCCTGTCTTGAAAAGCAACAACAACAACAAAAAAAAGAAAGAAATGTGCAGAAATTTCCATAATGTTAAATTAAAAGCCATTATATTTGTTTTCTTGGGATATTATAAAACTTCATCCTCAATACTTATTGAGGGATTGAGAGTCTTGTTTGCTGTAGTGGGCTGGATATGGAATGAGGGTACCTGGAGAAGAACTAAGTAAATGCAGAATAAGTTTCTTTGCAATTATATTCACTAAATTCTTGGTTGATCTGTGTAATTTCTGTACTTGTGGTTCAGTATTGTCTCTGATTCTTAATTTTTGTTTATTCTCCCTCCCCTCAATCAGCAATGTTGCAGGCAGATGACGAAGATGACTTACTGGAAGAGAGGATGAAAAGCCCTTTTGGGTCGTCCTTCCGAACATTTAATGCAACTGATTATAAGCCTATAGGTAAGCTTGAAAGGGCAGACATTTGATCATTGTTTCCTTCCTGTCTTGGTATCTTTCCTTAAGATCATTCATTTTCCAGGATGCCCATAGTGGCCAGAGTCATCAGATCCCCTGGTGTTAGTTATGGGTGGTTGTGAACCATCTAACATGGATGCTGAGGTTTGAATTTGGGTCCTCTGCAAGGATGCACTCCACTGAGCCATCTACCTAGTCCTAAATATTAGCCTTTAATTCCTGGGAACAAAAAGTATTTTTAGGCCATAGCAGTAATTTAAGTTTCAGTCTCATTCTATTTTTCAGCAACTATTGATGTGAAACGAAATATCTTTGACCTGTGTACGGACACCAAAGATTGCTATCTTGCTGTCATTGAGGTAAGGGAGGCTCACAGAGACTCTTTTCTATTGTTCTGGTATTTAAGATAATTTCCAAGTTATATTCAGGCATCTTATTTGACCTCAGATGCATTCTAAAGAAAGTAGTATTCTTGATGGTATATTACCGATAATGTACTCAATTAATAGGACTTGGGAGATGTACCATCTAAGAGAAACAGTGAAAAAAAACCTTTATAAATTCCTAGCTTCTGAACTCAAAACTGTCCTTCTTTTCTTAGAGGAGTCTTTGTGTCTCACAGAGTAAGATAAGCCTGTTTAAGGTAGTGGCTCACAGCTACCGCTGCCTAAGCTTTCCCATCCCATCTCTTGTCCTAGGTATACCATTTTCAGAGTCCGCCAAATAATTGTAAATATTAGAAGCTTTGATAGTTACAAGGTCAAGGAAAAGGGCACCTGTCAGCTGAGGTATGGATAGTGGCTCTCTGACTCATTGCTTATTTTAGAATGGTTTTTCCATTCCAGAATCAAGGCAGTATGGATGCCCTGAACATGGACACGGTCTGCAGGCTTTATGAAGTAGGCAGGCAACGATTGGCAGAGGATGAGGATGAAGAGGAGGACCAGGTCAGTGATCTTCGAAGTTTCTGTTGAAGCTTTGAGGAGTACATGCTCTGTTTTTTGTTGGAGGGGATTTTAAGATAAATCTTCTACATGTTGCCATATTTGGAAGACATGTTAATGTGTCTGAAACTTACAGAGAATGAAATTTTGTTATTATAAAACATTTTTTAATTTGAATGGATGAATTAAAACACTCATCTTTACTGAAGACTTTTAAAACAAAAAGGGGATAGGACACTACTCTGTGATTAGTACAGGGTTTTTAAACAAGCAAACAAAGAGTGATATTGTCTGCCTGGTATCTCAATACTCAAGCAGAAGGATTGAGTTCAAGGCCAACCTGAGCCACCCGGTGAGATCATGTCTCCAAAGCACCAGTCTTAAACCAGAACAACAACAACATAACCTCTACCTAATGACTGTGTTCCATTTACAATGTACATCCTAGAGGTCTCTGATTTTACTTTCATGCTTGTCATAGTGTCCATTTTGGGCTTCACAGTAAGCAGCTTCCATAGAGCCAGTGAGATGGATTACTGGTTAAAACTGTCTGTTGTCCAAGTTTGATGATCTGAATTCAATTTCCTGGATTCATGTGGTAGAAGAAAACCAATTTTTTAAGTTGTCCTCTGACCTCTTCTTGTGCATGGTGGCATGCACCCTACCCCTTCTGTAAGTAGGGCAATACAAGAGACAAGCACCTCTCCTAGCCCAGTGCCAGTGTGATCAGGTGGTTCTCCTGCTGGAGACGGTGGTAGTGAGGTGGGTGGAGTGAATACGTAAAGATCATTTTGATGGTTTGGAGAAATTTAAACATAAATACAACACAAGTAGGTCGTATTATATCCCACAGTCTTACCTTTACCTTTCTCCTGAGGTGGGGGATTTATGTTGTAGATGTTTGTATTGATTTCTGTTCTGAAGGGCATATCAAACTTGAGAGCATCAACAGATTTTCCTGATTGCTGGATTCACAGCCTTCTTTTTACAAGAGTACCCTTTAGTCCACCTGCTTGGTCCTGTCTTTTCAGCATTTGCCTCCGAGTTGAAGGACTAGTGTTTGACTTCCTCTCTCTACAGATGAGAGCCAGTAAAATGACATTTTTCCAGATTTTGAGTTAATTTCTTTTATTTTTGGTTCTCTGGGACTTTTCAGTCCCCTGGATGAGATAAGCCACAGGATGAGAAGAACTGTGCCCTCTCTGTATTACTGAAGCTCTTGCCCTCACCACTCTCCTGTTTTGATCATCAGTCTCAGGTCAGGACTTTTTTTTTTAAGTGTCCATTCCATATAGCATGGGCTTAACTTTTACAAGAATATTTCTTAAGTCAATTTTTTTTCTCCTTTCTCCTTCATTCCCTTTTGTGCATGCTGTTTGGAAGGTGGTACTAGAGATTGATTAAACACTGGGCCTTTTATATAATAAGCACATCCCAGTCCCCTCCCCCTTAAACTTGACATAGCATCTAACCAAGTTGCCCATATCTTGTTAAAACAATAATAAAAACAACAAAGCCAAACCCGAAAGAAAATTTACAAAACAAATAAAAAAACCTAAGAGTTTTCTGAGTGCAGTTAGCTAAGGACTCATTTTTCTCTAACAGACCTTAGTTCTGACTAAGCAAAAGCATTTTGTTGTGCTACTTTGAAATGCAGGTCTGTATATTACTGTTAGGTTGTATAGGTAGCCCATCATATGTGCATTTGACCCCACTGAGCTGTGCCCTAACTCGGAGTCTGTTTTTGAATACTGTCTGAACTTGAAGGATGATTCAGGACACCTGAGTGAGATGTATTGGGTTGAGAAATCTAAAACATACCTCTAGAACTCCATTTGTGTGTTCTTCGTTTCTATTGGTTTGGGTGGTGTATACTCCAGCATGCTCAGGGGTGATTGGTAGTTCTCAGGAGTTTTTGAATGGAGTAAGAAAAAGGGTGCTTGTGAAGTGTAGGGCTGAGATCACAGGGAACAGTCATCATCAGGATCTAGCAGCAGCTTGACCCTGAGGCTTTTTTTTTGTAGGATGTTCTCCTAGGGAGGGCCGAGAGTCAGTTCTGACTCCCCTTTACTCTGTCACACAGGTGAATAGTATTTTCTTGAGTGCCATGTTCTGATTTATATATGCTGCTGCTCTTTCTTCAGAACACAGCTTGAAAGAAAAACTCAGTTCTCTACACTTGACTGAACTACTACTACTACTACTACTACTACTACTCCTCCTTCTCCTCCTCCTTCTCCTCTTCCTCCCCTCCTCCTTTTCCCCTCCTCCTCCTCTTCTTCTCCTCCTCTTCCTTTCTCTCTCTCTCTCTCTCTCTCTCTCTCTCTCTCTCTCCTTTTTCCTTCCTTTTTCCTTCTTCTTTTTGAGATGGGCTCTTTCTCTGTAACCTTGGCCAGCTTAGAACTTACTATGTTGACTAGGGTGGCCTTGAACTCAGAGATAGACCTGCCTCTGCCTTGACTGCTGGAGTTGAAGACTTGTGGTATACCTGGTGTTTTTCTTTGTGTGTGTGTGTTTACTTTTTCTTAATTTTGAGATAGTCTCTGTAACTCAAGCTAGCTTTTAACCTGTGGCAGTTCTTTGGCAAACTCCTGAATGCTAAGATTATAGGTATAAGCTATCATGTCTTGGTTTGGTTTGAGTGGGTTTCATTTTTTCTTTCAATATTTTTTTTATTATTTTTGACTTTAGATTTTAGGCAGGATCTTATGTAGCTCAGACTGGTACCAGATTCACTATGTAGCCAGGGGTGGCCTTGGCCTTACTCTTTCTTCCACTCCCTTCAGAGCCCAGGATTATAAGCGTTCACTACCAGGCCTGAGAAGTTGCTTCCTTTTTTTCTTCCATTCTTTTGGCCTTGAACTTAACATACAAATCTAGGATGACTGATTCTCCTGGCTCTACCCCTGTGCCAGAAATATAGTATAGGTATAAGCTACTGTTGTCGGAGCCTGCTTGTTTATTCTCAGCTGCTCAGCCCAGAAATAACCACACAGAAACTGTATTAATTAAATCACTGTTTGGCCCATTAGCTCTAGCTTTATTGGTTAGCTCTTATACCTTAATTTAACCCATTTGTATTAATCTGTATCTCAACCTGGCTGTGGCTTACCAGCAAGGTTCCACCATGTCTATTTCTGACGGCAGCTACTATGTTCAGTTTCTTGAAAAGTTTTTCTGAACTTATAAAAATCATTTATTATTAATATATGTGTATTGAGAGAGAGACAGGTATAGTATATATGAGTGTATGTGTGCCATAGGGTGCATATGGAGGTCAGAAACAACTTTGTGGAATGGTTCTTTCCTTCCACCTTCATCTAGGTTCTGGGGATTGAATTTAGGTCATTAGGCTTGTGTGGACAGTGTCTTCAATTACTGAGCTATCTTGCTGGCTTAGTGCAAGTTTCCCTTTTTTTTTCCTTTTGGTTTTTTATGATAGGGTTTCTCTTTGTAACAGCTCTAGCTGTCCTAGACCTTGCTCTGTAGACCAGGAGGCCTTGAACTTACAGAGATCCACCTGTCTTTGCCTCCTGAGTGCTGGGATTAAAGGTGTGTGCCACCACCATCTGGCAATGCAAGTTTCTTAATAGTGCTATTTTATTCCTGCTTCAGTTTGTTGCTTTAGACACTATACTTTTCATGCTGCCTGTCATGAAATAAGATGAAATTTAGTGGCAGGGAATGATGGTTTATGCTTGTAATTCTGACACTTGGGAGGTTGTGGCAGGACAATCGTGTTTGAGACTGGCTTGGTTGTATATTGAGACCCTGCCTCCAAAAGCAGTTGAGCGAATGAATTATAAATATTTTATTCTTGGTGAGTAAATAGGGAAGGTGCAGTTGTCAAATCATTTATCTGTACATAGCAATGGTGTAGGTATTCAGAGACTTTCTTACTCCCCTATGGGTTTAGTCATTAAAACCATCTATTAGGTCTAGCTCAGGCTTTCTTTGAGATAGGGTTGCTATGTGTAGCCCAGCTGTCCTGGAACTAGTTCTTGTAGACCAGGCTAGCCTCAGACTCCCAGAGATCCACCTGTCTCTGCCTCCTGAGTGCTAGTGTTAAAGGCATGTGCCACCACTTCCCGATTTGTCTCAGACTTTTTTGTTGGGATATATGCCAACTTGAGGTTTGTTTTAAATTTCTCATCTAACATCATTATCCCTACCCTCTGTATTTTTGAAGTATCCTTAGTGTAATATTATTGTGTTGGTTCACATTATTTCTAGACTCTTGTGATAGTCTGATACATTTACTGTTCCCATTGGATCCCTCCTCACTTCCTTTCTTTATGCCTTCTTGAATTTTTTAAATGCACACTTTGGTTTATATGCTTCACCTGATTTTTAAAACTAGACTTTTCATTTTCATATGAATTATTTGCTATTCAAAATTTTGTCCTGGTATTGCTACCTGCTCTTCGGTCTTCTCAGATGGTTTGGGTGTGTCATGTGGCTTAGGAATGCAAGCACCTGTGACCAACACCTTTGAATTTGCCTTTTCACCTTAGCAAAACAAGCTCAGGGTAATGAGTGGTCAGTTGCCATTTTCTAAAATAGTCTCCCATAAAGTACCTATTATATAAGATGGTAGTTATTGGGAGATGAATGATGACCTGAATTCAATCCTCAAAACCATGTGGCAGAAGGAGAGAACAGACTCCCACAGACTCATATATACAAGTAATATGTGAATGAGAAAGTTGCCCTTTACCCTTAAACTTAAATAAGTGTGGATATTTAACAGAAAGAGATGAATTTGTATGTAATGTTGATGAATGAAATGTATGTAACCTTGCATAGTTGGCACTGAGGAAGCTACTCTGATAGCAGCAGTGAGCCTGCTAGAGTTAGTACTATTCATTCAAAGCTTGATGTCTGTTTTTAAAAAATTTAGTCAACTTTGTTGTTGGCTTTTTAGGAAAATTATGAAGCCAAAGATTAATAATTGCTTATTATTCCTAGATTTTGAAAAGTCAGTAGTTAATTACTGTTAACCTTAAATTTATAAAGAGCACTCTGAACAAGGGAATATATTTTCTTTTTTCCACTGTTTGACTCTGGGACACACTGTCTGCTGTGCTTCCTGTGTGTTCTCCACTGCCCAGCAGCGGATGGTTAGTCCCCACCATCTGTACCCTTGACTAGAGGTGAAAGGGTCTTTTTTTTTTTTAAAAAAAGAAAAAAAATATACTTGAGTTAAATTCTGCTTGTAAGGAAAGACCATGTATTTGACACTGAAAAAACCTGTAGTCTTTTAGGTGCTAAAGAAGTAGAAGTGTGAGGTACATAGATAAGACAAATTGAGTGCTGGACAGTAGGATTGCATCTGAATTCATTACATCTTTAACACTATCCTTGTTTTTAGATTAACTGTTCTTAAAGGATGGCCAGAAATTTAGTTTTCTGACTGATTTATTTTGGAAGGAAATAAAGGCTAAAAGCCATTTCTCTTGAAAAACAGATATTCAGGAAGAATTTTTGAATTATCTATGAACAAATGCTACACACTAAATAAGTACACATGTGAAAATTTTGCACAAATCCTGAGGAACCAGGCGGTTTGGTGTATAGCACAGGTGGCTAATGGGATGGCCTGGACTCACTTCCATGACGCTGTTCTTGGGAAGGTGAGGTGGGCAGAAGAGTGGAGCTTGAGAGCTGTGAGTCCTTTAGCTGGTGTCTTTACAGGGTTCTTAATTAGGGGTTCACATCACAATTCTACTGTGTAGACTTTGTCTAGTAAAATCTCCTTCCCGGATGTGGCGGTACACGCCTTTAGTCCCAGCACTCAGTTGGATCTCTTGAGTTCCATTGAAGTCAACCTTGTCTACTGTAGTGACTTCCAGCTCAGCCAGGGCCAGGGCTACATAGTGAGACCTGCCTCCAAAAAAAAAAAAAAAAACCAGCAGAAAAACTGACTTACCATTCTGCATCCTTGCTGGAGGTTGGGCAGCGTGTGTTTTGCAAAATAATTTCTCAGATGATTCTGATGGTCACACATGTCACGTAGACCTGATTTAATCTGAGCACATCATTTAATAAGAAATTGAGATTCAGAGAAGTTGGCATTTGATAGATTTGCAGTAAATGGCCATTGCTGGTTTTTGCAGTTCTGTATTGTAGGATGTGTCGCAGAGCCTTTGGGATGTTTAACTTATAAAAAGGAATAGACCATACAGAGCTGGAGCCCAGTGGGTAGCGGGATGGTGCCGCAGTTGAGGGCAGTACGTGGGGAGGGAGAGGTGTTGGAGACCCCAGTTTTTGAGAATAAGTCAACTAGAAGTAGAGCCAAGGAAGCCAGAGAATTTTAAGTAAATTGCAGATTTGACCTGTAGCTGAGTGAAGACGGACGAAGCCTGTTAGAAGCAGCCAGAGTTTGGCTGTAAAACCATATGAGTTTTAATTTCTTTATGTGTGAGATGATATATGCAGGCAGAAATAATAAAAAATATGCTTAGGGGAAAAAAATACAAGGATCAGGCTAATAATACAGCTTAGAAGCTAACATTGGCTAGGGACATTTACTGGGAATTTTAATGCCAGCATTAACTGGTGACATTTACTACAGAGGAGCTTGATGGTGACTGTTTAGGTTTTGATACTCTGTACAGTGTCCTGTGCTTATAAAAAGAACCACAAACTCACTCACTGAACATTGTATGTACATTAAGCACTTACCAACAGCTTAGATACATGACTCATACATTAAACAAAGGAAACAAACAGATGTACCCAAAACACTTAAATTTGCCAGGTATGGTGGTACATAACTTTAATTCCAGCATCGGAGAGGCAGAGACAGGCAGATCTTTGTGAATTTAAGGTCAGGCTAGTTTACATAGTAAGTTTCAGGACTGCCAGGGCTAAATAATGAGACCCTGTCTCAAAAAACCAAAAACAAATAAAATAAAATACCACTTAAAAACCACCCCACAGTTGATCTTCATGCTAATAGAGTTTGAACTTAGTGGAGGCAGCCTCATTCCAGAGACACTGTACACTTTGGAGTGGTACTGGCAGAAGCCACTTGTCCCTATGTGAGGTGAAGACTAAGCGAGCGAGTGGTGTAGTGGCAGCTGAGTGTCAGGGTAGAGATGGCTTTATTACCTCTTTAGCAGTAGATGGGCAGAAGGCACGTGGAACCTGAGTACTAATGAGAAATTGTTAGGTGTGGGGAGCTCAATCTCTTTGCATAAGAACTGAGCAGCAGTGGAGGAAGTGTGAAGGTATCTGAGGCAGGGATGTGAAAAACACGTCTGTGGAAACAGGCTTTCAAGGTGGATTCAGGCCCACAGCAGGAAGCTTGCCAAAGTCACATTTAGGGTCAGAGGCCAGAGGAGGGATTTTTGCCTTTGATCTGTCAGGAAGCATTGGGACTTTAGATCATCATGAAATAGACTTGAGATGAATTCAGAGAGAAAAAGAGTTTATTGCATTTTGTTCTAAAACTTATTAGTAGCCTTTAAAATGGCCTCGTTCTCAGTTCCTCTACACTGTCTTAAATCCTCAGTGAAGACTTAGAACAACAATGGCCAACACTTTACATTAGATCCAGTGGAAACCTTATTTACATAGACAAGAGAGGGGCTCTGCTGTCTGATGCTTTGACTCCCAGTGATTGCTCTAAATGTTGCTTCCTTAGACTTTGCATTTGGGTTCAGTACAGGCTTAGATTCTGCGGTAACATTTGGATAGGTCTGTGAGCCTTTGCTCCATGATCCAGGTTTCAAATTTGAATTTTAGCTGGGCATAGTGACCTGTGACATAGCATGTGTCTCACACACACACAAACACACACCCCTCTCTCTCTCTCTCTCTCTCTCTCTCTCTCTCTCTCTCTCTCTCTCTCTCTCTCTCTCTCTCTCCTCTCTCCTTTCTCCTCTCTCCTCTCTCCTCTCTCTCCTCTCTCTCCATCCAGCAGCTTATCAGGGAGTCTCTATGGGTTGGGCAATGGCTGAATGAGTAATGTGCTTGCCACACAACACAATCATGAACCTGAGCTTGAACCCCCAGAACACACACAAAGCTGGTTATGGTAGCAAGCAGTTGTAATCCCAAAAACTTCTATAGTGATGGTGAGGTGAGACTGGAGAATCCCCAGAAACTTGCAGACCATGCTAGATACTGTGGCTGAAGAACAAGAGATCCTGACTTAAAAACAAGAGGGAAGAGAGGAATCAACACTGGAAGTTATTTTCTGACCTCCACATGTGTACTGTTGCATGTGTGCCCACCTGTACTGACAGCAAAGAACACACACACACACACACACACACACACATTTTAACCTATGTGTGTTAAAAAAGTCTTTAATGGGGGGCTGGAGAGATGGCTCAGAGGTTAAGAACATTGCCTGCTCTTCCAAAGGTCCTGAGTTCAATTCCCAGCAACCACATGGTGGTTCACAACCATCTGTAATGGGGTTTGGTGCCCTCTTCTGGCCTGCAGGCATATACACAGACAGAATATTGTATATATAATTAATTAATAAACAAACAAACAAGCAAATAAATAAGTAAATAAATATTTTAAAAAAAGTCTTTAATGGTTGTTCCAAATGATCAGGTCTAGAAGCAGAGCTGCTTGTTGACAAGTCTGGCTTATATCGTAGCTGTGGGTTTTTTTTTTTTGAATCCATGGCCTTGTCAACAGTGTGCTTATTTTTTATGTGGGCAGCAGGATATTTAGTCCAGGATACCTAGAGGAAATATATCACTGTTTTTCTGGAACATTATTTATTGATTGATTTATTGCTTTGTAACAGGAAAGAGTAGTTATGTATATACTGTCTTGTGTGCCTCATTTGTTGAAACGTTCACATTGAGTGCTTAATAGCTCTGCAAGGTCTCTGCCCATTATGTAGGATGGAACACATGAACGCAGGGCTTTAGGAACTGGCAGTTCAGCAGCTGTGTTCTTTGTTTACTAGAACATGGGACTTCAGATTTCTGCGCAAACCTTTTGTTCCAGTGTCTGAGTTAAGTTCCCTCATTTTGGTTGATGGAGGAGGCAGAAGAATCCCTCTGGTCTTTGAAGGTTATTGGTAGTTTTAGACAGGTTTTCTATTTCTTTGCATAAGGGCTATATGACCAGTATTCCCTTGTGGAGGGACCTGTAATCCTTGCTGAGGGGGCTTTCAGATGTCTTGATCATGTGTGCCTGTCCCAGTCGTCATGGATAACAGTTTATTCCTCTGTACACCCTGTATTCCCCAGGATAGGAATCACTGCATGGCCCATATGGGTTTAAGCCTTTGTGTTTGTCCTTATGGACTTCATGCTCTCTCACCAGGAAGAGGAAGAGCAGGAGGAAGAGGATGATGATGAAGATGATGACGACACCGATGATTTAGATGAACTTGACACTGACCAGTTGCTGGAGGCGGAGCTGGAGGAGGATGACAACAATGAGAACGCAGGAGAGGACGGAGACAACGACTTCTCTCCCTCAGATGAGGAGTTAGCAAACCTCCTAGAGGAGGGAGAGGAGGGGGAAGATGAAGACTCTGATGCAGACGAGGAAGTGGAACTGATCCTGGGCGACAGTAAGTATAGGGCAGAGTTTGGGATGAGTGGGCCAGGTCAGCCCAGGCCGGAAGAGCTGTGCTGGGTTCTGCGGACTCAGCAGTCTCGTCCTTAAGGAGCAGCAGGATGGCGTCAGTGACCCCTGCTCTCCCGTTAGACTTTGTACACCGTTCCAGCTGCTCCCACCTCTTTCCTTCTAACCAAAGGCATGTAAACGTTTTCTGTCAGAGCAAACTCATTGCTTTTTTCGCTTCCTGGGTCTTATGGTCTCTATAACAGACACTCAGCTCTGCTGTAATAATGAGAAAGCAGTCACAGGCCAAATGTATGTTTATGACTGTGTTCTAATAAAACTTATTTACAAAATAGGTATGAGCTTATAGCTTTTGAATTCCTTCTTTAAAGGATTGATTGGCCTTAGGAAGGCCAAAGCCTAGCTGTCAGTCGAGGCTCAAGCTGGAATCAGTGAGAACAGTTCCTCCCAGGCTGCTGTGCCTTTGAGAGAGACTGTTGCATACAAACTAAGGGCCTTTTGTGGGAGAGTCCTTTCTAGTCTTCTTTTGGCCTAGTCCCCCTAAAGGCTGAGGTACAAGTGCATCTGTTTCGTTCATTCCTCCCCCACTTCTTTGTCCAAAGTTTGAAGAACAAGCTCTAGCTTGTGTAGTGATTTCCCACTAGTGGATTTCTGAAACTCTTCTGCCATTGCTAATTAATCCCAGATAAACCAGCCAGCAGCTTTAAGACTGGGCAAATGCCACCACTGCACTACGACATATCTCAGCCTTGCTGAGAGTGCCACTGTTGGCAGACTTCTGCCAGCTATGGTCCTGGTTCTCTGTATTGCTGCCCTGCCTGAGTGAGGAGTGATCCCTGTCTCCTTTAGCTAACATACCCACCATTCTCAAAGGCGTGATAGGTACTGTGTCTAATAATGACAGGCACTAATCACAGAGGGATGTTCACATTTAATTAAAATAGAAATTAGCTTCTCATTTTCAAATGCTCTGTAGCCATATGTTGTTACTGCTGAGCACT
The DNA here is from genome assembly GCF_903992535.2 of Arvicola amphibius. Classification (NCBI taxonomy): domain Eukaryota; kingdom Metazoa; phylum Chordata; class Mammalia; order Rodentia; family Cricetidae; genus Arvicola; species Arvicola amphibius. Next base: position 173,179,066 of record NC_052049.1, read on the forward strand.
AAGAACACACACATCACTTACTCTGCTGACAGAAGTGTTGTGATGGTCCAGGCCAAGCAAATGCCAAGCTTCTTCCTCAGAGGACCTTATGTTTATGATCATGTTCCTGGTAGAAGAGGTGGGTGGCAGATTTTAAAGCATACAAATAAGAGACCCCTGTCATGTGTGCGGTGCCTTCACCGCTGATGGAAGTCCATTTTCTTTGGGATAGATCTCTCTCATGTGCTGGTGGTACTGAAGGCAGACAGCTGATTGCCTTAGCAGAGACTTTCAGCAAGTGCTCTTTTAGTTATTTGAGGAAGTTCTTGGTGGGGTTATCTGCTGTTTATCATATTTAAAGGTGATTCTGTGAGTTAGCTCCCAACCGTGACCTGAGAGCCAGGTAAGAAGGACCCAGAAACATTTTATCAAAATATCAATAGTGAGATCTTAGAGACAAATTATCCCTCCCTTCAGTTAATGATGCAGGAGGCGGGGTCAGTCCACATGTAAGAAAGGGTTACTTCATTTGTTTTTTGTTTTTAAATAAAAAATACTTTAGCAAAACACAAGATTTAAAAATATTTCGAGACAGATTAATCAAAAACTGGTCTTGAAGGGAGGGGCTTACTAAGAAGGGCTACATTGGGTGTCCCATTTTTACTCAAGCCTGTTCCTCCAGGGCCTGCTTTATGGCAAGAGGTGGCTAGATTGCATATGCTAAATAACTGAATCCCTGTTTTCAACCAGTACAATATCTCCATAGAAAGGGAGGAATATAACCCAGGTAGTGAAAATAAAACTTCTTCCGATCACAGATAAAATAGAGAAACCTTCCCACCCCCTACTCTAACCCTGACAACTGCCTTCATTCGCAGGGCTGTGTACTTAATCCATGATGGGGGCAGTGAATGAAAGAGAGCCGCTACCAGTGACCGTGTCCCAACAATCCAGATGACACTTCCAGCTTCTGCTCATGCTTTACAACAGTAAATGACACATAGATGTGCTAATGTGCATTTAATCACCAGAGGAGCGAAGATATCTGGGCTTTTTTATTCTGTGATGTTTCTAAACCTCTACTCATTAAATGCAAAGAAAAATGGAAGGAGTCTTGACAGAGCAGCAGGGACACCCACATGGTGATAGACGGGTTTAAGTGTTACTTGCGGCAAGGAACCTGTTAGCATGCTCCAACTTTTTCTAGGGCTTGGGCTTTGCTGTTTTGATAGAACTGTGCACATCCCCACTTCTGGGGACTACTTGCCTTCTAGATACCTTAGCATAGTCCTTGCTTGCTTGTGTTGAGATGATACGTTTTGGTTATGAAAAACACTTTAAGTTCTATATTGGGTCTTAATTCTGACAGGGACAGTTGACATTTAAGTGTTTCTCTGGAAGCGGGGGTGGGAGGTGGGGAGGCACGTCCTGGGCAGCGGTGACATAGTTAATGCCCATTGCCCTCAGCTTCTACACTGTGACACCAGGTGCTGGTTCAGCCAAGGATGCCTGGTTTTATGTGGGGCAGCATGGTCATCCCAGATCCCCAGTTTGTCCTAGTCACCTAACATAGTGGTACTGTGTGGCTGAGATTGGCCCCAAGTTCCCAATCCTTTTGCCTTCATCATCCGAGTGCTAGGTTTACAGGCTGTGCCACCACACCCAGCTTCAGGTTTTCCATTCTTAATTTGAATATAAATCCTCTCAATTTGTATTTGGTAACAGTGTACCCTCCCTTTGCCATTCTGAAAATTTCTTCTCTCAAAGCAAAGTTTTAATTCTGTACGTTATAATAATATTATAATATTGTCACTATTACCTAGGTGTAAATATTGACATATACATGACAAAGTGTGGCTATTTCTGCTTGGACTCTGGGTTGAGAGACAGAGGTGGCACCTGAAGGCTGTCCTGTAATGTTTTAAGGGTTGTCCATCGTGGATATTGCTTATTCGTAGTGGCTATCTGTGGAGCAGACTGATTGTACTCAACTCCTCATAAGTATTACTGTTACAAGCTTTATTCTGATTGCCTGGAGGAACTCTTCCTGAACTTAGGGAGTCTTTTTAGGGTATAGTGAAAGCCATAGAGACCTACACTCTGTGGGCTGCCATGTGACTTTGCATAGGCCCTGGGTCCTGCAGGGATACAGCTCCAGATAGGGAACCCTAGTCCTTGAGAGAGAGAGGCATGTTGTCGTCAGGGTCTTTGTGTCTTTGCTTCTGGAGACCCCTTGCTCCCAAGCCTGGATGTTGTAAGGCAACAACAGGTCAAAACACTGGAAAGATTGCCTTTGCCGCTATACAGCATTCAGAATGGGAGCTCCTGACCAGAGGCTGCGGATTGGGTCACTGCAACATCTGGGACTGAGAAAAGGCGAGGGCAGGTAGATAAAAGGCGTCCTGTCACCTGACCATTGGCTGCTGTGATCCTCATGGAGCAGTCCTTAGATGTGATGCCGAGTTAAATGTTGGCTTTTTTTTTTTTTTTGCAGTGGGGTAGGGGGATAGGGGGATTGAACTCTTGGCTTCCTAGAGAGGTTCTCAGGGAAGTGGACCTGGCATTGTTGGCATGCCTGTAATACAAACCCTGGAGATTCAGTAGATGTCTGCAGGAGTCTGGTGGCTCTGGAAGTAGACAGTACCTTCCTTCTGGAGTTTTTACCTTCCGAGAAGCTGCTGGGGTATGGGCTGTTCAGGTCAAGTGTCAGCTTCTCATTCTGTGACCACTCCATTGTGTTTTTCAAATCCTTGCCATGCTGGGCCATGTTTATATCCATTTGGATCCTGCAAACCCCGATTTTGTCCTCTCCCCCCAGGCCATCTCTTTTTTTATTTGAAGGACATTCTTGTCAGTGGTGGTGTTTCCATAAGGGACCTTGCAGAGAGTGAAGATGCACTTTTCCTTCTTCACCTTCCCTAGAATTCTTTTGGGTACCTTGGAGAGGTGTCTGTGAGCACCCCTTTCCACATGGACATGCCAGAGTCCAGGTGTTTCAGGGCTTGCCCACGTTCCTGGGAACCTCATGAAAATATCTCCACAGCTTTATTTAAAAAAAAATGTAAGGGGCTGGGAAGATGGTTCAGTGGTTAAGAGCACTTGCTCTTGCAGGACCTGGTTTGATTGCTAGCACCTACATGACAGCTAACAACTATCTGTTATTTCAGAACCAGAAGATCTGATGCCCTATTAACCTACTCGGTCACTAGACCCATGTTTTGCCCAGGTATACGTACAGGCAAAACATCCATATATACATTTAAAAAAAAAGTTCAAATTATGTTTAGGGAGAGAGCATGCTTTCCAGAGTGTGTGTGTGGTCAGAGGAGGACAGTTTGTGGCTCTGGTTCTCTCCACCATTAGGCTCCTGGGTAGAACTCAAGTTGATAGGATTGGTGGCAGGGACCTTCCTGCTGAGACCACTTTACTGGCCCCAAACACTAGGTCTTAAGAGTTATTTACTCATTTTAACTTTTATCAGATAGGCATGATGCATTTTTGTTTTGAGGATCCTTTGGTGGAGGGAAGGGTTAGAACATGGTCTCACTGCAGCCAGGCTGACCTCTCCAGAAGATGGGATTATAGATAATGTCTCTCACACCTTGCTTTGAGGGGCTCTTTTCCTACCATTTAGTTTCATTCCTCAATGGATCGTTCTAGAAGTGTTAATAAGTTCATTCCTTGTCTGCACATTAAGGTAGGGCCCTTGGTCTCCATGCTCCTTGTGGCCTCCTCCTTGTTGGTGGATGGTTGGCTCTTCTGTATCTGCATTCCAAGGATTGAGTCTTAGGATCATCTGTCTTTGTAGGCTCCTGAGGCTTAGAGAAAGGGATTCAGCCTGTTTTTAAAAATTAATTTTAGTGCCAGATGGTGGTGGTGCACACCTTCAATCCCAGCACTTGTGAATCAGAGGCAGACAGATCTCTCTGAGTTCTAGGCCAACCTGGTCTACAAAGCAAGTTCAGGGACAGCCAGGGCTGCACAGAGAAATCCTGTCTTGAAAAACCAAAACCAAACCTCCCCTGCTAAAAAGCTAGTGTGTACATTTAAGGTATCCATCATGAAAGTATAGGATTTATGTGAAAAGGTTACTATAGTGAAGAATGGACATGCCCACCATCCAACCATCACCTGCTTCCTATGGCAAGAACAGCTAAAAAAAAGAAAAAAAATCTTATTAGTCTGATCTGTAATGTAATTTCATTGATATGGTCTTTGTGTGGTATGTTAGGACTCTAGACTTGTTTATCCTTTGTATTTGCTACTTTGAACTGTTGACGTCATTCTTCCTGTCCCCTACTTCCATTCCCCTGGTAACAGTTTGTTTTAAAGACAGGGTTTTACTCTAACTCAGACTGGCCTAGAACTCACTATAGCTGGTGAGCCTCTTTTTAGTGCTTTCTCGGGGTAAGGCCAATGATCCTGCCATAAGGAGACAATAGGCCTGGAGCTGAGACCTCTTTGCTCCTCTCAGTCCTGTCCCTTTGCAGCCCAGTGCCCCAGGTGAAGGCTTGAGGACACTTGATCCCTCTGGGGTGTCCTGGGCAGGAAGCAGGGCCTCCAGGTTCAGGTCTTTTGAAAGGCAAGAGAACCAGAGGTCCCAAGGGTCTCCATTGTTGCCAGCAACAGGCATATTCTCTGGAGCCAAGCTCCAAGGAGTTAATTGATGTGTTTTCTACTTTCTGGAAAGTGGTAATTAACCCTGCTCAGGCATAAGTGTTGAATGCAGGGTCTTCTACAATCCTAGCACATAATTCTCTCTCCCTTCTCTACCTTTCAGCAGACAGCTCGGACAACTCTGATTTGGAAGATGACATCATCATATCTCTGAATGAGTGATGTGCCATCCCCACTTGGAAGAGAATCTTGGCAGGCGAGAGAAACTGAGTGAATGAATTCAGAACACCTGCCTTTGCTGTCTCCCAGGGCTGTCCGTTAAGGAACTGTATGCCCTGCATTCAGAGGACTGGTTTAGACTCTCCCTGACTCTGAGGGCCCTTCTAAAAAACAATAACAACCACAAAAAAAGACTACAGGGACTAGGCCCTAGTTTGCGTCCCCTCTTCCTAGGACGGACATAGCTTTCCTCAAGGGAAAAACAAACATGTCTCTGGGTATTTCACAATATATTTTCTTTGTATAATGTTCTTTACTTAAAGAACAAGAAATAGTTTTTTATAAAACTTTAAAAAGAAAAAAAAAGCAACAGGCATTTATAACTGAGGGTCTGAACTTATATCCACCAGTGTCCTATCCTGCACTTCATTTTCTTTGGAAGAAAATGATGTCTAAAGAACAATATAGAGGCATTTTTACATACGTATTTAAATGAAGAGGAAAATCGTGGTTTCTTAAATTGATAAGGATTAAGAATATTTTATTATAAATATAATATATGATTTTTTAACCTGTTTTGTTGCCTCATACGCTGTCAAGTTAATTTGTTTTCCTTTGTGCCAGAGCGGGAGTGGAAGGCATGGCCTGCTACTGGGAAAACGCCTAACTCCTCCTACCTTGGTGGCCAGGCAGTTGTGTAGACCTTGTTTTTGTGGAGTTGAGAGAACTTTAGGGGTATAAATTCACTCCCTCTCTTTCTCTTTGTGATTCAGTTTTTCGAAAGTCCTTCTTTCCTTCCCTTTCTCCCCAATGTGGAAATTACAAATCAAAGGTCTTTTTCTTTAATGTAAAGTGTATTTATTTTAAAAAAAAATACAAAATAAACTACAAGTCTGTCTTTGTTTATGGCCTTTCCTTGTTTTCTTTTACTGAGGTGGGGTGTCCTTCTCCACCTCCTCACAGTTCTTGCCAGACCAGGGGGACCTAAGGAAGGCAGAGCCTCCCACAGCACGTCTCCAGGGCAGACAGTAGTTTAGTCACTTGAGCCTGGCCTGAAGTTGCTGGAGGCCTTGTGAGGATGGGGTGGGGGGCAGAGAGGGTAAGGGAGTAGGGCTGCATCTCTATCACCGTGTGTGGGACCTTTAAGGAGCAGTCTGGCCACCCCTAGGTCTTTTTCAGTCCTAGAAGTTGAGGGGTACTTGAGGCTTGGTCACGTTGGATATGGAGGAAAAACTTCACGGGTCTGAAAGTATCAGGGGCTCATGTTTTGTTTATCCCACCATTTCTCTTCCCGCAATAAATATAAAACATTAATTTCTCTCTGATTTTGCCAAAATGGTAGCTTCGGTTTCTGTTACATAGGCATTAATTACATAGCCACAGAGACACCTCTCCCTTTACTGAGAGAAGGGTGCATTGGGTATAAAGTAAACAAGCAACACAAGATGGCGAAAACTCTCCAGGGGTAGGTAGAACCTGCTACACTTAGGAACCTGTCACACTGAAATGGCCTGTACCACAGAAGCACATCCATCCTGTTCCTGTAAAAGCTGAGGCCTCAGCTCCTCCTCTGCTTCATGCCTTGGCATTAACTGGTTAACTGACAACAGCTAGTACAAGTCTGATGGCCGGCACTGAATGCAGCTGAAGGGAAAGCAGCAAAACTGCATCATCACTAATTCCGCTCATCTGCCAGGAGCTCTTGGGAGCACCCACAGGCCTCCCAAGGTGGAGATGGGCACATTTAATAGGAAAGCACAATTCTGGTTGACTTGACAACACTCCCTTAGGAATGTGTTTCATGAGACTAAAAGAAAACATCTACCTTCCTTGTTCTACCAGGGTTCAAAACCCGAGTCACTTAGGAAGACACAGGGTATAAAAACATTACCCATTAGGGGTTTTTGTCTGCTCTGGTTTTTTTGCCTTCATGAAACGTCAGCCGCTGGGTACCTGCTGTTGGCTTTCTCACTGGAGACAATGTCATGACCAGACAAGGCCTTGGTTACCTGACCTACACCTTCTTTAGTGTTGGCAGGGCTGGCTAGGAGGCCACAGAACCTGTTATGTCTTAAGGACTAAAAGGAAGTGGTTAGGATGGTTAAGTGGTCCAAGGTGGAAGGTCACAGTGGGTTGTGGGTCTTACCAAGAAAACAGTGGTTATCACTGGAGCCAAAGGGTGACCCTTTCCAAACGGGTTGATTAAAGCTGGGGCCGGGGTGTCTTGGTTCTACCTGGGAAGGGTGCACTTGGGTGATGAAACTTCTTTGTAGCTGTTCTATGACATTGTTCAAGATCTCCAAGAAAAACTGCAACAGGCCTTCAAGATGAGGCTTGCTCTGGTTTCTGGCAGTATCACAAAGAATTCTGAAGTAGTTTGGGACACCAGGCCGACTGACTTGCTCCAAAGAAGTCAGTGACCACAGCTCAAGGATACATTAACTCTCATTAATGTTTAGAGCAGTGGTCCTCGACCTTCCTATGCTGCGACCCCTTTATGGTGACTCCAACCATAAAATTATTTTCATTGCTACTTCATAACTGTAATTCTGCTACTGTTATGAATCGTAATGTAAATATTTTCTGGTGACACAAGTTGGTCAAAGGGGTTGCGACCCAATGTTTTAGAGACATGTTTGGTCTCATGAACACCAGCCAAGGCCTGGTGAGAAGAAAGTCCTTATTTTACCCAATTTCCAGAGTTTCTGTCCTTGTAGACAGACATGAACTCCATAAAACCTCCAAGGTCTATCTCAGAGCCCAGAGGTTACAGGTGCTGCCTGAGGAAGTGGGCCAGAACCAACCCCTAACCAGGACTCCTATTCTCCTAGGCCTGACTGGTTTGGACTACCCAAGCTGGCACATTCTCAGCCTAGCTGTGATCTGTGGCGACAATTGTTCCCTGATCTAACGTCCTACTTGAGACAGCAAAGGCAGAGCCTAAAACTCCTTAGGCCACTTTCCCCTCCCAGCCTGAGGATGCCTCAGTCTGTTTCCTTCTTAGCCCAGCTGATGTGGCTCTGGGCTCTAGCCTGTCATCTAGCAACTGTCACTTCCTACCACAGAGAATGATCTGTTTCCTTACCTCATTTCTGTGGTCAGCACGGAACGCTATGTCTCTCATCAAGGACCTCTTCCTGGCACTGTATTCCCTTGCAGCACTGAGTACTGTAGCTGGGGAGTTTGCTGTTGGCCATAAACCTCTAGGTTTGTCTGGCACAGGCTCACTCTACTGACAACCCTGAAAGACCAAAGAAAGCCCCAAATCACAAGCACATTGAAGGGTTAACCAAGCTAGGCTGCTTCTCCACCCTGCATCCCACCATTTGCCTCCAGGACCCCTGGGAACCAGGCAGCTGAGTGATACCGGAGACCCTAAACTACATAAAGACTAAAGACTGATCCAGAGGGAGCCTGGACAGGTTAAGCACAAGGCCCCTCAGCATCAATATTGCACTGTTCCTCCCCCAGAATGCAAGACCATAAAACTGAAAACTACCCTCTCTGTCCAACAGGCTTTAGAATTAGGTACCTTGTCTAACGGCCATAGCTCAAACTGAAGCACTTAGGACAAGGAGAAAACAGTAATAAAAACTACCTGTAGCTGCTGGTACAGATCTTAGGCCCAGGCTCTTCCTCTGACGGGCTCTGCTCAGGGTGGTGTGATGGCCCACGTCACACAAGCCTGTTGGCCATTAGGGACCGAGGAGTGTGAGCAGGGTCCTGACAGATGAAGAGCTGGCCACCACGAACACAGCACACTGTTAGAAGCAGTGGTACCAAAAACTGGACATAGGTCATGCACTGAGGGCAGTTTTCCATTTTTAAGAAAAAACCTGATTAAACCAGGACTATGGTCAGATTAAAAAAAATTCATCCTCTGACAAAGGCTTTACTGACAACTTTCCATACAGTTAGTCAAAAAATAAAAATAAAAAAGAATAAAAAAAATACAGAATACAGCAGATAGTATCTCATACATGGGAAACACAACAGGAGTTTTTTCTTGTAAAAAAACAAAAACAAAAAGCTCAGACCCATGAACTTAGTTTTAGCAGTGGACAGGAAGTCACCAAATGAACCAGATCAACCCAGGAGAGAATTCAAACCAAGGGGGTAAGGTGGGTAGAGAAGGGAGCAGATTTTAACAGGACTGCTCTGTGACACAAACCCAGTGGAAGAGCAGGTGCGGGCTAGGCAGCGTCTCTGACTATAACTATCACCATGTGCTCTTCCTCTAGCTTGCCCAGGGTCCGCAGTGCCGACTGCAGGTACCGCTGTGAGAAGTCGCAGGGTGGGAAAGCGTAGAGCATGCCCGTGCTGTCTCTGCCCTTAGACCCACCCACTGGCAGGCTGATCACCCCTGCAGCCTGCTTCTGTTTCAAGTAGGAGACCAGGTTCCTGAGAAGCCGCCTCTGTAGGCCTGGTTCCACCGCGGGCACCCCTTCAGTGCCAGGCCCACTGGGGGCTGACTGGATGGCTAGGAGCACTGCGTAGCCGTTGGGGCTCCCCTGCTTGATGCGACGGGTGACCTCGTCCAGCTTGGGCTGGTCCAGTCGAAGGCGCTGGGCAATCTTTAGCTGGGTCAGCTTGCTGCCAGAAGTGTGGTCTTTGAGGAGACCGCTGATAACTCCCTGGTCCCCCTCTAGGATGTGCATAGATGTTGGAAAACAGCTGTTTTTCAAAACTAGAAGCCCATTCCAACCCAGCTGCAATGTCTGCGCATACTCGGATAAAGTCTTTAGCTTTTTGGTCTCGTGTTTTGGCTCTTCAAGAGTCTTGGGCTCTGCCTCAGTGGTCCGATGATTGCGTTCACTCTCTCGAGTCTTTTTTCCATGGGAGGAGTCTGGAGTCTCGTGGTGGTGGTGATGGTGGCCCCTCTCCTCCGCACCATGTCTGCTGTTGCTGAGGGAGTTGCTGCCTGACTCCTTGGTCCCTTCACTGGAGTGGTTTTCCTTTCGGCTACGCTCAGGGGTGCGGTCCGAGGCTCGCTCAGACTGCTGCCCCCCACCCTTGGTCCTGCTCCGTTCCTCATAAGGGGAATGAGTTGCCCTCCCGCGGTCACTGGAAAGGCTCCTCCGCTTGCGTCTCTCTTCCCAGGGCTTGGCTATACTTCGGTCCCCATCCCCTCCCCAGCGCTCACCACTCCTGCTGCGCACTGAGCGGCTATAGCCCTCCAGGCTGTTTCTGCGGTCCGAACTTTTACTGAGGCTGGTCCAGTCCCCTTCCAAAAAGGTCCGGTCCCGGTCTGAGTAGAGGAGGTGTGGAGGGGTCCTATCCCGCACCCTTAGGTCCGCATCCAGGTTTCGATGCCGGGTATATCCATCAGTGAGCAGCTCATAATGCACAGGGAGAGGGGAAGGCTGGTACTGCTGGGGATAGCGAGTCTCCTCTGCTTTGGCAAAATCCACCCTGAGCCTGCGATCCGGACCACCCAAGGGAAAGCCCCTCATTTTAGCGCAGGCGGCTTGGGCTGCGTCCAGGCTCTCGTACTGGATGTAGGCAAAGCTGTCTCCTTTGACGTGATCGATGGTCCGAATGCTCCCAAAGCGATCAAATTCCCTGGCCAGGGCTGCCAGCGAGGTGTTAGGTCCCAGACCACCCACCCAGAGGCGGGTGGTGGGGTTAGCTTTGCCGTAGCCTATCTTTATGGGGTTTCTGCCAATCACCCGGCCGGACATAGCCACCTTGGCCCTGTGTGCCATGTCCAGGTTCTGAAACTTGAGGAAGGCATAGGCACCACCCTGGCCACGGGCAGGCCTCTTGATGACCACCTCCTCAATGATGCCGTACTTCTCGAAGGCCCGTCGGAGCTCCACCTCAGATACACTGTGGTCCAGGTTCCCGATGAAGAGGTTGCGCGTGGCTCTCTGGTCATCCTCCGGCATCAGGTCCTCCTCGCACACGGCCGGGTAGCCGTAGGGGCGCCCGCGGTCGTCGTACAGCCCGTAGTAGTCCAAGGCCCGCTCCCGAGACAGTCCCACGGCGGCCGCGGCCGCAGCATCCAGGGCGAAGGCTGCCGCGGCGTGCCGAGCGCGGGGCTCCCGCAGGGGCGGGGCGGCTACCGGCGACAGCGAGCGCTGCTTGTATTGGTAGCCCCCGTGCAGCGGCAGGTAGCCCAGCGGGTCGGCGGGCGTGGGGGGCCCTGGGGGCGGCGTGGAGGCGGCGGCGCTGCTGCTGCTACTGCGCCGGCTGCTCCCGCCGCCGCCGCCGCCGCCGCCGCCGCCGCGCAGGTAGACCGGCTCTACCTTGAGCGGCCGGTCGTAGAGCAGCAGCTGCCGGGCCAGGGCGTGCTGCCGGGCCTCGCGCGCGTCCTGTGGGTGCCGGAAGTTCACGTAGGCCACGCGGCCCAGCTCCGGGGTGTGCGACAGGCGCAGGCTGATCTCACCGAAACGCTTGAACTGGTGGAAGAGCCGGTCCTCCAGGTGCTCGGCCGGCAGCGCGGGGCTCAGGCTGCTGATAAGGAGCGTCTTGTACTCCGGAGCCGCCGTGGAGCCGGGACCCGCTGGTTCCGCCCCGGGGGGCGGCGGGGGCGGCGGCAGCGGAGAGGCGCGGGGCGACGCGCCGCCGGCACCGGGGTCCCCCGAGGCCTTGCCGGTGCGTCCTCCGCCTCCGGGCGCGCCCGAGGAGCGCCCGCTGCTCGCTCGGTGATTCGCATCCCCGGCTGCGCGACCGTCGCGATGCCCGCCGCCGCCACTGCCGCGGGGCTTGTCACGAGCCCGCGCTGGAACCGGGTGCTTGGTGCCGCCGGAGGCCTTGTGCGCTGCTCGCCGCCCGCCCGCCTCTGCCTCCCGTTCGCGCTCCCGCGGCCGCTTGGCGGACGATGACGAGCCACGCCCGCTCGGGCTGGAGTCTCGCTCGTTCTGCCGCTTCATGGCGCCGGCGCGGCGGGCGGGCGGCCCGCAGGTCCCTCACAGCGGCAGCGGCGGCAGCCCAGGAGGCAGCGCCCCCGGCGCCGCCATCTTGGACAAAAGGACTCGGCGCGGCGGCGGCGGCGGGGCGGGGCGGGAGCGGCGGAGGGGCCGGGAGCTGCGTTATCAAGCTGCGCCGGCCGCACCACGTGACTCCGGTGGGCGGGACGAGAGTTTCGCTCGGCGCCTATCACCGGGCTCCGCGGCCCTGCACCACGTGACATCCCGGCAAGTGGAGGAGCTGGCCCGACTGCGAGCTCTGGCGCCACTGCGTGGCTGGCTGGGCTTAGGCACCGGCTACTGCGTTATGCGTGGAGTTCCTCAGGAGCAGGTAGGCCCCAGGGGGCTTGGTCTTTGTGCTGGGGGCTACCCACGCCGGTGGGTCTGCCAGCTCAGGGCCGTGCCCACTGGAACAGGAATGGCCACTTGACTGGCAGCCTCGTTACGTGAAGTATCCCACTCAAACCTGCCACTAGCTTGACATCCTATTCCCCTCCATGGCGTTTTCTGACTGGGACCAGAGATGATATACTTGAAGGATCCCTACACCCTGTCCAGGACCCACATCCCAGGTATCTTCTGCATTCAGATTCTTCAGGCACTGTCCTGGCAAGACCCTGAAAACAAAGACTACAGGTGCTGGTGAGACCTCCCTGGGTCCAGTACTGCATTTGCATCCTATAGACAGGAATCTTGGTGCCCCTGGGTCCAACTTTCTGCTGTAGGTTTCTGGGCAGACAGGAGGCTGAAAAGGTAGGTCTGTAGAGCAGGTAATGCCAGAAGTTATCTCTCGCCATGATGACATCTTGCTGGCTAATATTCTGTCTACATCCAGGTGAAATACAGGCAAGAGTACCCAAAGGCCTTTAGGGCTTTATGCTCTCCACGGATGGCTGCTGTTTCCAGGTTAGTTCCTATAGGATAACAAAGGGTGCACCCAGCTCTCCCCTCCTCCCACAGGCACAAAGTGACTGGCAGGAGACAGGTGCAGTGGGCTCCATGACAGGATGTAAGGCCCCGAGGATGCAAACTGAACTTAGGAACCACACAAGCGAGCTAAGACCGACTCTTTGGAAAACACAACTTCTTAGCTGTCACTTCTTTCACATGATGTTTGGGGGCAGCAGGAGTGGTGTCCCCAGCGAGGCACAGTCACACTGTTAAGTACCAGTCACAAAGCAACTGAAAACATACTGCACATAGCTCTCTGGCCCTCTGAACCAATTCCTGCCAAACCTGCAAAACTACAAGTAAGCAAGGGGCCTTGTTCACACCAGACCTAGACTGGAACCCCAACAAATGGATAACTAAGTACCAGGTGGGGTGAAGAAATGGAAATGCCAACTCTGACTACCCGCACTAGCGCAGAATATTCTCTGCTTGTTCTGCATATGCTGACCTAAGACCAGTAATAGGTCCACCTTCAGCTCAGGTGTCAAGCCCCAGTCTTCACCAGGCTGAAGTACACAACACTCTGAAGCCCAGAACTGCCCCCCTTCCCAACTTTGGCTGCTCCAAGCTCCCAAATCCTGTTATGGGTGATTCTGGCACTGGCAGACCAAGGGATCTTTGCAGACTGGAGAGATAAACCAGTAGATTATAGGACCGAATCCTGTTTCAGTTCAACTCTCCAAAGACAGATTTGTTTTTTCCCTTTAATAAAAAATTCCCAGACAAACTTTGAAGTCCTAGAGTAAACCAGCAAAAGAAGGAAGTAAACTCCTCCCCCTGGGAGGAGGGGGCACCATGGAGCCAGCATCATCATTAGGAAAGCCCCAGGCTTCACGTCTCATTGTCAGGAGCCCGCTTAAAAAATAAATTACAAAATGTTGTTTGGGGAAGAGACAGATGAACTGTTTTTCCCGCCGGTGACTATAAATCAGTCCGTGCGCTGGCTGCCTTGGGGGCATATTTAGGCATCAGTTCGTTTATCTTCCGGATATAGTCAGACTTTTCTGCGCAGCCTTTGCACATCTCCCCCCAGTCGTCCAGGATCTTCTTCAGCTCTTTCACCCGGAGCTTCTTCAGGTCCACTGTGCTCAGGTCAATTTGCTTGTCTGCAGGGAGAGCAGGACAGTAAATGGCGGGGTAGGATGCTGCAGCCCCATGCTGCATGCAAACCATTCCTTAGGACGGCCGGCCCCACTTGCGGCAGGGGAGATGTGGGTATACTGTGCCAAGAGGGGACTGGCATTCACCAGGAGTCACCTCAGGCTGTCAGTAGCCACTACAGGACACACACTGCCGAGAACCCACATGGTTCCAGTTCCCCAAGGACTGTCTACATGTCAGCACAGAATGAGTTCCAGGCTGATGACAGAGCAGACACATCCTCTTTCTCCCCATCAAGGTACCAGAGTCAAAGCTTACTCCATAACCCATGACCCAGACAGACCTACACCAGAACCAACCAGGGCACCAAGGTACCACAAGCACAAACCACAAACACAAGGCCCTTGGACACGAGCTATAATTAACGCTGGCATTGTTTAAACTTCGTGGGAGAGGCCTGGCTTGTCAAGACTGGGGTCATGTGCGATGAGATGGGCTCTGCGCGGTGACGCTGCGACTCCCATCACTCCTGGGCCGACGGTCTTGCCATGACACGCCTCATTACAGCGCTTCTCTGCTCAAAAACTTCTGATGCTTCCAGCTTCAGACTAAAAGCCAAGTTCCTTACCAAACCCAAGGCCCCACCCAACTTGTCCACCTTATGTATTGTATCTTTATATTGTGCACTGTCCTGCTATTAGCCGGCCTCCTTCAAGTCCTCCCTCTCAAAGTATGCTAACAAGTCACCTTCTCAACTTCTGACCACCACCTAGCTTTGATGTGAAGTCTCTGAGCCCCGCACAGAGTGTCATCCATCCTGCTACAAACCCTCACGATGACGCTTCTGGCTAGAAAGCAAGCCCAGGCGGGCACACAGACATGGCAGGGGGGGCACAGTCCTGGCCACACTCACCGTATTTCAGCTCACAGATCTGGCTGTCTTTCTTCTTCAGCTTCTCACAGATCTTCTCCACGGGGATATGGTGGGCCAGGGGCTTCGACACCTCATTGATGATCTTGGTGGCTGCATCATCTGTGGCCCCAATGTAGTAGCACTGTAGTAGAAAGGAAAAAGGAACAAAAGAATGTTTTATGTGCATGATGAAGTACACATGTACGCAGGTGCTGGGGAGGCCAGAAGGCATCGGATTCCCCGGAGCTAGAGTTAAGACTGTGTGGGTAATGGAGACTAAATGCAGGTCCTCTGCAAGAGCAGGATGCTTTCAGAACCACCTCTCCATCTCAGGTCACTTTGGAAACTCTTGGCCAGGCTGCATGTTTTCAGTGCTTGCCCAGATCCTGTAGTTGTAGACTCTAAGCCTTGATGTTTGCTCAGAGCCAGAGTTTCCAAATGAACTGAAGAACCATCAGAGTTCCAATGAGAGACTGCCAGAGACATTAAAGCTACAAAGGCCAGTGCTTTACATTATGGCTCTTGCCCTTGACTTGGCTCTGGCCACCTTGGGGCACCTAGTTAACTATTCCTGATCCCAAACACACCAAACTCTCTCTGGCCTTTGGGCACTCACACTGTTTGGATACACTCTCTCCACTTCACCGATCCATCCCCTCTCTTAACAGCCCCCCACTCCCCAAACTACCCTAGTCTATTTTCTTCATGGATACACCACTCACTGCTTTCCATTTGCCTGGCATTATTTTCCCCTGGCTGTACCAATACTCAGCTCATAGGAGATATTTTACAAGTACAGGCTAAAAATACTTCAGTGTCGCATTAGTTTACAGACATGGCCCATCATCAAGTGGACCATACACATGAGCCAGGGAGAGCCTGGGCTGGTCACCAGTGACTTACCAACCGATTCTCTTTGCCTCTTGCTTCACGACAGAACTTTATAAGTTCTTCTTCAATAGTGGCTGGTGAAAATGTGACATCTCTGTCTTTGAGGTCCTGGTAAAATCTTCCCAGATAAGAAATACAAACTGCAAAAGAGGAAAGAGAGATGCTAAGCAATTACTAGTCCCCATTTCACAAGGGGTAGAAATAAGAGATGATCATTATTTTCCATCACTGGTTTTTCTCACGCACTCATAGGTGCACAGAACTCTTAGGTTGCTGGGGTCTTAGTACCCTGTGCATGCCGAGAATGAACATTTACCCCAGTGACCCCCATAAAATCTTCCCTGCTCTTTTCAAGTTTAAGCAGAGAGTGGACACGTGTCCTTGAGAGGGAACTCACTGTGACCTCATAAGGGGCACACTAGAAGCTGAAGCAAACAATCAAAATGTTCCTTATTCCAAATACAACACCGAACCCTTAAGTGCAGCTTGGCAAGCCCAAGAGGCCGTTGCGGCCCACGGGGGTCCCTTCAAGGAACCTCTAAACACTGATGGGAAAGGACAAAAATTCCTGTGTTGTGGGCTCCCGGCCAAGTTTTCAAC
This sequence comes from Arvicola amphibius, assembly GCF_903992535.2. Classification (NCBI taxonomy): domain Eukaryota; kingdom Metazoa; phylum Chordata; class Mammalia; order Rodentia; family Cricetidae; genus Arvicola; species Arvicola amphibius. Next base: position 173,195,248 of record NC_052049.1, read on the forward strand.
GCGACTGAGCCGACGCTTTCCCCTAAACGAGTGGATGTTTCTAGGTCCGGGTAATAGTTCCGAGGTCCTTCCTCCAGCGGGCCGCGCCAGGATGGGCCCCCGCCCCCGCCCTCTCGGTTCCGTTGGGTTCAGCGCCATCTGCCCCCCCCCCCCCCCCCCCGTCTCCCCACGCACCTTCGCAGTCGCCTGGCCGCAGCGCCCGGCTGTCAGGCAGCACGCTCAGGGCCAGCGCTACCGCCAGCCCGCGCGTAGCCCACATCTCCACTGCCTCCGCCACCACTGCCGCCGCCGCCGCGCGAATGAACCGCACCCGGCGCGGTGCACCGCCTAGGGGGCTGGGACACAAACCGGAGCTTCCCATTGGCTTGTAGTCCCCGCGCCCACCCATATGCCGCATTCTCATTGGTCCACGTGCCCCGGAGCCCAGGACGGCGGCTCCACGCTACCCTTCCTCATTGGCTGGCGGCGTCTGGGCCTAGACAGTTGTCGGTTGCTGATTGAGCCTGGGCGGTCCATAGGAAGCGGCTGGGCGGAAGCTGCACGGGCCTCCATATTGGGTAGGGGCAGCGGCTTTGCCTCTTGCCGGGCACCCTCTGAATCTGGTGACTCGTCCCGAGTACTTCTTGGCTCCACATCCAGTCCCCTCCTGGGCCCCGGATTTGTAGCGCAGGACTTCTGGCGTCAGCAGCCACCCAGCAGCACAAGCGGCGCGAGCAAGGATCAAAAGCGGTTCCTTGTTTTGAGCCACCACGTGGATTGGCGGACCAATGAGAGCGTCCACCTTCATGTGCCTGCTGCCCATACCCCTCCTTATCCTGGGTCGGAACGCAGAACCTCTTAGACGAAAGTCTAGAGGCCTGTCAAAGTCGGCTGCTGTCCTGGACATTTGAGGGCCTTGTTTGCGGCAAAACGAGCCGAGATTTTGGGATAGCCTCCCAGTTGAGGCCATGGATCTCGGGAAGTTTTGTGTCCCACTCTTGAAGACGCGCAAATGGGAACTGGAGATGTTACCACCTGGACTGCCCTGATGCTAAGTGCAAGGGCTTGGCCACTTGCCCTCGAAGGCAGACTATGAAGAGCGGCCAGCAAGTACAGGAAAGTATCTGGAGCTAAAAGGGCTTGGAGCCCGGCGACAAGGGTTTGAGAGGGGCACTTACGCTCCCATTCAGTGAAATCAGTGGATCAATATCAGGTATTCATCTTTAATTCACATCACAGCAGTCAAGGGAGGGGGGAGTCAATTGGCAGGTATTTACATCTAAAATTCACATTACTCGTTGGATGTATAACATGCTACCACAATATATACAGTAAAATACCTCTTGGGACACCGGCACAATTTTTTTCTTTAACTTTTCTGGTACAGGTAGGATCATTTTTAAATCAATTTTTCTTTAGACACAAGTACACAAAGGAAATGGTTAGAAGTTTTCTTGTTTTAAATAAGCACAGAATGCCATAGGTTAAAAACACATTTATAGGGCTTATTACCAATTAGACATCACACTCTATACATTTTTTGCTCAAATTCCTGTACAAATACACAGCATTCAAATAGGTATTTACAAATATGCTTATAAGAATGAAAATCAGTATTTCACAATCTTTTCAAATGATTCTGATCTCTGGCCTCCCATTTCCCTCAAACTGGCTGGTTTTTCAATACAAAGTATTCAGAATAGGTCCATTTCATCCAGTTAGGGAAAATGGAGAGGGACGACACAAATATATTTCATCTTGCATAAAGCAAGGCCAAGGAACTTAACCCTACATTCCCCTCCCTACCTCCTGTGCCACCAAGTGGAGAAGGCAGATGTCTGCACTGGATAGCAGGCTGCCTCCATGGACTGCTGCCTTCCCTAAGAGTCACAACAAAGCTAGACTTTGACCCTCATACCTATGAACCAGATGGTCCAGAAATAAGCTTACCAGTGAATCTAGGTTCAGGAGCAGGTGTGTCTGCCCTTGGAGCCAAGGCTACCTGAATTGGCCTACATCCTCCATAGTCTCTGCTCTGCCTGAATGATCCTGAGGTATCAGAAAGCCCTATACTGTTGTACCTGGACCCCCAACATACTCTGGAGTTAAATGGGCCTTCTATCTTTTCCCTTAGGTTATTTGCTGGTAATTCTATTGAACTTGTTTATAAGAGAAAAAAAAAAAAAAAAAACAAAAACCCTGACCATGGACTTTTCGGTTTGGGAAAAGAATTGTGGGGAAGGGATGAGCAGCTAGGCCCAGAACTTGGCCACAGGAGGCCAGAAGGCCAACAAGATAAAGGGAATGGGGCAACATACCTGCTCACCAAGGAGAAGGCAGTCTTATGGCCATCACTGATGAGAATGTAAGCAAATGAAAGGAAAACAACTGTCTGAGACAAGTTATTTTAAAAAGTAACTTAGAAGCACCCTGGTGAAATATTACTATACCCCCACCATAATACCAAGAGAAAAATCAGTGCCCTGACACGAAAGAATTTCCTATAAAGTCACCACTGTGCCCTTCCTAACGGACTGGGGAGGTCTGAAAAACTGCCCTTCTGCCTGTCCTGAACCCTGAGTGGCGGTCCCTATGGGTTTGGAGTGGAGGGTTCTGTACTTGACTACTTGGAAGATAACAGTTTTACCTGTGTGGCTCTCCACTTCCAAAATTAGTTTCCTCCCATCAGTTAAAAAAAATTATTTTAATGTTTTATACCCAGGAGCTTGCTGAACCTGACCACACATCCTCAGGGCCTGGAAGCCAGGCTGGGCAGCCAACCCCAAGGCTCAGAGGTAGTGCTGAAAATCCCTGATTCAGGCGCTAAATGTCAGGCATTTGGAGCCCTGTGAAAGCTTATGAGGCATTCTGGCTCCTGCCACACTGGATCTAGCCTCATCCTTACACCAGCTCTTTCTAACACAAGGGAAGGGGCTAACTCCCTGCAGGATTGATAGTCCTCCTAGCTTCATTTAATTCAAGCCCCAGGGCTGAAGAGATAACCCTTGCTAGTCCATTCGAGCCAGGGAGGCTTCTGCAGATCATGAGGTGTTTTGAGTGGAAAGTCCAAAAGAAAAGTGATGTATAGTGTCCAGAGTGGGGTAAGAGACAAGGCTGGCCCATGGAATAATGTCCAAAGTGGGATAAGAGACGAGGCTGGCCCATGGAAGCCTGGCAGTGTGCCCTGGGCATGCAGTTAGGCCAGTCATGTGCCTGACCAGCCCCTCAGTTGCACACTCCTAGATGAAAGAGTGGGCAGGTGGGCAAGCATTTGTGCAAAACGGCTTGTGGCCCCTTTGTCCACCTGTGACATGTCGTCCATGTGGTCCTTGCAATCCCTGAATGCAACCATGAATTTTTCTGTTCATACAGCAAAGGAAGAGGTCCCTAGTGCAATTTCCATTCTTCGCCATCTCTACCCTGGAAGGAGGGCCTGGGCTCCTCCTCCTGGACTCTGCAATACTGTAAAGCAATTCTGTCTGTGCAATATCTCCATATAGCTCCATGTGGTCTGGAACTGCAGGAGGAAGAAAGCAACTACTGCATAAAGGAAAACCCAGAAAAAATGGGAAAAAAAGAAATAAAAGAGAAACCACAACCCTTCATGCTGCTGTGGCCTCTGGACATGGCAATACTTGAGTTCACGGCAGTAGAACAGAGACTCTGGTGGTTTTCTCCTGAGTGCCAAGCCTCTAGCTCCCTGGGAGGGACTTGCTTTTCAGACCCGGAGTGCCTGGGCAAGCTGCTCATTGAAGATGGTGGTGCAGCTGCCTCTCTGCTCCTCACTGTTCCCCTCGGCCGTGCTCCCAGGCCATGCGGGCCTGTTCCTCCTTGGTGCTCCCAGGAGGCAGTGAGGCCTTTCGGTGCAGGCCCCTTGGCCTCTCAGCCTCCTCCCGCAGTAGCACACCCTCATCGTGCTCTAGGGCTGGCAGGCGGGGGTGGTAGGGCTTGGGTGGAAGCGCAGGGGGGTCCATGGGGTCCTGAGGGATGACACACCCTGGGGCTGAGTGGCTTCTGCATGGCTGGGACTTGATGGAGTCAAGGACAGCAGACTCAGAGAGGCTGTAGTGGACAGGGAGGTAGGGCGGCTCAAGGTCTTCATCGCCATTCCAGGCCTGGCTTGGCATGGAGTCCATGGTGTCTGTTCGAGGTGGGGCCTCTGAGGAGTGCCCAAAGTTACTCTCACTCAAGGAGGACACACCGCTGCTGGCGCTGCCAGACAGCGTAGAGTTGCTGCCATCCAGGCCCGATTGGGGGCTTGTAGGGGAGGCTGGGATGGGGTGGAGAGGAGACTGTGCGAAGGAAAGGGTGGGTAAGTTAGAATCCCCTAGACAGGTGGACTGGCCTGCCATGTGGAGACCAAGAGTCTGCTTATCAACGAACGTTAAAATCTTATCAGCTTCATGTCTGTGTCTTCAGCAATGATTCCCCCCTAAGCATCTTCCCCCCCAAAGCAAGCTAGTGGGGCCCAGAATCACTATTTCTGCCCTGCCCTGGCTGCTGGGCACTGATGCACCTGGGACCAATTCCCAGGTTGGGTATGGTCTGGGTCATCAGGCAGAAGGAATCCTGCTGGGCCACAGATGAGGTGAGTGTTACTCTGTTGCTGAAATCTGTCACAGACTTGGTTTATTTGCAGAAAAATGAAGCTAACAAGAAGAGTCAAATTTTACTTCTTGAATTTTTTGTAGAACTTTAGTGCCTGATATTTCTCATTTTCAGTTGACACTAATTTTAAAAACTCTTATAAGCCACCACAGGGACATTTAATTAGCTATGGGACTACAGTGTGTTGAGAGCCTGTGGTATTGGCAGAGAGCTCCCAAGTTTCTCAATGCTCCCTACACACATACTCTTGTCATGTGTTGTCCATAAGACCCCCTGATCTCCCTGTCCTCATGTTCATTGCAGGATTCATGGGTCACCTGCTGCTCTAGTGTGGCTCTAGCCACCCCAGCTTCTGCCAGCTTAGGCTCTCAGGACAGAGGAGAGGAGAGGCAGGTTCTCTTGTAGGGTGTCTACAGCAGATGAGGCGGTGGGACAGGTGCTTCAGTACATTACCTTGCGCAGGGTCCGGGCAGGGAGGGCTGGGGGGGCATCACCCAGTGGGTGGTGGAAGGCGTCAAAGTGTAGGGAGTAATGACCTGCAAAGAGAGCAGAACCGTAGCCTCAACTGGGGACCCCTGCACAAGCTGCACAGCAGAATCACCTTGCTGGGCACTGGGCAGGTGTGGAAAAGTCCCCCAAGAACACCTCAGCATTGAAAGTCACTTTTCTTTACACTGACAGTCTGTAAAATACAGGTCACTGAGGTAAAGAATCCCATTCTATACAGGAGGTCAGGAGTTTGAGTGCTTCAGAGCCCATGAAACAGGCTTCAGGCAGGAGAAGTTCTGGTTCACTGGCAGGTTGATGGCAGACTGGTGAGTGGTGTATCTGGCACAGCTGGTTTTGTCGTCTTCAGCCTCCCTGCCTGGGAAGGCCTTACTGAGCTAGCTTGCAAGACTCAAAAACCTTACTGGCCCCAATAGTCAGCAGACTCCTTTCTGTGGTGTGAATGTTTTATCCTTGGCTGAGACGGCCTAGAAAGCTGCTGATCTAGCCCTTGGTCAGAGTTTGAGACGACAAGCTATTTGGGGGACCCGCTTACCATGCAGCAGGCTTCGGGGAGGCACTGGGGGAGCCAGGATGTGCCCCATGAGGGCAGACAGGAAGGGCTGGGCCTCTTGGGCTCCGCTATCCAGGCTCCAGCTGCTGGGGGCTGCTGGCACCGCTGAAGGGTGGAAAGAGATGGAGTGAACGGAGGTTACTTCTTGAGCTTCCCGCTCGGAGAAGCTGCCCTACAGCCTGAGGCTTTTCTTCGTCTGCTCTGTGTAGCCAGCACACAAGAGGCTTGTCAGGCCCTACAGCTGAAAATAGTAGCCAAGCAAGACACTGTGGCCCAGAGAGATGACTGGCCAGTGACTGAAGCTGCCTCTGAAGACAAGAGTAAGCTGATTTCTGAAGAGTGTTCAGGATAAAGCAGATTGAGAGAACATGCAATCAGTCTCTGGGATCTGTCAGAAGCAAAACCAGAAGACCACAGGAGAGAACAGGAAAGGCTGAAGAGATCAAGAACATAGCACAGGACACAGAACTCTTCACAAGTCAAGAATTAGGTCAAGGCTCTTGAACTGCCCATGCCCTGTGTGAAAAGCAGGGGGCAGGACAGGAGATGGAGACCGTGTCCTTTGAGAGGCAGCTCTGCTGGTTCTACAGGAAGCCTGTGGTAACATTGAGAACACTGAGCCATCCCTGTTCTTATGCCTACTGACTGGGTTTAAGAGCAAGACATTTTCTGGGCAAGAAGAGGTATTTAAGGTACCCACTGGAGTCTCAGCCTGGACCCAGGGGAACACAACTGCTTCCTGAGAAAGGGGGAGGCTACAGCTGGGGTGACAGTCCTTTGTTAAAGGGGAGAGAAGAGCAGTGGCTAGACCTTCACAATTTGGGGTTTGGCTACTCTGCAGGTGCAGGAAAGAAAATGTGAAGCTTGTTTAAATGGTTTTTTTCAGAGAACAAACACTAGGAAGAGGAAACATGCCTTTCCTCTGATGGAGCCTTTTGGAAGGGTAGCCTATGCAGAGTACAGGTGTCTAATACGGGTTCTGTTTTAAAACAGTGGTAGCTAAGGGAGCCTGAGGTATCCAAGGTTTGGGCTTTCATGGCCCAGATACTCAATGGAGAATTCCAAGGCCTGACAGGAGCTGGGAGCCTCTAGAAAAAGCTGGAATCTGGCCTTTGAGTAGGAGATGGTCCAAAGTGCTGGGCCCAATGCATTCCATGGATAAAGGGATGACATCATTTTTCTTCTCTTTGCTCAAGGACTAGCATGGGCTTACAGAACAGCAAGATAAAACTCCAGCTATAAGGTTGCTTAATCTCATGATATATTGATGGCTAATAGCAGGAAGAAGGGGCATCTGAATCTGATGAGTAGCAACTGAGCTGTTACCTGCAGAAAAGAATTCTGAATCTGATAAGCATCAGATGGCTTCCTCAGAAATCCTGAGACCAAGAATAGGCATATCTTCCTCCAGGTTCTCCAAGGTGCAGCAAGGGCTTCTTGGTTCTAAGCATCCAAGCTCTCATCTCCCAAACAAAAACAATACTTATGATGAAAGCCACAGGTCTCGGAAGTGGCAGCTTAGAGATGATCCTGTGAAGCTTCTTCTCTAAAAAGACCTGACAACCCAAGATCTCAGACATGCCCTTAACTCCCTAAAGAACTGAAGGGGCTGCTAAAATTTACCCCAAGGGTCCAAAGGAAGTTGAGGTCAGGGACACTATAGGGGAAGAATGCTAGGAAGGCTGTCATGGTGTACTTAGGATGATGTCTGAGTGAGTCATTCCATGTCAACCAGAAACCACAAATCTGCAGTGAGGCCAGTGAACCTTTGCCATGTAGTGTGGCCAAGAGAATGATTTATTCTAGGAGAAGAGCAGCGGCCCTCTGTGTCCTGACATCTGTCAGCATTAAAAGCTCTACAGCATTGGCCTGAGGTCCCCAGTGCATAGTTCCTGACCTGAGGGCAGCCTTGTCTTGTCCAGGTGTGACTGGCAAAAAAAAAAGAACCTACAGGTGAGAGGTAAGTTTCTAGGGGTACCTAGGCGTTAGTCTGGCCTGTGTATTACCAATGGGAAACTGCCTAATTTGTTGCCACTAAGTGTTGACCTTGTGGTTTGGATATGGTAGCTCTGGGCTCAGGTTTTGTTCTGAGACACCTGTCCTTCCCCCAGACACCAAGGGTGAGCGTGCCCAGCTTTTTACTGCAGTGTAGCTTGTGAGGCCTGAGGTTCTTCTGTGTCCAGCTGATGTAGCATCCTGGTCTGACCACCAATACTGATTTGAGCTCTGAGCTGTGTGATTCTTGGCTAGTTTTGAGATTGCTCTACATCTTAGGTGAAGAAAACCATTGTGGATTCTAGCCTTCCAGGCCAAAAAGGCCCATTGTTTTGGGGTCATAGGTAAAGGAATCCAAGGAGTCACTTTCGGGATGTGCAGCCTTGAGGTTAGGAAGGCATCTTCAGTAGGCCTTTTGTAGTGGAGCATCTGGCACTAATGCACACTAGGAACCAAGGTTTGGACCTAGTGTTTGGACTCCTTAAAAAGGACACAGAGTTTGTCCTTTACAACAGCCAACAGGAGTAACAATGACAGTGGGGAAAGCAGACAGCACTTGGTAAGCAGGTGCAATGACAACACGATGAAAGCTTTGAAGGGACATGGTCTGATGGGCTAAGGGGCAACAGACTATTGGTGGGAAGTGAATATGTACTAAGCACAGCAGATGGAGGCGAGGGGAGAACTATGGGACCAGGTTCTGCTTGACAGACAAGCTCAGCATGGTCCCCATTTAGGTACTGCTGTGCTAAAATTAACTTAGGTGTCTAGGGCTTCAGTCAAGGTTATAGAGGTTGGACACTAGTTCTTACATCAGCTTGCAGAACACAGGGTAATGTGTCACATCTATGCAGCTGCAGCTCTAGGGAGAGTTTCTCAGTGGTATGGTGTAGTACAGGTGGACCCAGCAGTCCCTGGCCAGAGTGGCTAAACAGTGACTGGACTTCACTGGAGCACACAGAGCTTTCTCTGCACAAACTTAATTTTGGAAATTCACTGTAGTATATATGTTCTATTCCTTTGGAGCTTTCACTGCCCACAGTCCATTCTGAGCTCCAAGAAGTTTCTGAAGCCCCAGATGGACCATCAGGCATACTAAATACTAGAAGTTATTAGGAAGAACCTAGGAAAGTAGATGCCCACAGCAGCCTGCGTTATAACGAATTACTCAAGGCAGATGGCAGATGGGCTTCTCTGAGGGTGGGCCCTAGAGAGAGGGAAATACAGACAGACAAACAGAATCCAGGCCAGCTGTGGTCTAAACAGTGACCTAGAAATTGGTCAGCACTACGTCTAGGGAGACAGACATGAGCATTTTGGTTGTGGCTCAGACCTGGACAGTTGGTAACTCAGGAACAAGAGTTAGACACTCAAGATGGGACAAACATGAGAGAGCTCCTAGAGAGAGGAAAATACCTTTTTCAGCCATAGACAGATTGGGATCACTGCAGGGTTTACAGGCTCCAACTACTTGCTGGAACAGGGCCCGCTGGAAGTTTGGTGGCTGAGGGAAGGAGAAAAATATCAAAGAGTGTAAGCGCAGCCAGCTACATCTGGGAGGCAGTGTTATGGACTACAGGTGCCAGGATGTTCTAAGCTCAGATGAGGATATCAAAGCAGTAAGATAGCTCATGCTTGAGATGTGCTGAGAGCTTCACACAGCCCTGGGAAGGCTGTTACAACAGTCCAGGTATATTTGATCTGAGCACTTCATGGATATTTGAGACATCACCCAGGCTGTCATGTGCAAGACATCGGTACTTTCCATTATTCAACTGTCACATATTTCTATTTGCCAGGGAGACCACCGACAGAAAGGACTTAAAAACCCATCTGCTCCATGAGCACTGATAGGTCTCAATTCTTAGAAGTCCCCACCCAGATCCAGGTTAGCACTGAGGGGAGAGAAAGGCAGCACCCATACCTGGAGTCTGGCAGGTCCCATTGCTCTTCTGAGCAGCACCCATCAGATCTGCTCCCTGCCTGACAGAGGGGTGCCACTGAGAAACTCCTGGCACTTTGGGTCTAGGACAGTTACTTGGAAGTGACTTTTATGGCTCTGGATAGAAGGTCGGGGGCAAACTGCACAGGACCAAGTGTTATTTGCTGGTCCAAGCATGATGTCTGGAAAACTAAGTGCGGAGGTCAACCCTAGCAGGACACACAGACGTCCTCCTACCTGTGTTTACTATAGCCTCCTCAGGATGCAGAGGAGTGGGACTGTGCAGGTCAGAAAGCTGGCTAGAGGTTTAGGAAGCCACCCAAGCAGGTACAGTCCATGTCGCCAGTCTCTCAAAACCTACACTGGATTTCTGGCCCTCAGATTCACTACCTTGAGGAGTCCAACAGCTTTCTTACAACAGAATGAGGGAGGCATGCAAGACTGTGCATGCAAAGGTTTAGCAGATGCAATGAGGGAGCCCAAGCCAACACACTTGTAGCAGAGGACAGTTAGTCAAGGCGAGGCCTGCTACCTGTCCATTCTCTAGGATGGCTGCTGGATACATGGCACTGCTTGGGCGGTCCCGATGTGCGGGCAACAGCAACATCATTTCCCGGGCATGTCGGTACTTATCTGGCAGAGAGGGAGAGCCTGTAACCAAGTGAGAACAATCACGAACAGATGACAAACCACAGATGGAGGGCTCAGTGGCCAAGCATCCTTAGGACTGGGGACCAGGGTAGGTGTCCCTTACAGCTAGGGTGAACTCAGCAAAACACAGAATGAAGGAGATCTAGTGAACAGACGGTGAAGACTGAATCTGCTATCTTGGCTGAGGCACATTCATTGACAGAGGCCACCACCATACCCAGAGGCAGAAGGTAAGGAGAGTTGTGGCCTGGTGCAGGGTGCTTAGGGTTTTTGAACCTTGTGTTCTCAGGAAGAAATGTGGTCTGAATAATGGGCTCTTCCAGAGGACTCGGGTGTGGGCCAAGGTCAGCTTGTGATAGAGCCATCACACAAAGACAAGAAACACTTGGAATAACAACCACATAGTTCTGACTTGACATACTGGGTCTACACACACTTACCTTCTCCAAACACCAGTGGTTCTGTTTTCAACTGGCTTCCAACTACCCTTTTGGCATATCCCTTCCAGAGGGTAGGTTCCCACTGCCTTGATACTGCCTACCTGTCAAACCTATTACAGCTCTATAGTTAGGCTAGCTGGAAGCCTTGGACCCTGTAGACAGGTGGTTTGATACTTGCTGACCCTTGAATGCTCTGGGAGAATGCTCTTGTACTCTGTAAAGATTTGTCACTTATATTGGTTTAATAAAATGCTGATTGAACAGTAGCCAGGCAGGAAGTATAGGCAGGGCAACCAGACTAGGAGAATTACGGGAAGAGGAAAGGCAGAGATGCAGTTGTCATTCAGAAGCAGAGGAAGCAAGATGAGAATGTGTTACTGAGATAAGGTACCAAGCCACATGGCTAAACATAGATAAGAATTATGGGTTAATTTAAATTGTAAAAGCTAGTTAGTAATATGCCTGAGAAATAGGCCAAACACTTTATAATTAATATAAGCCTATGTGTGTTTATTTGGGACTGAATGGATGTGGAACCAGGTGAGTTCAGGGACATGGAACTAACCCAGAAAGCAAGGGATGTAGACCCAGGCTTTTTCCTCCCTTACTGTGTAGCCCTGGCTGTCCTGGAACTTGCTCTGTAGACCAGGCTGGCTTTGAACTCAGAGTTATTTGCCTACCTCTGCCTCCCATTGTCCATCTAGACACAGGTTCTTGAGTTGACTTATTTCATGTTATTTTCCTTTTGTTACTTTTCAGGTCCTTTTTCTATGAAGCCAGTGCAGTGATTGCTGGCTGAGGTGCTATTAAAGCATTGAGGAACTTCCCCTCTGTGGTTCTTAAGAGAACTTTTTATAGAAACAGTAAGATACTGCTGGCTTTCCCGTGGTAGGGTGATAGGAACACTTCTGCAAATACACACTATTTATTGTATCAGACAACTGAATAGCCACAGTGCCTCCAAGGCAGAGTCATCTCGACCTCAATGTTTCTGGCTGACTCAACACTGAAGAGCTGGACAGTAGAGAATAGTCATGGGCTCCAGCTGAGAGGTGAGTCTGCAGATCCCAGAGGGCATCTGAGTCTCTGAAACCCACTGTCTCTGTGGCTCTCCTCTGGGCCTGTGGTGCTGGTACTAGAAAAAAAACTCTAACAAATCAAAGCAAAATCAGGTCTTCATTCAGCTTACTGCAGGAGTCCTTGAGAAGTCCAGAGGTTCATTTTAGTCCAAAAAGAACATAAATACCAACAATGTAATTTTTCTGCTGTTATTTTTGTAACTTTTTCTACAGCTGTTCTGAGAGAACCTCTGGGCTGGCTTTAGGACTTTTATAACATCCTTCAATAATAAGGGAATGCATAGAGTATGGTTACTTAAAATTCTTTGTTTTGTATCTTTACTGATATTTATGTTCTACTTTAAAATTTGTGCTTTAAGGCAATCTCAAGAAGATGGCTATGTAGAGAAAAGAAATTTTAAAAAAGCTCCAAATCCCATTGATTTGTCTCTGTCTTCCCAGATGAGAGACTGTGAATGCCCCTAAGCCCCGCGGGCAACCTCTAGACATGATTATTTGCACAGGACAAAAAGAAACATCACTTTGAGATCAGCGCACCTAGAAAATCTGTCTATTCAATGCCTATTCCACAGTAGGCATCGGCTGGAAGTGCTTCCCTCAGGCTATGTTCTCTCACCTCAGAAAGCCTGGCTCATAAGACCAGCTGTGCATCCATATGTGCTTCCTTGATTCATGCTGGGGCTGCATGGAGGAGCATCATCCTGAAGGTCTGGGGTTCTGGTGAGGACTTACTTTCAAGTTGTGGCGGCCACTTGTGTGTTACAACAGAAGAGTAGGGTGTACTAATTTTCTTCAATTCAGCTGCCTCACTTTCCTATGCCCTAGGCAGTCAGTCCTTGGTGGGACAGAGTGTTGTTAACTTTCATGAATACATTTAAATACTATGAGGGCTTGTCTGTTCATGGAGCTTCTGAACTACTTCAGCTACGCTCCAATAATCAATCCGGAAGTTGGGTCCTAGTGCCACTATTTCCCGGGTCTTATCAGCCTTTTGACCAGCAAGGGGAGCCATGGACTTAACAAGAATTTCAACTGTACTTTATTGTTCTCCCTGTTCTCCCAGACTTCTAGTTACAAGAACCATAGCAGAGGTTGTCAATGGGTATGTAAAAGAAGAACAACGGTCTTATGACCTAGGAGTGCGGAACTGGACTCTATTCCAGACCATATTCAAAGAAACTTTTCCCTCACTGGTAACAAGGGACATTAAAGAATGAACAGACCCCTCACTGCCTTGTTTATCAAGAGTACATCCCATAGCCACATCTACTTGAAAACATCAGACTTATCCTATGATGTTGTACAGTCCTTTTCAAAACTATTTATTTTTAAAGGTATTCAATTTTACAGTATGGTGAGTGACAGCATACACATGCCTGGGTGTGTGAGTGGAGGTCAGAAAGCGACTTCTGAGAGCCAATTCTTTCCTTCTTCCATGGGTACCAGGGAGTGAACTCAGGCAATGCAGGCCTATGTGACAAGTGCTTTTACCCACTGAGCCATCTCACTGGTCCCATGCAGTTTGTCTTCCCCCACACGTTCGACACTGTGCCTGACAGGCATCTGGGTGTGCAGCTCTCTCCAGACGGCTGGTGTAAAGACTTTATGAATGAGGTAGTTGAAAGTGCCTTCCTTTCTTTCTAACTGCTTCTGCCCTTGCTATTAGTTCCCCGCTTTGGGCCAAGTTCTATTTAACTATTTTGTTTATTTATACACTTAATGCCGCAGACAGGGAAGAGGCTTTTTTCAACTTTCCTCTGTGTAATAGCCTGGAGTTCAGCCATTGTCAGAGTTTGTCTCTAAAAATGGCAATCATCAGTGACTTCCTTTTCTCAACTCTATGCTCTGCTCCTCATGAAACATCTTGTTAATTCATAATTCTAAGACACAACTGTTTTAAGATATCTAAGGTTTGAGAACACTTTATACTATGCCACAACAGATAACAAAGACATTAGAAAGAAAGAGATAACCAGGAGAACTTTTTTCCTGTTTCACTTATTGGACAAGAGCCATGCAGTTTCTCCACTGAGCACTCAATAAAAACTTATGAGGGACCAAATCAGTTACTAGTCACTGTGGTCCGCAGGAATCATGCAGTGAGATTTCAGCTGATAGAGTAGAAGGCTGACCCACCAGAGCAAATGCGTTATGATGGAGATAAACACAGTTCTCAAGGTGCTGGGCCCACCAACTTTTGTATATCGGCTAATTCTCACAGTGGCTCTCTTGTGAAGCCATTCGCTCTCCTTTGGTACAAGATTCGGCAGAGTATGGATCACTGGACCCAATTCTTTCCCATGTACTGGTATATTGGGACATCCCCCCCACACACTCTGAGGGACCTCCAGTGGGAAATTCAGTCAGAGGGGAATAACTGAGTTTTCTCCTGGGTCATGTCTTTTTACTGAAGGAGAGATGTAATACTGGCTACCAAGTAGCAGCACAGCAGCAAATACTGCCAGAGCAAGATTTAAAGTCAGCTGGTGACCCAAACCCTCAAGTATGGGTGCTGAAAATATAAGCATCCTCTAACACAATGATGGGGTTGCTAGGCAGGGAGACAGTTAATCAACAGCTCCTCAGCAGCCGTCATTTAAGGCATGCAAATATCAATGTTGGAGTCATCTTTGACAAATGTCATCATCAGTGGCAGGTAATACTCTGGGAGATAGGGAATTAAAGACTACTAAAATGAGACAGATTTTTACACACTATATGGAAAATCTCTATGATGCTTATGACCATTTCCAAGTGCTGGCCTTCCTTCCATGGACAGATTAAAAATAAACAGTACTGGTCCTTCAGTAAGTGATGACGATCCACCAACTGGTTGTAACTAAGGTTAGAGCTAAATCAGTAACAAGGGCTCCAAACTGGCCTCAAACAAAGTCAAAAGGTAAATTAACAGCAATATATGCTGTTGTTTGTTCATTATTAGCCTAAAGCTAAGAAATCTAGAAGGTAAAATCGACAACAATAAAACTCAGGTAGTTATTACATCTATCTTGGGTGTGCCCTAAATTCTAGGCTACCCAGAACAACTTTAAGCTAACCACAAGGCTAAACCAAACTCAAACATTTCCTCCTTAGTGGGTCCAAAATGTGGAACACTGCTTGTGCACTCTAGGCCTATGTCACTCCCTTAGGAAGGCAAATTTGCATCCCATCAATAAAAACTACACAAGCAGGTCAAGCATGGACACACCTTTAACTCCAGCTTTTGGGAGGCAGAGGCAGGTAGATCTCTTGTGATTTTTTGAGCCAACCTGGTCTACATATTGACTTCCAAGGCTAGCTAGGGGTATATAGTGAGAATCTATCTCAAAACAAAATCCAAAACAAAAAACATCCCACAACCAAAAAGGCTCTGGATACTCAGTTTCTCTCTTGTCCTCACTTTGTTTTCCAATGCATTTTTTTTTTTTTTTTACTTTTCGTTCTATTAAAGATATAACTTTCTTTTTCTCTTCTCTTTCCATCTCACTTTTTGGACAGCTACTCAATCCTAGGTGTACTTCTCTGACATTCTGGGCATGCCCTCTCCCAGTAATCCTAACCCAAGGATTCCCACTCCTCACTGCAGCTTCTATAGATTTACAGTGCTGACCCAACCTGCTTTTTGATTTTCAGCACAGAGAGAATAGCTTTCTCTTTCCCCTTCTATCTCTTCCCTTCAGGCTGATGGGAACTCTAGCTTGCTTGCCTGTTATTTTATCAAACTCCAATAAAATTGCTTTTGATTTTTAAGTCTCCTTTTAAATTCTTTTATCCATCTACAAAAGGGATTCGGTGTCCCTTGGTGACAGCAAGGCCACTCTCAAAGATACAGGCACAGATGAAAGGAAGACAAGTGGGGTTCATGAAGCTTTCTCTTCTCCTTCAACAAGCAGCATCCTGCCATCCTTACCTCGGGTGCTAGAAGGGGCAGAGGTAATCATCTGGGATGGTGCTGAATGAGTGGAACTCAGGCTGGAGGAAGAAGGGCTTGCCTGGGATGAGGATAGAACAGAGACGTTGGTGACTGAGCCCTGGTACCTGGGGTTGTGATATGCAAGCTGCAAAGGAAAAAAAATTGGCATTCTGAATGATCAGTACTGTAAAGCTGGTACAGAGAGAGCTGGCTTATGCACCCATGACCTGAAGTACCCTAACCAAGTAACTGATATTGTATTCTGGACTCTGCTAGAAGGTGGACTAATTAATGGTAAGCACTATGGACTACAAATAAAACCCACATGGAGCAAGACAGTTGTGCTTGCTATCTATTGTGCTACACATGGAGAAGAATTCGGGACTTAGCCATCAGAACTACCAAGCAGGAGGCTAATTTGCCATTGTAACCTGTTAGAGCAGCAGGTCTGAAGCTAGGTTTCCTGCTTGTGAAATAAGGTATGGAAACTAAGATGGGGTGGTATTAGAAACAAGGCTGCCTTTCTAGCTATGGAAGGTGTGTTCTGAATCCAGGAACTAGAGAACTTGGTAGAGCTTCCAGTCATCAGACCAGACTCCAGAAAGGTGAGTCCTCTAGCCATGTTACCCTGTTCATTCTCACAGCTCAGTACCTGCATGTGGTGGTAGAGGTCTTCAGGAGCTTCACCCATAGAGCTGTCACCCATCATCACCATGTTCCCTGCTTCACTAGACGCATGTGAGGAGAGAGATGATGATGAATGGCGGCCTGTGCCCATTAAGTTCATGGGGCTGTGAACAAGAGTAGGAGACAGGGAGGAATCAGGTAGTAGCTAGAGGAAAGCATGCTAGGCAGTAGGGACAGTGGACAGATTTGTGAAACAGTGATATCAAGCCCAAGCCAGCACTGGTTTGGAGTGTTCTATAATCAATGTTCACATCTGTCTGAGGCCTGGAGGAATCCTGAGCCCCACTTTGCCACTGGCCTGGAAAGGCTTATGCTAGTACAATCTCTCCTTACAGTTAAATGGATCAGAGCCATTCAGTATGAAGGCACTAGCAGTATATCAGGAGGAAAGAGAGAGAGAGAGAGAGAGAGAGAGAGAGAGAGAGAGAGAGAGAGAGAGAGAGAGAGGATAAATCAGGTCAGGAATCTTACATCCTTCTTCCTATGGAATATCAGTCTGAACAGTGCTAATCTAGCATACACTATTATGAGATTTGCTCTGAGCTCAGAGGAGTCTTATAGGGATGAAGACACTATCAAAAGATAGCTGTAAACTCTCTGTGGGTTTTTGCCTGTATCTGTGGCTACAAGTTTCCCAACAACTTTCCTCTATCAATATCAGGAGGCTGTTTGTTCAGTTGTTTCTGTTCTCATTTTCTGAGTGGCCACTCTTCTGGGTTGCTGATCATGTTGGAAAAGAAATCTTAGTGAGAGACTCCTTGTACTGGCTTCCTTTCCTAAACCTGGCTTTCCTGTCCTAAAGGCTTTGAGTATTCCCACTTATGCCTGCTCAGGTCAGAACTCTTGAGTTTTGAGCAGTCATTACTTGAATGCCCATACCACCAATATTATTAGCTTCCTTAAAAACAATCAACGATCTTTATTCTCTTTGGGCTCATGTCCAAAGGCACATATGAACACGACCGCGCTGGCCCTGTCCCCTACCTCTTACCTCTGTTCACAGGACTGGCGAGGTTTCTTGTTCACATCATGCATGTTTAAGTTCTTTGCCTGGATCTTGTCCCGTCACTCTTCTAATGTGGACTCTTTACTGCCTAGAAAACCTCTGTCCTTCAAGACTTATCCCAATATCCCCTCCTGTGTACTCAGAATACCATGTGTGTGCTTCTGTTACATAGGATAGTGACCAGTTAGATGCAGGTGAAATGCCACTGACTGACCAGTGTAGGAGCTGCTTGAGGCAAGGCTGGGGCCTAGGGGTTAAAAGGACATGTGAGCACAAACAAGTACTTTCTGCAGGTCTTTTTCTCTGATGTTTATCCTCCAGACCTACCTCTCTGGAGGAAACCTTCCACAGTCCTAATGCCATACCTGTGCCTGTGGGTCATCTTGATGTTCTCAGGGCTCATGGGGCTATGGGATGCCAGAACATTTCCCCGTGGGGTGCTGGTGCCTGAACATGCAGGACTTAGCTTATCCAAACCTGGAAACTCCTGTTGAGAAATGAATACTTGTTCATAGAAAGCAACGAATAGACAAGGGGAAGGAGAGATGAGTTCAAGGTAAAAATGTAAAACAAATGAACAAACAAAAAACAGAACCATATGATATACTTCTCGTTTCTTCTGGACCATCACATCTTCATTACTAAATACTTCTGCAAGCATACTGGAGCCTAGACCAGATGTTATGGAGTCCCAGGTAAAATTCCACTGAGAGACACATCTGGAATAGGCTGAAGTGAATCTGAGTTCATAGGAGAATGTTAACAGGCTTCCTGACTTCACAGTAAGCAGAACAGAGACTGGAAAGGAGGAGAGGAAGACTTATCGGCTGTTAGTTAGTGCAAACTCTCACATAAGAACTGGTGCTGGGTTTTATTGGATCGCTGAATGGCTCAGCTCTTAGTGACCTGAGTTAAGTTGCTTGTGACACAGCCTCTAGGGAAATACGAAACAACGTCCTGATGTAAGTAAGCAGTTCTACCTTTAGCATAATTAAATTCTTACTAAGTATGTAGACTTCTTGGCAGAAACTACAAATCTAACTTCCCACTGGGTGATAGAAAGCATATGATCTCTGTCTCTGTGACAATGAGGAAATTTTGTTGTTGTTGCTTTTTTTTTGCCTCTCCCTCTCAAGTGCTGGGATTAAAGGTATGCACTACCACTACCCTGCGACAATGAGGAATTTTTAGAGCATAACTTTATCCAGGTTTTCTCAAGATCTTCATAATATATGATGGACAAAAACTCTTGTCTACAGGGTATGTTTCTGAGCTAGACTTAAAGTGGCAGGCACATTTTCCAGATTCTTCTTCTCAAGCAGGTATAATGTTACAGTGTGTTTCTGCAATGTGCACAATAGGGGCCTTCAAGTTTATGGGCAAGCACTTGGTGCTTTTGTTGCAGTGATCTGACTGCAGAGATGTGGCAGGAAACCCCCTGGTGCCAGGCTCTACACTGCCTGGGCTACGAGATGGCATGGGAACTTGCATAGAGCAGAGACCAGCCATGCTAATGAGGTGGAATCCCATCAGATTCAGTGATGCTACTCAAGTTCTTTACTAGCCAGTGATCTTAGTTTTAAAGAAAAAATATTTATGTTCTACATAAACTCTATGGAAGGCCATGGGAGAACCATACCAAGAAGCAGAAATTTTGTAAGCTATAGAAATTTCTCTGCAAAGTGGGCCAGTCTCTAAAACTGTAATGAGCGTCTTTTTCTATTTTGCTTTTCATGCTGTCCACTTTTTTTGTTTTTCGAGACAGGGTTTCTCTGTAGCTTTGGAGCCTGTCCTGCTCTTGTAGACCGGGCTGGCCTTGAGCTCACAGAGATCCTCCTGTCTACTCTTGCAATGAATTGGATGAGGGAATCTGGAGAGACTAGAACTATAACCTGTAGCATACAAGAACAAAGCAGGCCAGTTCCAAGTGGGACAGCTCACTGAGTCCTTGGGTGGTTCAAACTCCAGGCCTTTATGTCATCTCTAAAGAGGAAACTTCTCTCTGACAGCTATATTTCTTTGTTTCCCTAATACTTATACCTGGCGGCACTCAGTAAAATGAGAAGAGCACCTCACAGGTATCTTGGTGGGTATTTTGGCTCATGGCCACTGAAGTCTGGGAGCCAAGACATTTAACAGAAAGTCTACTCTAGAAATAATTTAGAATCAGCCTTGTGATTAAAATTGGATAAGGGTATGTGATGTGAATAGGGGCCTGGGGACTCAGTGCTACCTGAATCTCATCTCCAACCAGCCATCATTCCATGCCAAGGAAAACTGATCCTGGAATACAGGTCCTGCCTGTGTGCATTAGTTCTTGGGCCAAATCTGCTATGGAAGGTGAAGAGCCAGGTCAAACTTAGGTAGATAATCTGGGGGCTGGTATGATACCTGCCTGACACCTTCAACAGAAGTCAGAATGAAAGTACTTGGTGCCGAATACTTTCTTAGATGTGATCCTGGATCATAAGACATTACAAAGTAAATTGAGAAGGGAAAAATAAAGTTAGAGGGGAAGAAAAGGCAAGAAGGAGGGAAGGTAGACAGGGAGAAGGAATGAGAGAAGGGGGAAGAAAATGGGTAGGGAGAGAAAAGAACAGAGATGAGCCAGTTCAGGCCATACATTTATTCTTGAGGTCCTTGACAAGCAAAATATCTCCAAAGAAATTCCTGAATATGAGCCCTTTCTGCATGTGGAAAGCTCTATTAGCACAGAGCCTAGAAAAATGTTCTTTGCCATGAGTCTGACTCTTTCTTTGGAAGTGAACCAATGAGAAGATATTGAGCACCTGGCTTTGGATACAGTACCCACCACCCCCACCTCCCACCCCTTGTGACAGGAACAGCTTCTCTCCCACCTTTCCCCACTTCCTACTTTTTTTTTGACTGTGGTATAGGTGTAGAGAAAGTGAAAGTTGGTTCTAGTGGGCAGGCATGGGATCAGCTTACATGGTACAGACTGGCCCTCATCATCTGGAACTGATCAATCAGCTTCTTATGCAGAGGCCGCATTTCTGGATGCACAAACTTCTCGTGGACTGCCAGCCCAACTCCAAGAACATGGACCTATGAGATTTGTCAAATAAGGCCTCTATGTTTAGCAGGAAGCAACCTCTGAGAACTGTGTCATTTTGTAGTAAGTAACTTTTCCCACTGGTTTTGGACCTTCTAAGTCCTACAAGCCATACCTGTTCCTGCATTAGCTCTTTGAGCTGAGCAATCTTCTCAGCATCTCCTGGGTGCTTGGAGATGTAATCTTTATCGAAGAAGGCCTGTAAAAAGAAAGTTCAGGCAATAAAGACCTGTCCTAGTCTTAGATGGAGCCCTTAAAAGGCAGCCAGGTTGCTTCCTCATAGGTGTCCTTCAGCACCTCCAGCTTGACCTGGTTGAACACCTAACAGTCAGGAATTGTGTATTTTCTGTGCCTGGAAAAGACTAGAGGTGGTCTAATATGAGGCTGGATGCTAGCTCTGGTTTCTCACAAAGCTTGGATGGCATGACTATGCCAGGCAGAGCTGGTGATATTTTATTTGCATTTTAATAAGTAAGCTTGCCTGAAGATCAGAGAGTAAAACAGTCACACTGATCACCTGTAGAGATCAGGCAGTGGTAGCACACACCTTTAATCCCAGTAGCCACACTAGTTCACCATAGAAACCGGGTGGTAGTGATGCACATCTTTAATCCCAGTGGTAGAGAGGAATATAAGTTGGGGTGAGACAGGAACTCATTTCTGATCTTCAGGTTGAGGCTCAATATCTGTCTCTGGGTTTTTATTATTCGTGCTACGTGCACCAGTTTCTTAGGTAGCCTGTCTCCATGAAAGACTAGGTTTCTTTTTTTTCCTTTGGTTTTTCAAGACAGGGTTTCTCTGTATCTTTGGAGCCTGTCCTGAAACTAGCTCTTGTAGACCAGGCTGGCCTCAAACTCATAGAGATCCGCCTGACTCTGCCTCCCGAGTGCTGGGATTAAAGGTGTGTGCCACCACTGCTCAGCAAGACTGGGTTTCTTTCTTTTTTTTCAACTTTTTTTTCCAGTTTATTTATTTTTTATTAAAAATTGCCATCTCCTCCCCTCCAAGACTGGGTTTCTTAAGGACCCCAGGAAGCTACTTTATAATTAGATGAGTTATTCATCTGACAGAGACTGTGTGTGTGTGTTGGGGGGTGGGAGCCAGAGATATGTGCTACAGAAATAGAGAGTGGCTACGAGTTTACAACTTTTATCTCAGAACCACCTCGTCCAGAAGACGGTATAACTATGGGGAGAGGAGCCTGTGAACTGTGTTCTTAGCCAGGCTGACTAGCTAAGTTTGGTCAAGGCCTCCATCTTACCTCCTGGTAGCGTGCAATGCCTCCATTGACAGCTGCATCAATGACACCATTCAGGCACATGCTGAGCAGATTGATGTTGCCATGCACTTGTTTGTGCTGATACTGGCTGATCAGAGCTCGCAGCTCCTGATTCTTATTCTCCACTACTTGGATGGCATTCTCCAGAGGACTCACCTCCACCTGTGGGCACACATAGAGTCCTCTCAGGCATGAAAACTGCTCCTCATATGCTGAGCACAGAGAGCAATTACCTGTGCTGCCAACCCTCCTTCCTGTGGACAGAAGACTTCACAGTGTTTTTACTTTTCTGACTTAAGAAAGTGCAGAGAATAGTGAGGAGGGTTAGTTCTGCAGTCAGGGATTTCTGGCTTATAGAATATCAGAGTTTATTTATTTTTTTTCATTTGTAAACTGAAAAATACCTGATGCTTAGGAGTGTCCTGTGGTCTAGATGAGAAGATATCAAAGCTTCTGGCATAGGATTGGCCTTAGAGAACTGAGGCCAGGTAGGTGCCAAACTTTGTTCTTTCTTTAGTCCTTAGAGAAAGCTCCCTAGAGATGGGCTAAAGAGTAGCAAGAAACTTCAAGCCTTCTGAGGCATAACTTACCAGTTCCCTCCTTTCCACTTCAAACCACCGAGAAATGCCAGGCAAGCTGTGGGTCAGTGTCAGTGTGGTGCGCTCAATCCACAGGCTCTGCAGGGAGGGCACAGACAAGGGCACAAAGTTAGACCTGATGGGAGGGAGCAAAGGCAATCGTTCCTGAGAAGCTGGGCTTGCCCCAGATTTGCCATGTGCACTGCATCCATTTCCTGTACCTTGAATTCATTCTCTTTGTCCTTGGGGCCTTTGTGGAAAGGTCTGTCATACCGGAATTTCCTCACATTGTTGACACGGTAAAAGCTCTTGACACGATCAGGTACTCTATCCATTTGTAGAACATCCACATAATCTGGAATAGGTGTCACTGCATATATCTGTAAATCTGGACATGAAGTGAAGGAGAAATCTAGACTTGGCAAAAAAACCGACTGAAGTGGCAGCCTCTTGTCCTCTCCGTGATAAAGTGCACGCAGCCTTTGTTCCTTCCTGGAAGTTGTGGTGGAGGCAGCAGGATCCGTCAGACCTAAGCAGAGTTAGACAGACCTCCCTCCCTACCCCTTCCCTCCTGCTACAACAGAGAATGTCATGAGCATTCAGCCAAGGTGAGGTAGCAAGTGTCCTGCGCTGCCCCTTTAAGAGAGTGATTAAACAAGCAGGATGTGCAATGTCCACACCACAGAAATAAGTTTCTGGGTCTGCCCATAGTATCTAAATGGATTTTTATATAAAACAGTCTTTTTGTTTCCTTTATTTCTGTTTTTTCAGTTCTCTCTCTCTCTCTCTCTCTCTCTCTCTCTCTCTCTTTCTTTCTCTCTCTCTCTTTCTTTCTTTCGTGGCATTAGGGTTTAAGACCGAGGCTTTGGGATGGGAATGATAAGCTTATCCAATGGGCTGTATCTCTAGCCCCTTTTGCATTCTGACCCAGGGTCTCACTAAACTACCCAGGTTAATGTTAAATTCACCCTGTAGCTTTGACATGTCTTAAACTTGGTATCTTACTGGGATTATAGGCCTATGTCAACAGGTCCAGTCAATACAACCTTTCAATTAAAATTCTGTCTGAGGTCTTTGTGAAGAGAACATGAATGGGTGTCTACTTGCCATTTACTCTCTGGAACAAGTATGCATCATGATGACAAGCATATAACTTCCAACAAATCTGTGTAAAGTGGGCAGTGAGGGGCAGGCCAGTGTTCGCACTGAAACTTCCAAATGCCATCAAGTCATAGGTATTCTTTACTTCCTTCTCCTCCGTGGCACTCTGCTACGGCAATTTAACAAAGACAAGGGACAAAAACTGCACAGGAAAGTAGAGCAGGTTGCATCATAGGTGGTAAGCCCATGCCAAGAGCCCTGTTGGGACCATAATCGCCTTATTCAGTGATTGGCCCTGGACCTGTAGAGTCCAGGGTAGAGACTAAACTCATGAGGGTAACTAGCCTGACAATCAGTCCCTAAAGTTCAGCTTATAACTTATGAGGTCATCCATGTTTAATGGCATGCGACTGCCTCTTAGGACTGAGTGTCTTGCTAAATGTGGGTTTAATGGTAAAGCTACACCTAGATTTGGGATGACAGGTAACCTAAATAAAAATAGAAGGCCAGCTACAAGTTAGAGGAATGGTTGGTGGTGGGACTTACATCTCAGGATCCCGGCCCTTCCCACTCTACCAAGTTTCAAAAGATACACTGAGCATCACACTGTAGGATGGCATCATCAGGATGGTTGGGGTGCTGCATAGCAACGGCCTGTGGGAACTCACTGAGCATCCTCTGCTGGAAGGCTTCCAGCCTCTCGTAGTCATGACCACGGCACACATATTCTTTGTTCTGCCAAAAACATGAAAGTACATTCTATGCCTTGCATGTGCCTGACTCCATTTCTACATAGCGGCAGTTTTCATGCATAAATATACCCTAGGAACCTCCTTTGTACTAGACCTAGGAACAGGTACAGGGCACAGTACTCAGTCCCTGTCTTAAGAGAAATTACAGTTGAGAAGGGAGAGGGACAGATGAGGAGATGGTTGTTCTGTGGTGTTGCAGTCCTAGGGAGAATGTATAGACATTCAGGAACTTGGGGGAAGGAGGGATACTCTACCTGGGAAAGGTAAAATTTTTAAAAGCCCTGAAAGGCCCACTTGGTTGGTCTGCTATACAAGAGTAGGAACAAGTAAACTGCATATGATAACAACCCAAGTAACAGCCAAACTACGAGAAAGCATAGATTGAAATAATGTATGTTTGTAGAACTGGAGAGAAGGTGGCTGGGGAGACTAGCAAGTGCCTGTTAAGAAGTGAATGCCGTGAGTGCTGACAACTTTAAATTAGGAGCGATCATGTGTACCTAAACATTGTACTATTGATATCTATTACTTATTAAACTTGATAAATCCTTTTGGCAGCAAATTTCTTTGCAAACATGCCAGCAGAAAAAATGTATATCATTCTCTCTATAAGTAGAACAAATGCCAATCTTTCTCTCATTCCTTACCTTTCTTAGTCTCAATATACAGTCCAGATTAGCCTTGAACTATAGGTGATCCTCCTGTCCCTGCCTCCTGAATTCTGGGGTTACAGACATGCACACATTTGGTTTGGGTTAGGTCTTAGTTTTTCTCTTTATGGGCTGAAGTTTCCTTGTAAACAAGACACCCTTAACTCCTGTTGCTCCATCTACCTCACAGCTGGTCATGTATGAATAGCCAGAAGCCCCAATCAAATCTACTAGGAGGAGGGCTGGAAAGATGGTTCAATGGTTTAAGAGCTCTTGCTGCACAACCATGAGGAACAGAACTCAGATCCTAGCACTAATGTAACATTTGGGTGTCTTAAACATAGCTGTAACCTCAGCTCTGAGGTAAGCAGAGACAGGGTAACTACTGGGGTTTGTTGTCTTCCAGCCTAGTGGAAAATATGTAAGACCCAGGGGTTCAGGAGAGATCCTACCTCAAGGGAATAGGGAAAGAGGGATTGAGGAGGACACCTGACACACCTTTTTGGCCTCTGTGTGTGCACGCATACCAATACACTTACACAGATGCAGACACTCACACAAATAAAAATTTAAAAGCCTACGAGTCACACTGCCTACCTAGCTGGCTCACCAGGCCATTTCAGCAAGTCACATTTGACATCAGGGTCCCTTTTTGAGATGTCTTTGTGAAAAGGGGGGAGTTTTAAGGGGAGGTAAAGAAGAAAAGAAAGAGAGACAGAAGAAGGGGCACGGCATCCTAAGGACAGCTATACATTTTGTAGGGCAGAGCTGATCACAGGTAAGGCTTTGGAGGACCTCAACCTATCTTATTCTTATCTCGAATAAGACTGAGTTACATATGTGGGTGAATCAGAATGGAAAACTATTACCAGTAAAGACTCCAAAGACTACAGAGCTCAAGTCCTTACATAAAGGTATAACTTCATATATAAGCAGAGCATATTTTCCTGTATACTTCACATCATCTTTAGGGTACTTAAAATACCAGGATGTCAGGTTTTTTTTTGTTTGTTTGTTTTTTGAGACAGGGTTTCTCTGTAGCTTTGGGGCCCGCCCTGGAACTAGCTCTTATAGACCAGGCTGACCTCAAACTCACAGAGATCTGCCGGCCTCTGCCTCCTGAGTGCTGGGATTAAAGGCATGCGCTACCACCACCCGGCCTCAGGATGTAAGTTCTATAAAACTGTTGTTTTACTGTATTATTTAGGGAATGACAACATGGAAAAACAAGTTTGTATACATTTGGTACAGGTGACATCCCCAAGTATGTTCTGTCCTTGGTTGGTTGAATCTGCAGAAGTGGAATCCATGGACAGAGAGGGCTGACTGCATCTTTAAAGAACTGGCTTTGTCAACATCCACTAACATACACATAATCCCCACAAGCACCTGCTCATAAATCAAGTGAAGAGAAACAGGAATTCTCCTAAGAAAGGAGGGCTGGATGTTTTCCTTTCCCCTTGAAGATTAGTAGATAATCATAATTGTGAGGTGGGGGAGGCAGACAACCCAGAGAAACCAAGCTAAGTGAGCTGAAGGGGTGGTGAGGAGTAGCTAAATGTTTGGGGAAGGGCCAGGAAGAGGAAGGCACACAAGTGCTGACCTTGAGGCTGGCTGTTGGTTTCTGTCACTCCTACACAAATGCAAGCATCCCCACAAAAAGATCTAGCCGCCACTACTTTGCACTGTCATCTACTTTCACTTGCTACGGAACTGAGCAGCTTAAGGAAGGGAAGATATGAGGTTAAGCCAGGGAAATCTGTATGCGTCAATCAACTAACAGGTAATACTCTCTATAAGCAGGAGGGATGGGCTGACAAGTGTTACTTCCTAACAATCTTTGTTTTTCTCCCATTACTGCAGACCTTTGCAACCACAATGAAGAGCCAGACTCTTACTGGCAAGCACAGGATACAGGTTCTATGCCTGGTCCTTCTTGTCCAAAGGTGCTAAGAATCTGCGACGTTGTATGTTCTGTGACATGTACATGGGGAGGTGAAAGTGAGCCTAAACCTGATAGGGTATTCTTGCTTGGGAGACAGAAACATGAGACAACAGATATTGTTTATTGCCTGCCTCTGCTTCCCGAGTGCTGGGACTAAAGATGTGAGCCACCACTGCCTGGCTCCTTTCACCTCTTTTATTGACCTGTAGTTCAACTATTATTTTTTTCTGTTTTTGGAGAGAGGGTCTCATGTAGTTCACACTAGCCTCAAATTCACTACGTACCTAAGGATGACCTTGAACTTTTGATTCTCCTGCCTCCACCTCCGAAGTGCTAGGATTATAAGAGTGCACCACTACATTTGGCTTCCACTGTTACTTATTTAGACAGGGTATCCCTGTGGAAGAGCCCAGTCTGCTCTAGAACTTACTATGTAGCTCAGACTGGCCTTGCACTTGCAATTTGCCTGCCTGAGGTTCCAAGTAAGCATAAACCACCACACCAGACTATTAGAGGATCTTCTGAAATGCCTGCCCTGAATGGTCATTATATGTCAAGGAAGCCTACTCAGTCCTCAAAAAATTTCTCTTTGGAACATACTTGGAACCTTCCCAGAAAGAATTATTAAGCAGAGTTTGCTGTCCCCCTTTTATTACCTGTTTTGGTATACATGTATGTATGTATGTATGTATGTATGTATGTATATATACTTTCAGCTAAGAATGAGTACTTCCTAGAAAAAGTGAAAGCTGACCTGTTTTACATCTGAAGTATAGATGTCCTGGACTCTTGTTAGTAGGATGGGTTGCTTCCTGTCCTCCAACTCTTAGGGAACCAGCAGACTCTTGCTATTATATTAAACTTGTTAGTGCTCACTGGTTAAAGCAATTTTCCCAAGGAGATTTTAAATATTTTAAAGGAGTTTAGTGATCTTTCCCATCTGTTGGCTGACGTTTGTGGACACAGAAATTTACTAAGATACTGGAACTGCGGGCAATCAGAGCAGTTTTAGTGCACTGCAGCGCCGGTGCTCATTCAAAGGGACAGCTTTACTTAAGTCATTTGAGAATAAATGTCAACGAAATACAGCCTAGAGACAGGATAACTACTGGATCATATGGTTTGCACCTGAATCAGTAGCTACATACCCACTTTGGCAACAGCCTGACTTCTACACCACTTCCCATGGAAGGTTCAATCCCTTATGCATTCCCCACTTTTGTCTCTCATTCCCAGAATTACCAAAGTGAATGTGCATTTCCCCAGAAAATGACAGTACAGGAATGGAATGGAACTGGACAGAAGTTACTATGGAGAAGAGAAAGCTAGGGAAGACAACCAGGTGCTGTAAAGGAGACTATATGCTTGTTTCCTGATGTTGGCATTTTTTCTCCCCCTGAAGGAAAACTACAGCTGTCTGGGCTCTGGGAATTGCTCTGCTGATGACATTATCAAAGATATAAACAGCAACAATTTGGAAAGTCTGCTCTAAAATACTGAAGCTGCTAGGAAATTGCTTTCTAGGGAAAAGTCCCCATGGCAACATAATCTAGGAAGGGTTGATTTCAAAATTTGTGTCCTTCTTGAGCTGAACTGATTACAGTCCCTTTCTGTTTGAATCTGTTTGGGTGCTAGCACTGCTTCTGGGAAATCAGAAGAGACCAATTCTGTGGTTAACTCTGTTGGCATTTTTCCAGGCTCACATTTGTGAGCAGCTATATGGACTGAAGGAAATGTTGCGGGTGGTGGTTTAGTTCTCTTAGACAGGCTTACCAATTGTGCTTGATCTACTATTAGTTTGCTGTAGTTCGTGATACACTGTATTTCATCTGTGGGATTGGTATAATCCTACCTGGACACCTTCAAATACTTTAAGAATCCTTCACACCCATTAGATGCTATTGAACAAATTTTTCCTACTTTTACTTCATCTCCTGCATCATGAAGATCCAGAAGCAGAAGCATTAGCTGGGATGTTCCCTGCTTTGCTTATGATCCAAACAATGAAATGATCATGTACACAGGAGTTGTGCTTTCACTTAGGAAACTTCTAGGATCTGTTGAATTTCAAACTCTAACTCCCATGCTAAAAGCTATGAGACCATTGCTTCTGGAATAGATGAGCAGACTTAAATTATGGTAGATGCAGGACCACCTGTCATATTTCTTAGCTTGCTAACTCTAAACCAATAACGTTCAGAAGGAAGTGACAGGAACAATGTTGAGCATCACAGATGGCTGTCAGGACCAGGAACAAGATTTATACATTATGAATTAGTATCATTTTTCATTGGTATTCTCTATAAGGCAGAGTTTAAGATACAAAAGGAAACTGTCTAGGTTGTGATCATATGAGTGGTAGAAGGGTTGCACAGATTGTATGCTCCACTTACTGTGCCTTAATAGACCAACTAAGGAATTTTTTTTAACTGTGAAAGATTCTCAAAACATACTAGTTATTCTGAACCATTCCAATTATCTTTCGGCCTACAGAGAAACTTGGTATAGTGATTTAAAAATATATGGAGGCTTAGACAAGACTGAGGCTCTTTAAAGCCATACAAATAAGTTTATGAACAAGATGTTATCAAGCTTAATTGAGAACTATTTCTTGAGTAGAATAAGTCCAAGAGCTGGGATACAGCTCAGTGAATAGAGCACCTGCCTAGCATGAACAGTCTTGGGTTTGGTTTGCATTGCACAATATCAGGTTCTCAGCACTCGGGAGGTAGAAGCAGGATGACCAGGAGGAGTTCAAAGGCAGTCTTAGCTACATAACTAGTTCAAAGCCAGGTTGGATAATGTGAGACCCTATCTCAAAAATCAAAACCAAACAAAAAGAGGATCGAAGTGTGCCAGAAACTACTTCTGAATGCTTTACTTTCCAAATTCAGGATAGTACTACTAACACCTTAAACTTAAATATTACTTAAATATTACAACTGAGATATTAAGTTGCTTGCTGTATTACATATGATGTTTAACATAAGTTTTTCCTATTATTCCTTTAACACAACTTTTTTTTTTTTTGTAGATGAGGTCTGTGTAGTGCAGGCTGGCCTGAAACTTACGATCTTCCTGCCTCCATTTTCAAAATGCTGGGTTTACTGTTGTGCATCTTGATTCCTGCCTTAACAATTCTCTTATAATGTGGTTTGTTACTGTAGCATTAAAAAAATTAAACTATATTTGAACAGTAGTTCCAAACTATACATAGTATATGAAGCCTGACCCTGAATGAGTTTCTTATTTCTATGCATAACCTCACATATTGCAGTGAATTGTAAATAAAGATGAAATTATGTCCTTTACTTCACAATGGCTCACCTACTGTCACCAGATGTATGCACAAGTTATCCTTCTACACTGAGTGTACATTCTAGATCATTAATTTGGACATTTTTCTCCCATTTAAAGAGAGAAGTTGCTGTTGTTATCTTGTGTCATGGAAATGGCTTCTTAGTCTTTTGTAGCTAAACTTAGCTCTTAGAACTCTTACAGGGACCTGAGAACTAAGTGTTCTGTCTGTCAATGACAATTCTTCATCCTGCCTATAGAAGTTACAGTGCATTCAAAGGAAAAAAAAAACCCACAGCATTTTAGACAAACACCCAAGAGATATGCCTACTGTTAAGATAGGGCTACACTAATGCTATTGGCTAAGTTGAGTTACAGTGAAGTTTCCAGGCACTAGAGGCAGAAGTTGGAAAGTACCTATATAGGAGTTTTTAGGCACTAGTCACTTCCTGACATGTTCCTAGTAAACATAGAATAATACTGCAGATTAATATAGAATTGAAGGTGACAGTATTGTTAAAATAAGGCAAATATTTTTGATTAACTGATCAGTTCTTTGGAAAGAAGTAGTCAGTAAAATACAGGAAATTGAAAGACGAGTATACAGGTGTTAAGTGATTTACATGTATAATATAAATATCCTTGTGGGCTACAGAGATAGTTTAGTTGGTACCTGTGGTGCAAGAATGAGGACCTACTAAGCTTGGATCCCCAGAACTACGTAAAAAGTTGGTCATGGAGGTATGCACATCTAACCTTAGCACCAGTAATGTGAAGGTTGATAGATTCATGAAGCTCACTGGCCACACAGCCTAATGGGATCAATGAGCTTCAGGCTTTCAAAAGTAAGGTGAAGAAGGTAGAGAAATGTCTTAGCAGTTAAGAGCAGCTACTGCTTTTGCAGAGAATCTGAGTTAATTTTCTAGCACACACATCAGAAAGCTCACAACTCTCTGTAACTCCAGTCACACAGGGATTATAATGATCTCTTCGAGGCTCCGCAGGCATGTGCACTCTTATATACATACTCTCTCCTTCTCTCCCTCCTCACTTTCTTAAAAATAATACATATATTAACCCCAGTACTCCAGAAGCAGAGACAGGCTGTGAGTTTGAGGCCAGCCTGGTCTACAAGAGCTTGCTTCAGGACAGGCTCCAAAACTACAGAGAAATCCTGTCTTGAAAAACTAAAATAATAATAATAATACATATAAATCTTAAAAAAATAAAGTGGAAGGTGATGGAGAAAAGACACCTAACATCTACCTCTGACCTTAGTATGCATGTGTGAACATGTGTATATACCAACAAAGAATACATTACCTACCCACTATCACTACTACCCCCATCACACACACACTTAAGATTATTGTGACCACCTGAATGGACTTACCCGAAGAAAGAAAGGAAACTTCCTGCCATAAAAGCCAACCCGGAAGAACTCAGGCTCCAGGCGTTGCTGCTCTATAATATTGTCATAGTAGCTGGCCTCCATTTTCTGTTAACAATAAAGGTGTGGTTGTTATACAAAGCAAGTTCTCCTAGGCTCAACTAGACATTGTATGCTAGACACAGTTCATGGTAATTCAATCTAGGAAACAAGGAAGTAAACCCCTAGATACTACCAGCCTTTCTCCAGGGAACTGCATCATCAAGGAGGAAAGCCCTCCGCCCTTCTTCACTGTCATTACAAGTTTGCCTACTACATCCCCATGAGGTTGCTCTCAATAGTTTCCCTGGGCATGGACCCAGATCCATGGAGATCTGAGGCCTGAACTTGAGAGGTAAATATTTAACATGAATTTGACTGACACTCGCTACATCATCTGATCCTTGACCAGGGCTGCTGGGAGCTGTCTACCAACAACTCTCACTACCACTGTATGTCAGCACATCTGCATCCACTCTTATTCACTGGCATTAATACTATTGACCACAGTGAGGAAGCATCAGTTGTGAACATCACTGATGTTGGTTCCAATTTAGGAGATTTTAAATTTGAAAAGATAACTAATATTCATGTCTAACATTACAAAGTCAGCAAGCTTTTCAGTATGGCTATTCTAGCTTCAAATTTAAGCATCTTTAGTCAGTAGCCATCAAACATCAGCCAAAAAGCTACTTTGGAGAATCATGTCCAAATTCTAATCTAGACCAGAGATTTCTGGTCTTAGTTCAAATGCCTTAGCCACACCACAGACGGGGGTGAAGTAAATGATACTCTGAAACCACTATTCTTTCTCTGATGATAAAATAAGAATGTACTGTGATTTAGAAGATAGCACTGGCAACAAGTAAAGACTTTACACAGACTTTCAAAATCCATGGGACATTTGATGTGATTTTTGAATATTATGCTCTAAAGAAGGGATCAAGGACAAAGTGCTTAAATAACTACAAGATGCAGTGGGGAAAGTTCTTACAATATTAGGTGCTGGTGAGCTATAAAAGCATTTGCTGGCAGCACAAGCCTGGTGATCTGGGTTTGCTCTCCAGAACCCATGTAAAGATAAAAGGAAAGAGTAAACCCCACAAAGGAGTCATCTCACTCTACACATCATGCATGCCTACCTTATATCATACACACCCACAAATAATAAATTTAAAAAAATTATATATCACTGAACAAAACAATTTCATGAAAAACTTCTTCATGAAACTGGGTTGTACACATGCACATATGCACGCATGTGCATGTGCGCGCGCGCGCGCGCACACACACACACGTATACAGAAATCACTATTCTATCATGCCTTCTTCTTTCCCTGAATACAAGTAGCTTTTAGGGTTCAGATCATAAAGTTACCTATCAGGTATGTGCTTTTGTTCTACAGTCAGACAGTAAGTATCTTATGGGCAGAAATCTAATCTCTGTCCATGGTAATAAGCTAAGAGCCTTAGGCATCACTTAAAAATTGATGCCAGAAGCCCAGGAGTCTTTGATCTTTGGTCAGTCATACAGTGGAAGAGACAAAGCTTACCCGAATCCAGCTGAGGCTCTGATAATCATAGAGGCTCTCATATTGACATGCCAGCTCTCTACACAGAGGGATTCCAAACTCCCAGCTCTGGATAAAAGACAGGAACAGGGCTTCAGCACCTCAGGCATTCTAGGAATGGTTAAGTCCACACTGAACATATGAAAGACTAAAATAAAAGGCTAGCTCCAACTCATGTATTAAAAGGAACACAATCTTCAAAACCAATTTATATAGAGTAACACACAATACTGTTGTTTTCTAGCTTGTGCAGAGCTTTCTAGTTTTTGCTCAAATGTCTTAGCTTCTTGATGTGGGATTCCCCTCTGTATGCTGTGAATACCATCAGTTAATAAAGAATCTGTTTTGGGCCTATTGCAGCACAGAATAGGGCAAGGTGGGAATTCCAAGTAGATAGAGGAGGAGAGAGTAGGCAGAAGAAGCCACGTAGCTGCCGCAAGAGACAGATGCCAGATGCCAGACAGAACCTTACCAGTAGGCCACAACCACGTGGTGATACACAGATTAATAGAAATGGTTAACTTAAGATATATAAGCTAGCCAGCACGAAGCATGAGCTAATAGGCCAAGCAGTATTATAATAATACAGTTTCTGTATGGTTACTTCATGTCTGAGCGTCTGGGAAATGAACAAGCAGCTGCTGCCAACAGCTTCTATGCCTCTCTTGACTGCTTTTAGAAGAAGAGGTACTTCTTAATATG
The DNA here is from genome assembly GCF_903992535.2 of Arvicola amphibius. NCBI lineage: Eukaryota > Metazoa > Chordata > Mammalia > Rodentia > Cricetidae > Arvicola > Arvicola amphibius. The sequence goes on from NC_052049.1 coordinate 173,228,985, forward strand.
TTTTGGTCTGCTGTTTTATGTTACCTCTTAAAAATATATTTACTTTTTTGTTGTATTAGTCTATATTAGAAGACAAATTGCATAAAGAAGAAAGCTAAGCTTATGTACTTTATTTTCAGATGATAGAACAATAGCAGGTATGGCAGCTACTCAGTATTTCTTTAATAAGTTAATAAAGGGATTATGAACCTTTGAATAGGGATCAATTGAGTTAAGAAAAATTATGGCAATCAAGCAGAAAGGAGCTGTCAAAGATCTGGCAGTAGGCCCAGCACTTTTCTTTTATGAAAAGACTTTAACTTTAGGCTTTAAATGATCTTTGCCTACTTGGAGAATAGATTGTTCCTGTGATGTAGTTCCTGTTACAGCAAGAGGCCCATCTAACAGGTGCCTGAAGAAGATTGCAGTGAACTTCATTCTAAGCAAGTGTTCATTGCCTTCCTTTTTTTCTTTTTGTGGTGCTGAGGACTGAACCCACCAGGACCCTGTGAGAGCTGTGTAAGTTCTTTACCACTGAACTATACTTTCATCTTCCTCTCATTATTACTGTATTTTCTTTTTCTTGGGTACTTCGAAACATTACTTTACACAATATTTAATTCAGTTTATTCTTCCCAGCTTCCAAATACTAATTCAAACTTATACATGATGAACTTAGATACCTATCACCAACCTCAGCTATCACAGAGATGTCATACAGTACAGCAGAAGTTGAGGGGCTGAAGGTCTTGCTTTCTGACAATTACCTTGCCTTTGTTGAAGTAGTGGATGATCTTCCTACACAGTCCCTCTTTCCGCTGCCACTCAGTCTGGGATGGGTAGTGTAAGAACTCCCGTAGTGGCCTATCTTCCCATTGCAGTAGCTCACAGTAAAGAAGCAGGGTGAATGCAGCCTCTGCAGGGATAGACAGCATAGGGTTCAGGGTTTCCTCTGTGGGCCCAGGAAGAGCTGAGCAAGAATATCAGAGCAAGGCATGGGTAGCACAAATTAGGAATACTAGATACCAAAGATCAGACTAATGGACTGTCTAAGCTAATAACTCTTGTTCACAGAATGAAGGAGCCAAAAATGCTACCAGTACCTGGCTACCTGTTTTGAGTTCCAGATAAAGAATAAGAAAGGTTCACATATGGAAACCTACTAGTTTAGAAGTTTCTTAAAATATATACAAATATGACAGGAATTTAAATGGAGTAATTATATAATGGGGGAGATGATGCTCCAATTATACATCTTATGCCACCAAGTAAAATCTCCAGGGCCAGGAATGAGTTATATCTTGTTGAATAGTTGGTCAAAGGGGTCCCATAAGACCCCCTAAACATCACAGGCTATTCCTAAGGCTATTGGTTATTTTCCACAACCTGACAGTGAGGCTCTATTGCTGAAGATACTATTTATATCATCAAACATTGCAGAAATGGAGCTGGAGCCCAAATAGAAGCATTTCCCCCTACTGACTAGAATTTGTGTTGCTGGAAGATAGTCTATACATTACCAGAGATAAAAAGTAATCATCAATACCACCCAACTACAAACCCTGTGACCAATAACAGCAACCTGCCTGTAAGATATACTAGGTGCAATAGTAGCAAGAATTTTAGGGAAGTAACCAACTATTTTTTGATTGGATTTAAGGCCCAGTCCATGAGACAGAATCCATACCTGATACTAAAGTGGCCAAGAATTGAGACTAGACGTTGGGAAAAAAATTACAATATTTTTTCTTCTAAAGAAACACAGCAATAAAATGACTCCTAATGACATATTGCAACACCCACAGATCACTCAATCCTCATTAGAGAAGCTTTTTCTTTCAGTGGATAGTAATTAACACAGAGACCAACAACTGAACAACATACAGAGAGTGAGATACTCTGGAGGACTCAGCCTTAAATGGGATGTCTTCATCAAACCTCTCCCCTCAAGGCTCAGGGATCCATATTGAAGAAGAGGTGGAAAGAGTCTAAGGGCAGGAAGTGATAGGGCAACATTGAATAAATGGGACCTCCTAAAACTGAGAAGCTTCTGTAAAGCAAAGGACACTGTCATTAAGACAAAACGGCAACCTACTGGCTGGGAGAAGATCTTCACCAAGCCCGCATCAGACAAAGGTCTGATCTCCAAAATATATAAAGAACTCAAGAAACTAGACTTTAAAATGCTAATTAACCCAATTAAAAAATGGGGCACTGAACTGAACAGAGAATTCTCAACAGAAGAAGTTGAAATGGCCAAAAGACACTTAAGGTCATGCTCAGCCTCCTTAGCGATCAGGGAAACACAAATCAAAACAACTTTGAGATACCATCTTACACCTGTCAGAATGGCTAAAATCAAAAACACTAATGATAGATAGCCTTTGCTGGAGAGGATGTGGAGTAAGGGCAACAATCATCCATTGCTGGTGGGAATCAAGGAAGCAGCATCTTCCAGACCCAACAGCACTGATGCACATATGAACTTAAGAGACTGTGACAGCAGGCACAGGATATCAATAGGTTCAAACCAGACAAAGTCCCAACTCTCAGAGGGAAAGTGGACACAAAAGTTCCATGCCTAACCAAGAAGCATTTGCAATTGATACCTACTGGGAAATGGGAAATTAGTTTTCTAAAATGGCACCTCACTGGGTGTATCAACTACACTCCAGGATAGGTCTTATGCCTAAAAGTAGTTGCCAGTGCAAAACAGACTTCATGTTTGGTTTTTAGTTGGGGAGCTTTTTGTTTCATTTTGTTTTGCTAATTTTAGTCTTAAGTTTTTTTGTTTGTGTTTTCATTGTTTTTGAGAGGGAGAGATGGAGAGGGAGAAGGAAAAGGAGATGGAGAGCAAAGAGCGAGGGACAGAGGGAGAGACAGACAGAGAGAGCATGAGAGCATAAATTTGGGTGGGTAGGAGCTAGGAAGGATCTGGGAGGAATTGGGAGGGGAAAGAATATGATCAAAATATATTTATGAAAAAAGTTTTTTTTCTTAAAGAATGGCCCAGCTACTTTAAGGCTATGCACAGTTGTCTTGCTTTGGGTGACACAGACACTTGAGAGCTTCTTAGGTTCCTTTCTGTTCACTTTGCTCTGGCTTTCTATCTAACCTTCTTAGAACTGGTTCTATTTGGTGAGTGCCAATTCATCAAGACTTTCCATAACACTCCTTAATCTACTCTTGTCTACTGCTCCAGGAAGTACTCTTTCCCCTTTTATTGTTACTGTTTCTAAAAGGATGAAAGTTATGGAATGTGAGCAGGTATTGATTATGGGATGAGTTTGGAGCCAGAGACTATATTCTGGAGGAATTTGCTGATACTGGTCTCAGAGTGTAGGCCTAGCAATATTTTATATGTGGAACAGTTAGTGATAGTTGCATAAAAACACAGCATCCTTTGATGTTTAGTGTAAATTACAAGCAATAAGTCATGCTGAATTGCAACCATCGTCCAGAGCCCTATTAAAGAATTCTTTTTATTCTTCTGTTTGGTAATTTTAATGGCATTTCCCCACTAGCAAGCTAATAATTCTAGCTTCTGCCCAGATTTCTAGGTCATCCTAAAAAGTGCTCACATAATTATAAAGAATCTCATTTCTAATCATCTTGTGATCCACTTCCAGTTTTCACTGATCCACTCTCTGAACTTCTCATTCTTCTCTCTCTACTTGTGCCGCGACACTGACATCTCCTACCAGGTCCTCTTTATGAAACCTGGAGAACTGCATGAAACCTTTATCATCCTAATTGTGATGGCTAGCCATATGTCAACAAACTAGATTATCTGAAAGAGGGGCACCTAAAATGAGAAAATGCCTCCATAAAATCTGTCTGTAATGCATTTTCTTAATTAGCAATTGATGGGGGAGGGCCCAGCCCATTGTATGTGGTTTCATTTCTGGACAGGTGGTCCTGAATTCTACAAGGAAGCAAGCTGAGTAAGCTAGGGCAGGCAAGCCCATAAGCAGCACCCCATACATGGCCTTTGCATCAGCTCCTGCCTCCAGGTTCCTGCCTTGTTTCAGCTCCTCTCCTGACTTCCTTCAAATATGAACAGAAATATGGAAGTGTAAGCCAAATAAGCACTTTCCTTCCCAACCTGCTTTTTGGTCATGGTGTTTTGTGGCAGTGACAGAAACCCTAAGATCCTTGTCTATATTATTTCTACATGTAACACCTACAGCTACAAAATACCAAGTATAGCACTTCTCTGTTCACATCCATGACTCAGTCTCTTATGTAATAGCCTAGCCCTTGAGTTTAGCAAATGTCTATACTAATACATGGAATTTATTTTTATATTTTAATTAATTATTTATTTTTATGTATATGGATTTAACTTTTTCCTTATTCTTTGTGTCTTTCACATCATGCATTTCCACCTTCTGTCTCTTTGTATCCATCCTCTGCCCTTGCAACCTCACCCCACAATAAAATAAAATTTAAGAGAAAAAAAAAGAATCTCATCATGGAAGCTGTAGTGTGACACACTGAGTCACACAGTAAATCCTTTTATCCATTATAGCTTTACTTGCAAGTGTTCACTGCAAAGTCATTAGTCTGGTTCGAGGCCTCTGGTTTCTGCTGCACTATCAATGCTGGACCCTCACTGGAACTCCTTTTGGCTATTCTGATGTTGCCCTGTGTTGTGGAGGTTCTGCAGTTTTGAGTCTGCAGTTTTGGCCTTTGCATCAGCTCCTGCCTCCAGGTTCCTGCCACATGCCAGCAGATCACAGATGGGATGATGTTGGAGAGGGCCAACTCATAGACCTAGTTCTGTGCCTGGGTGGTTGCAGGTCTGGTCAGCACACCAGCTCTCCCTTGTCCTTACCTTGTCCTGCACTGCCATGGCTAGTTCACCCCTTGCAGTAATGAGCAAAGGGCAGGGCCAGTTCTCCTGCTTTCAGGTCCTCAGGGTCGGTTCTCCCACACCTACACCTTCAGGGTCAGTTTGACTGTGCTGCCCAGGCATAGCTAGGGGTCACTCTCATAAGTGCTGCAGGACCAGCTCTCCTCTTCTTATTACCTCAATACTAGCATGCATGGATGTTTTCTCTGCATGTATGTTTGTGAATCACATGTGTGCAGTGCCTGCAGAAGACCAAAGAGTGAGCCGGTGCCCCTGGGGCTGGAGTTACAGATGGTTGTAAGTTTTATCAAATGAGTGATGGAACCAAACCTGGGTCCTCTGGAAGACCAGGCAGTGCTCTTAACCACTGAGCCATCTCTCCAGCCCAATACAAGGAACTGAAGAAACTCTTTCCTTTCAATGTGCTTTCAGAGTTGTTCAGAACATGATTAGTGGGTATAAAGAACAGTAAATTTGGTCATGTTATTCAAAGTAATATAATTTCTCTTAAAATATTCATTCATTCATTCATCATCCATCATTCATTCATTCATCTATTTATTTGGTTTTTCGAGACAAGGTTTCTCTGTGTAACAGTCCTGGCTATCCTGGAACTAGCTCTTGTAGACTAGGCTGGGTGCAAACTCACAAGAGACCCACCTGCCTCTACCTCCCGAGGTGTGTTGGATGAAGACATCCAGTTTAAGTCTGAATCCTCCAAAGCACTGTACAGCAAGCCGACAGCCAACATCAAATTAAATGGAGAGAAACTCAACGCAATTTCACTAAAATCAGAAACAAGACAAGGGTGTCCACTCTCTCCATATCTATTCAACATAGTTCTTAAAGTTCTGGCTAGTGCAGTAAGACAGCAAAAGTAGATAAAGGGGATTCAAATTGGAAAGGAAGAAGTCAAACTTTTGCTATTTGCAGATGATATGATAGTATACATAAGTGACCCCAAAAACTCTACCAGGGAACGCCTACAACTGATAGAATGGCAGGATACAAGATCAACCAAAAAAAAAATCAGTAGTCCTCCTACATACAAATGATAAAGAAGCTGAGAAAGAAATCAGAGAAATATCACCCTTCACAATAGCCACAAATAACCATCCTGAGTGAGGTAACTCAGACCCAGAAAGATGAACATGGTATGTCCTCCCTCATAAGTGGATACTAGCTGTAAAGTAAAGAATATTGAGCCTATAGTTTATGATCCTAGAGAAGCCAAGTAACAAGGTGAACCCTAAGAAAAAACATACATAGATCCACCTGGAAAGGGGAAATAGACAAGACTGCCTGAAAAAAAATTAGGAACATTGGGGTGGGGGGAGAAGGGAGGGTGGAAGGGGAAGAAGAGTGGAAAAGGGGAAGGGGGAGGAGAACTTGAGGGAACGGGATAGTCGAGATGGAGGAAGGACAGAGATGAGAGCAAGGAAAGAGTTATCTTGATTGAGCCATTATGGGGTTAGCAAGAAACCTGACTCTAGAAAAATGCCCAGGAATCCACAGGGATGATCCCAGCTAAGACCCTAAGCAATAGAGGAGAGGGTGTCTGAACTGACCTTACCCTGTAGTCAGACTGATGATTATCTTAAATATCACCATAGAACCTTGGTCCAACAACAGACGGAAACAGAGACGGAGACCCGCATCAGAGCACTGGACTGAGCTCCCAAGGTCCAGTTGAAGAGTGGAAGGAGTGAGAATATGAGCAAAGAATTCAAGACCATGAGGGGTTCATCCACTGAGACAGTTTGCCTGGACTAATGGGAGCTCATCAACTCTAACTGGACTGGGAATGAACAAGGATAGGATCAAACTAGTCCCTCTGAATGTAGCTGACAGTTGTATGGCTGGGGTAGACTGAGGGGCCACTGTTAGTGGCACTGGGATTTGTCTCTACTACATGTACTGGCTTTTTGGGATCCTATTCTCTTTGGATGTATACCTTGCTCAGCATAAATATTGTGGGGAGGGCCTTGTACTTTCCACAAGGCAAAGTGCCTTATCCTCTCTTAGGATTAGAGGGGGTGGGGTGGGAGGGTGTGTGGAGGGAATGGGAGGAGGGGAGGGAGCGGGAATTTGGATTGGTATTTTTTTAAAGTAATAAAAAAAGGAAAGAAAACAACAACAACAACAACAAAAAGAATAGAGCTTGGTCACAGGAAAAAAGATGGTTCTTTAGGGGACTATGGTACAAGGGAATCACACAGAACATCCATGCATTCATCCTTCCTCTTCATTCAGAGATGCTCTCAGTAAACACATCATGACAGGCACTTTGCATAGACTGTAGACATAAAAAAAGGCTCACATCTGTCCTCAAGAAGATTAATGCTGTCCACACTCTGTATTGGGAGCTCAGTGTAAGAGCTGGCGTGCAGTTGCAGAGGAGCCAGATCTACCAGTGAGCTCTAGAAGTTCCAGGATTAAGGAGGCATTCCTTTGCTATGGTCTTGGTTACTTTCAGCTTTGTTAAGATATAAGCAAAGTTATATTTCTGAGGAGTGACAGAACTTCACATGTTCTGAACCTGCTGCACCAGCATTTGGAAGTTACTCTTGAGTCCTCAGAGACATGGAGAGGAACAAGGGTGAGTGGAACTGTCCAAGACAGTAGAGGACATGTATGGAGCACATGTCAGGAAGAACAAAAATGTCACCTGCTTAGGACAGGAGTGAGGGACCCGACACTGCTGAGATCTGGCAGATTTCATTCTGAAGCCTTTCTCTGTATAGTTCCCATGTCTGTCCTAATGGGAAGACACAGTTCTTTCCTTTCTCTGACTCACCTGTGTAGTTTTCAGCCTGTAAGTGCATGTCACAAAGCTTATGGATGTATCGGATATACATTTCCTCTTTGTTAATCTCAGATTTGTAAAAGTTCTGTAAGAGAATAAAATATATTTAAGATGCAAGAGTCTATCCCCTTTGAAGGTCATTTATAAGCTCCAGTCAGCCAGCAAAAACCCTGGCTTTGTCATCACGAGGGAAGGAGGAAGAGCTTGTGTCCTCTCACCATTAGGTTAACAGTGCAGCCAATCTTCTTGTTCTCTGTTTCTTCTCCTTTCATGCAGTCCCTGAAAGAGAGAACATAGATGTGACCCCGATATGAAGTGGTATCTCCTGGGACAATACATAAAACAGTAGCATTACTGGACTATCAGCATGTTCAGTTCTGAAAGTAGAATACCTTTGAACAGGAAGTCCTTCAACAGAAGAGGATTATATTGTGAGACCTTTCTCTGTTTTGTACCCAATCCTGGGGTTCAAAGATCTCTGTTGAGCTCCTTGTTCTGGTTGCAGAGTATATAGTCCAGATGTATCCTCAAGGCATTAAGTGCCCCTTACCAATCTCCTTAGTACAGAGGGATGTGTTTGTAAGGCAGATGGCCAAATTCTCAAGTTCCCAGGGAGGCAGAGAGTTATTCTTAGGGGGCAAGTTTCATTTTATGGGAAAATGTGAACTAGAAGCCACACTCTAGTCTAGAATTCATGTAAAGTTAAGATATTACTGTCAAAGCTGAGGAGGACTTCTCAGAAGTTTGGTCAGTCTAAAAACAGGACTCACACTAAAGGTTCAAGTCATGCAGGACCATAACTTACTAGAAAAAATTAAGATTTTATATACAGCTACTATCTAAATGTCATATATATGTATATATATATATATATTATACACATATATTGTCAATAACTGCTTAGAGATTTTCTTGATTTTGGCATAGTCTCCCCTGAAAGCTCATTTGATTGATCATTATTTACTGTGTACCTGTCAGAGATAAGCAGAGTACCAGAAGAAAGCTTAAGTATCCTGATTCAAGGAGTTGGCTTTTTTCTGTCAAACTGAGTCAGAGAGATGGCAAATGAAGCATACTCAGAAAGCCGGGTGAGCTCTTGGCTTGGGAAAGCCTCTCTGATGGTTTGGACTGGGGAGTTATTCTAAGAAAATGACACAGTGTAAAGAAACCTGAAGGGAAGAGATCAATGAAGAAGAAAATGGATGGTGATCTGGAGCACAACCTTTGAATCAGCTACAACTTGGCTCAACTTTGGCAACAGAACTTTTCATGTGTACTTTTTCATTGATAACTGCAAGAGTAACCCTTCAGGAATGCAAATGAGATTAGAGGCACTGCATATACAACATTAACATGGTAGTTTTTCTTTAGTAGATAGAACCACCACAAAAATCATGGTGTTTTTCTTCACGTTCACTAGGAGCAGTACTTGGGAGCTGGAAAGCAGTATGTGAACACTGGGGACTGGAAGGACATAGGGCAAATACCAGTTCATGTTTGAAGACATGTAAAAAAGATTGTGTACTTGTTTTACAGATACCATAATGAGACAAGACATGGAGAGTGAAATTAGTTCTGGCCATGAGTTTCATTTGTTTATAGAAGAAAGAAAGAAAATCAGTTAAAAGAAGGTCTTTAAGTCTAAGGGACTAATTTTGGGTCTTTCAGATAGATGGTAGTGAATATGAACAACCTTCAGTAAATATTTCAATAAGAGAAAGATATAGCTGGGTGGTTGGTAGTGGTGCACACCTTTAATCCCAGCACTCAGGAGGCAGAGGCAGGCAGATATCTGTGAGTTTGAGGACAGCCTGGTCTACAGAGGGAGTGCCAGGACAAGCTCTAAAGCTACATAGAGAAACCTTGTCTCAAAAACCCAGAGAGAGATGGGGCAGGAGGGAGGAAAGAAAACAAGCTTTAGCCCACATCTCTTTTCTGTCTGATGGCAGGTACAGGAGAAGGCTGGGACCTGATATGTAAGAAGGAAGCCTTTTACTTTAAAAATGGCTGACAAAGGCCATCTTTGACCTTTTCAGGTGCTAGTAAAATAGGCAGAAGCTTGCACAAACCCTGTGCTACAGAAAAGAGGGGATGTTTGGGATAGGAATTTCCATTTCCATGGTCAAGTCAGTGTACTGACATCTGAGTATTCTGCATGGCAGTGCTTTCTTCAGAAGTAACTGGAGAAAGTCTGAGCATCCTATTTCTTAATCCAGGGGTTTGTACATTTTGTAGCATTATGGCTTGGGATTGGTTTTATTCCTTTATTATCCTATTTATTCTCATCTTTGTGACTTCCAGAAAACATTCTTAGTGACTATCTAAGTCCTACTGAGAGCATAATTAAGACTTTAGAGCAATTCAGCAGTCATGACAGGACTAGGAAAGTAGGCTTTGACAAAACAATTCTAATTCCACATGAATTCTCAGGCTGAACATAACAGAGATCCCAGAATTCACAAACTATTTCCTCTAATCTGTTCCCATGGCTAGGATTAGGAGGCAGGAATAGATTTTAACAAAAGAATATAGGTATGAGAAAAATGAAAATTTTCCTTGGTCATATTTTGGTACCAGGTGACATTTCCTCGTTTATCTCCCATATGGCTGAGGAACTACAGTGGCTCCCCAGCTTGCTCTGGAGACAGTTTTCTTCCCTTCTATATTCATTCATTCATTCATTCATTCATTTCTATTTAATTAATTTTTTATTAAAATTTTCTGCCTCCTCCCCACTTCCCATCTCCTTCCTCCTCCCCCTCCCTCTCCAGTCCGAAGAGCAGTAAGGGTTCCCTGCCCTGTGGGAAGTCCAAGGTCCTCCCCTCTCCATCCAGGTCTAGGAAGGTGAGCATCCAAACAGGCTAGGCCCCCCCAAAGCCAGTACATGCAGTAGGATTAAAACCCAATGCCATTGTCCTTGGCTTCTCAGCAGCCCTCATTGTCCGCCATGTTCAGGGAGTCCAGTTTTATCCCATGCTTTTTCAGTCCCAGTCCAGCTGGCCTTGGTGAGCTCCCATTAGATCAGCCCCACCATCTCAGTGGGTGGGTGCACCCCTCGCAGTCCTGACTTCCTTGCTCATGTTCTCCCTCCTTCTGCTCCTCATTTGGACCTTGGGAGCTCAGTCTGGTGCTCCAATGTGGGGCTCTGTCTCTATCTCCATCCATCGCCAGCTGTGTCTACTACTCTGAGCTCTGACTTTTCTAGATGGAAGGGCATATGGCAGATGACTCTGAGATGCCTTTTGTGTACATTCAATTTTCAGGGGATCTCAAGAAGGTCTAACTTATACCTGAGGAGAGGTATTCTGTTACTGGTCAGACGGTCCCTAACAACCACCAATGGCACCAGAACAGTCTCCCTATGCTATGACATAGTATAGTGGTAAAAAAACAAAACAAAACAAAACAAAACATGGTCTTGCTATGCAGGCTAGGGTAGCTTTAAATTTATACTCTTTTTGCCTCTGCCTCCCCAGCGCTGTGACTACAGCTGTGCACCACCATGCCTAGTTCTCACCTTTGTTTGTTTTTAAAGACAAGGTCTCACTATATAGGCCTGCCTTGCCTGAAACTCCAATGTAGACCAGACTGGCCTGGAATTCAGAGATTTATCTGCCTCTGCCTCTTGAGTGTTGGGGTGAAAGGCATGTTCCACCATACCTAGCATGGTTTTATTTTGTTCTTTTGTTTTTGTTTATTTGTTTTGTTATGCTTTGCTTTTTCAAGGCAGGATTTCTCTGTGTAACAGCCCTAGCTGCCCTGGAACTCACTCTGTAGATCAAGCAGTAGATCCTCCTGCCTCTGCCTCCCGAGTGCTGGGATTAAAGGGGTGCACTAGCACCACCTGGCTGGCAGTTGCTGTTTTAATACTTATTTATTTTTATGTGTCTGAGTGTTTTGCCTGCCTATATGTACATGTATCATGCGTGTAGCTGGTACTCAGAGAAGGCAGAAGTGGGCATTGGATTTTGTTGACCTGGAGTTAGAGCTAGGTATAAGTTGCCATGTGGTTGCTGGAAACTGAAAGCAGGCCTTCTGCAAGAGCATCAAATACTCTTAACTCCTGAGCCATTTCTCCAGCCCCCGGTGTGCTCTTAAGTTTTCAAGTCAAGTGAATATCCATGTAGAAGAGAATACTTTATTAGAGAAGAGTCTACAAAGGTTTCAAACTAAGAAAATACCTGTAGTCCAGAAGGCGTTCCATGAGGCGGGTGACTGAGGTAACAAAGGAAATGCCAGTCTCACGCCATGTTTCCTGTTCAACCTTCTCCAGAAGGCTGTTGGAAAAAGAGAACATAATTCATTAGCCGTCCCTGGTGACAACAGTGAGGGCCAAGAACCTGTGCAGGCTGTGAGACATCTGGAGACAGGAGACTTGCCACACTGTAGTCTTACCTGGGGTAGGGCCCAAACAGCTGGGTTCTACTCCATGCAGCAGAAAGCAAAGACAAGGATATTATTGAACTGGCAGCAACAAATAACATATCTCCCATTTCCCTGTTCATGTTCCTAAAGATATCTCTGAGGTGGAGGTGAGAGGCATGTGCTGTAAGGTCTATTCTAAGGAACACATGAGCTAAGAGACATGGTGAGATGCATAACTGTGTCTATTGCTCAGAGTTATTTTCAGTAAACACACAAAACTACCTCTTCTCATAAATCAAAGATTCCCACAAGCCTCAGGGGCCCAGTATGAGGGACAGAGAACAAATTCTGGAGCTATACTCTGTCATCACCTTGGTCAAGGGAAGCTTCCAAAAAACACGTGATAAAGACAAAAGCTTAATGGACAGGTCATTTTAAAAATCGGATAGCATCATACTTCTGTCACTCTGAGGCAGCTTTTGGTTTGTCCAAGAATACTCAAACCACCTGGCTTTAAGACAGGCTGACATCCCACATGCGTCTTCCGGGAGGGGATGGCCTGCATTGTTTCCTCTTGCTTCTAGTAAGGAGCTTAGGTCTGGATCTCACCCTACACAACTCTATCTATGATCCCTTAAGAGCACGTTTCTCTTTCTGCCTTCTGAAGAGTTATCTTGAGTTGGCTGACCAAGGACTGGGGACCAGCACTGGGGACACAAACAGCTTGACTACTGTTATACTTTTTGTCTACATTCACTGCTCCCTGTAGAGAATAGACACGTGGGCCAGAGGCTCAGGGAAAGAGAGGCTTCCTGTGATCACGTTGTTAGAAAGAGAAGACGACCATGGGCTCTAGCATTAACTTGTGTGGACTGGAACACTGCACTACTTCCTAACTGTTCCCTGGACATTGGGAAGAGGTGTTCTATGAGCACACAAGCATGGGAAGTGCTGATTACTACCTTGCTCCTTTAACTGAATCTTTTCTAAATTAGTCTACACACATTTTTATTGCCCCCCAAACCTACAAACATCACCCAAGTTAAAACTATGAAAGGTTGCTCCATGGTATCAGTAGATCTCAGGTATCAAACTGACTTTAAAAGGGTTTACAAACACAATTTGGAGAGGTAATTAGTTAATTGTGAGCTATTTTTATACTTTTTTCTTTGTAATAAAGTCATTTGCTAGTAGCCAACAAAGAGAATTCAATGTCTTTCTTCCACAACTGGAAACACTTGATAAAAGAGATCATCAGACATTTCAAATAAAATTCTTATGACTCATCAAGGAACAAAGCAGACATAGTGACCAGAAAGAATTCCCCTCTTGAAACTGTAGCTGTTGGTCCCCCCTTCAGATGTGCCTTTTGCTGGTCAGCTGTGCCAGCAATTCCTTGAGCCCAGTCTCATAACTTCTAAGAAGAAGGGAAGGACAGTCCCCATGCTGCAGCCCTTGCAAGTGTGTTATCAGCATCAAGTCTATAAGTCAACTTATGAAGCTTTTGAAGTTGAAAATGTTTTACTAGTAATTACTGGTAATGCTTATAAATTTTGTTAAATTTGACATTTTGATATGATAAGATTAATAGAGTACACACATAATTATGTTATGAAACAATTATATTTTAATTAAACGTACTAAGTTTCTATGATTAAGTCTATATTGTGGATCTGACACAGCCAATGGTACTTTTGTAGTAACTGCTAATATAAATAACTCTGAATTTTAAATAAAAGTATCAATACATTTTATACACTGCAAAATTCTAAGTAGTGTCTCATGAGGCCTGATGGCCTTTATCAACTTAAAAAAGAGGTTATTAAAATGATAGGTCTGAGGAAACTTTGGTATCATTTCGTATAGCCAGATCATTTTATAAAAAGGAAAATGGCCTCGAGAAGTTGTGCGGCTTATTCAATAACCTGGGCAGTGTTTATCAAGCTGCAGTATTTCCTACAAGAGAATACATAATTTGCCTCCCAGAAATTCCAGAACTGAACCCTAAACTGAATAGTCCCTAGGGCTATTCGTCCACCAGGATGTAGGGAATGCTATAATATACAATGGTGTCTTGTAGCAAACGCAGGAGCTGAAATTATTCATGGCTTCATCCATCTTCAGTTAACCATGACAATCCCTAGTGCTTTCTTTCTTCTTTTTTTGGTTTTGTGCTTTTTGAGACAAGGTTTCTCTGTGTGTAGCCTTGGCTGTCCTGAAACTTGGTCTGCAGACCAGGCTTGGCCTCAAACTCACAGAGATCTCTGCCTTCCATGTGCTGGGATTAAGCCACCAACACCAGGTTAACACCCTCACACACCCAGACTGTGTACTGAACCCAGTATCACTGAGCTAAACTCCCAACCCCGCTTGATTTCTTATAGATAGTGACTACTGCCACCACCAGAGAAAATAAGTGGGTCTCTCCTGGCACCCATCCTCTGAAGTCTATCCAGTGAAGGCTTCGTCTCTACCCTTCACTGGCCCACACTGCCCCTACTCCCAACATAGGGCTTTTGGGGAAGGAGCAGCTTACAGCAGGCTGAAGAGTTCCCTGTAGCTCTCGTCACCTTTCCCTTCTGACACCATGCTGTCCAGCTTGTCAATCAGCTCAGCCTCCACCTAGAAGGAAGCAGAGACTTCATAAGTTCAAATAAACTCAGAGAGAGAAGGAAAATTTCCAGTCTCATGGCTATGTAAGGATCATGGAAAAAAAATATATATATTATCATAGTTGCAAGTAAATCCCAGCAAAAGACAGAGTCTGGCCGATGTATTAGGAAAAACCTTGTCTTCTGAACCAGAGACTAGATGGCCCAGGGACCTATAGTAAAGCTGTTCTATCAATAAAATGACTCCTAATGGCATTCTGCTACACTCATAGGTCAGGGTCTTGCTCAGCATCAGTGAAACTTCCTCCTGCAGCAGACAGGAACAAATACAGAGAACACAGGCAGACATTATACAGAGAGTGAGAGATCTTTGAATCCTCAGCCCTAAATGGATATCTCCATCAAATATTTCCCCTTGGAGACCAGGGAACTTCTGGAAGAGGAGGTAGAGAAAGTGTAAGAGCCAGAGGGGATGGAGGACACCAAGGAGACAAGGCTCTCTATCTAAATCAACAGGATCCACACACATATGAACTCACAGAGACTGAGGCAGCAAGCACAGCACCTGCATGTGTCTGTATCGTGTTCTCTGCATATATATTATGGCTTCCAGTTTAGTGTTTTTATGGGACTCCTGATGGTGAATGAGTGGGTCTCTGATTCTTCTGCCTTCTCTTGCTCTCTTTTCCTTCTGTTTGCTTGTCTTGTCCAACTCTAATGTGTTAGTTTTTGTTTTACCTTATTACAGTTTATTTCGCCTTATTTTATTGATAAACTTTAGAAGCCTATTATTTTCTAATAAGAGACAGAATTGGAGTGGATCCAGATGGGAAGGGAAACCATAGTCAGGATATAGTATGTGAGAAAAAAAATCTATTAGCAACAAAAGGAAAATAAACAAACAAACTTGGCACCCTTGCTTAGGAAGGCTTTTCATTCTGACTTATGTATGTAAATGTTTCAGATAACCATTTCTATCTAAGAGCTAAAGATGAAGACTCCTTCAGAAAAAAAATATTTCAGATCTAAAAGAGAGAAGCCTTCACCAAATGTTCCTCTTTTAAAGATATAGTATTTTTATTAATCTTCTGAGAATTTCATATTCACATACAATTTAATTTGATCATATTCACCTTTCCACTCTGCCCCCTAAGAACTTCTGGATTCATCCCTTAGGTCCCTCCCTTAAATAACCCTTTGAACCCAATGTGCTACTCATATACGTATGGATGTGGGGTCATCCGGAGCACAGGAGACCTACCAGGCTACATTTTTTGTTTGTTTTTTTGTTTTTTGAGGCAGGGTTTCTCTGTGTAGCTTTGGCTGTTCTGCAACTCACTCTGTAGACCAGGCTGACCTCAAACTCAGAATCTGCCTGTCTCGGTGCAACATGAATTCTAATTGTTCTTAATAAAAACTCAGAATTAGATAGAGAGGTGAAAACTGAGAGATCAGAGAAGCAGAGTGGCCAGACACTAGAGTTCTTACCTCTACCAATGCTCAGACCAAAAGGACAATCCTGTCCTCAGACTGCATATTCAGACTGACTGCTGATCAGACTGCAATGAGCTCCTGTCTCTTTTGTCTTATATTCCTCTCTCCACCCAGTCATATCACTCCTATCTCCATCTCCCTATTGCTGGGATTAAAGGCGTGTGACTCCCAAGTATTGGGATTACAGATATGAGCCACCACTGCCTGGCCCTCTTTCTCTTTGAGACTGGATCAATCTAGTGTAGCGCAGAGTGGCCTTGAACTCATAAAGATCCATCTGCCCCTGTCTCCTGAGTGCTGGGATTGAAGGTGTGTGCTACCACTTCTGGCCCCTAATGGCTTAGCTCTGCACTCTGATCTTCAAGCAAACTTTATTTGTTAAAACACAAACAAAATATCACTACACCTCTGCCTCTGGAATTAAAGGAGAATGTGCCCTTCAACCCCACCAAGGCTCTAGGCTACACTCTTAAAGTAAACAGACTCTCCCTCTTCTAGCAGCCATCAACCAATAGTTCCTCAGCTAGGGAGTGAGACTCATAAGCCACTTCCCCTTCCATGTTGGAAAATTGACAGGCTTGATCTTATATTATATAGGTCTTGTGTAGACAACCATTGATGCTGTGAGTTCATGAATGTACCATGCCTATCATGTCCAGAAGACACTGTTTAATCCCAGTCTTCCCTGACACCTGACTCTTACAATTTTTCTGCAATGCTCCCAAATCTCCAAATCTCCCCCCTCTCTCCTCTCCCTCTCTCTAAGACAGAGTTTCTTTGTGTAGCCTTGGCTGTCATAGATCTACTCTGTAGACCAGGGTGGTCTCAAACTCAGAGATCCATTTGCTTCTGTCTCCTGAGTGCAGGGATTAAAAGTGTGTGCCACCATCAGCCAGCTGTTTATATATTTTTTAATATTTATAATTTTATGTGTGATTGGGATTTATAGGTGGAGGTCAGAGAACAACCTGTAAGGAGTCAGTTCTCTTCTTCTACTGTGTGGGTCCTGGAGACCTTTAGACTCTCTGAGCCATTCTACTGGCTTCAAATATTTCTTGGTTTTAAATATCCATTCAAGCTTTAGTTCCAGCACTTGGGAGTCAGAGGCAATAATATTTTTGTGAGAGTTCCAGTCCAGCTTGTTCTACAGAGCAAGTTCCAGGATAGCCAGGGCTATACAAAGAAACCCTGTCTCGAAAAAGCAGGCAAGCAAGTAAACAAACCAAAATTCACTCAAAGTAATTTACATAGACTATATCTACAGATCTGGAGAATAGGAACACAATTGAGGAATCCAGTAACCCAGTGCAGGGCCCAGTCACAGGGCACTGACAAAAAGTCAAGCCTCTTATCCTGAAAGTTTCTGAAGGAAATATAGCTCATTCAAACTCCAGTAATGTCAACCTCAGTAGAACAAGGGTGAATCATGCAACAAGCTTCTTTCCTTGACTGGAAGATGACAGGATTGAATTATAACTAAAAATAGTCTGATGAGTCTAGAAGCCAACATATCTCACTCCTAATCCAGAGCCATGTTTAACCCTAATTCAGTGAGGTGGCTACAAACTCCCTATGAAAATGGCCAGATACTAACAATGAATCAAACTCTTTTCATATACAGAGGTAGTTAGTATGGGCTAGAACAGAGCAAAAACAGGGAGGAAGCCTGCAGCAGCAGAGAAACAAAGGGTACCAATATGCTTCAGTGGTCCATTGGGGTCCAAAATGTTTGTAGTCTGGGTCCCTGGGTCAGTAGCCTTCATTTCACCGCAGATCTTGTTAAAAATCCAGTATTTAGGTCTCTCTAAATCCAAAGGTCTAGAAACTCAGGGTGGGGGTAAAAGTCCACAAATTTGTTATAAGAAGCCTTAGATACACATTCACCTGTTAAAACTTCTGTATCAGGCAACAAAACTAATGATAGAAGGATATGGAGATATTATTATCTCTGCAGAACTGATAGAGACACTTTGCTCTTCATTTGACAATCATCCTGTGACATAACAAGCAATAGAGTTCTGGATATATACCTTTCTAAATTCAGATCTCCTTATTTGTGAAATAGTTGTCATGGTAACATTCCTTTATAGTGTCACTATGTCCTGGTTTTTGGGAAATGCTCAATAATATTAGTTTTTATTGTTATCATCACAACCCACCATGTGCCAAGGGCCACAGTGAGCTCTGAGAAATAAAATACACAATCATTCTGGTTCCTGGGGCCCTATAATTTAGTAAGTGGGACAGAGGCAATGGCAACCGGAGTTCAGCATGGTAAGGCTCAGATACAGCTCACACAGAAACACTAGTCTGAGTTTTGAGATCAACACATAGCCAAGTTTCAAGAAATAGTGCTATAAAAACTTAATTGTTTTTACTCTTTGTGCTGGTTATATTTCTGCCAACTTTACATGAACTAGAATTATTTGGGAAGTGGAATCTCAAATGAGAAAATGACTCCATCAGGCTGGCCTGGAGGCAAATCTTGGGGCCATTTTCTTAAGACTGATGTGGGAAAGTTCACTATATGCAGTGTCATCCCTGAGTATCCGAGGCTGTGTAAGAAAGCAAGATGAGGTCCTTGGTTGTATAAGAAAGCAAACTAGGCAAGTCCTGGGGAGAAAGCCAGTAAGCAGGACCCCTCCATGATTTCTGATTCAGTTCCTACCTTGGCTTCCTCCAGTGATGGACTATGATTAGAATGTGTAAACCAAACCCACTCTTTCCAAGATGCCTCTGATCAATGTATCTTTAGTGCAGCAATAGGAGCAAACTAAGATACTCTTTGACACAGCAATCCTAGGTTGAGAAATCTACCTAAGAAAATAACAGAGGAGAAAAGTGGCGAAGTGCTTGCTGTGGACTCCAGAACCATGTGAAGAGCTGGGTGAGGTGGAGAACAATGGCAGTTGCTGGGCTTCCGTGCTGGCCAGCTGAGACTACTCAGTGAGCTCCAGGGAAGTGAGATTTCCTACTCTGTCTCTAATCAATCAATCAACCAACCAACCAACCAACCAACCAACCAACCAACCAACCAAGGTATATGGCTCCTGAGGAATCACATTTGAAGTTGACCTCTGGTTTCCACATGGATGTGTGCCCACCTGACATGCATTTACATATACTCACACAAAGGAAAAATGGAATAGATGCTTTTGACAATTTTAATAAGAAAAATTTAAAATGAATCTAAGTTATTCAGAACGACTAAATACACTATAGTGGAAGGACTCTAAAGATATAGAGGAGCAGTAAGTGACACAGAGGCAGTCATGGCAAGTTGTTGCCAACACTGGAAATTACACAACAATATATTCAACCATTCCATTTTTGAAAATAGAAATCTATGTGTAGGGTGTAGTCCTAATGGAGACCATTGCTATTCATCTCGTATGCTTTTGGTTTTGTTCTAACTCTAAAACTTCAGCTAAGGTATAAATCTTACCTTGAGATCTGTAAGAATATTGGGTAAGGTTATAAATCTGAAAAATCTGTAACATTGGGGTTGATAGTTAAAAATCTGTACTCAGATAATCTTAAAGGAACTATATGGTTTGATGCCATTTGGGGATAAATCAACCAAGGAGGAAACAACTCCTCCAAGCCATGAAGCCCAAACCAGATGGCTCCTCCACTATTTTCTATCATAGCAGTGAACCTCCCATTTGTCAACTTCAACCAGCAGTCCCTTCTCTTTCTTTCCCTTTCTGGTTTCCCTTTCTCCTCAGTGTCAGGCTGACCACCAAATCAGGGCTGAGTATGTGGTGTTAAAGCAGAGTACTCAACCTTTCACAATAGCCACAAATAGCATAAGATATCTGGGAGTAACTCTAACCAGGAAGTGAAGGATTTATTTGACAAGAACTTTAAGTCTTTGAAGAAAGAAATTGAAGAGGATACTAGAAAATGGAAGGATCTCCTCTGCTCGTGGATTGGGAGGATCAACATAGTAAAAATGGCAATTCTACCAAAAGCAATCTATAGATTCAATGCAATCCCAATCAAGGTCCCATCAAAATTCTTCACAGAGATTGAGAGGACAATAATCAACTTTATATGGAAAAACAAGAAACCCAGGATAGCCAAAAAAATCTTATACAATAAAGGTACTTCTGGAGGCATTACCATCCCTGACTTCACACTCTATTACAGAGCTACAGTATTGAAAACAGCTTGGTATTGGCATAAAAACAGAGAAGTTGACCAATGGAATCGTATAGAAGACCCGGATCTTAAACCACAAACCTATGAACACCTGATTTTTGATAAAGGAGCCAAAAGTACACAATGGAATAAAGAGGGCATCTTCAACAAATGGTGCTGGCATAACTGGATGTCAACCTGTAGAAGAATGAAAGTAGATCCAAATCTATCACCATACACAAAACTCAAGTCCAAATGGATTAAAAACCTCAATATTAATCTGAACACACTGAGCTTGATAGAGGAGAAAGTGGGAAGTACTCTACAACAAATGGGCACAGGGAACCGTTTCCTATGCATAACCCCAGCTGCACAGACATTAAGGGCAACATTGAATAAATGGGACCTCCTGAAGCTGAGCAGCTTCTGTAAAGCAAAGGACATTGTCACTAAGATACAAAGGCAGCCTACTGACTGGGAAAAGATCTTCACCAACCCTGCAACTGACAAAGGTCTGATCTCTAAAATATATAAGGAACTCAAGAGACTAGACAGTAAAATGCCAATTAACCCAATTAAAAAATGGGGCGCTGAACTGAACAGAGAATTCTCAACAGAAGAAGTTCAAATGGCCAAAAGACACTTAAGGTCATGCTCAACCTCCCTAGCTATCGGGGAAATGCAAATCAAAACAACTTTGAGATATCATCTTACACCTGTCAGATTGGCTAAAATCCAAAACACCAATAATAACCTTTGCTGGAGAGGTTGTGGGGTAAGGGGTACACTCATCCATTGCTGGTGGGAATGCAAACTTGTGCAACCACTTTGGAAAGCAGTGTGGCGGTTTCTCAGGAAATTCGGGATCAACCTACCCCAGGATCCAGCAATTCCACTATTGGGAATCTACCCAAGAGATGCCCAATCATACTACAAAAGCATTTGCTCATCTATGTTCATAGTAGCATTATTTGTAATAGCCAGATCCTGGAAACAACCTAGATGCCCTTCAGAGGAAGAATGGATGAAGAAACTGTGGAATATATACATGCTAGAATACTACTCAGTGGTAAAAAACAATGACATCTTGAATTTTGCATGCAAATGGATGGAAATAGAAAACACTATTCTGATTGAGGTAACCCAGACCCAAAAAGATGAACATGGGATGTACTCACTCATAATCGGTTTCTAGCCATAATTAAAGGACATCGAGCCTATAATGTGGGATCCTTGAGAAGATAATAAGAAGGTGAACCCCCCCCAAAAAGATATAGTAATCCTCCTGGATGTTGGAAGTAGACACGATTGGCAGGCAAAAATTGGGAACTTGAGGGTTGGGCGAGACGCGGCCAAGGGAAGATGGGGAGAGAAAAGCATGAAGGGGAGAATAGGGGGAGCTCGGAGGAGTGGGATGCTTGGGATACAGGAAGGGTGGATATGGGAGCAGGGAAGCATATATCTTAATTTAGGGAGCCACCTGAGGGTTGTCAAGAGACTTGACCCTAGAGGGGTTCCCAGGTTTCCAGGGAGACGCCACCAGTTAGTTCCTTGGGCAGCTGAGGAGAGGGAGCCTGAAAAGGCCAGTTCCTATAGCCATACTGATGAATTTCTTGCATTTCACCATAGAACCTCCACCCGGTGATAGATGAAGAAAATGACAGAGCCCCACATTGGAGCACTGGACTGAGCTCCCAAGGTCCTGATGAGGAGCAGAAGGAGAGAGAACATGAGAAAGTCAGGACCGTGAGGGGTGCGTTCACTCATGGAGACGGTGGGACAGAACTAATGGGAGATCACCAACTCCAGTTGGATTGGGACTGATGGAACATGAGATCAAACCAGACTCTCTGAATGTGGCCAACGGTGGAGGCTGATGGAGAAGCCAAGGACAAAGGCGCTGATCTTTGACTATTCTGCATGGACAGGCTCTGTGGGAGCCTTCTTAGCTTGGTTGATCACCTTCCTGGACCAGGGGGGAGTTGGGAGGACCTTGGTCTTAACATAGAGTAGGGAACCCCGAAGGCTCCTTGGCCTGAAAAGGGAGGGAGGGAGGGTATGGGGGGAGGGGAGGGAAAGGAAGGGGGAGGAAGAGGAGAGAAGATGGAAATTTTTTAAATAAAAAAAAGAAAATAAAACAAAACAAAATGACACAAGTTGCTGATTTAACTCTCGATGTGTGCAGACCATTTGTTTCTGCTGGCTTCTGCTACCCATCATATTTACTTCCAAATTCTTCAGATGCTTCTTCCCTCCACCTTCTCTAACCATCCATCTCTTCTAGCTTACTTGGTAAATGTCCTCTCTGGCTCCTGGAGCCTGTTATACCTTCCAGGGCCCCACTATGTGGGCACCTCTCTATTTATTAAGATACTTTCTCTTCTTTCTCTATTAGAATCCTCCCTGTTTTGTGCCTCTTCTCCTAGGAGTTGCTTAAGGCCCATGGCTAACCCTTCTTGGTCTCTGTGATCTTGTCATTCCTGTCTCTCAGCTCCCACTTGGAGTTTATAGAAGACCCCCCTGAGTTCATTTTTTGAACCTTCTCCTTTTCCTCCATGGACTCCATTTCATTAACGCCTCGCTCTAGCCTCAGCACAGTTCAAATTGCCAAAATTGGCATGCTCAATTTTCAATGATGAAAGCTTCTGCCACTGCACAAACACATGATCCAAAAATCTTTCATATCTGTTGTTTCTCCTCTATGTCTTCTTATCTGCACCTGTCTGGGATAACGCATAGATGTTTATTGTGCAAGAAACCCTCACCTCTAACCAACATCCCATCCTAATATGGTCAGGAATGTGCTCTGTATCAGGCTGTTAAAGGCTGATTCAGTTTGCTATAACTCCTTTGTTCATCTCTCCTTCACTGGGGCTTGCCACTTATGCCTATTTTCTCTATTTTTGTATGATAATTCCTGTCCTGAAAATCATAGAAACAGGGTTTATGGTAGACTTTTAAAAACAATAATTGCTTAATAAGGTATTAAGGCTGCACCTCCATGTACTCATTCAAGAATGTACCCTGTGCTGGTGGCTGAACTTTTTTAACACTTCAACCAGACCATTCTCATAGTGGGACAGCTCACAAGCAGGTTGTCAAAAGGAGATCCTCATCCCTGTAACACCTAATCAACTTCTAAGACAACTGTTCCCTATGCTTGCCTTTCCTATGATCAAACTAGAGATTACTGCCAACGCTGGCCAGAAACTTAGGGAGGCTCTGAAAAGTCATCTGGTCTGGCTCCAGCCATACAAATCCCTGGGTCACATGGTAGAGGAAGGACAGCATGCTCCCAGGACTCTTTTCTTAGGGAAACTAGGAGAGTTCAGTCTCTGCTGTTCTTTTCTTCATCAGAGAGTTCTTAACATGTTTATCCCTTTCCTCTAATTCTATTGTTTGTTTATTTGTCTTTGAAAAAAGTTACTGCTATGTAGTTCAGGCATTAGTACTTTCTAGGTAGTCCAGGCATTAGTACTTTCTATGTAGTTCAGGCTGACCTCAAACTCATAGCAATTTTTCTGTCTCAGTTTCCTGAATGTTAGGATCTGGTCTCTAACTTGATGATGAAAATTTGCATATAAATTGCTATTAGTGAGTCATAAATAAACTCTAAAGCAGGATTTAAGATGGTTACTTCCCTATCTGAACCATGACCAAGCCATTTGGACTACCTGCCTGATACAAATAGGCTAATCTCAGAGGAGAGTACGACAGACACTGGAGCTATCGTGTTACCTGCTTGAAGCCACCGTCTTTCCTCTGCTCCCAGTCCATCATGTCGTGGAAGATGGGGATCATGATGTTCCGGACTTCCGGCTGTGGGACCAGGGTCACACCCAGAAAAGGACCGATCATTCCCGGAATAAAGTGGATCTTATGTTCACCTGATCAATAAAACCCAACAAATATTACTTCTTTCCTGCTTTGTTTCTTACATGAAAAATACATAAGTCGGGTCAAGCACATATTACAATTGATAGTGGGGTTAGGAATCTAGGCTTAGTGGTGGTACAGTGTTTGCCTAGCATGTGTGAGACTCTGAGATAGATCTACATTTCTCAGCACTGAAAAAGTCAAACCAACATTCTCCACCTTCAATTGCTCATTTATACTAGAAGTTTACAAGGGTAAAAGGTGATTTATTCTATGGTTTTTGAGATACTCCCTCTGCTTTTTAAATTTTTATTTTATTATTTTTAAAATCGTTTAAAAACATTTATCATTTTATTTTATGTATATGAGTGTCTTACCTGAATGTATGTCTGTGTGCCATGTGGTAGCACCTGGTATCAGGTGCCAGAAAAAGGCATCTGATCCCCTGGGAAACAGTTACAGATGGTTGTGAACCACGATGTTGGTGCTTTGAGTCAAACCTGGGTCCTCTGGAAGAGCAGTCAGTGCTCTTAAGTGCTATGCCATCCCTCTAGCTCACTCCCTCATCTTTTTAGAGTTTTAAATGAACTGGTCTAGTCAATTTGAAACATGTTCAAACAGCAAAAAATTGCTTTTCAAAAAATTTCCTGTGAAGTTTTATTAACTACCCTAAAACCTTCAGATCAAGGAAACAGCTTACATTTTATAGATGAGTGAAGTGCTAAGAGTTTCAGACATCTACAGCTTCTGTTTAGTGAGGAAGATCGGCATGTTTCTGCTTAAACACTCTACTTCTAGAAGGCATTTCAATGATCAGGAAGCCCAGTCCAAGGATTAAGCTACCAAATGCCCTAAGTACATGAATCCCTTAAAGGCCCCCACCCATGTATGCTAAAAAACCCTCTACCTAAGCTGCTAAGAGCTTACTGCATAGCTTCATCCCAATAGGCTGTCCTCCTGCCCATTCTTCACATTGTATTCTTTTGGTAGGAATACATCCACTCTGATCAGATCTGCTCACCCCAACTTCCTTTATGAGGCCTTCTTATGGGAAGTGAAGTGAGTGATACAGCTTTTCCTCTGGTTGGTCTGTTCTCTAGGGAGTATCCTAGAACCTAGGGCCAGTCCTGAGGACTTTTGTTTGCAGTGGTGGAACAGAAAGAACCAACCTCAGATTTCCGTTTTTAGCCCTCCAGAGACTACAGAGGGAACTGTTCGCTTGTGTAGTAACTGCTACAGTCAAGGAAAGTTAGTTTTGGGGGACCAGAGAGAGACTGTTACTTCCTTCAAAAGCAATGAATGGCTTTATAAGACAAATCCAACAGCTAAAAATATTTGGCAGTATTGGGGGTTGAAACCAGGCTACTATCTTTGTTTCATTTTGGAAGCCTGTCTAAGAAGTAAATGTTAGCTCTAAGATGCACTCTGCATACTCTGATCTTCGTACCTGATACAGTTGTCTGTCTCTTCTGTTCCTAGGAATTTCAAAGTCAAGTTCAGTGTTGAAATATATATCCAAATTCTGTTGTGGGCAGGTATTAAGAGGGATAAATCCAGAAGGACTATTTGGAAACACAACTCTACTGAGGGATGAAGAGTCCTATTGCTGTCTTATATTTTTTTTATTTATATGCATGGGTGCTTTGCCTGCACATATGTTAAGAGTACCATATACATGCTTAGTGCCTACAGAGGTCAGAAGAGGGCATCAAATTCTCTGGAAATGAAATTACAGGTGGTTGTGAGTCACCATGTGGGAGCTGGGAATTGAACCCCGGTCCTCAAGAAGAGTAGCTAGTGCTTTTAACTGCTGAGTCATCTCTTTAGTGCCTCCTATTGCTGTTTTACACATTACTTTTTATCTCTAGATCAGGGTGAGGAAAGTTCATAGACAACCTTAAGATTCTATGACCACCATTCCTATGGCTTAAGAGGCACAAGCTTAGCTTATATTAAATTTCATTGGAAATAACTAATTTTTTAAAAAAATCTTCCTTCCAGAAGACTCATATCCCTCTAGAATTCTGTGAGGCGCAGCTAGTCATCTAGGCAACTTGAAGACTACCAGAAACACTGATATGACCATTTTAGATTCAAAGTAGTATCTACTAAAGGTGTTCAAAGAAAAAGCCAAAAGTCAATCTCATCCAAAGGCTCTAACTTTCATCTTTCCTGATCTTTCATGTAAGTGGTATCAGACACATGATCTGGATGGATATGTAAATACCTGTAGTCCAAAATTTATTTTGATCTTATATTAAAATCAATACTTGTCCTTGTTTTCATGTTGTGCTGTGGGATAATGCTTTTGAACCCTGTAAAGATTTGTTACTCACATTGGTTTAATAAAATGTTGATTGGCCAGTAGCCAGGCAGGAATACAGGTGGGGTGACCAGACTAGGAGAATTCTGGGAAGAGGAAAGGCTCAGTCTGCAGTTGCCACCCAGACCCAGAGGAAGCAAGATGAGAATGCTGCACTGATAAAAGGTACCAAGCCACGTAGCCAACATAGACAAAAATTATGGTTTAATTTAAGTTTTAAGAGCTAGCTAATAATAAGCCCGAGCAATAGGTAAAACAGTTTGTAACTAATATAAGCCTCTGTGTGTTTCTTAGGAACTGAATGGCTATGGGACCAGGTTGGACAAAAACTTCTGTCAACAATGCTGTGTCCATGATCTACACTTCTAAGCCTGTAACATGAGTAGTACAGAGGCTCGAACAGCATGGATTCCCAAACTGGAAAAAACGACTGTCTTCCTTTTACTCCTTAAACTTCTGTTCTTAAAATGGAGTGCACATGTCATACTAGGATCTCTTAGCCAAATTCTCCCTGCCAAGGAGGGCTTTATATACATATGCTACATTACATTATTCATCTGAGGTGCTATATTAAAGCTGTGTAAGGATCTTTGGGGTATGAAGTGATATTCAGAAAGCTGTGGAGAATTATTAGTTCTTGTACTTTTTTATTTACCTATGCAGTATATGAAAGAAAGAATCAGTAGAAAAGACCTACCAAGATTCTGCCACATGCTGAACAGTTCATATGCCATCATCACACGCATGTCTCCATACCTGAAAATAGTAACACAGAGCCAACTGTTAATGGAGGGAGACAGACCTGAAGATTGAATGAGGTCAGAACATCAGCACTGTTATTTCTAATGCTCTCAAAATGCTAAGCCATTTGGTTATTGACTGAACTTTTTATACTTGGCTCCTTGGAAAACCACCCATATGAGAAACTTCTGGACTTCTGAAAGAATCTGTTATAGAAAAATAGTTCCATCTGGGCAAGTAGTAGAGAGATGAACAGAAGATATCTGTCTTACTTATCTAGAATCTTCTTCCTCTTGGCTGAAGTAATGATTTCTAGCTGAAGACTTGGCTGGTTTATGAACAGAACTGCCAGGCTAAAATAAGAATTCCACACCTAGAGAGACAGAAAAAGAATTATGTGATTGCCTAAGTCCTTAACCTTACAGGGGGAAGTAACTAGATACATGTGTGTATCACAGAGTCCATTTTATAATCTTAAATTCTTTTCTTAAGAATTTTTTTCCCTTTTCACTATCTGTAGAAATAGGCTTTTCCCCATTTTTGCTTTCTTGATTCTTTCTGAAGCCAACAACAGGCATCTTCATAGATGCCTGGCTCCCAATATTTCTACCAGGGGGCTCTCAGATCACATTACAATAGCTATCAGCCTAGGAATCTATGGTACTATGAATATATTACTAAAGCAAAAAGGGGTGAGTATGGACTTTAGTTTTCTAGGGTTATTGTGACAGTGATGCATTTTCGGGGCTCCTACCTTGAAGTCAAAGTCTGTCTCTGTGAAATTCTTGTGCAGTGCAGAGGACAGGTACTGGACAGTAGTGACTATAATACTGCAGTGAGGAAACAAGGCATTGGTAGAATTAAAAGACTAACAGTGGCAGAGCCTAGCATCTGTTGTCTGCCTGTAGGCAAACGTCTTGAAGACAATGTGCTCTTATGTAAGATGTGGCTTTAGAGGAAAGAGAAAATGGATCAACTCTACAGAAAACCAGTTTCAGAGAAATTCCTCTTAGAAGGTGTGATAGCAAAGAATATCAGTAGGTCACTGATAACTCTTCTAAGTCTTGTTCTTTAAGATTTCTTCTAGCTCAATAAGTAATTTTTTTTAAAACTGGGGATTTCTGGATAACAACACAGGTTATAATCACTTTGTAGGATTTAGAGCGTAAGTTTATTATTTTACCAGCGAATAGGAGCTAATAGTGATTAAATAGTTCCTTTTGTCATGTACTGTCTCACTGGGCTTCAGCCTTTAGAATAGAGTATCAGTAGAATATCAAGCTTAATCTTAGCCTGGAACATACCAAGAGGAAGTTAGTCTGTGAGAATTAAGACCATGAGTTGAGGTGTAAAGGAAGGTAAATGTTATGTTAAGGGAAGGGAAGTTAAAGGGTTTTCTTAGAGGCCTTGGCTATGTGGCAAAGGAATTATGCTTAAGAGTGGCCACCTGATCCACCAGATAAGTATAAGCAAAAAGAGTGTAAGAATATATGGGCATGGGAGACACCAAGAAAACAAGGCTCTCTAAACCAACATGATCAAAGCTCATACATGAACTCATAGAGACTGAGGCAGCATGCACAGGGCCTCCATGGCCTGTAGACCCTACATGGGTCTACACCAGGTCCTGTGCACATATATTATGGCTTCCAGTTTAGTGTTTTTAATGGGATTCCTGAGTGTGTGAACAAGTGGGTCTCTGATTCCTGTGCCTTCTTTTGGGCTCTTTTTCTTTTGATGGTTTTCCTTCTGTTCATCATATTTGACCAACTCGAGTGTAATAGTTTTATCTTATTATATTTTACTATTATCTCCTAGAAGCCAGTTCTTTTCTAATGAGAGACAGAAAGAATGAATCGGGATGGGAGGGGAAGTGGGGAGGAACCGAGAGGAGTAAAGGGAGGGGAAAACATAATCATGACACATTATGTGAAAACAACAATCTATTTTCAATAAAAAGAAAAAAATGACCATATGGGTCTTTATACAGAAGCAAAATAGTATATAAAAGAGACTAGACTTCCAGCAGAGCAGGTGCAAGGGTATGGGGGAAAGAAAGACTACCCCTGCAGGACAGGTTGCAAAAGATAAAGTTTTTTTTTTTTTTTTTTTTTTTGGTTTTTCAAGACAGGGTTTCCCTGTAGTTTCTAGAGCCTGTCCTGGAACTAGCTCTTGTAGACCAGGCTGGCCTTGAACTCAGAGATCCGCCTGCCTCAGCCTCCCGAGTCCTGGGATTAAAGGCGTGCGCCACCACCGCCCAGCTAAAAGATAAAGTTTTTTAAGTGTAACTAAGAGATATAAATAAGAAGGATCTAGATAGAAAAACCACTATTTGAGGAAATATGTGTGCAACTTCCTATCATTCTTTTGTTTTGGACAAAACATTTGCAGGTTTTAAGGGAAAAAGGCCCTATAAAGAGCTCATTTTGAAAAAAACTCACATTGCTTTGCTAATATACATAACAAGTAAGTTGACTGCATTCTACACAATGCCAACATAAAAGAACAGTGAAAGAAGGCAGTAGGCTAAATAGTGAAGACCAAGTAATCTACAGGAGACACAGAGAGAATGAACAAACGCCTTACTACACGTATCACTTGTCTGGTTTGCCAAGAGGAAGCACAGGTTAGAAATATGAGTGGGACAGACATGTTAAGACAGTTTTAGCTCCCCATCTATATTGCCAAAGCTCTACAGTGCTCAGAGCTTTACAGCCAAGGCTTAGGCGGAGAGTTAGCATTAGGAGGCAAGTACTGTCTGGCAGACAATATAATCAGATCAGGAGGGGATCTTGGGATGCTGCCTAAAGCTGCAGAGCAACAGCGGCTAATGGCTCTTTCTTAGTATTATATTTCCCATCTTTAACATGTCTTTTTCTATCCACACTTCTGTAGATTCTGCTTTTTGAATTATCTTTGATTCTTTTCTTTCATTGTCTTTATGGCCAGTGGGCAAATCTTGTGGATTCTATCTCCAAATATATTTCATATTTGTCAACTTCTCTCTCTTCCTCATCTTGGTCTTAATCTTCCTCTCACTTACACATACATATGAACCCCCAGCTTGACTTAAAGCTCTATGGATGACAGTACAGGCCTTTCCTTACTTGCTTGTCAAGAGTCTCATCACCATCCAGTCTCGAGGGAAGACACTCATCTTCATTAGGTTTCTGAACACACAGAAAATCTTCAGCAGAAATTCCTGACCACAGAAGAGAAACAATGTAAGACAACACTACTACTGCTGTCCCCAGTTCCTCAGGCGGCCCTTTCTGAAATTTCTGCTTGGAGAATATATGGTACTGGTGGGTTAGATTTGGTTCCCTCTCTGAGTTGATTGTCTCTTACAGGTTATGTGAGAATAAATTCAGGACATTCTTTCAAACTATATGGGAAGAGAGTAAAATTTGGCAGACTCAAGATAGCTTTATATCAACTCTAGATCCACACCTAAATCCTAAAGCCCAGGGCAGACTAGCACCCTGCAGAACTGTCAGACTGAGTCCACAGATATCACTCTGTAAGCAAAAGTAGAGTCTCAATCAAGCATTTGATAGTAAGAATATGCTCTTTTGAATATTAGGAGCACTTTGTTAAGAAAAACACTTTATGAGAGAGAGTGTAAAAATCCAAAAATTCCTGGGGCTGAAGTCAATGGTAGAAGGTATACTTAGCATACCCAACAGCCCGCGTTTAACTCCCAATACCACCCCCAAACAAAACCCTAAAACAAAACAAAGCAAAAACCTGTAATAAATCTGTCCATAAAAATAATGATGTGAATAAGACTAATTAAACAATTCAGTATTACATAATCCAAGGAGAACATACTATCTAGCTTTGTGAACATGACAGAGTCAGCTGGAAAGAAAGAACCTTAACGTAAGTATTACTTCCATCAGATTGTCATGTGGGGAGGTTTTTTTTTTAAATTAATGTTTGATGTGGGGGGTACTATTCAGTTGTGGGTTGTGCCACCTCTGGGCTGGTCTTGGGTTGCTTAAGATAGCAAACTGAGCAAGCCATGCAGAGTAAGCCATTAAGTGGCACTTTCCCATAGTCTCCACTTTTAGTTCCTGCCTCCAGATTCCTGTCTCTAGTTTCTGCCTTTACTTCCCAATGATGGGAATAATGACTGTAACCTATAAGCTAAATAAACTCCCTCTTCTCCTAAGCTGGTTTTAGTTAGAATTTTATTACAACAACAAAAGCAAACAAAGACAAAAAGTTCAGTAAGGAAAAATGGATTAATCTCAGAAAATACTGAATTTTGTTACGTTTCATGCTTCCTGATTTATATTTGCTGTAATGATTGTTCTGTCTCTTTAAGAGACAAGCCATGCCCACTCCTTTCCTGCTTGCAGCCTCAAAGCCCCACTTTCTCTCTTCCTGTCCCCTTTCCCTCTCCCTCCCCCCTTCTTCCTCTTTTCCTTCCCCTCCATAATCCACCTAATAAATGTCTAACTTTACTTTTGTATGGTATGTTATTGCCCGCTGGCCGCAGTCACAGTCACATAGAGACCTGCCGCATGGTCTTGTCCGCCATCACTGCTCGGGACTGGCTGCTTTTGGGACCCTGGAAGCTTGCAGCAAACCCATCTGCATGGTGTTCCTATCTGTCTGCCCCTTGCCCACCTGCTGCCCACATAGCTAGCCACCGGGGACGCCCAGGGGACCAGTCACCTTTGGAGACATGCTGTATGGTGCGCCAGGGCCCTGCCCAGGACTGGCTGCTCTCTGGACCGGCAGGAAATCCATTTCATTTTCTCTATTTACTTTAACACTCAACTATAGAACTACAGCATCCACAAAAAACAAAGACACTAGCAGCCACTGGGATAAAATAGTTTTAGAGCCTCTAAATAGGCCATGCTCTAGAAAATTGTTATTATTTGACCTGTTTGGCAGCTCCTTGGACAAGCCTATTGTCCAGGGCTTGTCTTTATTTAACTCAGAGTTTATCCTGCATCCCCAGGACATCTGTTGAAAAAAAGTCACATAATTTAACATTCTAGATACATAACACATTTACACTAGTTGGAACAAAAGAGATCTGCCAAAAATCTTCAAGGAAAATCTGATAATGAAGTATCTATAGGGACCTGTGAAAAGATTTGATATATTCCTTAGGTTCTAGAAGGCCATACATGTGCTGGGCTGCTCATACTGCCAGAAAAAACCAAGAAGCTCAAATCTCTCCTCTCTGACTGAACATGAGGTTCTGTACAAACAGAACTCCAAAGACACAGAGCTATAACATGCTGAATTACTAAAGGTGAGCCCAGTATACACACAGAGCCCTTAGCAAAACAGATCTATTGATTTTGAGAATCTAAGAACATATCTTTGTATTTGTTACATGATCACAATTTAACTAATTGGAAACATCTGTGGACATTAACAATCTAAAATATAGACATTAAAGAAATAGTTCTGGAAAAATAAGTCAGTAATGAAACATTGCAGCTGATGGTGGCGCATGCCTTTAATCCCAGCACTCAAGAGGCAGAGGCGGGTGAATCTCTAAGTTGGAGGCCAGCCTGGTCTACACAGAGAGTTCCAGGATAGCCAGGGTCACATAGAAAAACCCTTCCCTTGGAAAAAAAACCCAACCAATCTACCAACTACACAAACAAACAAACACAGCAGCAGCAGCAACAACAGAAAAACACCAAAAAGGCAAAAAAAGATAAAAACATCATTACTAGCAAAAAACAACAAAAATCCACAACGAACCTTGGGGTGGGAGTAATCTGATTGGCAGAGTTGTCACATTAGATAAAAGTCTAGTTTTTTCCCAGACATGTGGGATGGTATGACAAGAAACAAATCTAAGGTCACAGACATAAAAAAGGTAAAGAAAGAATTTCATTCTGATGGCATAGAAAACATTCTCAAAATAATAGTAGCAGAAAAAAACTGACAGATTTTAGTGAGAGATGCTAGCCCAGACACAGGAAAGACATTTAGAATATCAAATAGACAAGACCAGAAAAGAATGTTCCCTTGTAATATCATAGTTAAACTATGAAATATATAGAACAAAGAATACACATTGAATGTAGAGGAGAAACATTGAGCCATCTATAGATGAGCACAGTGCTCTTGCTTTAGTATGAAAGTATCAGATCATTTCATCACTGTTTGTTGAGAACTCCTCTTTCGTCATTAAACTGTCTTAGCTTCACCACTGGAAATTAATAGTGTAAATATAAAGATTTATCCTTAAACTTTAGCTTAGTTCTACTGATTTATGTGACTATCTTTTTGCACATATCAATTCTTTCTAAAGACAAAGTCTTACTGTGTGGCCCTGACTAGCTCAGCCTTGAACTCACAGAGATCCACCTGCATCTGCCTCAAGTGCTGGGATTAAAGGACTATGCCATCATGCCCCAGCTTGCCAGTGTCAATCTTGATTACTTGTTTCTTTGTAGGAAGTTCTGAAGTGGGTAAATGTTAATCTTCTGATATTGTACTTTTTCAGCAATCCCTTTCAATAAAAACTTCATCAGTCTCTGCAAAATGGAAGTGGAATTTTGATAGGGTTTGCATCAAAACTGAAGATCAATTCAGAAAGTATTCCATGCTAATGTAAAAATTTCTAATCTATAAAAACAGAGTTTGAAATCAGGGATGGTAATGCTTCCAGAAGTTCCTTTATTGTATAAGATTGTTTTGGCTATCCTTGGTTTCTTGTTTTTCCATATAAAGTTGATTATTGTCCTCTCAAGATCTGTGAAGAATTTTGATGGGACCTTGATGGGGATTGTATTGAATCTATAGATTGCCTTTGGTAGAACTGCCATTTTTACTATGTTAATCCTCCCAATCCAAGAGCAAGGGAGATCCTTCCATTTTCTGGTATCCTCTTCAATTTCTTTCTTCAAAGACTAAAAACATACATGAATTATCTTTCCATCTATTTGAGTTTTAATTTTCCTAATTATTTTATTCACCTTTATATAATACATATATATTTTTATATGTGTGGTATACATATGTGCACACCGGCCTTCTATTTTATAAGATGGGGTCTTTGGCTGACTCAGAGAGATTGGCTGGGTAGTGAGTTCTGGGAATGCTTTGTCTCCACTTTCTTACCACATGGACTATTGGCACACACCTATACCCAGCTTTATATGTGGGTGTTGGGAATCCAAATTCAGGTTCTCATACTGTGCAATAAGTATTTTGACTGAACCATTATCTCAGCCCAGAATTATTTTTTCTACTTCAATCTTATCACTCTTCTTAAAATAAAACTAATGAAATACATAAAGTGAACTCTTGTACTTGACACTCATGACAGCTATCACTTGTGGAATAAAATATTTGTTTAACTATGTAAAGATGTGTTGCTGTTCTACCTTGTCTGTATAAGGCACCTGATTGGTCTAATAAACAGCTGAATGGCAAACAGCTAGGCAGAGGAGGGATAAGCAAGGTTGGCAGGCAGAGAAAAAGGGGACCAGCTAGCCAGACATAAAGAAAGGAGGAAAGCAGGATGGACAGTATGCAAATAAGGTAAATGAGACTCAGCAGCACATAGATTAATGGAAATGGTTTAAATTTAAAAAGGGCTAGCTAGAAACAAGCCTAAGTTAAGGTTGAGAATTCATAATTAATAGTAAGTCGCTGTGTCATGATTTGGGGGCTGGAAGTCAAAGAAAGCCTGTTCATCAGCACCACGATCTCTATGTTGTCTTTCCTAAGCACTGTCCAAGCAAAACTTTTGGCTGCCTCCATGCTGCCTACATGAGGTACCAAATTGAAAAGGGCGCCTGACACACTGGGGCTGGTATTAGGAAGAAAGATCAAAAAGCACGATCGCCGGGCAAAAATTGGGAACTTGAGGGTGGGGCGAGACGGGGCCAAGGGAAGATGGGGAGAGAAAAGCATGAAGGGGAGAATAGGGGGAGCTCGGAGGAATGGGATGCTTGGGATACAGGAAGGGTGGATATGGGAGCAGGGAAGCATATATCTTAATTTAGGGAGCCACCTGAGGGTTGTCAAGAGACTTGACCCTAGAGGGGTTCCCGGGTTTCCAAAGAAACGCCCCCAGTTAGTTCCTTGGGCAGCTGAGGAGAGGGAGCCTGAAAAGGCCAGTTCCTATAGCCATACTGATGAATTTCTTGCATATCACCATAGAACCTCCACCTGGCGATAGATGAAGAAAATGACTGAGCCCCACATTGGAGCACCGGACTGAGCTCCCAAGGTCCTGATGAGGAGCAGAAGGAGGGAGAACATGAGAAAGAAAGTCAGGACCATGAGGGGTGCGTTCACCCATGGAGACAGTGGGACAGAATTAATGGGAGATCACCAACTCCAGTTGGAATGGGACTGATGGATCATGCGACCAAACCGGACTCTCTGAATGTGGCCGACGGTGGAGGCTGACTGAGAAGCCAAGGACAAAGGCGCTGGGCTTTGATTCTTCTGCATGGACGGGCTCTGTGGGAGCCTTCTCAGCTTGGATGATCACCTTCCTAGACCTGGGGGGAGTTGGGGACCTTGGTCTTAACATAGAGTAGGGAACCCCGATGGCTCCTTGGCCTGGAGAGGGAGGGGGTATGGGTGGAGGGGAGGGAAGGGGAGGGAAGGGGAGAAGGAGGGGAGGAAATGGAAATTTTTAAATATAAAAAAATAAACCATATAGAAAAAAAAAGAAAAAAAAAAGCATGATATCGGCTGGGAGTGGTGACACACTCCTTTAATCCCAGCACTCAGAGGCAGATGAAGCTCTGTGAGTTTGAGGCCAGCCTGGTGTACAAAGCAGATGCCAGGACAGTCAGGAAACAGAAAATCCTGCCTCGAAAAACCACCCCCTTACCGCCCCCCCCCCACCCCACGAAGGCGGCTATTCTTTGTCTGTGTTTCGAATGAAGAGTCACCTATTTGTATGCTACTCAGAAAGACTCCCACGGTGAGTTCCCAAAATTCAGAAAACAAGATGATCTTCCTACAAATAATCCTTATTTTTGCTCCTCTTCCTGGAACACAGTCTCCTTTCTCTCATACACTTGCTAAAGGCCATTCACAGAGGCATTGAAGATGATGACATAGAGTTCCCGGTCCAGTCTTAGTGAGGCTCACAAGGCAGCCTGCAGATTAGGGTTCTTGGGTTCCCTTTGCAGTCTCTGACCCTGTCCCCTTTTTCCTTCATGGGTTCACAGAGATATGGAGTCTGGGAATGGACCCCCTTCTCTAGCAACCCCTCCTTTTTTTTTTCTTCCAAGGCACCTTTTGCTTCTTGGGTGCACTTGGCAGAAAATGAGGCTGCAGGAATGCCCTGGAAGCCTGGATCAAGGGCTAGGGCTTTAGAGGAGGTTGATACCTCTCCATGTTCCTGTCGTGGTCTCCTCCTCAAAACTATTTTTATAATCAGTTTTCATATTATTTAGTGCTAGTAAATAGAATATGACTGTCTTTTGAAACCCTGCTGAATTTATTTGTTCTATTTTTTATGAAGCAGAGTTGGGACTTATTTTATTTATTACTATTATTACTGCTTTTTTTGAGACAAGGTTTCTCTATGGAGCCCTGACTGTCCTGGAATTCACTTGGTAGACTACACTGGCAGTGGACTCAGAAATCCCTATGCCTCTGCCTGACAAGTTCTGGGATTAAAGGTGTGTGCAACTATGCCTAGTTGTGGCTTATCACAGATATTTTAAGATGAATTTTAAGCATAAAGGTTAATAGAGAGGAGCCCCACAGAAGAAAGCATACAGTGGGCTTCTCTAAGGAAGGGTCATTGTTTACTTTTGTTAAATTTTGTTGTCATTGGATACCGTAGAGTTTACAGAATGTAAAGTCATGCTATCTGTAGGTAGACAGTTTTACTTTCTTTCTAATTCACATATCTTTTACTGTTTTTCTCAACCCTAGCTACTTCAGGCACATTCACTATAGCAGTCAATCTTCTGTTATTGAGTATGACACTACCTATGAATTTTCACGGGTACTCTTTACCAGATCAAACATTGTCTTTTTTATTTCTAGTTTGTTGAATAATTACAGAAAATGGACGTTTATTTTACAAATTTCTTTTCTGTCATTAATAGGAAAATTATGTGGGTTTTTTCTGCCCTTGATATATCCTTGGATAATGGGATGTTACACTGTTTGACTTCTATGCGTTATACTAATCTGACATTTGATCAATGTATTTACTCTTATGTTGCTGGATTTAGATTTTACACACACACACACACACACGCATGCACGCACGCACGCACGCACACACGCACGCATGCACACACGTTATATGTGAGTATGTGTGTACACATGCAGGTATGGTGGTATATGGCATTGGGATTGAACCCAGGACCTCTATACCCCTGAAATAAATACCTACTCCTGCTGTCATTTAGCTGAAGACTGTTTTTTGCTTATATTCACAATGGGACATTTCTGATTTTTAACAATGATTTCATAAAATGACCTGGAAAATGTTCTCTTCTTGTGAAAGATTTTGGCATTCAATCTTAAAATTTTTGACAGAATTATCAAATTATTTAACATTCCTCGTGCATTTTCTTCTTTATATATTGATACCTGTCCAAAAATCTTACCTATTTTAACTTTATTCAAATAGCACCACTCATAAAGTACTCACAACACAATACCTAGTGTGCAAAATCTGTGCTTTGGGACCTGCTGTGGGTTACATTAATAAAAATCTGATTGGCTGATAGCAGAGTGAGAAGAGATTGGACAAGACAGCCAGACTCAGAGAGAATGATGGGAGGAGGAAGGGCAGTGAGAAAAGAAAAGCCAGCTAGCGCTGAGCAAACAAAACATATAAAGATGAGTCAGCAAGCCATGAGTCACAAGACAAAGTACACATAGAAATATGGATTAATTTAAATGTAAGGGTTAGCTAATAACAAGCCTAAGCTATCAACCGAGCATTTATAATTATTATAAGCCTCTGAGTGTTAGAGAACAGCTGTGGGACAGGAAAACTTGCATCTACAGAGACCTGATGTAATATTAGAAATCTTGAGAACTAGCAAATAAATTATGATGGCTCTTACACTGTATCCAGCTCTGTCATTCAAGTCAATGAAAGGATGTTTATGTAAAGATAAGGAAAGTAACAACAGAATTCAAGTTGTGAGCCAATCCCTATGCTAAATGCATACACACATACGTATTCCTTCAACCCTTACAACTCTCTATTGTACAGTGTTTTCATTTTACAGACAAGAAGTAAAACTAAACAAAGTCCAATAGATCTGCCCTTTTCTTTTTTTCTATTTTGTTTTTCAAAACAGGGTTTCTCTGTGTAACAGCTCTGGCTGTCCTGGAACTCACTCTATAGACCAGGCTGACTTGAAACTCACAGAGGTTTTTCTGCCTCTGCTGGGATTAAAAGTGTGCCCAGCTGGATCTGTCTTTTAAAAAATATTTATTTGTATATGGGGGAGTGTATGTACCACAGCATGCATGTGAGGATCAGAGGACAACTTTCTGTGGTTTAGGTCTCTTTTACTTTGTTCTGAGTCAGGGCCTCTCATTTTTGTTGCTTTGTTATGTACACATTTCTGACTGATTTTTCCATCTCCACTTCCCATCTCACCATGGGAGTACTAAGATTACAAGTCAGTGCTGCTACATCTGGCTCTTCATATAGGGTTCTACAGATAAAACTAAAGCTATCGTGTGTGTATCTGAGTGTGTATGTGAGTGTGTGTATGTGTGTGTGTGTGTGTGTGTGTGTGTGTGATCCCTGCATTCTTACATTGAAAGTGAGATGGCGAGATAGGAGAATCCCTGGAAGGTCATGGGTCAGATACCAATAGTGTACACAATGAAGATCAAGGATCGACACTGAAGTTTTCCTATAATCCACAGGCATGCCATGATACATGCATGCTCCCTCCCCACACGTATAGACACATGTCTTACAGACATACACATACACACAAAGATGAAAAGTATATAAATGATATCTAAATAATGCTGTAATAAAGAGCACATGAACAGATTCCTTCCATATTTAATGTGGTACACTGAACATGTTCCCTTGATTATGTATCTCTTCAAATTTTAAAAGTGGCAGTCAAGAAAATGGAATACAGGGATTCACAGAGACAAAACAGGAGAGAATACAATAATCAAATAAACTGAACAAATATAGAAAACTTTAAAAGAAAGAAATCGGGGTTGAAGAGATGGCTTTCTTTTATATATAAATATATATATATATATATATATATATATTTATTAAAAATTTCCACCTCCTCCCCTCCTCCCACTTCCCTCCCCTCCCCTCACTCCCCCCTCCCTCTCCAGGCCAAAGAGCAGTCAGGTTCCCTACCCTATGGGAAGTCCAAGGTCCTCCCTGCTTCCCCCAGGTCCACGAAGGTTAGCATCCAAACAGACAAGGCTCCCACAAAGCTTGTCCATGCAGTAGAATCAAAACCCAGTGCCATTGTCCTTGGCTTCTCAGTCAGCCTCTACCGTCAAGTTAAGAGCACTTACTACTCTCTGACAGGATCCAATTCTGTTCCCAGCATCCATGTAGGGCAGCTCACAAAAACCTTCAGTGCCAGCTCCAGGGAATCTAATACCTCTAGTCTCTGAGGGCACTTGTACGCATATGCAAATACTTCCCCTAACACATAATTCAAAATAAAAAAAAATTGTCAGGTGATCTTATCTGCTTCCAATTTCCAGGTGGATCTATATATGTTTTTCTTTGGGTTCACCTTATTACTTAGATTCTCTGGGATCATGAACTATTGGCTCAATGTTCTTTGTTTATGGCTAGTATCCATTATTGAGTGAGTACATACCATATTCATCTTTTTGGGTCTGGGTTATCTCACTCAGGATAGTGTTTTCTAATTCCATCCATTCACATGCAAAATTCAAGATGTCATTGTTTCTTTACTGCTGAGTAGTACTCTGATGTATAAATGTGCCACACTTTTTTTTTTTATCCATTATTCCGTTGAGCGGCATCTAGGTTGTTTCCAGGTTCTGGCTATTACAAATAATGCTGCTATGAACATAGCTGAACAAATGCTTTTGTAGTATGATTGAGCATCTTTTGGGTATATTCTCAAGAGTGGTATTGCTGGATCCTGAGGTTTACTCCCAATTTTCTGAGAAACTGCCACACTGATTTCCAAAGTGGTTGCACAAGTTTGCATTCCCACCAGCTATGGATGAGTATTCCCCTTACTCCACATCCTCTCCAGCATAAGCTATCATTAGTGTTTTTGATCTTAGCTGTGCTGACAGGTATAAGATGGTATATCAAAGTTATTTTGATTTGCATTTCTCTGATAGCTAAGGAAGATGAACATGTCCTTAAGTAACTTTTGACCATTTGAAATTCTTCTGTTGAGAACTTCTGTTTAGTTCAGTACCCCCTTTTTAAATTGGGTTATTTATAATTTTAATGTCTAATTTCTTGAGTTCTTTATATATTTTGGAGATTAGTCCTTTATCTGATGTGGGGTTGGTGAAGATCTTCTCCCTTTCAGTATGTTGCCCTTTTGTCTTATTCACTGTGTCATTTGCTTTACAGGAGATTCTCAGTTTCAGGAGGTCCCATTTATTCATTGTTGCTCTTACTGTCTGTGCTATTGGGGTTATACTTAGGAAGTGGTCTCCTGTGCCCATGCATTGAAGGCTACTTCCCACTTTCTCCTCTATCAGGTTCAGTGTGTTCGGATTTATATTGAGGTCTTTAATTCATTTGAACTTGAGTTTTGGGCATGGTGATAGATATGGATCTATTTTCATTCTTCTACAGGTTGACATCCAGATATTTGGGGGGGGGGGGTAGAAGGAAGCAGAGAAGGGGAAGAGGAGAGGAGAAGGGAGAAGGGGAGGGTTGGGGAGGGAAGTGGGAGGAGGGGGAGGAAGTGGAAATTTGGATTGGTATTTTTTAAAGTAATAAAATGAAATAGTAATAAAAAATTTAAAGAAGAAAGTGTGGTAACTGACTTAACAGACTTAAATCCTACTCTCTGCAAAAATGGGGCTTTTGGAGGTAAGAGCATTAGGAAACAAGAGGACAACAGAAAGGAAGACTCTCAGAAAGGCATACAACTGGAGGGGCCACCAGATGTAGTGATATTTCATCTATATTTTAATAAATAAAGCTTGCTTGAAGATCAGAGAGTGAAACAGCTTCACTGGTCAGCCTTACAGATCAGGCAGTGGTGGCACACACCTTTAACCTGAGTGAGGTAACCCAGACCCACAAAAGCAAATGTGGTATGTACTCACTCATAAGTGGATACTAGTCATAAACAAAGGCCAACGAGCCTATACTTCAGGATCCTAGAGAAACTAATAAGGTGAAACCAAAGAAAAACATATGTAGACTCACCTGGAAATTAGAATCAGACAAAAATTTGGGAGCAGAGAGCCAGGAGGTAGGAGGAAGGGGAGAAAGGGATTGAGGAGAACTTGAGGGAATGGGATAGTCGAGATGGAGGAAGGACAGAGATGAGAGCAAGGAAAGAGATATCTTGATTGAGAAAGCAGTTATGGAGTTAGCATGAAACCTGGCTCTAGAAAAATGCCCAAGAACCCACAGGGATGACACCAACTAAGACCCTAAGAAATAGAGGAGAGGGTGTTTGAACTGACCTTACCCTGTAGTCAGACTGATGAT
This sequence comes from Arvicola amphibius, assembly GCF_903992535.2. Lineage (NCBI taxonomy): Eukaryota > Metazoa > Chordata > Mammalia > Rodentia > Cricetidae > Arvicola > Arvicola amphibius. The sequence continues at coordinate 173,270,826 of NC_052049.1, forward strand.
TATTCTAAATGTCAACATAGAACCTTCATCCAACAACAGATGGGAACAAAGGCAATGACCCACATCGGAGCACTGGACTGAGCTCCCAAGACCCAGTTAAGAGTGGAAGGAGTGAGAGTATGAGCAAAGAATTAAAGACCATGAGGGGGTCATCCACTGAGACAGTTTGCTTGAGCTAATGGGAGCTCACCAACTCCAACTGGACTGGGAGAGACCAGCATGGGAACAACCAAGCCCCTCTGAAGGGGGTTGACAGCTGGGGCAGACTGAGGGGCCACTGATAGTGACACTGGGATGTGTCTCTACTGCATGTACTGGCTTCATGGGATCCTATTCTCTTTGGATGTAAACCTTGCTCAACCTAGTTAGATGTAGTAGGGAGGGCCTTGGACTTTCCACAGGGTGGGGTGCATGGCACTCCCTTAGGGTTGGAGGGGTGGGGGAGAGGGAGGGGACTGGGAGGAGGGAAGGGAGTGGGAATTTGGATTGGTATTTTTTTAAGTAATAATAAAAAAGAAATAAAAAAATCCCAGTAGCCACACCAGTTTGAAATAGAAACCGGGCAGTATACGCCTTTAATCCCAGAGTTGCGCACCTTTAATCCCAGTACTAGATAAGAATTTGAAACATAAGGAGACAGCTGTCAGACACAGTCTCATTTTAAGATTCATGGAGGCAGGATCACCATTTCAAACTGAGGTACAGGTAAGAGCCAGTGGCTGGCTGTTTTGCTTTTCATAACTTAGGTTGAACCCCAACTTCTGTCTCTGGGTTTTTATTAATTGTGTATGACTAGATATTTTTGTGTGACTTGGGAATGAAGGATAAAAATAGCAAACTGTGTCAAGTCTCTCTGGACCCCCTGCTATCTCACTCATGTCAGTAGGTAATTAGCCTTTTCCTAGCCCATCAGAAAACTGAGAAATGTTTTCTGGAGTTGGGTGATCACTTAGTATTTGTTTTCAATACAGCAAAAGCTTAAATCTGAGACACCAAAATGAAAACAGGAATTTAAAGAAAGTTTATATGTTAAACTGGAACACTCGTGGATTCTATTTTTACATATTAATGTCTTTTACTTATCATACAAAATAATTATTTCATTATGACATTTTTAAAGATATAGAATACTGAACTTATCCATCACCCCATTACCCCATCTCCCGCCCCCATCATTTCCTTCTGGTCTTTGTCCCCCCAAATTTTATATATATTTATTTTTTTAACATTTGTTTTATCATTTATGAGAGATGCAATTTTTTCAAGTTCAAGAGAACAAATCTACATATTCACAAGTAAGACAAATCCTGTTCATAACTAAGATTTCAAAACAGCAGCACCAGGCCGGGCAGTGGTGGCACACGCCTTTAATCCCAGCACTCGGGAGGCAGAGGCAGGCTGATCTCTGAGTTTGAGGCCAGCCTGGTCTACAAGAGCTAGATCCACGATAGGCTCTAGAAACTATAGGGAAACCCTGTATCGAAAAACCAAACCAAACCAAACCAAACAAAACAAAAAAAAAACAGCAGCACCAGACTTTACTTTTAGATACAAACTGACACTTAGGAATCTTCTCCGTATAGTAAGAAAGTCTTTAATACAAAAGATAGTGAATGTGTCAGGCATGGTTGTAGAATTCCTGTAATCTCAGCTTTCAGGAAGTATAGATATGAAGATTGCTAGTTTGAAACTAGCCTGCCAGTTTGAGTTGAAGGGCATCCTGAGCCACACATCAAGATCCCATTCCCTGCAAAAATAAGGCCACGTTATAACTCATTGGTAAGGGCAAGCCAAGGAAGGTCTGAGGTTCAATTCCTGAACTACAAAACAAAATAAGCCAGACTGAAACAAAGAAGAGGATGTCTTTAAGAAAAAAGATGACCTTACAGCATCCGAACACTGTGACAATGAGTCAGGTTGAGAGGAGTGGAGTACTAAGTGACAGCCAGAGTGCAGAAGCCAGAACACAAACAAATATAAACATATTAGAAATGAGGCAATCAAGTTTTGGACAAGCAACATGTACAAGAAAGGAAATATAATACATCTCTTGGCTCACCACCAATTCAAACAAAACTAACCAATAATAAATAAAAATGTATAAAGTCTACATTGGAAGAATAGAAGGGAAGCTTGGGCATGTGAGAGAGGAATAATTAAAGAGAAGAAAATAGATAATTAACAATCTCTAAACATTTTCAGTAGAAGCTCCACAAAGAACAGTAAATTAAAAACTAGCTGTTATTGAAGAGTAGGGACAACTTGCCAAGCTAAATCATGGAACCACATTTAATATATTATAAACTGTGTGGATGGGTATAGCGTTTATAATCATATAAATATGTTTCTGTAATAAAAATAAACAGTTATAAGTGAATCATACTGGTCTGGTTGAGACTCAGTATCACACATAGAATGAAAACAATCTAGAACAGGCAAGTCTGTATGTTATAGCTCTACACCTCAGCTTGAGCATTGCTTGGCCTCTATTTGGGTTCTGGTTGTCTTCTGATTCATTTTTACAGGTTATATATGATACCAACCTACAGAGATCTGTCTGTGGATAGGAGGCAGAATCAGATACCAAAAGGTGATAACTGATAGTAAGTGACACAATAGATTAGTAAAACTAAGATATGCAGAAAAATAGTAGGATGGGATGCACTCCTATGAAGTGCAAGTGACTTTGTTTTGAATAAAAGCAGGACACAGACCTAAAGTCTGCAATAGTCCTTAGCCCAGGTAGGCAGTAGCATGCTCTGATGTAGACATAAATCCCACAGTGGGCGAGCAGCTGATCCTATGCTCAGCAAGGGTAATGTTCTGTTGTCTGGACTCCAGGCTAATTTCTTTGTGCCATCTCCCTTCAGTACTTCAAATTCAAAGCCTGGCAGCTCAAGGGAGAAGGGGTATACCCTGGCTCTCAGAGGTATTTTCCAGAACTACATTCAAATAAAGAATTGTTGTCAGCATCATCATTAATATTATAGTTATTAAAGCAGCAAACCCTGTCTGTGCAGAATTATACATAAGAAAGGGAGTATTTTAGATTTTCTGACCCCAATGTATTTCAGGTTATTCTCTAATAGAGGCACATGTTCACAAGGCTGCTCTCAGCTAGATAAAAAACTTCAAGTGTCAGCCTGGGGTTTAGGGCATGTAGGGGGCACTGCCAGATTTCAGCTTCTGGAGGTGATGTACTCCACTTTAAACTGGGGCTGCTGAATCCTATACCCCAGGCAGTAATGGCTAATTGAACACAACCCCCAGAGAAGGAGAAACCTATTGGTAGCTGTGGATGCCGACTTACTTTCCTGGGTATAAAGCCAGCACTCCGTTGCCTACCTTGAGTTCATCTTTGCTCTGGAAGTTGTCTAAAAGGTGTTGGTAATGGGTGTCACACATCTGACGGAGCAATGAGAGGAGGCAGGACACATATTCACCCTGGGAACCAATCCAAAACAAAAACAAAACCAAAAACACTTAGCACAGTCAGTCACAGGGGCTTTGTTCTCCAAATCACAGAGGGTAAGAAGAGAAGGGAGGGTTTGAGATGGCCCCAAATGTTCATGGAGAAAGGTGACAATTAAGTTCTTGAAAATAAACTTTTTTTTTCTAGGAGTGCTTTGGAATTTTAATGAAGCTTCTGCAGCACAGAGTTATTAAAAAGCCTTCACTTATAACATAGAGTACTGCAAAGTAAAGTATTATCATTTTTCTACAGCAAAGTCTAGCTAAATAGTCTTTAATTACCAGAGATGGGGGGAGACAGATCACATACACACAGTCTTATTCTGAGATTCCTGGAGGCAGGATCACCATTTTGGACTGAGGTAGAGGTAAGATCCAGGGGCTGGCTGTTTTGTTTTTCTGACCTTCAGGTTGAACCCCAACTTCTGTCTCTGGGTTTTTATTATTTGTACTATATTTGGTGACCAACGTGGGGCTCAAACCAATGACCCTGGGATTAAGAATCCCATGTTCTATATGTTCTACCTACTGAGCTAGCCAGGCAGGGCTAGGGCCCCATGTGCAGCCCTGGTGGGAGCCACACATGCAGCCATGGTCTGTGTTAGTGGCTAAAAAGCCTCAGGAAAATTGCTTTTTCGTGAATTTTGTACCCCCAAATAAAATCAGAAGAATATAAGATGGGAGGAGACATCTCATAGACATAGTCTCATTCTGAGATTCCTGGAGACAGAATTGCCATTTTGGACTGAGGTCGAGGTAAGAGTCAGTGGCTGTTTTGCTTTTCTGACCTTCAGGTTGAACCCCAATTTCTGTTTCTGAGTTTTTATTATTCAAGCTACACATCAGAATACAGTAAGTCTGTACAGGCTACTTGGAAAAGGAGCCTCTCTTTCTCTGAGTTTGGATCATCTGCTGGGAGAGGGCACACATCCAACAAAGATATTCTGGGGAAGGGCAGTTTGATGGAGGAGTGTCTATGTGCTACTTTTATTAATAAAAAAATCTGCCTTGGCCCTTTAAGAGAACAGAAAATTAGGTAGGCAGAGTAGACAGAACAGAATGCTGGGTAGCAGGCAGTGGGGAGACTCTTCAGGCAGTCACCATAGTGAGTCGCCATGCTTCTCCTCTCCAAGATGGGTGCAGGTTAAGATCTCTCCTGGTAAGCCACACCTCATGGTGCTATATAAATTACTAAATATGGGTTAAAGGAAGATGTGAGAATTAACCAATAAGAGGCTACAGATAATGGGCCAGGCAGTGTTTAAAAGAATACAGTTTCCGTGTAATTATTTGGGATAAAGGTAGCCGCGTGGCGGGACGCAGCCCCGCCGTTCCATTTACAGCAGTTCAACTGGGAAAATGGGATATAGATGATCAAAGGAAAGGCAAAAGAATCAAAATTGATCTTTGGGAGGGAACAAGCAATAAACTTCAATGTATATTTAAGTATGATGTTGAGTCTTTTAAGCCAACCAGGATACATTAAAACACCACCACCACCAACACCACCACCACCAAAATCCCAATGTTTTAAGGTTTCCAGAGACCATGATATAGCAATTACTGGCATGGTTCTTAAAAGGCTGTCTTTTCAGAAAGGAAAAACTAGTTTACTTAGATAATTTTCAAGTATTTCTAAATTCATGACATTTTCAGTAGCCTTTAAACTTATCAAATTCTTTCTAGAGTCCTGAAACTACACAAAAATCTATATATGTACATGAATTTCAGTTTTATCTGAAAATGAGCATAAGACATCATAATTAATTTGCTGTAGGGGTCAGATGAGTTTGTGTGTGGGGGACAGCATTGAAGCACAAAATCAAATACATAAAAGGTACCCAACAAATCACAGTTATCATAATCTACAGAAATGGACGGATTCATTAGTAACATCTGTTAAAGGCTTAAAGAAAGATCAGATCACCTAGTAAGAGCCGTGTAAGTGTTGATTAAAAGGCTGGGCTACCAAGACATGCCAGGGGACAGTTTACCTACAACGAGAGTGCCCTCAACAGGGGCTTCAAACAAAAATCTCACTAAATTTTTCTTAAGGGATTTTACATGCTATGATTCTTTCACTGCTCATTTAGGTCACTACTGTTCTAAGCTGAAGTTCTAAATTTCTCTTCAAGTCAGTCCATTTAAAAAGAACTGCTTAATACAGTTATCATGTCAGCCCATAAATCTCAAGCTTCTTTCATCTCCACTTGAGTCACGGACATGCTGATGACAAATTAAAAGTTCCTCATCTGAAATCTTCAGCATCTAAATTGTTGAAGCTTACTTCAGGTTCTGCTTTAGAACAGATGGACGGTCTGATGTTCAATCCGGACATCCTACTTCTTACAGCACAAATGAGTTCCTGATTATGTCTATTCCTAGGATGTCACACTGAGGAATACTACAGACCTGTGCAATAGACAATGACTATAGTAAAAAAAAAGAAAAGAAAAGAAAAAAGACCAAGTCTTATGTTTTTCAAAAGGTGCTCGTAATGAAGGAGACACCTTTTCCAGAATGAATGGCCCAAAATCACATGCTCACCGTGGCATGCTAGAGTTTGGCTTGTTCCCAGAGATGACTTTTTCAAAGAGAGTTCTGTAATCTCTCATCTGTCAACTGAAAGAGTTCATAGAAACTGTTTATCATGTTATCACACAAGGGCTGGAAAATTCACTCTGGATATGCAACTGGTATTGGGTGCCAAGGGTTCTGCCTCTATCCCATCTGAGATGCTTTCCTAGTTTGTTTCTCTCCTAATTGTGTTATGTAAAATCACTATTTAGCAATACCATTGATAGTCTACCATATTATAATTTTCTTGATATTATAAATTTAGATACAGATACTATGGACTAAATCAACTAATCTGTAGACCCAAGAAAATTATTCTGTCCTATATACTATTATTTAGGAGAACTATAAGTGAGGTTTCCTACAGGGCATGGCCTGCCTATCTTTTATCTTTAGTCTTTCCCTACAGTTTTACTGTATCCTGCTTCAATCAAAATTTATAGAAAGTGACTTAGCTTAAAGGCAAAGACCAACTGAAACTATGGTAAGAAAACCATACAAGAAGCATTCCTTGAATCTTCCTTATACTAGGCTCCTGGGAGTATGAAACTAGAGCTTTCAGAGAGAAGGGGAGTAAGACTCAAGAAAGAAGAGGGTGGCATGCTGACAACCATGCAGGGAGGAAACGGAGATGAAAATGGTGAGATGGTTGGACAGGAGTGATGGGAGGAGCCCCAGGTTAGAAAAGAAAGCAAGAACACCTCAGTGTTAGTTACTAACAGTGATCTCGGCTGTGCACTGCGGGCACCGTTGCCCTCTTACCGCCTCCTGAGCATGTGATTTACTCATGATTGTGAGCAGAGTCTGTAAGAGCACATCCAGGAGGCTTTCCACCATCATCTCTACCTCCTCCACAACATCTGCCTCCTGGAGTGAGCAGGGAGAGAGTACACCATTAGCATTAGGCCAAGTAGATGTTTGGGTAGCAGCACTTACTAAGCTACATCAGGAGTGAGCTTTTGACTAGATCTCCAACACTGATCTCTAAGACTCACCAAGATGAAGTGTGCAAGGAACCCAGGTTTTGGGAGGAGATGAGGCATGCCTGCCTCTGCTGTCTAGGCATGGTAGCTGAGGCCTTGCCTTTCCTAATGCCACCCACAAATTTCAATCTCAGGCATACTAATTTTGACATATACGACAGAGATGGATGCCCTGAGTTAAAAGTTCTCTTTGGTTTCCTTAGTACAGTGGAAAGCAAGCAAGTCTCTACAGCACTGTGAGAATGGAGCTGCACCCCTGAGTGTGGCAGGGACTTTTTCACTAGTACAGGCATCTTTTTTTTTTTTAAATGAAGTTCTTTTGTTTCTTTCTTTTTTTTCTCACTGCTCTCAATTTTTGCAAACCTCTTCTGTGGCCATTTCTAGCTCCTCAGTCTGTTGCTGTTCCCAGCTCATCTGAAAGTCTCTAGTCTCAATCTATCTTTCTCTAACAGCTTTATAAAATAGAACATGCCTTCTCATTACAGGCTACTTTTCAGTTACTAGAATTTTAGAAGCATTTGTATTACCCTTTTGTAGACATCACACATTCAATTTTTTTAAGAATTTGTCTCTCAAAGAGATTCCTCCATTTCTTCAAAATATATTTTAAACTTATTTTGTGTCTGTGTGGTGCATATGTATGTACCATTATCACCTCCACCACCACCACCTCCTTCAGTTTTCAACTGAACCTAGAGTTTGCCATTTCATCCAGAATGGCTGACCATCAAGAGTCCTAGATCTTCCTTCCTGTTCCTCCATTCATTCCCTCCCCACAGTGCTGGGTTTAGGGACATATGCACCATTATACCAGTTTTTATGTGGTGCTAGAGATCCAACTTCATGCCTTTGTGCCAGCAAAGCAAGCACTTTAAACATTGAGCCATCTTCCCAGACCTTCAAAAATATTTGTATTATTACTGATTATAATACTCACCCTCTAACCAGTTACCATCATTACACATTTACTATGTGCCATTCACTATTTGAGAACCTGACTATACTGAGATGAACTAGAGAGAAAATGTCTCTGATCTCACAGAACTTAAATTTACCGATTCATCAAATATAATTATATTCTGTCCCATTTCGCATGAGGAATTAGTTCTGGGGTATAAAGTAATCTTTCCCATTTATCAAAGTGCTTATAACACCCTTTTCCTGTGGTAAAGTTCGAGCAGTTGTAGTCAACTAATTATACTCAGCTCTATATTCCTCCAAATACAACCAAACTACATCTTTCTGGTTTTTTACTGAATTCCATTCTTTCCTTTAAAAAATTTTTCAATTTCTCCCCCCTTTTGTTTTATTAATAAGCTACCTCATACATGACTTTGGTCTACTGTAGATATTATGTACTTGGTATAGCTTCTGTGAGGTCTGGTGGGAAAGAGAGTTGTCAGGTCTTGTCTGGAGCAAAAAGCAAACAACTGGGTCACTACAACCAGAAGAGTCACTTTCTGATAAGTTGGCCCTCTGTCATTAGATGGTACTTCAGGACAGTAGAGCTCCCTATTGGGTTTTTGTCTTTTGCTCCAACGAGGCACGCCTTTGTTTTAGGTGCCTCTTTTCCTCTACCCAAGTAGTCTAGCTTTCTATGTTATCACCTGGACCATGTTCTTTAATTTAAATGCACTTTGAATTTTATTCTAGGAGCATTGACTTTAAAACATCATATAACAAAATCCATGCTTATTCTTCATTCTATTTATAGTTTTCCTGTCACCTAATTTTCTATAATATGTATTTCTTCTATTATAAGTATAGAAAATAGTATGAAAATAAATTCTACTCTCACCCACGCCTTTACTTTTCTCCTACCTCCATCTCTTTCCTTTTACCACATATTTCCTCAAAAAAAGAGAGAAAAGAAGATGAAAACATTACTACTTGAAACCTGACCTCTAAAGAATGATTCTACATCCCACAGGGCTCAGCACTCTGTGGGTAGCATACAGCTATAGCATATCCTGACCTCAACTGGCAAGATGTTAAGATGCCATTGGTAGAATCAAGCTGTCTGAAAGCTGAAAGAAAAGTCTGAATAAGCAAGCTTCCTCTGCCCTCTAGACTGGGTTTTTCTCCTGATATTTGTACTTAAAATCCTAAGAAAACTCACAAGAATCCAGAATTAATAACTGTTGATAGAAACAGAAGATGGAGTATGACTGGGCTTTCTGATCCAAGGGAAATTATATATCTGTATTCATTTATAGTAGTATAGCAATTAATAGACCAAGAGTGTATCATATTGAGAATCCCATGGGCATACACAGACTTCCATTCATTTGGGTACTTTCTTTTCACCAATAAAAGCATCTCTGACTGAGAAGTGAACAAAGTGATCAGTGTGGGTCAGCTCCTGACTACAGTATCATAAGATCAGGGCAGAGACAAGTGTAGACGAGTGTGGGGTCACTACCAGAGAGCTGGTCTTGACGATGGAGAAGATACTGCCCAGAATTCCTGAGCAGATTAGCAGCTCTTTCTGCTGCCTCAGGTGAAGATGAATGTGATGAAGAACCACAGGAAGCAGGATGCGGCGGGATTCTAGGAAAGAAAACAGAGATGAGGTTGTCCATTGGAGGACAGCTAATTATTGCTAGAAGAAAGCGGCATTGTGGGACTTAAAGGAGATGAGATTAGGAGCAGAGTCATAGTAGAGACTACCCCCTTCTAAAAGTCTAAACATCTTGTGACTAGAAATTATAAGCAGTCCATGGTTCTCTATCTTTTTTTCTTGCATCATTGTTTTTGTTGGGAGCAGTGAGACCTCAGATCCTGAATTTCTTGTAATCCCCTGATCTGAGTGCCTACAGCTGCTCTAAGCACGAGACCTTTCAGGAGTTCCTGATGGCAGGAGAGTGGTTTCTGGTGGGTTTGGCCAGGGCGTGGCTATATCTATATAATCTGCCCCTGAACACAATAAAGGGGGCATTCTTGGGGAATTCAAGGATGACCCATGTCGCTGTCTGCCTGTTTGTGTTTGTGTATTTTAACCTCCTGCCCCTTGCCCGAAGCTCTGTAACTGGGTAATAGCACACAGAGTGCAGACACGGGGGCGCGGTGCATGGCAGTTTTAGACTCCTACACTATAGTATTTGATATAAGTAGAAGTTTGCTTCCAAATGATATCTTTTTAATGTTTAAGCACCAAATTAAAAGTAGTTAGTTTTAGCTGGGTGGTGGTGGTACACTCCTTTAATCCCAGCACTCAGGAGGCAGAGGCAGGAGAATCCCTTTGATGTCAGCTTGGTCTATGAAGAGAATTCTAGGACAGCTAGAGCTGTTACAGAGAAGCCCTGTTTCAAAAAACAAACAAACACAAACCCCAAACCCCAAACAAACAAAAACCAAAACCCCCAAAACAAACAAAAAAGTAGTTTATAGTAAAAAATCCATGTCAATATCACACTTACCATGAACTACAATGACTAGATTTGTAGGCTTACTAGAAATTTCTAACTGCTCCTCTTCATGCCATGACTAAGTAGTCTCACTCCTGTTCTGGTATGCATTCACCTTGTCAAACCATCTGGCTTGTCTCTTTATCATGGGCTTGTTAGACTGCTATTGGCAATGTTCACAACAACGAATGGAATAGAAATGTAACCTTAGCCTGTCACAGCCTTTGAACTCTTATGTCTATCCTACTGTACACATTTAAATATCTTCCTTTTTCTTCTTCATGTTACCGGAATAGCACACCATGAAGAGGAAACCATGTTTGGAACCCGTAATTCAGAGAGGATGAATGATATTTAAGCTCCCACAGGCTTATTTTCCCCTGTGTAGAATGGGATGTTAAAGGCCTTTTCTACTAAATAAAATACAAGTGTGAGTATGTTTATGTTACCCCAAACTTTTGTGTGGCAGTAACTGTGCATCCCTGAATACTGTCCTACCTGTCCATAATTATTTCCTGGCTGCCCAGATCTGAAATAATCACACAAAACTATATTAATTGCGACACTGCTTGGCCTATTATTTCAGGCTTCTTATGAACTAACTCTTAAATTAACGCATTTATATTATTCTGTGTATTGCCATGTGGCTGTGGCCTACTGGTTAAGATTCTGTCCGGTATCTATCTCCTTAGGCAGCTACATGGCATCTCTCTGGCTCCACCCCCTCTTTTCTCCTTTATCTCTGCTTGGAATTCCCTCCTTGCTCTATTCTGCACTGCCATAGGCCCAAAGCAGCTTCTTTATTAACCAATGGTAATAAAACATATTCACAGCATACAGAGGGGAATCCTACATCACAGGATACTGGGTTTGCTGAAATTGGAATTACAGATGGTTGATGCTGGAAACTGAACCCAGGTCATCTGGAAAAGCTGTCAGTAAACCATCTCTCCAGAAATAAAAAAAATTAAGCCAAAGATAAATTATATGATATGTGACATTTTATATTGTTTTATCAAATATTTATGATATATTAAAAAAGAACAGGGTGATAGCTGTTCTATATTTAAAAGGATGTGTGGATAAAAAAGTTAATAGTATATTTTATATCAAAAGACAAAAACAGTTGGATTTATTACAAGCAATAGTTGCTTTCAATAAAACATCAGTTTGTTGTTAGAACATGCCAAAAATACCAGATTGGTATGCTCAGAGAATATAAGGATTGGTTATATGACATCACTGGTAAAGATCATCTATAGCTTAACACTGAATTAGGACAAAATACAACTGAAAATTTGGTGGTGAATTCTCATAAAATCTAATTATATAGTCCAATATTACATGAGTTTTAAAAAACAAACTCTTAAGTGATTGTGTAAAGCAGCTGAACACATAAAAAAATAACAAATAAAAGATGTCAGTGAGAGCAGTTGGCTGTTTCATTTTCTGTATTTTTTGAAAGCCTTTTTTTTTTCCTTCAGAAAACACATAAATCAAGAGTTGTAAGCAGTGGATTTTAGGAACAGTGTCCAAATCACTGACAAAAGTTTTCAATCTGAGGCAGAAGAAAGCAGTTTGCCAACAACAGTTACTGGAGCAGGGCTGACTTCTGCAATGGCAGTGTTACCATTACTGCTCTGCACTGGTAGAGGTGAGTTAGTAGGAACATCTCCTTAGTATTCCAAGCATATACAGCATTGAACTACAAGTTGTTCTTATACTTTAAAGTCAAACTTTAAAAATTAACATGTAAAATTCTAATGATGAAGATCCATTATCTTCATCATTAGATGTTGATGCTTCAGATTTATTCTTGTGCTTGGAGGTTTATTCTAAAACACGGGTATTCTACTTATATGATCACGCTTATATTCAAATCAGCTGAAAGGTTGAACTTGACCACAGCAATATAGTTTCAAGGATAAATCCAAAAGCTCTTTCTGAAAAGTATCCTAGACTCCTGATTTATCAGTCAGGTTGTGAGGACTTCTAGGGAGCATGAAACACTTTCTGTATACTTCTATCTTTTAAAAAAAAAGGAAAAAAATCTGACTGCTGAGTCAAAGAAATAAGCAAGCACAGGGTTTCCCAGGTTCCCTTTCAGGGTCTTTTTAACTTTCTTGGCTCGTCATTGTATTCTTGGACTGGACCCTTTTCTTTTGTATTCTCTCCTTCCCCTTTGTACTTCCATCTGACTGCTGCTTTGATAGGATCCCATAGCCAGCACACTGCCGTACCTGAGGCCTGGAGACAAAGGGCCTCCTGCTACAAACTAAGTGTTCATGTCCCTATCAAGTTCATACATTGAAACCTAATCTCCAATGTAACAGCACACAAAGTGGGGTACTTTCTAGTGATAAGGTCATGAGGGCCTTATCCTTATGAATTAAATTAGTGCCTCATCTCCCCTTTGAGACAGGGTCTCATTATACAATCTGCCTGGCCTGGAACTTGATATGTAGACCAGGGTGGCTTTCAACACACAGAGATCTGCTGGTCTCTGTCTCCCAACTTCTGAGATTAAAAGCACATACTCCTTAAAACGAGATCTCAGAAAGTGTTCTTGCTCCTCCTGCAAGGTGATAAAACGGAGAAGAGAGATTCCTATGAAACAGGAAGTAGGTTTAACTAGACATCAAGTCTATTGGAAGCTTGATCCTGGACTTTCTAATCTTTAAAACTACAAAAATTAAGTAGTTGTGCCTTTTTTCTTTTCTTTTTTTTTTTTGAGACAGTTTTCCATTTAACCCGGGCTGACTTCAAACTTGCTATGGTACTAAAGATAATCTTTATTTCTTTTTTTAACTTTTTAAATTTATTCTTTAATTTTCTATTTATTTATTTAGTCATGCATCTCCATTCCATTCATTTCCCCATCCCTTTGAATCCATCCTCTGCCCCTACAGCCTTCTCCCCACCAAAATAAAATGAAATTAGATAGAAAATTAAAGAAGTAAAAAGAAAAAAAAAGAGAAGGAAAAACCAATCTCATCATGGAAGCTGTAGTGTGATCCAGTGAGTCACACAGTAAACCCTTTTATCCATACGTCTTTACTTGCCAGTATATATTGCAAAGAGTCTCGAGACCTCTGGTTTTTTCTATACTATTGATGTTGGCCCTCACTGAAGCTCCTCTTGTTTATCTTGCTGTTGCCCTGTGTTTGGGAGATCCTGTAGCTTTGGGTCTGCAGAACCAGTCCCTTGACTGTTCCAGCAGATCACAGATGGGTGATGTTGGGATGGGCCAACTCATAACCCTGGTTCTGGACCTGGGTAGTTGCAGGGTTGGTCATCCCACCAGCTCTCCCTTGTCCCTACCAAGGTGAGCTCTCATGCACTGCCCTGGCTATTTTACCCCTTGCAGTAATGAACAAGGATGGAGCCAGTTCTCCTGCTTTCAGGTCCCCAGGATTGGTTCTTCTACACCTACATCTTCTAGACCAGCTCTACTGTATTGTTCAGGCATGGCTAGGGGCCACTCTCATACATGCTGCAGCTGATGAGGGGCAGGGCCAGCTCTCTCACTCTTTATGACCTCAGGGCCAGTTTCCCCAAATCCCTCAGGTGTTGATGGGGGGCATGTTTCCTCTGTCTATGCTGCCACATGACAGATAAGAAATGGGACAGTTCTCCCACGCACACAACTTTGGGACTACCTCACCTACAACCTTTATTTTCATGTTCTGAAAATAAAGCATGTGTCCTCATGTCCAGATTTACACACACACACACACACACACACACACACACCATTTTACTGTTACAGCATGAGCAGACTAACACAACACCTTAGGAACATGCCCTAAGATATGGGCTCTTAAAAGCAAATTGTGAAAGAAGCAGTGGGTCTAGATCTTAGTTGAATTTCTCGCATAGTTTACTAAAATATCTACACTTTAAGGCTCACTGGCTTCTTACATTGTTAAATTGTTACTTTGATCAGTTTAAACTTGGCTACCACCCTGGAAGGGAAGAAATAAAATATGACTCTTGAATTTACCGGAGAAAGAAAACAGGCGACTGTCTACTGTCCTGGCGATGGACTGCAGCTTCACCACATCCATTGACTGTCCGATGTGCACAGTGCTAGGCATGCTTCCCAGGGTTCCTCTCACAAACTCTGCTACCTCTTGCACGGTAAACATTTGCAGCAACTCGTCAAAGATAGTGGGGAAAGAATTAAGTAGTGCAGCCTGTGGGAGCAAGTAAAGCTGTGGTTAGTTTAAAGTTAGGTTTGTGCTTATCTGGTATGTTCAACGGTATGCGGCTGAAAGAGTTTCAGAAGGCCCTACAGCACCCCTGACTTGAGAGGGTTCTTTCCTGGCCTTTGACTCTACTCATCCCTACAGCACTCTTGGAGCATAGGGAAAGAATATCCAAAAATTAAACCAGTAAATTTTACTAGGGCTCAGGCCATTTGAGGCTTTCATAATTTGCCAAGTATCTGCAGATGAGAGAAGGAAGGATGAAGAGAACTTTGCACAATGTAGCATAAGACAAACAGTTATTTTTTGATGTAGGTGTGTCTTCTATCTATCTGATGATTTCATTGGATAATTAATAAAGAAACTGCCTGGCCCATCTGATAGACCGGCCCTTAGGTGGGTGGACAGAACAGGAAGAAGGAAGTGAGGTAGATGGCTCAGTCAGATTCCACGCCTCTCTTAAGTTAGGCAGACTGCCGTGCCTCTTCTGAGAGAGAAGCCAGACGCAATGAAGCTCCAGCCCAAGATGGATGTACGCTAGAAACTTCCCGGTAAGACACCACTTTGTGGTGCTACACAGATTATTAGATATGGGTTAATCAAGATGTGAGTAAGAGGCAGAAAATAATGGGCCAGGCAGTATTTAAAAGAATACAGTTTCTGTGTAATTATTTTGGGGCATAAGCTAGTCAGGAGGCCGAAAGCAGGGCGGCAGGAATGCAGCCCACAGCTCCTCACTACAATTTTTCCTCATAGCATAGATTTAAACTTTTAGTATTTATGATTAAGCTCTTGACTTCTCAAGTTTAGTTTCCAACTCAAGCCAGAAACCTCTAAGAAAGGGAAAAGTAACTGAAGGTTGAGTGCTTTAAGCAGTGCCAGCTGGACTCCATTAATAGCAGTAACCCAGCTTTAAAAACTAGACCATTTTCCAGGGATAGTGATGTTCGTATATAATCATATAATCTGAAGAATACATATTTTTTTCTCATATGTGATCTCTGGCAGTCTCAAGTATAAATTCAAAAGTATGGGAACATATGTATTCATTTAGTTATAAACTCTTGAGGACTATTGATAACATTGACTTAGAATTCAGTGACTCTGTTGGCCCAAACAAGGAGGGAAGTAGGGAGGGAGAGGGTAGGAGAGGGTAAGAGAGGGAGAGGGAGCGAGAAAACACATGTGCACGTGGGCTTCTAGGATCTGAGCTCTGGAAGCAAGATGTGGTCTCTTAAGAAGAATGTAATAACTTATTTTATTGAGGTGGGGAAAGCATGATGGCATTAGTAGTTTTATTTGTTCATTCATTTGAATCACATTTATTTATTTAGTGGGGAGCACATGCTCATTTGGAGGGCAGAGGACAACTTATGGGAGTTGGTTCTCTTATTTCAGCACGTGGGACCTGGAGATCAAACTCAGGTCGTCAGGGCTGGCATCATGAGCCTTTACCTGCTGAGCCATCTTGCTGCCCCAATCTGATAATACTGATTCATAATTTTTGAGAGGCAGAACACTATAGGAGAAAAATAATAGATTTTTAAATTAGATACATATGAGTTCAAATTCCAGCTTTAAGCCAGGTGTGGTGTTTCATGTTTGTAATTTTAGCTATTGAAATTTAGGCAGGAGGTTGCAAGTTTAAGACCAGCCTGGATAACACAATAAGACTCAATAAAAATAAATAATCAGTTTTATCATTTGTCTGCTATATGCTTGATGAATTGCCATAATCCTTGGTTTTCTCATTTAAAAATAGGTATTATGGCCGGGCGGTGGTGGCGCACGCCTTTAATCCCAGCACTCGGGAGGCACAGGCAGATGGATCTCTGTGAGTTCGAGGTCAGCGTGGTCTACAAGAGCTAGTTCCAGGACAGGCTCCAAAGCTACAGAGAAACTCTGTCTCGAAAAACCAAAAACAGAAAAAAAAATAGGTATTACGTTATTATTGGAATATGGAAAAATTAGGTGCATTGTTTTTATCAGAGTTCTAGAACACAACAGGTCTTCAATAAGTGCTATGTATGCTAATTATCAATTTGTCAAAGTCTAGGATCACCTGGGAGATGGATCCCTGGGCATGCCTTTGAGAGATTATCTTGATTATGTTAACTGATGTGGGGAAACCATCTTTATTGTACGCAGGACTGTTCCTTGGGCAGGGGATCCTGAACTGCATAAACAAAGGGGACTGAGCCACAGTATGCATTCACTGCTCTCTGCTTCCTGACTAGGGACGGAATGAGGAGCTGTTTCAAGCTCCTGCTGCCTGACTTCCACTGCGATGGGCTGTGTGCTGAACTGTGAGCAGAACAAAACGCCTTCTTCCTTAAGTTGCTTTTGTGACAATACTTTACCAGAAAAGAAGCAAAGATGAGATGGCTCCTATTTTCTTCCTGTATTTATTAAAAGAGCCATGAAGGAAGCTTTTTGTTCCTTAGTCTTCTTATACCACTAATCCAAACAAGATTTATGAAGGAAAATAGAAGCGACACCTTAAGAACAGAAGGTAACAGACTACGTTTAACAAGTGAGGTGGAGTTGGGGAAAGACATTTTTCTTAAATGATTCCTCAAGCAGTAGATAATGGCATAGAATGAGTGGAAATTCACACCATGGGAAAGCTGGCATTACTGTCTTTTATGTTAAGGCCAGATTAAAGTGTGAAATTCATATGAAACCTGTCTTCAGGCTAATAAATATCAAGAAAATTGTTTTACAGCAGTTAAAACCAGTATACACATATATAAGCAATTCAGATACAAAAGATAAAATGGGGGTTAATTATGTCATACTCAGTAAGAACACTGTAGCTGATTTCTTTCCTTAAATGGTGAACTTTCCTACAATTATGTACCAGAACAGAAAGACACACTCTGACAACTTGAGAGTCATGATCAACAATAGAAAGTCTGATTCAACAACAAATTTTCCAAGAGTTTTGGAATTCATGAAACATATGCTTGGTAGCATAGAACCAAATTTGAACCCTAAACATAACTGAATTGATACTAGGTGACCAGGTCTAAGCTATCTATCCTTATGTTTCTCCCAATAACCCAAGGGTACATGAGATGAAACACAGTGTTTGACCAGGAACAAAAGCTGGTTCTTCAAGAACAATTTGATAAGTGCATTTATCCATGCCAGGATCACCACTGTTTGTACAAAGCATTGACAAGTACCCGGAAAGCATGTCTACCCTGCTCTGTTAGCTACCTTCAATCTCCCTGTAACTCTTTTTGGAGAGAGAAGCTGTGGGTATCCTTGGTCCCTATTAGAAGGAACAGATAAACTGGGGAAAGCCAGAAAGAAAAATCAATTTCTTGTTGTAGTGATGAGCGAGCAGGCCTGGTTATCGTCCCACCCGGCTCCTGCATGGTTAGCTTTACACCCGAAATAATTACACGGAAACTGTATTCTTTTAAACACTGCCTGGCCCATTAGTTTCAGCCTCTTACTCACATCTTGATTAACCCATATCTTAATAATCTATGTAACACCACGAGTGGTGTCTTACCGGGAAAGATTCAGCATGTCTGACCTGGTGGCTGGCTTCATGGCGATGGCTCAGAGAGCAGAGAGACATGGCATCTGCCCCAGAGAGGAGAGGCGGGGCAATTGTCTGAGCCATCTATCTCACTTCCTTCTTCCTGTTCTGTCTACTCCACCTCTCTAAATCCTGCTCTATCAAAAAGCCAAGGCAGTTTATTAGCCAATGAGAATCCTCCATCATTTCCCCTTTTTCTGTTTAAACAAAAAAGAAAGGCTTTAACTTTAACATAGTAAAATTACATATAACAAACAGTTATCAAGTAAGAATTACAGTTACAATATTTATATTTATTTTATCTTTTATCATAACTAAGGAAAACAACTATAACTATCTATTCTTCAACTCCATCAAAGACTCCAGAAGGATATAATATTACCTAAGTAAATAAGAAGTAAGCAACTTACAAAACTCAAGAAATCACAGAGACATCTCGCTGCCTGGACAGTCACCCAAAGTTCCTCTGTACCGTTGGGGCATCCATCTTTGGCCTACAGGCCCATAGTTTTCAGCAGACATTTCCATGAAGCAGGAAATTTCAAAGGCAGCTCAGTCACTATCTGCTGTGTCCTGCAGAATGTCTCTCAGACTTTTATGAGTCAGGAAACCCGAAAGACCATCTCACCTTTAGGCAAGTTCAGCAGTCCTCTTTCTGCGTGTTCTTTGTGTCCAGTTTATGCAACAGTCCAGGCAAGAGCAATTTCTTGCCCAAATGGCTAACCAACTCCATAAGGAGCCTCTTCGATGCCCATCTTCCTCTTGAAGTAGATTAGTGCTGCCAGGAGCAGACATGTCTCATTGTCATGAAAAGCCCTAAGTTATTAAAACATTTAAAATACCATATTCTATAGTCTTTAAAAGATAGTAGGAATGCCTATCTAACTGAAATATATCTCTATATATCTAGAAAATCTAACTAACATGACTATAAGTTTTACTATTATCAATGATTATCCATTAGCAACCTATATTTCCTAATTACACATTACATTTTTAAATGAACTACACAATCATAATACCTTAATCAAGATCAGAAATACATATACATTTAACAAAATTGACCTTAAATTTAAATCACTAAAGCAAAATCCATATCAATGTAAATTATTTAACTGCCTTGGCTTTTTGATAGAGCAGGATTTAGAGAGGTGGAGTAGACAGAACAGGAAGAAGGAAGTGAGATAGATGGCTCAGACAATTGCCCCGCCTCTCCTCTCTGGGGCAGATGCCATGCCTCTCTGCTCTCTGAGCCAGTCACCATGAAGCCAGCCACTAGGTCAGACATGCTGAATCTTTCCCGGTAAGACACCACTCGTGGTGTTACATAGATTATTAGATATGGGTTAATCAAGATGTGAGTAAGAGGCTGAAACTAATGGGCCAGGCAGTGTTTAAAAGAATACAGTTTCCGTGTAATTATTTTGGGTGTAAAGCTAACCATGCAGGAGCTGGGCGGGACAAGAAGCAGGCCTGTTCGCTCATCACTACATCTTGTGGCACTTTTAAAGTGAGCTCACAGAAGGAGTTTCCTTAGAGAGACTCTTGAAACCTTGAGGATTCCTTTATAGCATGTAGCTTCCAGATGGACCTGTTCTTTGGCCAAGAAATCTACAAACAATTAATTGGCATATAGAGACAATATAGAAACAAGACAAATAATAGACTAAGTTTAGAATAAAGTAGGACAAGGCTTAAACATACAGGCTGACTAATAGCACATTCAGTCATTGATGGGGAAACATAAAGAAGCTATCTGATCTTTGTTGACAGCTTTTGGCATAACTGACTTTAAGCAGCTGAAAAACTATAATCCACTAGGTAAGAGTCTACTAATTTGATAAGAGGAAACCACAACCCTTATGTGTATGGAATAATGAATGTTTTATTTATTATAGCACAGTTCTGCCTGGTAAAGGTAATAGACTAGCTGGTTAGGAAATTTTCAAAGGAGGAAGGAAATTTCTTTCTAACACTGATATTTCTGATAGAATCTAGCTCTAATTCTTAGTGCATTCAGTTATTCCTATTAGGTTTCAATTTATCTCATTCTTAACATTTGTAATAGAAAGTTATAATAAAAATTAACTAGGAAATAAAATTCCTTATATATTTTAAATATCCTCCATGAATACAATGTTTATAACAACTATAGTATGGTAATTAGCAAACTTGGTCTAAAGAGAATTCATAATAACAAAGTTCTGCTGCTTTTCTAGTATAAAGACACTAAGCTCTTTCAGACCTCATAGCAGAGGCAAAGTTGGCTTTCCTTTGTTCTACTAAGTATTTACTTGTAATTCACTTCTTTCCGAACACACAGACTCTTGTCACATTTTCATTAATTCTAGAAATCAAAGAAACCACCTGCTAAAACGAAGTACACTAGCAGCAACACCTCCCTCCACAGGAGCTATAGATAGCTCTCCCAGAATGGGACTGTCAATAGTAAGGCATGGATGGAGGAAGCTTTGGGGGGGGGGGGTTCTTCCTCTCACGACTAAACTACTTGCTACTAATGAGCAGTTCAGAGAAGAGCGGAAACCACTGCCTTCAGTTATGTTTCCACTGGACACATCCCCAGGCTCTGATGGTTCCAATCCAACAGTTACACAGATGGCCATGACTAAACTGAACAGGCCACAAAACCAAGCCAAGAGTCAGGAATCTCAGAAAGGGACTGGCCGAGAAGAGCAGAAAGTTAAGGAGGGAAAGGAGATAAAAAAGGCTTGGGGAAAGAGTAATCAGAAGTTATTATAAATGAAATTATCAAAGAAGTAATTTAACTCAGGAAATCCCCCAAATAACACAACAACAATAGCAACAAGAAATCCCACACTATTTCCAGACAGTCCACAGACCTGAGTGAAGAGGAGTGTTTCCGAGTTTCTACTGTCCAGACTCAGCACAAACCGAATGGACTGGAAAAGCTCTTGAATGCTAGACCGGAACTGTTCCTCTTCCATTCCACAGGTGGCTCTTGAATACAGGATTCGTGACTGCACAATGAACTTGAAAAGGTATTCCAGGGCCTAGAAATGCAGGAGGAAAAGGAATGGTGAGACACTGAAGATGCCTAGGAACTCAAGTAACAAGAATGTAAGGACAAAAAAACAGCAAAAAAAAAAAAATCAGGTGACAGGTGATTCCAGCTATAGATAGGTATTCTATTCCTAAAAATCTTTTCTCAAAATTCCAAACTGTCGCTAAGCAGAAGCTGTCTGTTTACTGACAGAATTATCAAATGATTTTATAACCATTTTCTAGGTTTTGGAATGAAGACATCGCAGACAGTTATTCAAAGAGTTAAAGAACATTCAGAATTCAAAGAAAATTCAGCTTCTTCTTCTTTTAAGGACAGAAAATGCAAAACCTCAAAGGCAAGGATATAGCTTAGTTATTCTTTGTTTTTTTGAGGCAGGGTCTTGCTGTGGCCCAGGCTGACCTCAAACTCACTATCCACCTTCACATCCTCTGGAGTGCTAGGACTAAGGGCATATGCCACCACTCCTGATGTAACTACTCTTGAGTTTACTGTAAGAAGGAAAGGGTTTTTAAGGAGTGTCCTGAAACTTTACATTACAAGTGGGGTCTGGGATAGGGACTTCTGCCTTCTTATTGAAGGACAAAGAAGTCTGGAAAAGTAGTCGTAGGTTACACAGCAGCTTGTGACACATTCCCTCTCCAGTTCCTTACAGCCATGACATCTGCCATTAACAGTTCAGGAGCAACATAGAAGACAACGTCCTCAAAAAATGGCTTGAGAGAGAACGTGATTCTGATGGATCTTTGCAATTTGTGTGATACTTATCAACACAATAATTCTCCTTTAAGAGAATAGATTCAAGCCTCAAGACTGTTTCCTAATACACAAAGGATAGAGAAGCAGAGAGGGAATTCAGAGAATCTTCACCTTTTATGATAGTCACAAATAGCATAAAGTATCTTGGGGTAACACTAACCAAGGAAGTGAAATATCTATTTGACAAGAACTTTAAGGCATTGAAGAAAGAAATTGAAGAGGACACCAGAAAATGGAAGGATCTCTCATGCTCTTGGATGGGAAGGATCGACATAGTAAAAATGGCAATTCTACCAAAGGCAATTTATAAATTCAACGCAACCCCCATTAAAATCCCAACAAAATTCTTCACAGACCTTGAGAGAAGAATAATCAACTTTATATGGAAAAACGAAAAACCCAGGATAGCCAAAACAATCTTACACAATAAAGGAACTTCTGGAGGCATTACCCTCCCTGACTTCAAACTCTATTACAGAGCTACAGTATTGAAAACAGCTTAGTATTGGCATAAAAACAGAGAAGTTGACCAATGGAATAGAATAGAAGACCTGGATATTAACCCACACACCTATGAACACCTGATTTTCGACAAAGGAGCTAAAAGTATACAATGGAAGAAAGAAAGCATCATCAACAAATGGCGCTGGCATAACTGGATGTCAACCTGTAGAAGAATGAAAATAGATATCTATCACCATGCACAAAACTCAAGTCCAAATGGATTAAAGACCTCAATATTAATCTGAACAATATTTCAGATTATTAATATTAACAACAAAATTCAATATTTAAGAAGAATAATATCTTCTGAAAGAAGAGAAAGTGGGAAGTAGTCTACAACACATGGGCACAGGAGACCACTTCCTACTTACATCCCCAGCAGCACAGATAATAAGGGCAACATTGAATAAATGGGACCTCCTAAAACTGAGAAGCTTCTGTAAAGCAAAGGACACTGTCATTAAGACAAAAAAGCAACCTATTGACTGGAAGAAGATCTTCACCAACCCTGCATCAGACAAAGGTCTGATTTCCAAAATATATAAAGAACTCAAGAAACTAGACTTTAAAATCCTAATTAACACAATTAAAAATGGGGCACTGAACTGAACAGAGAATTCTCAACAGAAGAAGTTGAAATGGCCAAAAGACACTTAAGGTCATGCTCAACCTCCTTAGCGATCAGGGAAATGCAAATCAAAACAACTTTGAGATACCATCTTACTCCTGTCAGATTGGCTAAAATCAAAAACACCAATGATAGCCTTTGCTGGAGAGGTTGTGGAGTAAGGGGAACACTCATCCATTGCTGGTGGGAATGCAAACTTGTACAACCACTTTGGAAAGCAGTGTGCCGGTTTCTCAGGAAATTCGGAATCAACCTACCCCAGGATCCAGAAATCCCACTCTTGGGAATATACCCAAGAGATGTCCTATCATACTACAAAAGCATTTGGTCAACTATGTTCATAGCAACATTATTTGTAATAGCCAGAACCTGGAAACAACCTAGATGCCCCTCAATGAAAGAATGGATAAAGAAAGTATGGAATATATATATATTAGAGTACTACTCAGCGGTTAAAAACAATGACATCTTGAATTTTGCATGCAAATGGATGGAAATAGAAAACACTATCCTGACTAAGGTAACCCAGATCCAAAAAGATGAATATGGTATGTACTCACTCATAAGTGGATTCTAGCCATAAATAAATGACATCTATAATTCGTGATACTAGAGAAGCTAAATAAGAAGGTGAACCCAAAGAAAAACATATAGTTATCTTCCTGAAGGAGACAAGATTGCCAGGCAAAAAGTGGGAACTTGGGGGTGGGGTTGGGGTGGGGGTAAGGAGAGATGGGGATAGAAAAGTGAGAAGGGGAGGATGGGGAGAGCTTGAGGAATGGGATGGTTGGGATGGAAGAAGGGTGGATATGGGAGCAGGGAAGTATATATCTTAATTAAGGGAGCCATTTTAGGGTTGGCAAGATAACTGACTCTAGAGGGGTTCCCAGGTGTCCAAGAAGATGTCCCTAGCTAGTTCCTTGGGCAGCTGAGGAGAGGGAGCCTGAAATGGCCCTGTCCTATAGCCATACTGATGAATATCTTGCATATCACCATAGAACCTCCATCTGGCAATGTACGGAGATAGAGACAGAGACCCACATTGGAGCACTGGACTGAGCTTCCAAGGTCCAAAGGAGGAGCAGAAGGAGGGAGAACATGAGCAAGGAAGTCAGGACTACGAGGGGTGCACCCACCCACTGAGACAGTGGGGCTGATTGAATGGGAGCTCACCAAGGCCAGCTGAACTGGGACTGATGGAGCATGTGATCAAACCGGACTCTCTGAATGTGGCTGACGGTGGAGGCTGACTGAGAAGCCAAGGACAATGACAATGGGCTTGGACTCTAAGGCATGGACGGGCTCTGTGTGAGCCTTGTCAGTTTGGTTGCTCACCTTCCTGGACTTACGGGGAGTTGGGAGGACCTTGGACTTAACATAGTGTAGGGAACCCTGATGGCTCTTTGGCCTGGAGAGGGAGGGGGAGAGGGAGGGGGGAATGGGAGGGAAATGGGAAGAGGGAGGAGGTGGGAAGTACTCTACAACATTTGGGCACAGGAGACCGCTTCCTACTTATATCCCCAGCAGCAAAGACATTAAGGGCAACATTGAATAAATGGGACCTCCTGAAGCTGAGCAGCTTCTGTAAAGCAAAGGACACTGTCACTAAGACAAAAAGGCAGCCTACTGACTGGGAAAAGATCTTTACCAACCCCACAACAGTCCAAGGTCTGATCTCCAAAATATATAAGGAACTTAAGAGACTAGACTTTAAAATGCTAATTAACCCAATTAAAAAATGGGGCACTGAACTGAACAGAGAATTATCAACAGAAGAAGTTCAAATGGCCAAAAGACACTTAAGGTCATGCTCAACCTCCTTAGCAATCAGGGAAATGCAAATCAAAACAACATTGAGATACCATCTTACTCCTGTCAGATTGGCTAAAATTAAAAACACCAATGATAGCCTTTGCTGGAGAGGTTGTGGAGTAAGGGGTACACTCATCCATTGCTGGTGGGAATGCAAACTTGTACAACCACTTTGGAAAGCAGTGTGGCAGTTTCTCAGGAAATTCGGGATCAACCTACCCCAGGATCCAGAAATCCCACTCTTGGGAATTTACCCAAGAGATGCCCAATCATATCACAAAAGCATTTGTTCAACTATGTTTACAGCAGCATTATTTGTAGTAGCCAGAACCTGGAAACAACCTAGATGCCCTTCAGTGGAAGAATGGATGAAGAAAGTGTGGAATATATACATATTAGAGTACTACTCAGCGGTAAAAAACAATGACATCTTGAATTTTGCATGCAAATGGATGGAAATAGAAAACACCATCCTGAGTGAGGTAACCCAGGCCCAAAAAGATGAACATGGGATGTACTCACACATAATTGGTTTCTAGCCATAAATAAAGGACATCGAGCCTATAATTTGTGATCCTAGAGAAGCTAAATAAGAAGGTTAATCCAAAGAAAAACATATAGTTATCCTCCTGGATATTGGAAGTAGACAAGATTGCTGGACAAAAAATGGGAACTTGGGGGGGGGTGGGTTGGGGGCAAGGGGAGATGGGGAGAGAAAAGTGTGAAGGTGAGGATAGGGAGAGCTTGGGGGAATGGGATGCTTGGGATATAGGAAGGGTGGATATGGGAGCAGGGAAGCATATATCATAATTAAGGGAGCCATCTTAGGATTATGAAGAGACTTGACTCTAGAGGGGTTCCCAGGTATCCAGGAAGATGCCCCCAGCTAGTTCCTTGGGCAGCTGAGGAGAGGGAGCCAGAAATGTCCAGATCCTATTGCCATACTCTGAATATCTTGCATATCACCATAGAACCTTCACCTGGCGTTGGATGGAGAAAATGACAGAGCCCCACATTGGAGCACCAGACTGAGCTCCCAAGGACCTAATGAGGAGCAAAAGGAGGAAGATCATGAGCAAGGAAGTCAGGACCATGAGGGGTGCGTTCACCCATTGAGACAGTGGGACAGAACTAACGGGAGACCACTAAGTCCAGTTGGAATGGGACTGATGGAACAGGCGACCGAACTAGACTCTCTGAATGTGGCTGATGGTGGAGGAGGACTGAGAAACCAAGGACAACGGCGATGGGCTTGGACTCTTCAGCATGGACAGGCTCACTGTGAG
Source organism: Arvicola amphibius (assembly GCF_903992535.2). NCBI lineage: Eukaryota > Metazoa > Chordata > Mammalia > Rodentia > Cricetidae > Arvicola > Arvicola amphibius. Next base: position 173,297,057 of record NC_052049.1, read on the forward strand.
CCTTGTCAGCTTGGTTGCTCACCTTCCTGGACTTAGGGGGAGTTGGGAGGACCTTGGACTTAACATAGTGAAGAGAACCCTGATGGTTCTTTGACCTGGAGAGGGAGGGAGTGGGGGTATGGGTGGAAGGGAGGGGAGGGAAGAAGGAGGACGGGGGGAGGAGATGGAAATCTTTAATAAAAAAAATGAGAAAAAAATGGATCTCAAGATGAAAAAAAAACCTGCATTCTCTGAAAGTGGCAGACAATGAGGGCTGACTGAGAAGTCAAGGACAATGGCACTGGGTTTTGATCCTACTGCATGTACTGGCTTTGTGGGAGCCTAGTCTGTGTGGATGCTCACCTTCCTAGACCTGGATGGAGTGGGGAGGACCGTGTACTTCCCACAGGGCAGGGAACCCTGACTGCTCTTTGGACTGGAGAGGGAGAGGGAGGGAAATGGGAGGAGGCAGAAAATTTTAATAATAATAAAAAACAATAAAAATAAAGACAATGCAAAAAATAAGAAAACACACACAAAAAAGGAAAGAAATGCTATATTATCTCAGATAATGGAAAGCCAAAAACATTGGATTAAAAAATATTCTTAGCCTCTTTTTAGTATCTGCCTGTTAGGGTTGGCTTAGGAAATTCAGTTCATATGAATGATGGTTAGCTTAGGAAATGTGTCTGGGAAGTTGATATCTGATCTCTATGTGAGCATTCCACAACTACAAACAAACAAACATAATTCATTTCTTTTAAAGGGCTGGGAAGGAGAAAGCCAGATAAGGACTTGTATTCTCCTTTGTTTACTGCTTTGTGCCACAAACCAAGTCACTCCTGATGTCAGGTCTTGCCTGCCATGATGAACAGCATTTCTCTGAACTGTCAGCCAAAGTAAGTTTTTTTTAATTGGATATTTGAACACAGCTATGAAAAAATACATTGGCCTCATACAATGCTAGAGCCCTGTGCTAGGAGCCTTTTTAACATCTAGTGAATGGAGAATCGGAAAAGTCTGTTACTTTATAAATCCAGATAGACACCTGCAAGCTACATGCTGTGATTGGTCCACTATATATGTACTTTAGTGATTACTCATTCATGCTTGTGCAGCAGATAGTATAAAATTCCAAGACCCAGTCTAATGTATTAGGTTATTCCAGTCACTAAAGTAGGAGTTATTCCCTCTACTATGACACATATATTCTCAGTCATAGAGAAATTTCTCAAAAATTTCACATGCTTAGGATAGAATGTGAGCCTGGTAAATGTCTTACTGTCTGTCAGATGCCTCACCTCAGGAGGCAAAAGATCAGTGAATATTGTAGAATAAGGAAATCAGACAGAAAAAGTTATTTTTTTAAAAAATGAAAGCCTATAATATCTATTATGCTGTATCTAGTTATAAACTACACATCTTGAATTTCATTTTATTTTTTTTAAGTTTCTTCATTTTTTTTCTTTTTTTTCTCATGGTTTATTTTTTTATATTTAAAAATTTCCATCTCCTCCCCTCCTCCTCCCCCTCCCCTCCACTCCTCCTCCCCCTTCCCTCCCCTCCTTCTCCCCCTTCCCTCCCCTCCCCTCCACCCATACCTCCCCTCCCTCCCTCTCAAGGCCAAGGAGCCATCAGGGTTCCCTACTCTATGCTAAGACCAAGGTCCTCCCAACTCCCCCCAGGTCCAGGAAGGTATCGACCAAGCTGAGAAGGCTCCCACAGAGCCTGTCCATGCAGAAGAATCAGAGCCCAGCGCCATTGTCCTTTGCTTCTCAGTCAGCCCCCGCTGTTGGCCACATTCAGAGAGACGGGTTTGGTCGCATGATCCATCAGTCCCATTCCAACTGGAGTTGGTGATCTCCCATTAGTTCTGTCCCACCGTCTCCATGAGTGAACGCACCCCTCACGTTCCTGACTTTCTTTCTCATGTTCTCTCTCCTTCTGCTCCTCATCAGGACCTTGGGAGCTCAGTCCAGTGCTCCAATGTGGGGCTCAGTCATTTTCTTCATCTATCGCCAGATGGAGGTTCCCTCACGGTCCTGACTTTCTTTCTCATGTTCTCTCTCCTTCTGCTCCTCATCAGGACCTTGGGAGCTCAGTCCGGTGCTCCAATGTGGGGCTCTGTCATTTTCTTCATCTATCGTCAGGTGGAGGTTCTATGGTGATCTTGAATTTTGCAGGCAAATGGATGGAAATAGAAAACACTATTCTGAGTGAGGTAACCCAGACCCAAAAAGATGAACATGGGATGTACTCACTCATAATCGGTTTCTAGCCATAATTAAAGGACATCGAGCCTATACATTTGGGATCCTTGAGAAGATAATAAGAAGGTGAACTCCCAAAAAAAGATATAGTAATCCTCCTGGATATTGGAAGTAGACACGATCGCCAGGCAAAATTGGGAACTTGAGGGTTGGGCGAGACGCGGCCAAGGGAAGATGGGGAGAGAAAAGTGTGAAGGGGAGAATGGGGGGAGCTCGGAGGAATGGGATGCTTGGGATACAGGAAGGGTGGATATGGGAGCAGGGAAGCATATATCTTAATTTAAGGAGCCACCTGAGGGTTGTCAAGAGACTTGACCCTAGAGGGGTTCCCAGGTTTCCAGGGAGACGCCCCCAGTTAGTTCCTTGGGCAGCTGAGGAGAGGGAGCCTAAAAAGGCCAGTTCCTATATACATCTTGAATTTTAAAAAAGAAAATATTTTCTTATCAGCACTGCTCAAATGTTTAGCTATTTGTTTTTCAGTCAGAAATGACTACAAGAGATGTTCTAAGAAATATTCACTGGTTTCAGAAGGATAGAATCTAATAGCAAAGTTGCTCACATTTTTCACACATGATGGCTTAGTTCTCTTAAAACAGTGTGCAAGAAACACAGGATTGTGTGAAAGAAAGTCTTGTGCAACCTGGACAGAGGAGAGAAAAACAAGGCCACTTTAAATCTTCCATTACCACCTGTTTTTCCCCTTCTCACTCCTGAAAACCAACTTGCTACCTCTGAGACCCCAAGACAGACTGCAGCACAAGTGAAGGGTACATCTTAGGGTATTTGTTCAAGATTCAAGGGGTTGCTCCCAACCATGTTTGGAGAAAATGAAACATTTAACTGAGGCTAAAGCAGCTACCCTGTCCTTTTCTACTTAGCAAATTTGAAAGGAGATTGTGAAAGTTCTTGTAAATCTCTCCTCTCTCTCTCTCTCTCTCTCTCTCTCTCTCTCTCTCTCTCTCTCTCATATATGTGCATGCATACACACCTGTGTGCATGTATAGAGGCTAGAGGAAGACTTCAGGTGTCTGAATTATTCTTTTGAGACAATGTCTCTCATAGAATATGAAGGTGGACTGGCAGCAGGCAAGTCCCAATGGTACTCATCTCTGCCTCCTGTAGAGTTGGGGTTTCAGGCATGTCTGTGGCCATGCCAGGCTTCTTAGGTACCAAGATTCAAACTCAGGTCTTCATGCTTGCACAGAAGGTGTTCTTGTCTCTCCAATCCCTATTACAACTTTTCTATCACCAAGAAGATACACTGTACCCTTTGCTAAGCGAGTGATATGGCTCAGCGGTGAAAAGCATGTTATGTTTATGGAACACTTTGTCAGAGTCATCCTCATATCCTAGCCCACAGATACTTGCTCAGCCATGTTTGTTGCCACTTCTATTCACAATAACTATGGAAGAGAAACAACTTAAAGGTCAGTCAGCGGAAGAATGGATATGAAAATGTGGTACATATACACAATGGAATTCTATTCAGCTGTAAAGAAAAATGAAATAATGAAATTTGCAGACACATGGATAGAACTAGAAAATACACAGACTGAGGTAACCCAGACTCAGAAAGACAAACACCACATAATATCTCTCATCTGTGGATCCCAGTTCTGAATCATTAGATGTCACTATGTAACTTAGGAGTAACCACAGAAACCAGGAAAATAAAAAGGAACCATGAGGGGGAATGGCTCAAGAAAAGGAAAAGGTAGTAGGATATGGTGCTAAGAAGGGGGGAAATGGGAAAAATGGGGAGGGTAACTTTCTTAGGGGAGGGACAGGGAGGAAAGAGAAATACACTAAAGGTATTTGAGAAAGTCAAACACATGATTTTGTGTTAGCTTAAATATACACACACATATGCATGCATGTGAGTATGTGGTTGTGTGTATGTTTAATGAAGTTATGCCACGTGGTAGTTTGAATAAGAATGGCCCCCACAGATTATATATATGAATGCTTAAGTCATCAGAGAGGGGTACTATTTGAAAGGATCAGAAGGATTAGAAGGTGTGGCCTTATTAAAGGAAGTATGTAACTGGGGTGGACACTGAGGTTTCAAAACCCCATGCCACTTCTATCTGTGATGTAATCAACAGCTGTCCATCTGTTTTTCTGTCTCTTTGCTGTAGATTAGGATGTAGCTCTCAACTGCTTCTCTAGCATAATGCTTGCCATGTCTGTTTGCCATGCTTCTCACCATGATGATAGTGGACTGTAAATAACCCTCTGATAAATGTTTTCTTTTGTAAGAATTGCCTTGGTCATGGCATCTTCTCACAGCAATAGAACAGTGACTGCAATATGCCACATAGGGTCATAATGCTTCCCAACAGTCACAGACGAGCTAATAAAACTTCCAGTGCCAAGCATGGGAAATTTCCCTTCAAGTTGTTGGTGAAGGAGTCCAGGAGACTCCCAAAACAATATAGGCTATTACTGTTGACCTTGGCTGCCTCTCAGAACTTGAAGATAAGACTCTATTGCTGGAGACAATAGACTTGAAGGAGCCGAGTGCCTTTAATCCCAGCACTTGCAGAGGCAGGCAGATCTTTGTGAGTTCAAGGCCAACCTGGTCTACAAGAGCTAGTTCCAGGACAGACTCCAAAGCTACAGAGAAATCTTGTCTCAAAAAACAAACAAACAAACAAAAGACTTGAAGGAACAGCTGGAATTAGCTGGAAGCCACCTTCCTGAGGGCTAACTCTCATAGGGGCTATGTAAACTGTCAAAGGAGAAAAGCAACAAATAGTCCTGTTCAGCTTTAAAGCCTATGAATCACAACAGTGACCAGCCCAGCACAATATTCCCATTGGTGTAATAGTTGCACTTCTATCTGGGATGTAATCAACAGCTGTCTAACTAGACTTAGGCCCACTCAACAGGAGGGAATTCATGCTTTGCACTGTAAACCCAGTCAATTACTCAAGGCTGAAGAGGTCATAGGCCCTAGAGGAGAGCCTACTACTGCTACTTTTCTAAACCAGCATAGTTTCTCACTGTACACTAAATACTTATTCTTACAGTACGTGTAGCTCCCACCCTTCATAAAAGAAGCTTATTTTGCAACAGACCATTACCGAAATCATTACCTGGTAAAAATGCAAAGAACAACTGACTATGGGGTGCCCAACCCCAACTGATTCATCTACAATGCAGTCCCTAAGATTCAGGGAATATCACAGAAGAGGGCAGAAAAATTATAAGAGCCAGAGAATGAGGATGCATGTTGTGAGATAGTGTCTTCTATTGTAGATAGGAAAGATGCAACCATGAAATCTTGGAAATATGGCTTTCTAAACAAGACCTGCATAATGACATGCCAATATGGACGGGGAAATCTTTCAAACTTTCTATAGTACCCTTAAGTAATTAATTAATGGGCTCACACAGAATCTTTTGTATTTAAGTTTTAGGAGATGGGCTAGTCTTATGAATATTTCTTAGCACCCAGAACAGACAGTAACCATTTAGTGAACATTTGTATGAAGGAGGAAAAAAAGCCTTAGAGCCTCAGGTATTTAAAGTATGTTCTGAGAGTCAAGGAAAAGTAAAAAGAGAACTGTGACTTAATTTTACCCATGCTATCTGTCACACTGTACTATGTAAGAAAGAAGAGCAATACACGACACAAGGCCTATACTTCGTGTAATGATGTGATATTAAAACAAGACAGAAAAAGAACAACTTTGATGCTATTCTCTTTTTAATTACTATGTAGAAAGTGTGGAAAACATAATTAAAATGCAACTTTAAGAAAAGATAACCCAAGTACAAGATAAGATAGGGACAGATACAGAAAGTCTGGTCTTGCTTTAAGGGTGTTTCCAGAAGACATGAAAGCTTTCTTGAAAACATTTGAAAAAAAAAGAGGATTTAATTGTTCTTATATGGTTCTCTACTGTATGAGAAGAAGTTAATATACTGAAGTTAACTTACGGTGAGGGGAGCTCAAACCATTTGGAGCTACCAAGCAATGAAAATCAAGCTACATTGTCAGGGAATCTACTCAGGCCAACATTTTGAGGATCAGCCCACAGAAGATTCCAGATTCTTATTAATGCACAGGTTTTAATGTTAGCTTCTTCAAATATCATCATCTGATATATCTATCCACTTCTTTCTTATTTACCACAGACCCAAAACACAATATTTGGTATCCATCAAAAAAGTGAATTGTATTCAATCTTAATTCCAATCACTGTTCTTACCAGTATTAGCTTAGAAGTAGTATTAATACTTGAGTCAGTAGGATGGCAAACTGATACTATTGGTAAAAATAAGACAGAGGAGGGTGGCTAGAATACATGTTCACTTCTTGCTTCAAGGTAAAATGATCAGGTATAAAGCTCCTAAGGAGCATAACTGAGGTAGGGAAAGGAGATTACATAGATCACAGCATTCATTCCTGAAAGTAGGTCAGCATACTACAGTTGTCTTGAGCACCATACCAGTGATATTACACACAAATAAATATAGGAATGGCCCCTTCTGGAAGTATGGCAGCTCAGGACATTACCCGCATGGCTTCCTGAATGTGGTCCTGCCGAATCAGTTCTGCTGAGCAGTCCATGTACCATTTCAAACAGCGGATGAGCTCCCTGGAAATAGAACATTTATAGAAATTCCATTTTAATCAAAAGGCAATGAGTCTCAAATTTACATTTAGTCAAATGGAAAATAGCAAAGAACTGTCAAATAGGAAATAATATTCTGCTGATGAGCTAAAGTGATGGATCCATCACAGCTGTGGAATTTTCACATTATCGGAGAGCAAACATTCTCTGTCCATAAGGAGCTACAGAATTTTTATCAGTAGTTATAAGCACTCTTTCCCACTCTAGTTTTTCCCCAAACTTAGATCATATTATGTATTTTTATTTGTCTTAAGTTGTAGTATCTCCAGAACATACAACACTAACTAGCACACTGAGTAAAAGTATACTAATGCCACTCCATTCCACACCTCATTTCCCAAGGACCAAGCCACCTCAGAGCAATGAGTTTACTGAGTTAAAAGTATTGCAATGTAAAAGAGCATAGGCTGGTTTGAACTTGTGATCCTCCGTCTCTGCCTCCTTCAGCAAATTCTACCAGCGTGTACCACCACCACTGGCATTATGACACACAATGATGCCTATGCCATGCCTTTTAGTCTCTAACAGGATATATCCATGAAATTGTTTTTCTTAACACAATAACTGTTAATGTTACTAATATCTCAAGTAACAGAACTAAATTTGTGGCAAGTATAATAAAGCAGCTATAATAGTTTCATACAGGAGGGATGGGGAAGGCTTAGAAGGAGAGAGTACTGGGAGAGATGACTGGAATTAGGGGGCATTTGGGGAGTAACCTGGAAACTCTGCAATGGAAATTCCCTGTAATCTGTGAGGGTAACTTCAGTGAAGACTTCTATCAATGGATGTTGTGTAATGTTTTTGTTCTTTTATTCTTTGGATTTTTGGACTCTTTCGGGAGGAGAAAGACTTCAGGAGCCAGCCATCCAGCCAACCAGCTACACAGCAAGCCACAGAGTCAGAAACAAAGAAAGGAATACCGGAATAGAAAAAGATAAAAGGCCAGAGGCAAAAGGTAGACAGGATAATTTAAAGTTAAGAAAAGCTGGCAAGAAACAAGCCAAGCTAAGGCTGGATGTTCATAAGTGACAATAAGCCTCTACGTATGATTTATCTGGGAGTTGGGTGGAGGGCTGCCAAAAGACCAAAAGAGCCAAAAAGAGAAATAAGAGTAAACCACAACCAACAGCATTTGACCAATGTGGGGCCTGTATTTCCATGTAGAGCCTGAGAAAGCTCAGGGAAAAAAAAGTACACTGTCTATTGGCAAGTCCTTGAGCAGCCAGTACTTTAAATGGGGACAAAACCAAAGTAAAATCACAGATACAGCACAAGCACCGCATTCTAGAGCTCTGGGAAGACTGAACGCAGTTCTTGATGAACCTCCAACCAAGACGCAAGCTTCAAGCTTGGCTCTCACTGAGAAGAGGGCAGAGTCAGCCAAGAGAGCTGTGCAGAGGATCAGGTGTAGCTTAACAGTGTAAAGTTTGCTCCTGTGATCAAAAGAGACTAAAAGATACACAGTAAAAAAAAAAAAAGTCCAGATGGAAAAAAAACCCTCTAAATAGATTCCAGTGTGTTTTACAATGTGCATAGGCTTAAGAAAGAAAGAAAATGGGTATAGGCAGTTATAGAAAGAAATAATTTTAAAAAAATGAAGTCTTTAAAGAGATAGTAAAAGTTATATAGAAGAAAAAAGCCACATAAAGATTGCTGAGAGACCTGGAATTGAAAGAGGGATTGCTGAAATAAACCAGCATAGATATTTTAATAATGCCTTAACTTTAAAAAAGTAAAAAAAAAATGTATTTGTCAAATGGAAATTAAAAAATGCTTTGGATAAATGGTTTTCCTTTTGTTTCCACAGGAAACAAGAGGCTGTGGATTCATTCCAGGATGATATGAATCAGGTTTGATCAAGGGAGCTCGCATGAAACTTGATAGGTGATATCTATCAACAAAGGTTATAACTGGTCTTCCCAGGACTCGTTCATTACCTCAAAAATTTCCCAGGGACCCTAAAGATGCTTTGCCCACATTCAGCAGGAAACAGTCTAGAGAAAACAATGTCCACATTCCCAAGAGCTCAGTTGTGGGAAGCTTTAGGTTATTTGGTGAGCCATGGATGTTTGGTAAATTTAGGGAAATATAGAAATATAGGAATGATAAAATAAAAGGGTAGATTACTAAATCTACTTTAAACTAAAACCAACTATTAATCTCAAATGTTTTGCATTGGTATTGACTTGTATATTAATACAAATTTAAGGTAATTTTTCTTACAACACACTGTATATGTGTTTTTACTCTTGCTTAAAGGATTTTTGTATACTGACACCAATTTAAGGTTATTTTTGTTACAACATATTGTATATATGTTTCTGCTCTTGTTTAAGGTGTTGTACCTAAGCAGTTCATTTAAAAATGTAAGGTAAAATTCTAGTTTTTGAAAGCTATTATTATGAACTATTTAGGATAATCAAGAAACACAGCTCAGTGGTTAGTCATCTATAACAATCAAATCTGTAGATAAGCTAGGTATGCTTTCCAGATGATAAAGATATATTTTAGATAGACAGATGGCCTTCAAACCTTTCAAAGACCTACAGAATATGGCATTTAAAATGCTTTGTCAATTTAGGAATTTTCATAACAACGAGACACATCTATTCCTCACTACCAATTTACTTCAGAGATGATGGACATTGAAGAAACCTGTTATGGAGTTTGTTTTCAGTGTGGCAAGACTAGACATTTGGGAAAGAAGCTGCTCTTGTTTAGACTGCTTGACAGTATGTTGTACAAACTGGACATGCAGGACCCACAGGAAAATAACTGGTGAACTTTGCCCCCCAAAAAAGGCGGGATGGTCCTTCAGTGTTCCTGCTTCACAGAAGAAACTGCCAGACATTCTACAGGACACAGAGGAAAGTGACTGACAAACTGCCAAAACCAGTGGGAAAATCTTTCAAATTTCCTGCTTCATTGAAAAGTTTGCCAGATACTATAGGCCTGTAGGCTAACTCTGGAGGCCCCAACATTGAAAAGGAACTCTGGGTGACTGTTCAAGTAGTCAGATGTCTCTGTCATTTCTAAAGTTTTTGGAAGTCATTTGCAATGCAATTTTAGTTTACTTAAATACTTTTATATTTTCCTGCTGCCTTTGATGGAGCTGAAGACTAGACAGTTATAGTGGCAATTTCTTTAGATATGATAGAAAGTAAGTAAAAAGAAATTGGATTTACTAAGATATGATAGATTATAAAGCATTTTCTTTAAATTTACAAGACACAAATGAATTGGAATTTGGTACAGTGTGAATGTAATCTTTACTTGATAAATGTTCTTGTTGTATATGGTCTTACATGTTAAGGTTAAAACATTTCATGTTTGTTTATAAAAAGCTATAAATGTTGGGGAATATTATTTTAAGGCGTGTTACATTTGTTTATGTTGCATTTTTAACTCTGTGAAGCTATGTTATTTTGTCTGCCTAAAACATCTGATGGTCTAATGAAGAGATGAATGACCAATAGCGAGGCAGGAGAGAAGAACAAACAGGGCTGTCAGGCAGAGAAGATAAATATGAGAAGAAATCCAGGAGAAAAGGATCTTGGAATAAGAGAAGAAGGAGGAGGACTTCAGGGGACAACCACCCAGCAAATCATGGAGTAAGAAAGGTATAAAGGAATGGAAAGATAAAAGCCCAGAGGCAAAGGGAAGAATAATTTAAAGTTAAGAAAAGTTGGCAAGAAACAAGCCAAGCTAAGGCTGGGCATTTATAAGTAAGAATAAGCCTCTGTGTATGATTTATTTGGGAACTGGGTGGTGGGCCCCCCAATAGCTGAAAGAATAAAAAGAGTGAAGCCGTCAACAAATGGAGGATATAGTCTGAACTCGCCACCTTCTGTAAAAAGGCAAGGCTTCCAGATTGGGACACCAACCAAGGCACAAAACCTCTGACCTACAATCTGTGCTGCCTGGAAGATGTGCTAGGGTAATGGTGGCACAGTGGTGTAAGAGGTTCTTCTGTCTATGTGTTGCTTTCATTGGTTGAATAAAGAAAACTGCCTTGGCCTTTTGATAGGACAGAACTTAAGAGAGGTGGAGTAGGCCGGACTGGATGCTGGGAAGAAGGGCAGTGTGGCAGATGCCATAGTTCTCCTGCCCAAGACGGATGTTGATTAGAGTCATGCCAATAAGTCACAGTCAAGTGGCAATACACAATACTGGAGATGGGTTAAACTTATATGTGAGAGTTGGCCAATAAAAGGCTAGAGATAATGGGCCAGGCAGTATTTCAATGAATACAGTTTCTGTGTGATTATTTCGGATATAAACTAGCCAGGTGGCGGACGCAGTCCGCTGCTCCTCCTCCTATAGCACAGAACTTGTGGGAGAGGCCACCAATGACTGGTTCAGCTTTAGATCCATGCCAAAAGAGGGAACCCATACCTGATACCAGTGCTTGGATGGCCAGGAAGCAGAGGCAAGACAGCCTAGAGATTCCAGATAGAACCAAAAACGAAATGGAAAAACAAAGTCAAATGAATCCTAATGGTATTCTGCTATGCTCATAGATTGATACCTACCCCAGTTGTCATCAGAGAGGCTTCATCTAGCAACTGAAGGGAGCAGATGCACAGTCCCACAGCCAAACATTAGGAAAAATTTTGGGATCCCCACCCCAGAGGGGGATGAAAGATTGTAGGAACTAGAGGGGTCAAGGACACCACAAGAACACAGCCCACAGAATCAACTAAGCAGGGCACACAGGGGCTCACAGAGACTGAAACAATTATAGACCCTGCATGGGCCTGCGCTAATTCATACCTTATTGCTGTATAGCTTGGTGTTCTTGTGGGGCTCCCCAAAGTGGGAGTGGGGCCTGTCTCTCACTCCTTTGCCTACTCTTAAAACCTTTTTCCTCCTACTGGGTTGCTTCATCGAGCCATGATATGAGGATTTGTGCTTGGTCTTACTGTAACTTATTATACAGCGTTCAATTGATATCCCTGGGGGACCTGCTACTTTCTGAAGGGAAATGAAGAAAGAATGGATCTGGGAGAGAGAAGAGGTAGGGGAAGGAAAACTGTGGCTGGGTTGTTATATACGAGAGAAGAATAAATTTAAAAAATTGAACTCTTAAAAAATAAAAACAAACCACAGGTCTGTGTAAAGGAACCGAAACGAATTGCCCTTCAGAATAAGCTTGAGTAGTAGAGAGAATGCCACAACTAAAGGAGCCATGATCAAGCCTTGAAATGGGAAAGCATTTCATTGAAATGGGAAATGCCCTGTATAGTATGAGGAGGTCTTGAAGGAAAGAGCCTTCAAACTTAAGGAACAAATGGGGTTTCTGAGTCTTACAGGTTTCCAGAGTGAGTGGAGACGCTACTTCTGACATGGAGGAAGGCACTAGATGAGACCACAGTTTAAAGATGGCTTGTTCTTAGCATCAGAGGAAGCTGGGCTTCCTCTAACAGTCACAGAAAGTGCCTGTTGGTTCTTGTTCTTAGGGATAGGCTACAGAAGATATGTGGCCTGATTTCTTCCGTATGGCCACATCTAATCTGTCTCTCTCTCTGTCTCTCTCTCTCTCTGTCTGTCTCTCTCTCTCTCTCTCTCTCTCTCTCTCTCTCTCTCTCTCTCTCTCTCTCTCATTCTCTCTGAGCATAGGCCTCAAATTCAGAGATTGGCCTGCTTCTCCCTTCCAGGGGGTGTTGGGATTAAAGGTATGCACCATCACCGCCTGACCACATCTAATCTCTCTCTCTTTTTTTTTTTTTTTTTGGTTTTTCGAGAGTTTCCCTGGAGTTTCTAGAGCTTGTCCTGGAACTAGCTCTTGTAGACAAGGCTGGCCTCAAACTCAGAGATCCGCCTGCCTCTGCCTCCCGAGTGCTGGGATTAAACGCGTGCGCCACCACTGCCTGGCTATAGTACCTTATTTTTAAAGTGGCAGGTCCATGATCTAACTAGAAGGTATATACATTTTCATAACAAGAGATTAACAGAGGTAAAGGGTATAAGCTATGGGCTGTACTAGCATACAGTATTGCTTTCATAGGCATATTATATAATCCCACTATGCCTCATTCTACTCACTGGACATATGGAGGAAGAAACAGTATATCTCAGGGTTATTGTTGAAAACTAAGACGATGATACATAAAACACATAGTGTCTACTCTCCAATGTGCCATCAAAATCTAAGAACACTGCAGTTTTGCCACTGTTAAGCTTTATTTATGGCACTAAAAATTATACTAATTTCATAAAATGGCAACATCTTATTTATCTAATGTTCTTAGCTAATTTTTTTCACATGAAGTATCTTTTTGTTTTATTTGGTCTTTGTTTGGAGTGTTATAATGTTGGCCTCTCATGCTTCTCATCCAAACAAGACTGAACGTCAGTAGCTTTTCCACCAGTTCTTAAAAGAAAATGCACAGTAGGTATGTGATAAACTATATTTTAAGCTCCAAGCAAAAGCCTGCTGCTCATATTTTATTTGTTGTGACTGACAGGTACTCTAGGATGAGGAAAAAGGGCACTTGTTTTTAGCCACTTATTTATTTGTTTATATTTATTTTTTTATGAGAAGCTCTACCTTGAGCAGTAAGGTAAGAAAAAAGAATTTAAAGGCATTCAAATTGAAATAAAGAAGAAAAAATATGTCTACTTAGATCTCACATATGTCCATTTCTTATTGTTCCACTAGTCATCATGATTGTGTGAGTGTGTGTGTGGGGGTCACTGAAGATCTCATAAAAAATGTTAGCACTAGGGTGGATAGCTGGAAAAAGACCTGAAAGGGAGCAGATAGTAGAACGCATGGGAAATGGCCGTCAAGAAGAGAAATGCTAGGCTGATAAGGTTTAAACACAGAGAGGGTTAGGAGGAAGGGTTAAGGGAAAGTGAGGGTATAAGAAATTATATGGAGAGAAAGACTGAGTGGGAGACAAAGATCTACATGCCAGTCTGGGCTGCCCTGGCCCAGAGAAGAAAACAGGGGCTTACCGATACTGCAAGGCAACTGGTGGATGGGTTCTTTTATGGAGAACAAATATATAGTGGGGTACGGAGGAGAGAGATAGAATGGTTCATGTCTTGTGAAGAGAGGCAGATCCAAAAAGGTGAAGGTAGTAAGGAGTTGGCTGAGGTTGGTGGCAAGCCTGTACTCATGTCTGTGGCTCCAGTTGCCACCAAAGGCAGAGAGGTAGGGCTGCACAGAGTAGGTCCTGTCCCTCATTGACGGCCACACTTGAGAGAGTGGGCCCTGCACCTCGCATGAGCAGTTTGACAGAACTGACTCTGTTGCTGAGGACAAGGGCAAGCTGGCCCCAAGGGCATGAAAGTGGGAAAGCTAGTCCGGCCCCCTTGTCTGACACGTAGTGAGATGGATGAGGGAAAGATGTCCTCCCCCCATCATTACTTGCTGCCTGTATCAGGCATGAAAGCTGAACCAGTCCCTCACCAATTGCAGCACTAGAAAGAGCAGGCCCTGCACTTTACCTGGGCTACACAGTAGAACTGGCCCTGCTAGCATGGTAAGCCAACCCTGAGGGTGTGAGTGTAGGAGAGCTGGCCCCACTACGTGTCTATCTGCAGCAATGTGGACGGGGAAAAAATGCCCTCTTGCCCCTTACCACCTGCAGCAGTTATGAAAATGAAAGGGCTGGCCATGCAACCGGCATGGGCAGCATAGTAGTGCTGACCCTGTGGGCGTGGGCATGAGTGAGCTTGCCCTGAGGTCATGGCTGTAGGAGAGCTGGCTCTACCCCTTGTCTTCCATGTGGTGATGAGGGCAAGGGAGAGATGCCCCTTCCCCTTTGCCCCTTGTGCCCTGCGGCAGGCAAGAAAACTGCCCCTGCCAACTGCAGCACTCAGGACAGCGGGTCCTGTACTTCATCTGGGCAACACAGTAGAGCTGACCCCGATGATGGGTGCATGGGTAAGCTGGCCCAGAGGACATGAGCATGAGAGATCTGGCCCTGCTCCTTAACTGTCATATGGTGGCATGGGCAAGGGAGAGAAGCGACCCCATTCACACTCCCTAAGGCCGGTGGCAGGTGGGAGAGCTGTCCCTGAAGTTATGAGAATGAGAGAGCTGGTCCTGCCTCTCACCAGCTATAGCACCCAGCAGAGTGGCCCCTACACCTCACCTAGGCAACACAGGAGAGCTGGCCCTAGGGTGTATATGTTGGCCAGCCAGGCTCGGGAAATGAGAGCAGGAGAACCAGGCTTCCTTTAGCTGCTTACTTCATAGGGTGAAGTGGCTGGGGCAGTGCTGGAGAGTTCACCCTGGTATTGAGGATGCAGGAGAGCCATCTGCTGACCAACTCAGCAACCACCAAGACCCAGGAACAGAGTTATGAGTTGGCCCATCCTAGCATCCGCCCCATCTGTGATATGTTGGAACGCAAGAAGGGGCTGGTCCTGAAGATCCAAAGTTGCAGAATCTCCACAAAGCAATAACAGGATATCCAAGAGGAGCCCCAGAGAGGGCCTAATATCAGTGGTGGAGCAGAAACCAGAGACTTCAGAACCAGACCAATGACTCAATGCAATGAACATTTGCAAGTAATTATATGTGGACTAAAGGGTATACTCTGTGACTCACTGAGTCACACTATGGCTTCCACAATGAGACTTTTCCTTTTTTTAAAAAAAAATCTCTTTTAAATTTTATTTATTTTTCCTGGTGGGGGGTTACAAAGGTAGAGGGCAGACGGGAAGGGAAAGGGAGATAAATAGGATCAAGATGAATGATGTTAAATACATAAAGAATCAATAAAGAGTTAAATTGGAAAAGAGAAATTATATGGATACCTACTATTCTATAAGCTATTTCAAAAATATATTTTAAAA
The DNA here is from genome assembly GCF_903992535.2 of Arvicola amphibius. Lineage (NCBI taxonomy): Eukaryota > Metazoa > Chordata > Mammalia > Rodentia > Cricetidae > Arvicola > Arvicola amphibius. Next base: position 173,312,763 of record NC_052049.1, read on the forward strand.
ATGAATTTGAATGGAAATAACCTACACAAATGGATGGCAATCCCAGAAGCCATAAGCAATCAAACAAATCCCACTGGTGGATACGTCATACCTCCCTGTAAGTTGTTGGCCAGGAAGGTACAGAGACCCCAAACAACACAGGCTATAGCCACTGCTCTGTAATTGATAAGACCTTATTTCTGAAGATACCACACACCTTGGCTGCAGGACATAGAGAAGTCAAGCTGGAGCTGAACTGGAAACTCCCTCCCTGCTGGCTGTCATGCAGTGCCAGAAGATGCTACCCAAGTTGCAGGAGTTGGGGACAAAATTCATCAACTGTTTTACCCAGCAGAGGACCTGAACTGCTATAATGCTAACCTGCCAAACAAGATGTATGCCCACCAGTGTAATAGCATTTTGAGGTTAACCAAGTGCACTCTAATTGAATTGGAGGCCTGTTCCACAAGAAAGAATTCAATGACTACTACTGTAAGCCTGATTAAAACAGAACAAAAACAAAAACATGGTTGGAGAGGTATTATTATGGCTGTTTTGCTAAATGGACATGATATCAAACTGCCTCTAAGTATTTACATTTATACCCATACACAAGAGCTACTCTCAATCTTAACATACAAGCTTCTTTTTGTAGTGGATGGCACTGAATGCAAAAACTCACGGCTACTCAAAGTCTGAGAATAAGTGACTGTTGAGTTCTCATCCCTACACAGGACGTCTATATCACCCTCTTTAAGGATCAAGGAACATAAAGGAAGAAAGGGTAAAAAGAATATAAGAGCCAGATGACAACAAGAAGGGCTGTTATCTTCTGGGCACGCCATGACCATTGCAATAGTGAACTAATAGCTCCTGCAGTTGCCAGCACTGGGTATGCACAAGACTGAGGCTGTCGACAGCCAGTCAAAGATAGGGGAGAGACTCATGGAGCTCTATGCCTCCTGGGAAACTACTAGCACTGATGGATGCTGGGCAAAGGGAAGCTATGGGGGTGCTTGGAATCTAGCCTTAGTTCTCTGGCAGAGCACCGAGTGCTCTTAACCAATGAGTCTTTTCTCCAGCTTCCTATTGTTCATTCTTAAAAAGAAAATTCTGATATACACTACAACATGGTGACTTTGATGACATGGTAAGAGAAACAAGCTACTCTTTTGAGGTACTTAAGAGCAGTTGAAATTCAAAGACCAAAGTATAATGTTTTTCAGTAGCCGTGGAGACTGACAAGTATAACTGTTAGATGTTACAGAGTTTTGGTTTGTGAGATAAAAAGAATTTTGGAGATGGATGGAGTTCTTGTGATGACTCTATAACAATATGAGTAAATTATTTTAAATCTGAAAATGGTTGTGATAGTAAATTTTATATTATATATTTTTAAACCACAATTATAAAAGTAACATTTGAAAAGTCAGCTAAATGAATGCTGGCTACAACTGAACTTTTTAAATTTTTGATTTTCTATTCAAATCATATTGTAATGATAACAAATTAAACTTACTTATATGCCAGGGCTCCAGCAAAGTGCTTTTGGATATATGTGTCCATCACAGGTCGGAAGTGAAAATATTTTATGTCTCGAAGCAGGTTAATGATGAACACCTGAGAAGACAGAAAGATGGCCACCATGGTTTAATTAGAGGCCTCAGAAAGATCCCTAGGAGGGAACGGACTCTTGTTCTTCAAGAGCAAACTGTTAGTGTTCCCTATGGGAACTAACCATGAGATTTCCATTATCTATTTTTTATGTCTTATTTTTTCTTTCATTGACTGTACAATTCACAGCTGTACCTTCTCAGCTTGTGCCTATGTTACCTGGAGCCTCTCCATTCACCACAATGATGAGTGGTGCAGTATCATCAGGGACAGATAATACAATACCTGTGTGAGTGACATAAACACTCAGGTGTTCTACAGAACTTAGAAAAGTGGGCAATCAAAGCCTGTGGAAGGCTGTGCTCTTCCAAAAAGGGTCTCATGACCAGGGAGCAATGAAGAAAAGCAAAGCCAGAGAATCATTCTAGCTTTAGCTTCAGTTCTCTATCACTTAGACTGGAGCACCAATTCATCTTGAATAAACAACTCTCCTGTGGGACTGTAGATATTAAACAAAGTGTGCCAAACACCATTAGCACTCTCAGTTGATATCAAAGTAAGAGTTGTATGTGCTCTAACTGCTGAGCCTTCTCTCCAGCCCTCAAATCCAATTCTTCAAATTGATCTCGGAGGGATCTGATGGGTAGGTTGGCTGGTTAGTCTTCCTTGGGTAATAATCCTCAGAGCCTTTTTTTAATTGAAAACAAGTCTTCTGCTAATTCAGTCTAGTAAGTTGATTCCTTTAGATATTTTTTGAAACGTGATGTTAATAATTAATAAAGAGCGCATGCCCGACACTTCCTGAATGACCAGGAACTGGAGGCTGGATATCCCAGTGCCTAGGGTAGAACCAAACACGACTGGCAAAATAAATAAATGAAATTTTTCCTAATGATGCTCTGCTATATTCATAGATCAGGATCTAGTCCAGTCAACATCAGAGAGGCTGCCTCTATCAGTTGATGGGAATAGATGTAGAGACCTACAGCCAAACATGAGGAGAGAGAACATAGGTCAGAGGTTTCTATCATGTCCCTCCCCTCAGAGCTCAGGGAACCCCTAAAAGAGGAGGAGGAGGAATTGTGGGAGTCAGAGGGTTGAAGACACTGGGAGAACACACCCTCAGAATCAATTAAGCAGCGTTCATGAGGCTCAGAGACTGATTTGACAATTGTAGAACCTGCGTGGGTCTACACTAGGTCCTCTGCATATATGTTATGGTTGTTGGCCTGGTGTTTTTTTTCGGGGGGACTCGACACTGGGAGTGGGGGTTTCTCTGACTGTTTTGCCTATTCTTGGGACCCTTTTCATCCTACTGGGTTGCCTTTCCCAGTCTTGATGAGAAGGTTTGTGCTTAGTCTTATTGTATCTTCTTGTGCAGTGGTCTGTTGTTTTCTGGGGGAAAACAAGGGAGGGGGAGTGGGTCTGAGGGGGCTGTAGGTAGGGGAATTGGGAGAGTGGAGGGGGAATTGCAATGTATTGTGTGAGAGAAGAATAAAAATAAAAAAAATCAAAATTCAGGAAATGACTTACCAGAGACTGAAAAACCAAAAGGCCGTATTTCTCTGTATTATCGTCCAAAATCACAAAGAGTGTATCTAATATATCCTGCAGAAACTGAAACAATACAAGAACAAAGGGTTCATATAACTTAAGATTGTTGATACATGGTCAAATTTTCATATAACAATGATTTTTAGCTCCCAGTAAACAACAACAAAAATCTTGAAAGCATGGCAAAAACCCTCTAGTACCTGTCTCTACCTAGATAAGGGATAACAAGGTGGACTACTGGGGTTATATATAGTTTAAGGATCTTGCAGAAGACCTATCATTGGGCAAATGCTAAACTTCTAAGGAAAGAGTAACCACCAAAATATCTTAGGAGAAAGGAAAATGCAGCCAATGAGGACTCTCAATGTGGATAAAAATCTGGCAGTATTATTTGTTGTTAGTTTTTATTTTGTTAAGTACATGCCTGTTTTTGAAGTTGCAAAACTAAGGTAGATAATAGTAAGTAACAATGAATGCTTGGAGCACTGAAAAATGAAATCTATTATCTTGTCAATCAAAGCATATAAATGATACATTTATAACTTATATCAAAACAATATGAGGTAACTTAGGGTTGTTCCTCCACTATCTTCAGGAGAGCTTGGTCTACTGTATAGTATTTCCTGGTGGACTTCTGTATCCGGAAGTGCTTGGTACAATCTCAAGCTAAAACCAACAGGGCAAAGTGCTACCCAGAAAATTCCTTAAAATACAACTGGAAAAGACTGTGTTTCATTAACTGAGAAATATCACAAAGATACATAGAGAAAGGATCTATACTAGAGGGTAAGAAAGAGTTCCTAGTACAGACCCCAGGTAAGAAGAAGGTCCACAGGTAACAGTTACATGCATTAACGGACATTACTCAGAGTGTTTATAATCAAAAGCCCAAGCTCATGTGTTAGAGAGCTATAAAGTTTGGAAAACAGGAAAGACCCAAAGAAAGAAGAAAACAAAGACATTTAGACAGCACGGCCACTGGGATTCACTCTGAGAAGATACTTTTTTACCACTATCCTTTAATATTATTTCTGTGGGAAGTAAAACAAATCATTAAATAGGGTTTAAATTTAAATGCAACAAACCTTTCCTTGAAAAAAAATAAAGTAGCTAGAAAAGAAACTGGAAAAAACAAAAACAAAATAAAACAAAAAACCTTGACATTCATCTATTTTGTATTTAGAGAAATGGTCTTAGAGGCTTACTGGCAGAAATAACAGTGGAGGCATTCTGCCCATATTTTTTCTTCAGACAGTGTGCCTAGACTGAGTGAGAGATATACCTTAACAATTTCTTCCCCACTGACATGCCGCAACCGCCCGAGGATGTCCATGATCCGATCTGGGAAAGCTTTCCATTTCAGCAGAGCGAGAAGGTCCACTAGAAGGCAAACCCAGAGGACAGTGAACCTCATAAAGTTGAGCAAGGTTCAGATTCTTTTAGACAAAGACAAATGAAATCTAGGGAAATAGAACTAGTTGTGACTATAACGTATTTAAGTGCTAAAAAACGGGGGGGAGCAAAGATGTAACTGTGCACCATGGATACAACCCCTAGGAACTACAAAAGCCATGGATAGCTTTGTGGGCTATTACCGTTGAGTGATTCTTTCAATTTCAAAAGGAAACAGAAAAGGTCTTTACTTTGTCATTAAGAAGCAGTCTTGATCTCAACACACACAAGCAATGTGGAACCAGCAACAGAAAACAAAGGAGGGAACCACTTTGCAGGTACCATTACCTACCATTCTGTGTGAGTTTGGTAGAAGAAAGTTGTGTAGAAATGAAGAAAGACTCTTTGGTGCTACGCTGGAAGATGAGGCTGGAGGGAATATTAGGGCAGCCATTGTAGTCTTCTTTGCAGCAGGGCAGGCCAAGGTACAGGGCATGGTTGTTAAATGTGCTATTCTCATCACACTGTAGGTAAACACAGAGAACAGAGGATGTTTCCTAAGCAACTCAATATGCAAAAACCAAGTCCCAGGGAACTTGAGTTCATATTTATAACTTTCTTCCTAAGGTTGGACCTTGGGTTGTAGGTTCTCTTACAGGACTGCTTTCTGTTCATGATTTTCCTAGAACATGATAGGATCTGTGACCTCTATCTGATATATAAGCAACTTTGGTTAGCAGCTATGTTGTGGCAACTAACAACACCATGATCTCAAATAGCAAGGCTTAGAACATTTTAGTTAAATTAATAATGGCACAGAAGAGCTGGTAACAGATTTCTCTTTACTGAAGTGAGAGGTGGGAAGCAAAGGGCCTGCTGGTATTAGCTGTGGGAGAAGGGCCCCTTAGAAAAGTATTTAGAAAACTAAAGCCTGACCACAGCTGTCCTATTGTCACACACCAGTGTGCTACCTAGAATCCTCTAGCCTGACCAATGAAAACCAATTAAACAAGATTCATACTTGAGAATGGTCAAAGTAGGGTAAGGAAGGAATGGAGATAAAAGAAAGACAGCTCCGTACCTTATACACATAAAGCTCATGAATATCATCTGAGAGTGTGGTGCCATCATCACGCATCAGGGGAGAGAATGCAAAGCCAAAGAGTTTCTTTTCCCCTTTGTCCTTTGCTGCAAGCAGAGCCAATTATTAGAAGTACTCCCGTATTTGTCACCCACACTCTTTTGAACTTTACTTCATTAACTAGGTAGCAATCTGACTACAGGATGATGAGAAACATGCTCGTCTAAATTTCCATGGCTACCATGACCATTGGAGATGCTACATTTCTGGACTCGATAAAATAGGGAAGGGGGTTCTATATGAGTAGTTCAGTAAGTACAAAAGAAAACATTCCAAATAACGATGGGCATTTCAGGTACCAGGAAAAGCAACATCAGATACTAAAGAATTTTTTTTAATTATTCTTATTTATGTGTGTGTGTGTGTGTGTGTGTGTGTGTGTGTGTGTGTGTGTGTGGTGTGTACATGAAACCAGAAAAGGGCATCAGATGCCCTGGAGCTGGAGTTACAGATGGTTGTGAGTCATCTGATGTCAGTGCTAGGAAGTGAACTCAGGTCCTCTAAAAGAGTAGGTGGCTCTTAACTGCTGAGCCATCTCTCCAGCCCCAAACTCCATGATTCTGAACCACTGCTTTTACAGTCTAAGACATTGCCTCTGATGACATCCTATTTCTATTTATTTCTAGTTCCTAATAACAAGAATTTTCACAAGTTTACTTCAAGAGCAGAGTTATGTTTTTATCCTCAAGGGAATCGAAAGGGAAGTCTCACTCACTGGAACAATGCCTGAATTCAAAACGTAGATGGGAGCCCCGGAATCTGTCAATGGGAATAGGTAATTTGATAATTTCTCCCCAACGAGGACTATTACTGTGGTAGAGAACAAAGGAGTGATAGGAACTCCTATTTGGTTCTCCAGAACCCAAGCTGATACAGTCCTGGAAAAGAAAAGCAAAATAAGATGTTATTTTCATAGAAGAACTTTAGTTTCTGTCATTAGAATGCTTTATTTTATTCTGTATCAAGATCTTATTTTTGTACCAGACCAGAAGATAATACATTTGACTTAAATTCATTATTTTTGGAAGTAATTATATAGACAGTGTAATTATTCCAGGAATGCCCAATCTGAGGTCCATGGACCACATACATCCTATGATAGCTATGAATGTTTCCCAAAACATTTGTAAAGGACAACATGCCAAAATGTCAAAAGGTTAGGCATTCCTGGCAGCAGTCATATGTTCCTTGTCTTCCTAGGGTCAGAAGTAACCACACAACTGTGACAAGCTGAAAGAAGCTGGTTGGTGCACCTGCATCACCAAGGTAAGTTTTACATACTTTCTGAGAAAGAAAATAAGAAGTTCCATGAGAGAAGTCAATTATACACAGTATTTTATTAGACCAAGAAGAAATTCTAAATTTTCCTTAATGCTATGTTGAACTATTTTAGGCTACTTTTATTAACTTTTCATAAACAAGATATATCAGATTTAATGTGACTCCAGCTTTGAAACATTACCAGGAAGACTTAGCACTGTTCTGACCCTTACCCTGGAAGATGGAATTTTGGGCAACAAAATTAAGGACAGTTCTCTTTCCACACATATCGGAGAGGCTGATAGCTCTGCCTCTGGCGCTTCCTTGCATAAGCAATGAGCATGACTACCCAGGGTTTTATTTAATGTTTTATAGTGATACACAAACCACCGTTTCATCCCTGTTTAAACATTTTCCTCTATTTCCATCTGCTTTGGGAGACTATTTTAACTAATTTTGCCTTTTTCCTCTGTACAGTAGAGCTAATGATTCCTGTTCTGACTTCCTCATTAGGCCTGTAAAAAGCTGATCTGCCAAGTGCACTGGAAATGGAGACTAGCTATTGATCACCAGGGTCCTCACTATGACAGAACTGAGGAAAACAGACAAGCTTAAAAATAAATCAGTTTTCTAGGTCTCCATTTTCAATGAAGAATGACAAAAAAAAAATCCTTGTACTACATTGCTGGAAATAATTTCCTAGGTTGAATCTGTTCTCTGTTCTAAAACTTGGTGCTAACAAGGTATCTAAATCCTACCCTATTTCAATGAGCAGAAAGACAAAGGAGGACCTAGTAATCACTACAAAAAACAGGCAGCTTTGTGCTTGGTAGAATAGAAAACAGGTAACATGCAGGGCAGAACTAAAGGAATAGGTATAAATTGGAGTAAGAGGCATGCAGGTAAGACACTAGGAAGAATGAAAGCAAGGGCTATATGACATTAGGAATCCTTTTCAAACCACACTGTAGTGCTTCCTGGATGAAAAAGAAGATGGGGATGACAACACATATGGGGCCATTTGAAGTGGGCCCTGCCTAAAGGGAATGATCTGGGCAGACAGTCCATGAAAACACATTAGCTTTCATTCTAAATTACTAACAAGCCTTACCTTTAAGATTTCTCCATCTGCATAGAGTACATACATGGTCACTTCAATATTCTTTTGTACACTCTTTCCCCCTCTTTCAAAATCCCCCTTCTCCAGGGTTAGGTACAAATCATTGCGGATATCACCTGTTGAGGGGGGAAAATGCAATGTGTTCATGACCACAGACACCACAAGGCCCTGTTTGCATGGAGGATCAGGCTAGCATTTGAATCCTCAGGGCATTCCAAGCTTGGTTAATAACAATGGACTTTCCGCCAACAAGAGTGCAGCACTATCAGAGGGTTAGTTACATATTCTCTAAGTGTACTCTAAAGGTGTTCACTACAGCTTTCTTAGAGAATCTGATCTTGGGCTACTGGTGTTCAGACTGCTCAGTCTCTCTCCCTTCCAAGATGGGTATAGTATAAGACCCTTAAAGAAGGAAGATTTTAAAAATGATTTTAATCATGTCTGTCTTACTACTAGTCTCTTCTCTTTTCCCTAAGAAATTGTTCCTTTTTTTTCTTCATAGTTTTCTTTTTACAACTCTCAAAACTTTGGAGTCTGAATAAATGACACATTGCTTCTTTCTGGAAGCTGATGAAAATATGTTTATTACCCAGAGTCATAATGAGAGAAACAACATTTGGTTTTGGTTAGCAAGTAAGCTTCCTGATTTGGTCAGATATATGTAGCATTGCTATCTTTCTTGTACCAATGATCTCTCCTCTCTAACCCTGAAAATGTCTTAGGCATCAACTCTGAAGAGGTCTGGCCTGTAAGCCAAGGTTTCTTCTGAGGTCTTGATGACTCTTCCTTTTCTTCCTCAGGCCACCACCATCCTAGCCCAGGAGCACAGCCTAACAATCACAATTATATGGATACACAGTTTTAAATAACTTGGCTCAAGTAGAGAAGAGCAGTCCACTGCAAATGTTTTTCAGGAGCCTAAAGAACTTTCTCTAATACTGAAATCTATCCTGTTTCCTTAGACTCTCATGAAGGGAAAAAGAAAATGTGTTCTAAAGATCATACATGATCTTTATCCTATTGCTTATGTGGGCAGGTCTGAAGGTGTCCATTTCTGTAGTTGTCTGTGCTTCAAAGTCTGGCCAATTTAGAACCTTCATCTGCTTCCTTTGTTTGGCCTTCCTCACATACGTTAATAGTACTGATATGTACAGGTGTAGTGGGGAAAGGCAGATAGAAAAAGGAAACTCAAATTCACCAGCTTGTCACTGTCTAGTAACAAGCTGAATAAAATTATTCATGAAGGTACTGAAAGCCCCTAAAGTCTAAAATTCAAACTTAACTGGGACATTTCCTATTGACTACAGTCATTATAATAGGATGAACCAGAATAGATGACATGTGAAATCTTTAACAACTGAAACTGCCTCTTCTAATAAAAAGCCTTTTAGTTGCATGTTAGCTTTCCTGTGAAATTGTAATTATTGAGTTTCCAAAATGATTTTTAGCATTAAGTGAATAAATGAACTAAGATAATTTTAATGTCTATTTTATATGTATGGCCTTTTGCCTGCATATCACATGTGTGCCTGCTAGAAGATTTGGGTGTCAAAGCTCTTGGAATTGGAATGTCAGATGGTTGTGAACCATCATGAGGGTGCTAGGAACTGAACACGGATCCTCTGCAAGAACAGCAAGTGCTCTTAACCTCTGAGCTGTCTCTCCAGTCCAATTTTAACGTTTAATCTAAAGACTAAACTTGGTTTACCCTGGTTTTCATTTTCTGGGAGTTATTTTAGAGATAGTCTATGCGGCTTTTAAAAGCAGCTATTTTTTGGCTACTTAAAATATTATTCTAACGTATACAAACTTGTCATTTCTATGGATTTATGTGTATGTCAGCAATAAACATACCCTTGAAATGGAATGTTTTCAAACTGTTCTAAGCAATAACGTTACAGAATATTGACACAAAACTGGGTCTTTTTCTTGTAGACTGTTTATACAAAATTTCATCTGTGTTGCTTTATTAGTGAGCTCATGGTTTTTGAGCAGGATTATTTTAAGGGAAAGAGCCAGTTTTAAAATAAGCTAGGCATTCCTTTAGTTTTTACTCTTTTTGAAACAGTGTCTTAGCGATACCCTTGAAAAGTTTTAACACAATTACTATCCTCCGAGGTATAGACAGAAGCAGCTCGATTTCATCATGTCCCTGGTTGCTATTTATTTAGAGAATAGATCTGCCTAGACTAGAGATAATCTCAGAACAGGTATTAGACTGCCTTATGGGTTGTAATTTTTCAAATTATGTTTCATTTTAAAAATGACACTTTGTGAAGGTTAATGCTACTTGAGGTGATGCCAGGCTTCTTGTCAAAAGGTCCCAGTGGTATCACTAAAATTGCACTGTTCACTAATTGTGCTAGAATTAGGAGAAAACCTAAAAATCACAGTATGAATAGCCTCAGTGCACCTTATAGTAGTCTCCCAGGGCTCTCCAACTCTTCAACTGTTCCCTGGTACACATTATATGTTCCCCAAACCCATCACTGGAATCATGCCTCAAGGCTAGGGCACTGTGTTCAGGAATAAATTAACATTCATTGCCAGAAACTACTTTCCAATGAGGGAAGATGACAGGCAATCTGTGATGAAGATGGACAAGAGAGAGCTTAAGTACTAGCTTTGAAGGCTTGTATGATAGTGCCTGGTTGATTATATTTTAATGACCCAGAAAACATGTTAAAAATGAATTTCTATGGGCGCTGGTGGAGCACACCTCTAATTCCAGTACTTGGGAGGCAGAGGGAGGCGGATCTCTGTGAGTTCGAGGCCAGCCTGGTCTACAAGAGCTGGTTCAAGGACAGTCAATGTTACACAGAGAAACCCTGTCTTGCAAACAACAAAAAAGTATAAAATAATTTAAAAAATGGATTTTTACCATTTACCCATTGGGATTATAGTAGGTCTTATGTACATATATTTACAAAAAGTTCATAGGTGATACTGGTATTCTTCTTAGTTACATCGTAGGGGCTTGCTGTGAGGGCAGTGAGAAAGTCTACTTGAGAGTAAAAGCCTGGGCAGCCCTTATGCAGGCAGTCTGGAGAAGTGCTGGGAGGGTGAGGTTTACATACAGAATGTGGTATTGTTGAGAGCTGTCCTGCTAATGAGTTGTCATAATTTAGGAAGGGAGCTGGGCACTCTTTGCTACCTCTCTTTGTGGGTATTCTCAGTTTTCTAATGATAGCAGAGGACTTAATATTTCATATCTCTTAGTGCCTGTATGCCATGCAACAGTGTTTCTTTCCTGGAGATGAACTAACTGGGTTCATTTTTATAAGAATGCCTCAGAATAAAGTGTCTCCTCCACTTTCACAGCTTTTATAAGAAATAGTGTCAGCTGTTGGTATAGGAGCAGGTCATGGGACTAGATACTTAACAGAAGGCAGAGGCAGAGACACTTTCTGTATAGATCTGGCAGTATTTTAGGTATTGTGGGTCAGTTGCATATTATGCTTTCACAATCCTTTATTATGTTAAAAATTCTGGGATAGAAGAATCTAAGTTCAAGACCTATGTATATTACATAGAGAGATACTGTCTCAAAAGACAAAAACAATTTTGACTGGCAATTAGTACAGAAACAGATTTCTGTCTGGATTTTGCTCAGATTAGAATTTTTATAGACCTTCACATACACACACACATATATACATACACATATATATATGAACTTTACACACACATATACGTGAATACATAAAATTTCTACTATGTGTTAAAAAAATTCAGACTCCTGTGAGTCTACAGAAAGAACTTCTGGAAACAAAGTTTTAAACCTGAGGCCCACATTATCTTAAGAACTGGCCTGAATACTTCTTTAGGGTACTACAAAAGAAGAGCTCTGAGAAGGTAACAGTGCTCCTCAGCCACCAGAAACCTTAGCAGGCTGGGGAGCACTCTGAGAGTCTAGTCTTCCAAAATGTGCATTCTAGTGACTGAAGAAACACTGCACACAACACAATGGTTTCTTCTAGGAGTAGTCTCTTTATAGATATCAGAGCCTCTGAGGTCTAATTCAGATATCAGAATATTCTGCTAGCAAGATTATCTCTTGTTAGATACTCTAGACTTGCTTGCGAGTTTTGGGTTATATGTTTCCATGGTTCTTTGAATGTGACTGGCCCCATGATCTCAGTGGCACTATTAGGAGATGTAGCTTTGTTGGAGGGAGTATGACCTTGCTGGAAGAAGTGTGCAACTGTAGGGGTCGGCTTTGAGGTTTCCTACGCTCAGAAAAGGATATGACTTCCTGTTGTCTGTCTATCAAGATGTAAGGAGTCTCAGCTCCAGTGCCATTCTTCTTGCCATGATGATAATGGACTGAGCCTCTGAAACTGTAAGCAAGCCCCCCCCCCAATTAAATGTTTTCTTCATAGAGTTGTTGTTATGGTGTCTCTTCACAGCACTATAAAGCCTAAGACAGTATCATATTATTCTGGCCTATCTGGCATTCTATCCTGATAGAAATGTTTTACACATATTTGGGTATACAGTCTGGCTTGTCTTATTTTTACATCCATTCTACATAGATTATTCATATCACAAAGTAGGGGCTTAGAGTTAAAGTAAAGTGGTATTTAATACTCTATCATTTATACTTTGTTCTAGACAGGACTAGCAAGGGTGTCTGTGGAAATACTTTCTTTCCCTGGAGACTGTGGAAATAAAAACTGACTTACTCCTAGAAGACATAGCTGCCTACTTGAGGTGGTGCCAAGTCTTTTTTTTTTTTGGCAGAAAAAAAGACATATCCTTGTAGCAGCATTTATCAAAATGTGGAGATGCCATTCTACACATGGGGTTTTGATACAGGAGTCCAAATTGTACTTGTGCTAGTTCTTACTTTCTTAAGGTAGTGAAGGAAGAAGACTCTTGGACAGACTGTACTAGATTACCCAGAAATGATAGGATCTTTATTATTCTCACATTGTCTTCAGCCATACACTTCTGATTCTAGCATTACAAAGTCATAAATACCCTCTGTTCTAACAGAATAATAGTATGGAAGAAAGTGATGTGGTTATATAATGAATCCTTTCTTGGGCCAGGAATGTGATAACCTTCTAACTAAAATAACTTGATTAGTCCTTTCAGAATTTTATACAATCTGTTTTGACCATATCTACCCCCTTCCCTGCCCACCCAATCTTCTATCTTCTTTCTTTTCCCCCTATACCACCTATCAAGTCCAATGTATGCCACCCATAAATTCTTGGATGTGTCGCCCTCTACTGGAGCATGATTTACCCAAAAGGGACTACATTCTTCTTTTTTTTTTTTTTTAAAAAAAAAAACTGACTTATATCCCATCCTTTAGAGGTATGGCCGAAGCTTTATTTCCCCCACTTAAAACCCATAAAGCCAAGCATGCCTTGGTCAAGGACTCATTTGATAAAGATTGACCACAGGAACACAATTGTAGTAAATCATTCTATCACTGGCTTTGTGAAGAGCTTTCCCCCCAAAGTCCTGTTTCTACGTCCTTGCCCTTCTTATGAGCTATATCCTAACATAACTAAAGAGAGAAATCTTTGCCTTTCTGATTCTGTGGCTCAGAATAATAACTACTCATTTTTGTTTTTTTCATTTTCTGAGACAGGGTTTCCCTGTGTAGCCCTGGCTGTCCTGGAACTTGCTCTGTAGTCCAGGCCACCCTCAAACTCAGAAATCCACCTGCCTCTTCCTCCCGAGTACTGGGATTAAAAGCATGCACCACCACCGCCTGACCATTATTTTTTTATAACTGGAGTAATACAAAATGTCTCATTTAAAAGTCCTTTTCTCTATCTACACTTCAGACTTGTGAAGATATTTTTAAAATATTGCAGTATGTCCTCAGATTTTAATGAACACCCAAAGAAACATGGTGTTTAAGATTAGGCTGGTAGCTTTTCTTTTAGTTCTTGTCAATTACCCAGGAAGGCGAGACTGATGAAGGATTAATAATGTACATGACACCCCACCCAGTATTGCAACATTCCATGAAACAAATGGGGATGAGAACAAAGCAGGCAATAAGCAGTCAGGACACACAAAATCAAGAACTTACACCCAACTATCTTCATCTCTGCATCAGAAAGAAAGGGACGAGAATGAGGGGGACAGCACAGAGAAAAACAAGAACAATTAAAACAAACAGGAAAAGAGAAGAAACATCACTTGTAGGTCAGTGATGAAGCATGCACTTTTTTATTAAGGATCAAAGAAAATGGCAAAAGTGTATTTACAAGCACAAAGGCAAAATTCAGAGGCCCCATAAGAGGGGTGGCATGCCTGCATAGCATGTGCAAGTCTAGAACAACCCAGGGATAAACACTGTTTGCCTGAGCTCTGACTCGGCAGGGACAAACCACCCATACACAAAGCAGAGTACTTTTTAAGTCATGGCTCATTCAATCTCCTCAATCTCTCTTTTTTATTTTGAATTTAGATTTTATTTATTGTTTTTGTGATTCTGTACACATGTATGATTGTGTATGTGAGTGTGGGTTTATGTATGTGTAGAGGACAGAGGACAACTTTCAGGAACCAGTTCCATAGTGGGTTCTGGGGATCAAATTCAGACTTGTACAGCAAGTACTTTTACTTACTATGTCACTTTGCCAGTCCTAAGACATGGCTTTATCATAATATATTTTTAAAAATTTGTGTCTGTGTGTGTGTGCACGCATGCACACACATGCACTCATATACTTGTGTCTATGAAACCCAGGTGAGAGAGTCAGATCCTCTGAAGCTGGAGTTACAAGTAGTGAGTCATACAATATAGGTGCTGGGAACTGAACCCAGGCTTTCTGCAAGGCAGTGCATGCTCTTACCACTGAGCCATCCCTCAGTCCTAACACATGGTTCTTAAAGGGGTTCCCAGACTAGCACCATTCTTCATCACCTAAGAGTTGGTGAGAAAACCAAACTGCTGGGCCCAAACTCAACTTAGAAACTTTTGAGGTGGGCACAATAATCTGTTTTTCTATGTCTTGCAAGTAATTCTGATTCATATTAACATTAGAAAACCACTGCTTCAGGGGAGACATGTTCTAATTAGAACAACATACTAAGTCATAGGTGGATTTTTATATTAGGATAGAAGACCATTTAACGATTTTGAAATTTGGCCTATACCCACTGGAGACAATAAATACCCTTAGAAATCCAATTCTTTGAAAACAGAATAAAATACTGTACTTGTCACACAAAAGAATTCTCGGTATTTCCATTAACCCCAGGAGACAGGCTTTCCAGGAAAGATAAGAAATGAAATAAGAAGATATAGGTACTAGTACATCGCTGCTGGCTTAAGAATGGTGTCTAGAAGGCTATAGTACCTTCATGAACAGATATTTTAAGCATGTTACACTCTGCTGGCTTCCAGCATTCTTTGGGGTATCACTGTGGCTAACACTGACCTGTGAGTCACTTGTCCCCTGGAACAGCTGTCCTAATCCAGTCTTTCCCACCCATCATTTTTTAAAATACAGGAAAGGGCCTAAGGGTGTGCTATAGACTTATTAGCTTTTGTACCGAATAAAAATAATCTTGAAGGATGGAGAAAATGGAAAAATATTGTGATTAACCAATAAAAAGTTTTAGGAGCTCAGTTTAAAAAATGAAGAGAAAGCTTAGTTGGTAAAGTGCCTGCTGCACAAGCATGAGGACCTAGGTTCAGATCCCTATCATCACATAAAAAGCCAAGCACAGTGGTTGACGTCCCTAACTCCAGCATTAGAGCACAGAGACATGTTTCCCAAAGGCTTGCTTGTCAGCTAATCTAGTAAATTGGTGAGTTCCAGGTTCAATGAGAAGCCTGTCTCAAAAAAAAGAAAGAAAAAAGATAGTGATAGAAGACACCTGGTGTCAACCTTTGTCTTCTACACATACATACATACACACATGCTCACATGCACACACACACAAATATAAACCCACAAACACATATAACACCACATACTTACACAAGACAAAGAACAACTATTAGCTAGGTGTGGTAGGGCCAATGTAATAGCAGCATTTGGCAAGTGGAAGAAAAAGGATCAGGAGTTCAAGGCCAGTCTCATTTATACTCATTTATATAAGTAATTCAAAGCCATCCTATCTCAATCAAGGGTTAAATTACTGTATCTACTACAAGAGCTAGTTCCAGGACAGGCTCCAAAGCTACAGAGAAACCCTGTCTCGAAAAACCAAAAAAAATTACTGTATCTATTTGTTCTTTTATAATATAACATGGCACTTTCTGTTAGGCACGCCTTTTTATGGGGTCTTAAAGGGCAACAGTTCTCAGAATTCTTGCAGTATCACTGTTGCCTTTTGCCCATTACTAATGGCCATGAGTAGAACTAAGTGGCTTAATTAAGGACTCAGCTGTGTTACACAGGCAGTTGTCTTTTGCTTATAGCATCCACCTTGTGTGTATATAAACTCTCATAGAAAACAATGAAAAGAAGTCAGAAAGACCTTTCTAGAAGTGACACGCTAGATATCTGTGCCTAGAGTCCAGTATGGTGCTCTAGCAACATGTTTTGACAGAGATCTATTTGGGACAGCCTGACAAAAATAGACCACTCCATATGAGTATTTGGTAGTTTCTGCCAAATGCTGGATCACAGCTTGCAAGTAATTCTAATTTTTTTATCATTTACTATAACTCCTCAGACTTTAGTGTTGGTGTGCTCACAATTACTGGCACAGTTTCTTTTCTTGTTCTTGCTTCATGTGCCCATGTGTCAAGAAAATAAAGTTGCACCTTCTTCTAAGTTGGCCAGCACTGTGAAGCTGAGGAACTGTTTCAACCCAAAGGCAATGTTCTCTTAGAAGAAGAGTGCCCCAGCTTCAGAAGGAGAAATGGCTATGACTTACCAGACTCTCTAAGGCTTTTCTTCCTACAGTCATTGTTCCCAAACCAGACTGACCACATGTATGCATGCACACACTCATGAGCTCTCACTCACTCGCTCTCTCCCTCACTCCTTCCTACCTTCCCTCCCTCCCGCTCTCTCTCAAACACACACACACACACTTTAGCAGAACCTGTAGGTGCAGGACTAACACCTTCTCTGAGGATTGTGAAACCCATTCTGATGATATATTGGAGCACAATATAAGAAGATGATAGTTGTAATGTCAAGGGTTGCCATTTATGTAAAAGGCTCTTTCCTAAGGAGGAGAAAGGATAGAGTATGGGACAATATATAGAAGATACTGCTTACTTTTAGATTAATACTCATCACTGCAAAAGCAGACAACCCAGAAGTAGCACTCGTATGTCCTGGCCCCAGGTCTCCAAGAAATGCGCAATGTCATGCCTTGTAGAGAAAATCATAGTGAAGGGAACCCTGATGGCTCTTTGTCTTGGAGAGGGGCGGAGTGGAGGTATGGGTGGAAGGGAGGGGAGGGAAGGGGGAGGAGGAGGGGAGGAGATGGAAATCTTTAATAAAAAAATGAGAAAAAAAAAAGAAAATCATCTGGTGATGCTTTAGCTTCTCAGGAAACAGAATACTTCCTTAACCTCAGCTCATCTCACTAATGCTTGACATCACAAACTTCCAGTCATTTTTAGTGCAGATAAAATCCGTTCTAAACCTGTGTGTCAATGCTACAAAGTAAGGGAGAGTACTCGAGCAGAAGATATTTTCCATACATAAAAGTTTTTTTAATGTATCTTGCTAATATAATTTGTACAAATATATGCATGTGTGGAGGTTAAAGGAAAGTCAGATGTTATTTCTCAGAAGCTATCCACCTTGGATTTTTTGAGACAGGGTTTTCACTAGCATGGAGCTCTGCCAAGTCTGCTAGGCTGGTTGGCCAGGAAGCCTCAGGAATCTGCTCGTCTTTGCCTCCAAGTGGAGTGCTGAGATTATACCATACACCACTCTACTCAGCTTTTTAAAATGGGTTCTACTGATTGAGCTCAGGTCCTCATGCTTGCAAAGGAAGCACTCAATTGACTGAGCTGTTTTCCAAGACATTATGTATAATTTTGACTGACCTTTACTTCTTTCTAGATTCTATTTAGTTCCAATTCTATGAGCTATTACAAAGTTAATGTCCAGATATTATACAAAAAAATAAACTTAAGAAAAAAAAGGGCTCAAAGGACATATATTATTCCACCACAGCCAGCCCCTAGACATCTAATTTTGAAAAGGTCATTAGATTCATTAGATCAATTTCAGTTAGCCTATATTCTCTTTCTAAAATTGCATTGCTGCAAAGCTGAGATTGTTGTTTGGGATTTCCTTTCCCTGGTTACAGGGTACAGACAGGGCTGAAGAATGGGATCAGCAAAGTATAGGAGCAGCTTCCAATGGAACACTCACCTGTATGACAGCCAGATGGAGGCCCTTCATAAGCATGAAGTCTCTTAGCACTTAGTAATAAACATAATTGATCTAGTTGGCCTAAATTTGCCATCCAAAGAGCTTCCTGTGTTCATAAGTAGGAAATAAAAGCAGGGCACAGCGGTTTACTCTGTATACACAGTGTCCATGGGGAGGGACTGAAGGTGACAGAAAATAAATCTGGGCAAACAGAGTAGCTGGAACCCATTGTGTGAGCCTTCTTTATGCTCAAGTCACATTCCCCTTTGAGTGTGTATTGGCAAATGTTTCCAATAAGAAGATTTAGTGAAGAACCAGGAAGAACTAAAAAATGATATATAAGGTAGTCACATTTAATCCATCCTGGCCTGACTCTTCTCAAGAAAACAAGCTTTGCATAGTGAATTAAAACTCGGGAGGCAGAGGCAGGCAGATCTCTGTGAATTCTAGACCAGCCTGGTCTACAAGAGCTAGTTCCAGGACAGGCTCCAAAGCTACAGAGAAACCCTGTCTCGAAAAACCAAAAAAAAAAAAAAAAAAAAAAAACTCAACTGAGAGGGTAGGTCCACCTCTCCTAGAGTTGATTTATCCAGACAACCAGGTATTGCCTGTTCTGAGCTTCCTATCCTTCATCTCTTCTTGGTTATCCGACTGCCTACCACCAATCTCTACCCAGCCCTTTCACTTCTGACAGCTCTTTCAGCTCCAGCAGCAGTTAAGGTACACTTTTCCAGTTCTGCCTCAGCCCACCTAACAGAAAACACAAGACTAGTATTGGCCTAGGAAAACCATACTTGAGAGGCTGCTCATCCCTCCTCTCTGCCCTGGAACTCCACTGAGACAACTGCTGAGAAAATGGCCAGGCAGAAAATTAGAATGCCCAAATTTATACCATTTGTATGATCTATTTTCTGTTACATTAAAATGTACCTGTCATTCCTATACAAAGTGGAGTCTCTGATAGTGAAGAATTTTGATAAATTCTTCCCCCTAAGTGGGAAATCCTTGTGAGGAAATCTTCAGCTAGGGAATGTTATGAAAGAGGTTACAAAAACACATCTCTAGGAAGAAATTTCATGTTGGTTCTCTTATTGCCAGAACTCCACAAAGCCCATATGCTGAGCTGTCATGCTGCACTGGGGAACATGGTACCGGGGCTTCTGGTGAAGAACAAACGCTTACAAGACTCAAAGGGCTAATGCTGAAAACTACAGTCAGTCACCTGACTTGGGAGGCAGTGACTTTAATGGCTGTGTAGCTCACCTGAATAGCTTACCATCTGCTCAAGCAAGGAGCACTAAACTCCATTCCGCTAAGCCATCTCCTTCCCCATCCCCAAGTAGTTCTTCCTACCTGGCATGATAACATCAGGAAATCCCAATTTTCTTGTAATTGCTAATCCTCTATTAAATATCATGGGATTTTCTCTCCGAATCTGTTCCATGTCACCACGAAAAAGCTGTAGGGAAATAATAAGAC
The DNA here is from genome assembly GCF_903992535.2 of Arvicola amphibius. NCBI lineage: Eukaryota > Metazoa > Chordata > Mammalia > Rodentia > Cricetidae > Arvicola > Arvicola amphibius. The sequence continues at coordinate 173,332,627 of NC_052049.1, forward strand.
CTACAAAAAATAAAACATTTTTTTATTCAGAATCACATAACGACTCTGTGCATTGTACCAGGAAAGACACCAAGTGTGTCTCTTCTCCATTTCTCCTGCCACACTGCTAGGGATAGAATCTAGAGCTACATGTTGAGCAAACATTTTCTCACTAACCTGCACCACTGCCCTGATAGTTTTCTTAGAAAACTAATCATTAGTGTCAGGCTTTCTTCAAGATGCAGACGTTCACTAGGAGTAGAAAGAGAACTGATACTAATGCTTGTCTTTTTGTTCAAGAAAACAGACTTGACAATGTAACGAACCTTGAAACATTTTGCTCACTGGACTGGAGTTCAAGTTACCTAGCAAAGTGTATAGAGTTCATTATTAAAAAGACCAAATGTATTTTAGTCAGCAAATACTAAAACGGTCTTAAATGACTAGATGTAGAACTAGTACCAGAAAACTCCAAGGAAGGAAACAAATGTGAGCAGGAAATTAAACTTTACAAAGCAGTCAATCCACATCAGCCACTGAAGTGCTACATGACTAGCACATACAAATGCAACACAAAAGTTTCTAGTCAAATAAATACATCACCATGGCTGGCACTGGGGGCGGAGTACTTGGTGCTTGACTTTCGAATGATGTTCTCATGAATCTGGGTCCACTCACTCTCATTGTTACATCTGTAACAGAAGGACAGATATTATGGTTCACCAGAATTTACAACAACTGGTCTGGTGGCTCAATGTTGAGCAATGAGTTGGAAGGGAAAAGGATTTCCTACAGAAATGAGTATATGCTTTATAATTAGATAAGGTTCTTTTGCTGTTAAGTATAGAAGACTGACACTGGGAGAAAGAGTAGATATTAAAATGAATCTTTACATATACACATATAACAATGTGCATATTAATACAACACACACATATCTTTGAAACTTTAAAATTAATCCTCGCTAGTATGCACACACATAAAAACACACACACTGACATATACCCATGTGTCTATAGATTTTGGGGGGTGCTAAGGACTGAACCCAAGGCCTTGTTATAAGAAACACATTTTCTGCTACTAAGCTACATTACCAGGCATACATATTTTTTGAATGCAAAAATAGCTTCATCTCTGAAGTATAGTTCTTCCTTTTCTAGCTCTGCATGTACATGCACGTGGATACACACACACACACACACGGGGGGGGGGGGGGGAGATGTTTCCTGATAGAGAAATGTTTCTCTCAACAAATACTACTGTTTAGAACGGCCATGACATTAGCTTTTTTCTTTACCATATTAATCTTTAATGAGGTATATTTAACAGTTGAGGTAAAAATTTGCACAGGTATTCAGTAAATGAAATTTTAAACCTGACTGATTACCTCTTCAGCTTTTCTGCCATAAACCGTTTATCTGTTCAGTGTTACATTTTTTAATTAATTAATTAATTTTACATCCTGACCACAGATTCCTTTCCCCCTTCTCTTCCCAGTCCCTCCCCATTCCACTACTCCTTTGTTTCCATTCAAAAAAGGGCAGACCACCCACGGATATCAACAAAACAGGGAATATCAAGTTTCAGAAAGACTAAGCATAGATGTCACTGCTTCCTGAAATGTTAAAAAATATGCTAATAGGTATCCCTTTCTAGCTTGTAGTTAAGCTGCAAATATGTCTACTTAAGAAAAAAGGAACCAATAATGTTCTAGTAATTAACATGAAATTTAAGAGCTTATATATGGATTCACACAAATTAGGGGAGTCTCCTCTCTGAGCAAGTCAAGTCAGAAGCAGCAACAAGTCCAAGAAACTCAGTAAAATTGATAAAAGAGCAAAAACAATGTCATGTTTTACTCTTAATAAGATGAGAATTTAAATAATATTTAGTTTTTTTTAAAGGTCAATCCCACTCCTGCCCTCTTGTCTATAAAGAATTTCCTGTAATTGGAGGTTTCTCTCCCACCCACCAATTCCTGAATAACCTCTCAGAGGCTTAATATTAATTATAACTGTTTGGCCAATGGCTCAGGTCTATTATTAGTTAGCTCTTACATTTAAATTAAGTCCTTCTTTCTTATCTATGCATTGCCACGTGGTTCATGGCTTGCTACCTTAATTTTTACATGTTTACATGTCTTGTTTCCTTGGCAGATGACTGGCAACCCCATCTTCTTTATCTGTATCTCTGCTTGGAGTTCCCAACAGTGAGAGTAACACATATTCACAGTGTACAGAAAAACCACCCTACAGCATTTAATGGCACCAACATCCACATAACACCTGAAAAAACTGAATGTATAGAAATGGAGCCACAACTGGGCGTCCGAGTCTCACAGTCTCATTCCAGCAGCAGCACACAGACATGCCTCCCAACAGCTGCCTGCAAGACAAAGCCGGCCACCAGACACTATTGGTGTGGGAGAATTGTCTGTATTCTGTCAATTATATTTTAAATAAATGCTGATTGGCTGATAGCCAGGCAGGAAGTATAGGCAGGAAAACCAGATAGGAAGTAGAGGTGGGACAATGAGAACAGGAGTATTCTGGGAAGAAGGAAGCTCTTAACGCAGTCCTATCCAGATCACCAAAGAAGCAGGATGTGACCTGCCCCCACTGAAAAAGGAACTGAGCCATGTGGCTAACATAGATAAGAATAATGGGTCAATATAAGCTATAAGACCTAATAAGAAGCTATAAGACCTAATAAGAAGCCTGAGCTAATGGGCCAATCAGTTTATAACAGGAGACCTCTGTGTGATTTTCTTTTGGGGGCTTACCGGCTGTGGGAACTGGGCAGCATAGAAACCTTGACAAGCAGGCCCTCATGTTACACACTATGGGCTAAGCTGCATGGCAGGTTTCTGCAGTCTCACATAGGCTTCGGTACAGAGAAGCTAATCAGCTGCACACTGTTTGGCAGATTTAGCTTTGGCTAAATATACACAAAAAAGGCTAAAAGATACACAGTAAAAGAGGTCCAGACAGAAAAACCTCTAAACAGGTTCCAATGTTTTACAATGTGCATAGACTTAAGAAAAAATTAAAAAGGTATCGATATTTACAGAATAATTTTAAAAAATATAATAAAGCCTTTAAAGAGAGAAATAAGGTCTGGAGAGATGGTTCAATGGTTCAGAACACTAGCTGCTCTTTCAGAGGACCCAGAATCAATTCCCAGCAACTTCATGGCAGCTCACAGCCTCTGTAACTCCAGCTCCAGGGCTTCTGACACCCTCACACAGACAGACATGCAGGAAAAACACCAAAGGACATAGATAATTATTAAAAAGAGAGAAATAAAATAAAAAATAAGCCACATAGAGATAGAAAAATTCAGGGAGTTGGATCCTGCATAGTATTGTATTAATTTTGAATGTTTTGAATGCTGACAAGCCAAAAGCAGCTGCTTAGAGACATGGAATTGAAAGAGAGACTGATAAAATATACCAACCTAAGTATTTTTAAAAATTCTTAATTTTAAAATAGAAGTCAAAAGATATTTTTGTAAAATGAAATTTAAGAGATGCATTGCTGGGGGAGCAGGAGGAGGGGAGTAGGAACTGGGATTGGTATGTAAAAAGAGAAATGATTAATTTTTTAAAAAAAGATGCATTGCTTGGAGAAGCAGTTTTGCTTTTTGCTTTTGTTTCCATAGGAAACAAGAGGCTATGGATTCATTACAGGTTATGATGGACCAGGTTTGATAAAAGGAGACCCTCCTAAACACAGGTGATATCTATTATTAACAAAGGTTATAACTGGTCCTCCCAGCACTTGTCCATTAGCTCAGATTTTCTCAGGGTCCCCACATAGCACCACCAATCAGCAGGAAGTAGTCTAGAGAACTATGTCCAAATTCCCAAAATATTGTTTATAAATGTTTGATTTCATTTAAAGAAAGTTGGTTATAAATTGTTGTTAGTCATATCAACCTATTTCTAAAAGAGGAAAGGGGGATATGATGTAGAAATATATGAAATAGAAATGTAAGATGTAGAAATGATGGAAAAGGGTAGATTATTGATTCTACTTTTATTCAAATAACACAACTGTCAATCTCAAAATATTCTACATTGGTATGGATTTTAGTTTATTGATATAAGTTTAAGGTCAATTTTGTTATACTGTATGTATATTTCTACTCTTGTTTAAGGTATTATGCTTATGCTGCTCATTTAAATATGTAATATATAATTAAAAATACAGATTAAGAGTTCATCTATAATAGTTAAAAATAAAACCATAATGGTTATGTTTTTAAGTATACAAAGATATAGATAGGTAATCTTCAAATACTTCAAAGACCTACAGAATATGGCATTTAAAATGTTTTTTGAACTTAAGACTTTTCTCTACGGTGAGACATATCTGTTCCTGGCAGCACCAATAACTTCAAAGACAATAATGGGCATCAAAGAAACTCATTATGGAGTTTGTTTTCAATGTGGCAAGACTAGCAATTTGGGCAAGAAACTGTTCTTGCTGGGATTGGTTGACAGTATGCTGTATAAACAGGGCACGAAACCAGAGGAAAATAAGCACTAAGCTTTGCCAAAACAAGGCAGGATCTGCAGGACACAAAGGAAAGTAACTGACAAACTTTGCCAATCTGGGTAGGACAGTCTTTCAAACTTTCTGCTTCACTAAAAAGTTTGCCAGATACTCTAGGCCTGTAGGGTGAAGATGAATGCCCCAACATTACAGAAGAACTTTGGGTGGCTGTCCAGGCAGCCAGATGTCTCTGTCATTTCTAAAATTTTAGAAGTTGCTTGCAATGCACTTCCTGCTTACTAAGAAAACATTATATCCCTTTAGGGTCTTCGATGGACTTGAAGACTAGATATAATTTTCCTTAGTTATGGTAAAAGATAAATCAGATATGAAACTTTATACTCACGAAGATAGGAAAGATGATAGAGTATTTTCCTCAATTTTGTCAAATACAAATAGACTAGCTATTTTAACTGTGAATCTTTTTTTTTTCCAGTTTGGTTTTTTCAAGACAGAATTTCTCTGTAGCTTTGAATCCTGTCCTGAAACTAGCTCTTATAGTTGGCCTTGAACTCACAGAGATCTGCCTGCCTCTGCTTCCTGAGCGCTGGGATTAAAGGCGTGTGCCACCACCACCTGGCTTGTAACTGTAATTCTTACTTTATAACTGTTTGGTTTCATGTAATTTTACTATGGTAAAGTTAAAACCTTCATTTTTGAATAGACAAGATGAAGAAAATGTTATGGAATGGTCTTTCTGTATGTTATGAATATGTGTTGCTCTTATTGTTTGGTAAATAAAGCTGCTTTGACCTATGGCAAGGCAGAATAGAGCCAGGCGGGAAGTTAAAACAGAGATACAAGTGGAGAATGGCAGAATTGAAGAGATGCCAGCCAGCTGCTGAGGATGCAAGACATGTAAAAATTAAGGTAACAAGCCACGAACCATGTGGCAAAGCATAGATAAAAAATATGAGTTAAATTAAATACAAGAGCTAGCTAATAAGCCTGAGCCATTGGCCAAACATTTATAATAAATATTAAGCTCCTGAGTGGTTATTTGGGAACTGGCAGGTAGGACAGAAACCTCTGATTAGTTTCTTGATAATCATATAATTCTAGCAAAAGTAAAGAAATTCAGGCTTCTTTTATTTAGAAAAATGAGATGTTATTGTGCAATTCATCTACCAGCTCTGAACAGTAATCTCCGTTCTGTGTGGCTCCCCCCACAACACTTATTATTCTTCTTGAGTTGAAAACCTTAAGCATTTGTTGTCATACAATTGTTATACTAGCCCTAGAGGAAGCCTTACTAAGCTTACTAAATGTGAATGAGAATATGAAAAGCTTCTAAAGATAGCAGCTGAAGTGCTCTGTGGTTTAGGGTATGGAAAGCTTAATAGGTATGGCTGGATTTTTGACCATATAAAATCTAAAAGTTCCTTCCAAGGGACTTAAGGATTGGGACAAAAGAGACAATAGAGGAAGAGCATAATTCTGTTATATTCTGATGTTTAGTGACTCTGTAAAGGGTAATTCAAAAAGAACTACTACAAATAAATCTCTCAACCTAATAAACATTCCAATAAAACACAGTGGGTGAAAGCTATCCTAACATCTAACAAAATAGACTTTAAGCTAAAATCATTCAAAAGAGACAAAGAAGGACTGATGGAGGATTCTCATTGGCTAATAAACAAACTGCTTTGGCCAGCCCTTAGGTGGGTGGAGTAGACAGAACAGGAAGAAGGAAGTGAGGTAGATGGCTCAGTCAGATGCCATGCCTCTCCTAAGTGAGATAAATTGCCATGCCTCTGCTCTCTGGGGCAGACCGCCGTGCCTCTCCTCAGGGAGACAGATGTGATGGAGCCAGCACCAGGTCAGACGTGCTGAATCTTTCCTGGTAAGACACCACTTTGTGGTGTTACACAGATTATTAGATATGGGTTAAAGCAAGAGATGTGAGAATTAGCTAGTAGGAGGCTGAAACTAATGGGTCAGGCAGTGTTTAAATGAATACAGTTTGTGTGTTGTTATTTCGGGGCATAAGCTATCCAGACGGCCGGGAGCCGGGTAGGACGAAAAGCAGGCCTGCCCGCAGCTCCTCACTACAAAGACATTTCATATTTGTCACAGGAAAAACCCATCAAGAGGAAATCTCAATATTGAACATCTCTGCATATAAGGGCACCCTCATATGTAAAAGAAACACTGCTAAAGTTTAAATAACACATTAAAACACACACACTAATAATGGGAGACTTCAACACCCCATTGGACAGGCCTGCCAGACAGAAATTTAAAAGAGAAATAAGGGAACTAACAGATGTCATGACTCAAATGGACTTAGACATCTATGGAACATTTCATCCAAACATAAAAGAATATACCTTCTTCTCAGCACCTCATGGAGTCTTCTAAAAAAATGACTATATATTAGGTAACAAAAAAACCTCAACAGATACAAAACAAAACACAACAAAAACTGGAATAACCCATATAGCTTATTAGATCACCATAACTTAAAAATAGAATTCAACAGCAACCTAATTTCAAAAAGCCCACGAACACATAGAAACAATGCTCACCTGAATCACCAATGGGTCAAGAAACAAATAAAGAAAGAAATTAAAGACTTCTTAAAATTCAATGAAAATGACCACACAACTTATTCAAATTTATGGGACATAATGAAAGCAGTGTTAAGGGGAGAGTTCATAGCACTTAATGCCTACATAAAGAAGCTAGAAAAAAATTCAACGCTAGTGAGTTAACAGAACACCTGAAAACCCTGGAACAAAAAGAAGCAAACTCATCCAGGAGGACTAGATGGCAGAAAATAATCAAATTGAGAACTGAAAACAACAAAATAGAAAGAAAAAAACCAATATAAAGAACATTTGGTTCTTTGAGAAAATCAACAAAATACACAAAACTTTAATCTAAACTAACCAAAAGGCAGAGAGAGAATATCCAAATCAACAAATCAGAAATAAAAAGGAGGACATAACAACAGACATGGAAAAAAATACAGAATTATCAGGTTATACTTCAAAAAACCGTACTCCACAAAATTAGAAATCTTAAAGGAAATGGACAATTTTCTGGATAAATATCATTTACCAAAATTAAATCAAGACAGATAAGCAAATTAAACAGACCTATAAATGCTGAAGAAATAGAAACAGTCATCAAAAGTCCTCTCCCCCCAAAAAAAGCAGAACCAGATGGTTTCAGCTCAAAATTCTACAGGATTTTCAATGAAGAATACCAATATTACTCAAATTGTTCCAGAAAGGAACATTACCAAACACTTTTTACAAGGCTACAATTACCCTGATACCAAAACCACAAAGACACAACTAACAAAGAGAATTACAGACCAATCTCCCTAATGAACATTGACACAAAAATGATCAATAAAATACTGGCAAAGTGAATCCAAGAACACATCAGAAAAATCATCCACCATGTCATCCCAGAGATGCAGTGATCCTTCAAAAAATGAAAATCTGTCAATGTAATCCACCATATAAAAAAACTGAAAAAACCCCACATGACCATCTCATTAGATGCTGAAAAAGCTTTTGACAAAATACAACACCCTTTCATGATAAAGGTTTTAGAAAGAGCAAGGATACAAGGAATGTATCTAAACATAATAAAAGCAACATACAGAAAGTCAACAGCCATATCAACCTAAATGGAGAGAAAATCAAAGTGATCCCACTGAAATTAGGAACAAGACAAGGTTTTCCACTCTTTCCATATCTATTCAATATAGCATTTGACATTCTAGCTAGAGCAATAAGACAACGAAAGGAGATCAAGGGGATACAAATCAGAAAAGAAGAAGTCAAAACTCTCACTATTTCCTCAAGATACATTAGTTTACATAAGTGACTCCAAAAATTCTAACAAGAAACTTCTACAACTCATAAACACCTTCAATAATGTAGAAGGATACAAGATTAACTCAAAAAAACTCAGTAGCCTTTACACAGGTGATAAATGGGCTGAGAAAGAAATAAGAGAAACATCACCCTTCTCAAATGCCACAAATAACATAAAATATCTTGGAGTAACTCTAACCAAACAAGTGGAAAACCTGTATGATAAAAATGTTAAGTCTTTGATGAAAGAAATTGAAGAAGACACCAGAAAATGGGAAAGATCTCCTGGGCTCTTGAATAGGTAGAAGTAACATAGTAAAAACAGCAATTGTACCAAAAGCAATTTATAGATTCAATGCAATGCCCAGAAAAATCCAAGAAAAATTCTTCACAGACCTTGAAAGAATAATACTAAACTTCTTATGGAAAAACAAAAAACCCAGGATGGCCAAAACAAATCTCGCACAACAAAGGAGCCTCCAGACGCAACACCATTTCTGACTTAAAAATCTCTATAGATTTACAGTAATTAAAACAGCTTGGTATTGGTATAAAGATAGACAGGTGGACCAATGGAATCAAATCAAATTAATCTACACACCTATGAATACCGATTTTTGGTAAAGAAGCTAAAATTATACAATGAACAAAAGAAAGCATCTTCAACAATAGTGCTGACATAACTGGATGTTGACATGCAAAAGAATGCAAATAGATTCCTACCTATGCCTACGCACAAAGGTCCAAATGGATCAAAGACCTCAAATAAATCTGACCACACTAAACCTCATGGAAGAGAAAGTGGGAAGTGGTATTTAATGCATGTTGGGCACAGGAGAACACTTTCTAAATATAATAGTAGCAAAGACACTGGGAGCAACAATAAATAAATGAAACCTCCTGAAACCGAGAAGCTTCTGTAAAGCAAAGGACACAGTCAATAAGACAAAAAGGCATTGTACTGAATGGGAAAATCTTCACCGACTCTACATTAGACAAAGGACTGATCTCCAAAATATATGAAGAATTCAAGAAATTATACATTAAAATTCTAGATAACTCAATTAAAAATAGGGTACTGAACTAAGCAGAGAATTCTCAAAAGCCAAAAGATACTTAAGGAAATGTTCAACATCCTTGGCTATCAGGAAAATGCAAATCAAAACAACTTTGAGATACCATCTTACACCTGTCAGAACAGCTAAGATCAAAACCACTAATGATAGATAGCTTTATGCTGGAGAGGATGTGGAGTAAGGGGGACACTCATCCATTGCTGGTGGGAATGCAAACTTGTACAACCAATTTGGAAATAAGTATGGCGATTTCTAAAAAAAAAATAAAATTGGGAAGCAACTTACCTCACGATCCAGCAATACCACTCTTGGACATATACCCAAAAGATGCTCAGTCATACTACAAAAGTATTTGTTAGTTGGGCATTGGTGGGGCACGCCTTTAATCCCAGCACTTGGAAGGCAGAGGCAGGCAGATCTCTGTGAATTCGAGGCCAGCTTGGTCTACAAGAGCTAGTTCGAGGACAGACTCCAAAGTTACAGAGAAACCCTGGCTCGAAAAACAAAAACAAAAACCAAACAAACAAAAAACAAAGGATTTGTTCAACTATGCTCATAGCAGCATTATCTGTAATAGCCAGAACCTGGAAACAACCTAGATGCCCCTCAACCGAAGAATGGAAAAAGAAAATATGGCACATTTACACATTAAAATACTACTCAGCAGTAATAAACAATGATATCTTGAATTTTGCATGTAAATGGATGGAATCAGAAAACACTATCCTGAGTGAGGTAACCCAGACTAAAAAGATGAATATGGTATGTACTCACTCATGTGAATGCTAGCTATAAACAAAGGTCATTGAGCCTATAGTTCTTGATCCTAGGGAAGCTAAGTAATAAGGTGAACCCAAAGAAAAATATATATAGACCCACCTGGAAATTGGAAATGGACAGGATTGACTGGCAGGGTTGGGATAATGGGGGTGGGGGGAGAGGGGAGGGTAGGAAAAAAGGAGGGAAAGGGGGCAGGGTAGAGGAGAACTTGAGGGAATAGGATAGTAGAGATCGAGGAAAGACAGAGATGAGTGCAAGGAGAGAGATACCATGATTTATGGAGCCATTATAGGGTTAGCAGAAACATGGCTCTAGAGAAATTCGCAGGAATGCAAAAGGATGACCCCCAGCTAAGATACTAAGCAATAGAGGAGAGGGTGCCTGAACTGGCCTTGCTCTCTAGTCAGACTGATGATTATCTTAAATATCACCATATAGCCTTCATCCAGCAACTGATGGAGGCAGAGGCAGAGACCCACATCGGAGCACCAGACTGAGCTCCCAAAGTCCAATTGAGGAGTGGAAGGAAAGAGAATATAAGCAAGGAGGTCAAGACCATGATGGGTTCACCCACTGAAACAGTTTGCCTGAGCTAATGGGAGCTCACCAACTCCAGCCAGACTGGGAAGAAACAAACACAGGACCAAACTAGTTCTTCTGAATGTGGTTGACAGCTGCATGGCTGGGGCAGACTGAAGGGCCACTGACAGTGGCACCAGGATTTATCCCTACTGTATGTACTGGCTTTTGGGGATCCTGTTCTCTTTAGATGTATACCTTGCTTAGCCTAGATATAGTAGGGAGGGCCTTTGACCTTCCACAAGGCAATGTGTCTTACCCTCTCTGAGGATTACATGGGGGTGGGGTGGGAGGGTGTGTGAAGGGAATGGGAAGAGGGGAAGGAGTGGGAACTTGGATTGTCTTTTTTAATCTAATAAATAAATAAAAAAGTACTTGTGTAACATTTTATCAATATTAAAAATAAGCTCTTAACTAGAAAACTATTGTCTTCAGCATAATCTACTTAAATAGTCAATTTTGTTTTAAAGAACTTAGCATAATTAATAAACTTCATTTGCTCTTAGAATTATATAATTTTCTGCTTTAAAAAATATTTTTGAAGGCAGGCAGTGGTGGCACATGCCTTTAATCCCAACATTCGGAAGGCAGAGGAAGGCAGATCTCTGTGAATTTGAGGCCACCCTGTGCTACACAAGATCATCCCATAAACAAATCCAAGTGGTGGAGCCTCATACCTTTAATCTCAGTACTAGGAAGTCACACACCTTTAATTGTAGCAATAGAGGGAATATAAAAATGAGAGGAGAGAGAGACTCTGGCTGATTAGTCTGCTTAGTATGTAGTAGCCCAGGCTTGGTAGATATAGGACTTCTCTAGTGACCTGTCTGCTTTGCTTTTCTGGTTTTTGGGTTGAACCCCAATATTCGTCTCTGGGTTTTTATTATTCGTGCTAAATCCCAGACATTTAAAAATTTTCTGAAGCTGGATGTTGATGCTATACCCCCTTAATTCCAGCATCTAAGAGGCAGAGACAGGTGGATCTCTGAGTTCAAGGCCTGGTCTACAGAGTGAGTTCCAGTACAGCCAGGGCTACACAAAGAAATGCTAGCTCAAAAACCAAAATGAACAAAGAACAACAAAAACACCACCCCTCAAAAACTCTGAGCATATTTTTACTTTGTTTTAGAATTATTTTGGATATTTACTATTCTAACTTTTGGTTCATCTACACGTCCAAAGATCTCCGATTCCTCTAATTAAAGAATGGTATTCAAAAATAAGACTGATTCTCTATATGTGATCATTGTTATTGGGATATTGTTGCTTCTGGGCCCCTTCAGCTGACAGATCAAGAAAATAAATGTGTATACAGATCTGTCTATACAGAGATATTTACAAATATGTCTATATGCAACCATTTGCCTGTGCATTAAGATAGAAAACCTGATGTCTCCAACCTCATTTCCATAACTACATGGATCATTCTAGCCTATATTTCTTTTGTTGTTACGATTTTGTTTTTTGAGACAGGATCTCATAATGTAGCCCAGGCTGATATATAGTTCAAGATCTTCCTTCCTTCCTTATGCTCTTAAGGGATTACAGGTTCAATGTGTTTTGAAAAAGAAAATGACTTTAAAATAAAAAGGAAGTCAAGCGGTGGTGGGGCACACCTTTAGTTCCAGCAGAGGCAGGTGGGTCTCCATGAGTTCAAGGCTAGCCCAATCTACAAGAGCTTGTTCCATGGCAGATTCCAAAGCTACAGAGTAACCCTATCTCAACAAACAAACAAGAAAACAAAAAGAAGGGAAAGAGAATACACACCAAGAATATATTCAGCATTTGAAGCCTCAGAAATATGAGAAGAGACATAAGAAGTAAGTGGTAGGCAGAAAAAAAAAAGAGTTAAAATGAAAGAGCTACAAATTTGGCAGAAAAAAGAACAAAGAACTCAAGTTAGTCATGAACAGACTAACACACTGTGATTAAGTATCAAAGATATGGGTCTAGAGAAAAGTGAAACAAATTACCAGATTGAAAAAAAAAAACATTTCTATAGACTAGCAACAATTGCTCTCAGTGGGGCTGATCTTGTCCTAAGGGACATTTGAGGTAGATGGCTCAGACAATTGCCACGCCTCTCCTAAGTGAGGCAGACTGCCATGCCTCACCTCTCCTCTGTGAGCCAGACTGCCATGCCTCTCCTCAGGGAGAGAGATGCAATGAAGCTCCTGCCCAAGATGGACGTACGCTAGAATTTTTCCCGGTAAGACACCACTCGTGGTGTTACACAGATTATTAGATATGGGTTAGTCAAGATGTGAGTAAGAGGATGAAACTAATGAGCCAGGCAGTGTTTAAAAGAATACAGTTTCCGTGTGATTATTTCGGGTAAAGCTAGCCGGTGGTTGGGAGCCGGGTGGCTGGAAGCTGGCCCACAGCCCATCACTACAGAATGGCGCCCAACGTGGATAACTGAATCCACAGAAAGCTTGAGAAAGCTTGGGAAAGAATAGAGTAAAGCATGGCTTCTTGATAGCAGCAATTTCTCGGGTCTGAGCAAGCGCTCTCATCTAAGAGAGGTTTCCTGACTCTGCTTCAGCTGCAAAACCCTGCAGCTCATTAAGAGGTCCTGCCACAAAACACTTAAACGGTGTTGATGGAAAGCTTTTCGGTTTTTAGCCGTAGCAGGAAAAAAACCTGTGCCGTTTTAAAATGCTGGCGTTATGGGCTGTCCTGCCAGGGCAAACTCTGACTCTTTCAGGTAGGTGGTCAACTATGGAGTGTTTGAGTGTGGTTTCTGAGTGCAATGTTGCAGCTTGCTTGCTGGTAGGGACCTTGAAACACTGTAGAGTTGTGGCGATAAACTAGGCTCTGGCTGGTACCTCGGCCACAAGGCTGTAATCGCAGAAAGCTAAGGAATGGGCTGGATCCAGCCACCAAAGCCACGGCTTTAGTCCTACAGATATTGTTTCATAAATTAAAGACTCATGTGGTCACAAAGTGATATACAGTAAAAGAAAGATTCAAAGTTGAAGAAAACGTCTGAATGGTTTACAATGTGTTAAAAATATATGCAGGCTAAAGGTTAAAGTTCTTAAAAGTAAAAAAGAAAAAGAGAAAGAGAGTAGTTTGGGTGTGGTGGTTCCAACCTTTAATCCCAACACTTGGGAGGCAGAGGTAGATTGACCTCTGTGACTTCAAGGTGTGGTAGCACACGCCTTTAATCCCAATGCCTGGGAGGCAGAGACAGACAGATCTCTGTGAGTTCAAAGTGTTGTAGCACACACCTTTAATCCCAGCACTTGGGAAGCAGAGGCAAGTAGATCTCTGTGAGTTCAAGGACAGCCTGGTCTACAGAGTTATTCTAGGTCAAAGATATACAGAGACTGTCTCAAAAAGCAAAAAGTTAAAAGTAAAAATAAATGAAATAGAGGTTAAATTAAAGCTGCATGGAAAATACACAGAAAATCTTGATACTGTATGCTATTATGCTCTCTTTGAATTGTTTGAATACTGAGGAAGAAGCAACAGCTGCTAAAAGATATTTGTTTATAAATGCTGCTGAACTATTCCAAGATAGATATTTTGAAAATACTTTGACTTCAGAATTTGGATCTAAGGATATGATACTTTGGAAAACAGTTTCTTCTTTTATTTTTACAGAAAATGAGACCCGTTGGATTGTTTCTATCCCAATATGGTATGATAGACCACGCCCTCCTGAAAGGTTGCTGTGAATACTTTAAGAAAATTACTTCACCCAACTGATGACTAAGATGAACCTAGCACACAGGTTACACCATGAAAGATCTGATTAACAGCGTCCCCATTCAGCAGGAAGCAGTTTGGAGAAAGATAACTGCGCCCATATTCCCAAATACTGTTTATAAGTGTTCTTTTACATTTAAAGGGGGATATGAAATAAATATGAATAATTTGCATTGATATGGATTTTGCTTTAATGATTTAAATTTAAGGTCAATTTTGTTATATGTATATGTATTTTTGATACTGATTAAGGTATTGTGATTGTGTAGTTTATTTTAAAACTGTAATGTATAATTAAGAAATATAGGTTGTTAATGGATAATCATTGATAATAGTAAAGCTTATAGTCATGTTAGTTAGATTTTCTAGATATGTAGAGATATATTCAGTTAGATAGACATTCTTCATATCTTTTAAAGGCTACAGAATATGGCATTTAAATGTTGTAATAACTTAGAGCTTTTCATGACAATGAGACACGTCTGCTCCTGGCAGCACCAGCTACTTCAAAAGGAAGATGGGCATAGAAGAGACTCCTTATGGAGTTTGATAGCCATTTGGGCAAGAAACTGCTCTTGCCTGGACTATTGCATAAACTGGACACAGAGAACCCTCAGAGAGAGGACTGCTGAACTTGCCTAAAGGTGAGATGATCTTTCGGGGTTCCTGATTCATAAAAGAGTCTACGAGACATTCTGTAGGACACAGCAGAAAGTGACTGAACTGTCTTTGAAATTTCCTGCTTCATGGAAATGTCTCTGGATACTATGGGCCTGAAGGCAGAAGATGGATGCCCCAACGGTACAGAGGAACTTTGGGTGACTGTCCAGGCAGCAAGATGTCTCTGTGATTTCTAGAGTTTTGTAAGTTGCTTACTTCTCATTTACTTAGGTAATATTATATCCTTCTGGAATCTTTGATGGAGTTGAAGAATAGATAGTTATAGTTGTTTTCCTTTGTTATGATAAAAGATAAAATGGATATAAATATTGTAACTGTAATTCTTACTTGATAACTGTTTGTTATATGTAATTTTAATATGTTAAAGTTAAAGCCTTTCTTTTTTGTTTAAACAGAAAAAGGAGAAATGATGGAGGATTCCCATTGGCTAATAAACAAACTGCCTTGGCTTTTTGATAGGGCAAGATTTAGATAGGTGGAGTAGACAGAACAGGAAAAAGGAAGTGAGGTAGATGGCTCAGACAACTGCCATGCCTCTCCTAAGTGAGGCAGACTGCCGTGCCTCACCTCTCCTCTCTGAGCCAGACTGCCATGCCTCTCCTCAGTAATATCTGAAGACAAGTTTCATTGTTATGACTTATACGCAAAGACTAACTTCATGAGGACCTACAAGGCAAGTGACAGGTAATAAATATGCTCACTGTGTATTTGAGGATAAGGATATGAGTGACGTTGAGTACAAGCTAAGGATAGAGAAGCTACTCAAATCATTTTAGAGGCTGTAGCTTCATCAGCATATTTTATCCAATCACTAGAATATTTTGTAGGAAAAATTTAAATGTAAGCATTTATTAAATAATCAAATGATTCATGATTATAATGAAACACGATTGTTATATCCAATCAAATTAATATGTAGAGTATGATTAATGATGTCAATAGTTTATCTACCCTTATAAGATACATGAAGAATTTCATCATCTGCGTACTGCCATGACAACCCATTTTATTCATTACAGGGACAACAAGCATAGACAACTGTGTAGCACTTCAGCCACTGCATGTTCAGCGGTTAGAGGGATGAAAACTTTTATTTTCCACATAAGTTCTCCAAGCATTAAGAAGCAATAGGGCATATATGTAGGTTCAACAGGTCATAATATTCTTGGGGTAGCAGTAACCAAAGAAGTAAAATGATGTGGTTGCATTATGTGTTGCTTATATTGGTTAATGAATAAAGAAACTGCTTTGAGCCTATAGCAGGACAGATCAGAGCTAGGTGGGGAAAACTAAACTGAATGCTGGGAGAAAGAAGGTGGAGTCAAGAGAATCCATGTATCCCTCCTGGAGATAGATGCCGGACGGAACCTTGCCAAATGGGTTAAATTAAGATGTAAGAGCTAGCCAATAAGAAGCTAGAGCTAAAAGGCCAAGAAGTGGTTAAATAAATACAGTTTCTGTGTGGTTATTTCGGGGCTGAGCAGCCGGGAACAAACAAGCAGCCTTCTCTAACAGTGAAAGACCTGTATAACAAGAACTTTAAGTTTTTAAAGAAAGAAATTGAAGAAGATACCAGAAAATGAAAAGATCTCCCATGCTCTTGGATAGGTAGGATCAACATAATAAAAATGGCAATCTTACCAAAAGCAATCTACAGATTTAATGCAAACCCCATCAGAAACCCCAACACAATTCTTCACAGACCCTGGAAGAATAATATTCAACTTCATATGAAAAAACAAAAAAACCCAGGATTCCAAAACAACAAAGGATTCTCCAAACACAACACCATTCCTGACTTAAAGATCTACTATAGAGATATAGTAATGGAAACAGCTTGGTATTGGCATTAAAACAGACAGATAGACCAATGGAATCAAATCAAAGACCCTGATGTTAATCTACACACCCATGAACACCTGATTTTTGACAAAGATGTTAAATTATACAATGGAAAAATAGGAAGCATCTTCAACAAATAGTGCTGATATAACTGGATGTCGACAGGTAGAAGAATGCAAATAGATTCCTATCTATCCCCATGCACAAAACTCAACACCAAATGGATCAAAGACCTCAAATAAATCTGACCACACTGAACCTCATGGAAGAGAAAATGGGAAGTGGTTTTCAATGCATGGGCATAGGAGAACACTTCCTAAATATAATAGTAGCATAGACACCGACAGAAACAATTAATAAATGGGATCTCCTGAAACTGAGAAGCTTCTGTAAAGCAAAGGACACAGTCAATAAGACAAAAAGGCAGCCTACAGAATGGGAAAATACCTTCACCAATCTCATATGTGGCAGAAGATTGATCTCCAAAATATACAAAGAACTCAAGAAACTATCAAAAATATTAAAACGCCTAATAATCCAATTTAAAAAACGGATTATTATTATCTAAACAGAAGGAGCTACCTGAGGGTTGTCAAGAGACTTGACCCTAGAGGGGTTCCCAGGTTTCCAGGGAGACGCCCCCAGTTAGTTCCTTGGGCAGCTGAGGAGAGGGAGCCTGAAAAGGCCAGTTCCTATAGCCATACTGATGAATTTCTTGCATATCACCATAGAACCTCCACCTGACGATAGATGAAGAAAATGACAGAGCCCCACATTGGAGCACTGGACTGAGCTCCCAAGGTCCTGATGAGGAGCAGAAGGAGCGAGAACATGAGGGAGAAAGTCAGGAACGAGAGGGGTGCGTTCACTCATGGAGACGGTGGGACAGAACTAATGGGAGATCACCAACTCCAGTTGGAATGGGACTGATGGATCATGCGACCAAACCCGTCTCTCTGAATGTGGCCAACAGCGGGGGCTGACTGAGAAGCAAAGGACAATGGCTCTGGGCTCTGATTGTTCTTCATGGACGGGCTCTGTGGGAGCCTTCTCAGCTTCGTTGATCACCTTCCTGGACCTGGGGGGAGTTGGGAGGACCTTGGTCTTAGCATAGAGTGGGGAACCCTGATGGCTCCTTGGCCTTGAGAGGGAGGGAGGGGAGGTATGGGTGGAGGGGAGGGGAGGGAAGGGGGAGAAGGAGGGGAGGGAAGGGGGAGGAGGAGGGGAGGGAGGGGGGAGGAGGAGGGAAGGAGATGGAAATTTTTTAAATATAAAAAAAATAAACCATGAGGAAAAAAAAAAAAGAATTCCAAATGGCTGGAAGATACTCAAGGAATTGTTCAACATCTTTTGCCATCAGAGAAATGCAAATCAAAACAATTCTGAGATACCGTCTTACACCTGTAAGAATGTATAAGATTACAAACACTAATAATAGCTTATGTTGGAGAGAATGAGGAGTAAGGAGAGCACTTTTCATTGCTGATAGGAGTGCAAACTTATACACTTTGGAAATCAGTATGGCAGTTTCTCAGAAAATTGGGAATCAATCCACCTCAAGATCCAGCAATACCACTTTTGGGCATATACCCAAAAGATGCAGTCATACCACAGGGACATCTGTTCGACTGAGTTCATAACAGCATTATTTATAGTAGCCAGAACCTGGACACAACCTAAGTGCCCCTTATCTGAAAAATGAATAAAGAAAATGTGGTACATTTGCACAATGGAGTACTGTTCAGCAGTAAAAAAAAAATGACATCTTGAAATCTGTAGGCAAATGGATGAAACTAGAAAAAAACCAAACAAACAAACAACAAAACCTGAGTGAAGCAACCCAGACCTAGAAAGACAAACATGGTCTGTACTCACTCTTTTTGTTTTGTTTTGTTTTGTTTTTCGAGACAGGGTTTCTCTATAGCCTTGGTGTCTGTCCTGGAACTCACCTGGTAGACCAGCAGGTCTCAAACTCATGGAGATCCACCTGTCTCTGCCTCCCAAGTTCTGGGATTAAAGGCGTGCACCACCACAGCCCGGCTGCTTTTTTGTTTTTGTTTTTGTGTTTTGTACTCACTCATAAGTGGATACTAGATGTAAAGCAAAGGGTAAGATGTAGTGATATTTCATTTGTATTTAAATAAATAAAGCTTGCCTGAAGTTCAGAGTGTAAAACAGCTACTCTTAATTGCCTTACAGACCAGGCACTGGTGATACACACCTTTAATCCCAGGAGCCATGGTCATTTGCTTTAGAAACCGGGTGGTAGTGGTACAGGCCTTTATTCTAGCACTAGAGAAGAATATAATACAGGAGGAGACAGCTCTCACACACAGTCTCATTGTGAGATTCCTGGAAGCAGGATTGCTATTTTGGACTGAGGCAGAGGTAAGAGCCAGTGGCTGGCTATTTTGCCTTTCTGATCTTCAGATTGAACCCCAATTTCTGTCTCTGGGTTTTCACTAATCGTGCTACAACCAGCATATAGTCCATTACCCCAGAGAGGCTAGGTAACAAGGAGGACCCTAAGAGAGACATACATGGATTCCCCTGGGAAGGGGAATTAGACAAGATCTCCTGAGAAATTTTGGGGGAGGGGAGTTTAGAAGGGGAAGGAGAGAAGAGAAGTGGAGGGAAAAGGAGAATATGAGGGAACAGGATGGTTAAGATGGAAAAAAGACAAAGAGGGAGAGCAAGGAAAGAAATATTTTGATTAAGGGAGCCCTAATGGAGCTAGCGAGAAACCTGACCCTGGGAAAATTCTCAGAAATCCACAAGAATGACCCCAGCTAAGACCCTAAACAAAAGTAGAGAGTGTGCCTGAACTGGCCTAACCTTATAATCAGGTTGATGACTACATTAATTGTCATCATAAAACCTTAATCCAGCAACTGATGAAAGAAGATGAAGAGATCCAGTTAAGCACTGGGCTGAGATTCTGGAGACCAGCCCAAGAGAGAAGGAGCGATAACATGAGCAAAGGGGTCATGACCATAATGGGTGAATACCCACACAAACAGCTGACTTGAGCTGATGAGAACTCACTGACTCTGGATTGATAGTGAGAGAATCTTCATAGACCCATACTAGGCCCTCTGAATGTACATGAGAGTTATGTGGCTTGAGGCCATTGGAAATGGGACCAAGATTTATCCCTAGTGCTTGAATTGGATTTTTGGAGCACATTCATTCTGGAGGGATACCGTGCTCAGCCTAAATAGAGACAAGAGCCTTGGTCCTGCCTTAAAGTGATATATCAGACTTTGTTGACTCCCATGAGAAGTCTTACCCTCTCTGAGGAGTGGATGGGAGGACTGGGATCAGGGAAAGGTGGAAGGAACGGGAGAGGAGAAGAGCCAAAGGAGTGGGAACTGGGATAGGAATGTAAAATAAAAAGATTGTTTTAAAAATAAATTTAATAATAAAAAGATCTATAAGTTTGCATTTAAAAAAGAAGTACCTATGAAAGGTCAAAAACTGTGTGTTAATTTCCAAAATTAAGAGAACAATATGATATGTATTGCCATGCCCATTTTTTTTTCAGATAGGGAGAAAAAGAACATGAGTTCAAACATAGGTCTGGGCAGTCCCAAAGGCAGATTAGGGAGAGAGCAGAATAGGCTTTCAGAGCCCCACTCTCACATTAGGCTTCAAGGTGATTGTAAGTCCGTATTCTTATTTTGCCTGCCTCTTTAATTGTAACTATTAAATTTTGGTCAAGGCTTGACTTAATTGCTTTTAATGCTGACTAAAATTTTATGTATTTATCTCTAGGGTCTACTTAATTTTGTTTATTTAGTTGAAGATTTTACGTTAGAAAATAGGCAGTAACCTACATATTTAGGAACATCATCAATACTCTTCATTAGCTCACAATGACTTTTCCTTTAGTGCAAAAAAAAAAAAGAAAATTAGAAGGATAAAAAACAAACAAAACCACAAATTTCTGGAAAAATTCCCTGAGTAATCATATACAAATTGACCAATCTAATTGATTTTAGATGAGATTTCATGAGAGTAATCTGTCTTCTATTGTCTAGATGGGAACTGTTTAGACCACAAACACATTTCTATGTCTCAACTAAAAATATATGTTTAAAATCTCATAAGGAATAAACTGTGTTGGTTTTATTGTTGTTTATGTTAGAATCTCCCTCTTCTCACACATCTAATGCCATGCTTCATGAGAAATGTGGGTGGTTCCAGCTGGAGAGGCTTCCAGGAAGTGCATGATCAAACCAAACCCTTTCTGCTAAGCTAAAATTCATGAGAAACTACCATTAGCAGAGCATGCCTTCTGTGCTAGGCAAGGAACTAGGAAATTCAGAGGATCACCAGCGCATGCCAAATGTTTACCAAAGTGCCTGAATGTAGAAAACAGCCAAATGTCACCTGTGGTGGTTATTTCATGGGCATTATCTTTGAAGATTTACTCATTAGTCTTCTGAAACAGATTCCATGATCTCCACCTTACAGGGAAAGAATTGAGGCTCACAGAGGCATATGGTAGGCTCAAAGTAACACAGCTATTTCATGAGTATGTATCACTGAAATTCTAAATACAAGTTCTTCCCAACATAACGCATGTATACTTGAAACATGAAACAAGAAAGTACTGAGAGAATGGAGTATGAAGAGTTAGGTTCAAATCCTAGCTCTATGAACTTTTGCTGTACGACTCACAATTAATATGACCAATTAATGTCAATTTAGTCAATATTAATATGACCAATTAATATCAATTTAGTCAACTATAAAAATGGCAATAATAATATAGACCTCCCATGATTACTTTGATCGAGATACAATACTTTCAAACATCGATGACAGCCAGACAAACAGTAGGCAATCAAAACATCAAATCTAGGCTAGGCAGTGGTAATGCACGCTTTTAATCCCAGAACGTGGGAGGTAGAGGCAGGCAGATCTTTGTGAGTTTAAGGCCAGCCTGGTCTATAAGAGGTAGTTCCAGGACAGGCTTCAAAGTTACAGAGAAACCCTGTCTAGAAAAACCAAACCAAACAAAATAAAACATCAAATATAGGCTGAGGAGATAGCTAAACCAGAGAAGTCCCAAGTTCAATTCCCTGAATCAACATAAAAAGCCAGGTGTGGTGTGAATCCTTACACTTGTAATCTTAGTTCTGGGGAGGCAAAGAAAGGGGGTTCATCAGCTAGTCAGCTTAGCCCATCAGTGAGCCCCAAGTCCCAGTGAGAAACCCTATCTCAAAACAAGGTAAAGGGCTCCCCAAAAATAACATGAAGGTCAAACTCTGGTGTTCACATCCACATGCACCAAACAAACAACCAACCTAATGC
The DNA here is from genome assembly GCF_903992535.2 of Arvicola amphibius. Taxonomy (NCBI): domain Eukaryota; kingdom Metazoa; phylum Chordata; class Mammalia; order Rodentia; family Cricetidae; genus Arvicola; species Arvicola amphibius. The sequence continues at coordinate 173,354,986 of NC_052049.1, forward strand.
TGAAGTATCTGGAGTGTATTTTCAAATACAGGTCCCATGAATATGTTTCTCATTGAAAAAGAGAAACCAAAACCATTTAGACTAATTGTTTTAGGAAATTAAAATCACAGAACCTCAATTCTGTGAGCATAGGCATCATCTTAAGCAACATGAATATACTGAAACATGAAGATATACATAATTGTATGAGGCAGGAAAACATTAGTCCTATTTTAAAAGTCATAAATGGAGGCTCAGAGAACTTAAGTAATTAAGTCAAGATCATAAAGGATAAAACAGTATCAACAATATGCTCTATGAAATAATACTTATAACCTATTTTTAAACATATAGGTAGTCTCAGTATAAAAATCATACAATAGTTTGTAGAATTTCAATTTAAATTCTTCTTTTGGAAGCACATCTATCACACGAGAAAACTACACATGAACATAATTAATGCAATTTCCATCCTTGAGCTGTATTCTGTCATTATAGTACAGGGAGATTAACAGAAGCATAAATAAGAGGAAAAATTATATATATATATGTATGTATATGTACATATACATATACATATATATATATATATATATATATAAATCAGTATAAATTCATGTACTTCTAGGATAACAAGGGGCATACAAGAACATGGTTGGGAGTAAGGGTACAAAGATTACAGGAGGCATCTAGGATTTGCTTTGGTCTGGCATACTGAGAGGCTCAGTGCACGCATCTAAACAAGGTCCTTAAGAGTAGCTGATAGAAGCTACATGGGAGATTATCTCCCCACTTATATTGTGGAGGTGGGAATTAAACCCAGGTCCTTATGCATGAAAGACACCCAACCCATCAACTAAGCTACATCCCAAGCCTTGAAATAAACTTTTAATGAAAAATTTAAACTATCTTACATATTATTAAGGTTTTTTTTTAAATATAGAAACTCTCAGTTCCTTCATCTGTTCCTTTTCTTTCTGTAAAAGAAAGGTAACAAAAGGCCATAGTGTGTGTCTGATGATGCTACTATTATCTGTTATATCAAACTTATTCATATCTTCTTAAATATCAGATTCTCTCCATACAGATTAATTTTGGTATTCTTATCTGTTAAGAGATACAAAATAATCTTTGCACTGTTTTAGTAGTCTTTCTGTTTCTAGTAAGTTGACTTTAGGTAAACATTATGTGCATATAAGTCAATGCAATGAGAACTTCATTATGTATTTCACTACAGACTATATGAAATATGAATATAATTACAACCATGTCTATCAGTAACTCACACCTAGAGTTACTATAGGTGTTCATGTAGAGAAAGTAAAAATGTGGTTTTAACAGTGGAGAAATGGAAGCAGAGGTGATACCCAGTACACTGTCTCTGCCTTTTCCCCAGATAACATGTTCACTTCCTATTGCCTTTGGATCAAGATGGAAAGACTCTAGCTCCAGCACCACATCTGTGTGTGTGCTGCCTTGCTTCCTGCCATGATGAAAATGGACTAAACCTCTGAACTGTAAGTAAGCCACTCCAACTAAATATTTCCTTTATAAGAGTTCCCCTGGTAATGGTGTCTATTCACAGCAATACAAACTTCAAACTGTTATCTTTACAAAAAATATGTAAGATACATAAAAGATAAAAATTACATGTATTAATGGGGTTCTGTGTAATATTTCCATACATGTATACATTGTGTAATGACTAAATAAGGTTAAACATCTATATAGCCAAATTTTAATTTTTGGGAGAGTGGTGGTACTGGAATCAATTACTGATTAAGTCTGTAGGACAGGTTTTCATACTTAGAAAATTCTTTCCTAGCAAAAGTTAAAGCACTATTAGTAGAAATTAACAGTCTTAAGGTTTACAATTTAATTGAACTGACAAACACATCACCTGAAAGGTACTGAAAAATATGGCTTCTGACAGTTGGGTTCAATGAGATGCTATGGATTTAAGTTACTAATCCTGGAAGAAGTCCAAACTGCATAAAAAAATCAACTTCACAAACCTACATTTGAGAATTTGTTTGAAAGTCTTGTAGCCTAGTCAAGTAGAAAAGCCATCTTACATTTAAATTTTGTCACTCCTTCCAAAGGAAAAACAGCTCTTCCTTTCTATAAACACAAACTAACTTTCTTTGGCATTTTAGAACTGGCATAGCCTGTAGGAAGGAGCTAAGAAAATACTATGCATGGAACCCACTTCTTGCAAAGTGGAACACTGGTACTAAAAGCTGTTGCTTTAGAGACAGTTAGGCAAATAAGACTCCTAGCAAGAATTCAGAATTGAAGCAGCGCATGAAGTTCCTTATCTGCAATGAGATTCTGCACTAAAGCAAGGACTAGCTGCTACACACAGATATACCATCTTTCGTACTATCCTTAATCCCTTTGCCACTGGATAGAATATAATGGAGTAAGATGATAAGAATTATGATCTTGGATTTCTGTTTACTTCTTTTGAAAGGAAAGCATATGAAGAAGTAGGTTCTACCACTCATCCAAAAAGAAACTCAGTATTTTTAGAAACTCTGACTCATGCACTAAGGAGGAAGCAAGATAATCTTTTCGTTGTAAATGACTACTTCAAGAAAGATCTTCACCCCAACAATTCCACAACTTAACCAAACAGAGGAGAAGAAAAATATTTAATAAATATGCTTGGACTTTTATTTTGAAATTCATTAAATGTACTTGATTAAAGAAAGTCCTGAATTAAGTGTAATTATAAATTGAATTATTTTGATATCAGAACCTGACAGAACACATAATGCAGGAAAATATACATACAATATTATGGCAAAACTATATTAACAAAATGATTGACAGTATGTGACTTAATTTGGGAAAATGATACTATGTTAAAGTTAACAGAGGACTCGTTTCTTTAGAGAATTATCAGAAATAGGGTCTTCAGTTAAGAGCATTGGGTATTCTTCCAGAGGACCTGGGTTTGATTCTCAGCACCCATACGGTGGCTTACAAACATTCATAACTCCAATTTCAGGGGCTTGAAGACCTCTCCTGACTTCTGGAAACACTCAGGCATACTATGGTATACTTATATACACTTAGGTAAAACATTAATACATATAAGATAAATATTAACTTTTATCAGATATATATTTATTTTAAAAACACATGAAAACTGGGCACGGTCACTCATGATTACAGTCCCAGCGTACAGGAAGCTGAAACAGGAGGATCATCATGAGCTAGAGGCCAGCATGCAACACACAGTGAGTTCTAGGCCAGCTGAGATTACTGACTGTCTCAAAAACTTCCTTATTATTAAAAAAGCAAAAGCTTGCTAAATTCATCACTAATCATTTTAAAAAACTTTATATATTTCTGGATTCCCCATAAGCAAAGAGAGATTATACACCCATGTTCTAGTTTCCTTTTTAAATTCCTTTTCTCTTTACCACTGTTGAGTAAGGGCCATGAGGAGATGGAATGAATCTATAAGGCGTATCCCCCTGGTTGAAGAATACCAAAAATAGCTTCATGTCACACTATATGTGGTAGCAGAAGAAAAGAATAAGATCTTGGATCCTCAAAACTTTTGGTTTTTCTTCAAATACATTATACCCTGACTCATAATTCTTTTAAGTAAACTGCATTCTTGGCTAGCTCAGCAGCAGCAATTGTTGGATACGTACTAAATAAAGAATTATGTATTTAGGATAAATGAGAAATTATATTGTTGGTTTTCTGAAAATATGAAGTTGGCTTATTCTACAGAGAAAATGACTATTATAGGTATGAACAAGAAATGTCTACTATCAGACTTTACTTTAGGTTAGAAGGCTCCAAATTCAGACGTTTTAGTACCTAAGAAATTTATTAAAAATAAAAATGCCTAAGACTTTAAAACCTTAGATCAAAATCTGCATTTCCACTAACCCTCCTTATACTGAATTACGGTTACTCTATGTTGATAAGGCTTGAGAACCGCTGCTCTCAGGGCATGTTACAAACTATCATTATTCTTGACATGTATTATTACTCACGTGTAAACTTTAAGAACAAAATCTTTTTCTTCTTTTAATTCTGTAAGTGACTGCAGAACATCCAAAATGCTTAGAACTGCACAGCCATACGGCCGCCTGTAGTGCAGGTGAGCAGGACCCTTTTTGGAGTCATTCAGGAGCATTCGACCTTGGGGATAGCAGAAAACACCAATTAGGTAGAGAACGTCAACACTCTTCTCTAGTACCTTATAATTATCAGCCAGTGACACCAGAGCTACAGGTACTAAAAGATTCCCAAAGACAAATAAAGAGCTAAAGTGAGTCATCTAAGGATATCTGTAAGAAAGAACACCAAATTAGCCTCTGGCCAAAGTCCTTTTTCTATGTCACATTTGGTCAATTTATCCCAAGAGTACATTTATTAATCAAATGAAAATAAGAATGACTTGATGAATTTCTTTTTAAAAAAGTCAGTGAACTGATAAGATTTAAACTTGATGGCCATACTACTAATAAAAGTTCAGTATTTTTAGCTGCTCTTATAAACCATATATTCATAGGTATAAAGGTTCTCAACTAGAAGTTCTTCCTCTAAATTCTAATGCCAGAGATGCTGATGAACCATTGTGGGAGTGAGAGAAATCCCGAGCTATGGATTGCTGCTTATTCCTCCGAGAGAGCAAGGCTGTACCAACAGTGATAAAGCTCTTGCAAAAACTGTGATTTCAACAAATGCTTTATGAAGTAAGGCAAAACAGCTGTTTTATTATCAAAGGATTGAACATATTTTTGACAAAATTATATACCATATTCTAGAATTTAAACTATGAATGAAGACTTAGTTCTATCACCCAAACCTGAAATATGTATGACCAATCAAACAATGGAACAGCAGTGCAAGGTCACTTTCTTTCATCTCAGTTTGAGTAGAAATGAGAAGCTACTTATCTTCTACACTGGCAATATTAACTCTAATTTTGTGGGAAATGGCACAACTGCATAATTTTGGAAATAAACTAAAGCAAAGGGCATGTAACACTTGTTCAATTGGCATTCTGTAACTCTGTAAGAACTCTGGAGGAAAAAAACATACAGAATCAGGCAATGTTACAGGAAGAATATTAAAAAAAAATCAGACCACTTAAAATACAAAATTTGGGCCCGAATTCAAAGAGGGAACAGAAGATTTGACATGGGGGAAACATGTATTTATTTGCATCATATCTAGCTACTGCAGCAGCTGAGATTAAAGGCAAAGCAAACCAAACCACACCAAACCAAAACAAGAGGCTAGACTCTAATCCTGAAACCTGAAATAGCAGGAAAGACAAAGTTCAGATGTATACTTTTCCTAAGTTTGACCAGTGTTAATCATGAGAACAGTTAAGGTGGACAATACCTATTCGGATCACATGAGCCACAATGTACAAATCTCTCTTCATGTCTTTGCTGCTCAGATCCTAAAAAAAGAAAAAGAATAAATAAATCTAGGCAAATAATGCACAGAAAATGATGATAAATTTCATTTCATTTGAACTTCATAGCAGTTTGCTTTAATATATATTAAAGGGGGAGAAGAGAGATTAGAGAACATAACATTTAATACATACAATAAGGTTTATACAGTGGAGAGGCCCTATTACTGAAAATACTACTTTGTCATTCAACAATGAAAGCCTGAACTGGTGCTCAGCTAGAAGTTTAATCCCTACTGGCTAGTGTTCATGATGCTGGAGGAAAAAAGTAATCACCAATATCAACCAGGTACAAAACCTATGATGTAAAACAGCAAGCTGCCTGCAAGATATATTGGTACAATAGGGGCACAAACGTTAGGAGTAATAAACTACCTTATGATTGAATTTAAGACACATTTCATGAGATAGATTTCACACCAGACAGTGTTCAAATGACCAGGAACCTGAGACTAGAAAAGTCGTGGCCTCTAGGGGGAAAACCAACTATTATTCTACTAAAGGAACACAGCAATAAAATTATTCCTAATGACATACAGCTATGCCCATAAATCAATGCCTTTCTCAACCCTCATCAGAGAAGTTTCTTCTTGCAGAAAATGGGAACTGACACAGAGACCCACAACTGGACAGTATGCAAAGAATGAGATACTTTGGAGGACTCAGTCCTAACTGGATGTCTTCATCAAGCCCTTCACCTCAAAGCTCAGGGATCTACGCCAAAGAGAAGAAGAAAAGATTGTAAGAGCCAGGCATGGTAGATGACTCCAAGGAAACAGTATTTTCTAAACACAATAGAACTGACAAAGACTACAACAATACCTACAAAAACCTGTGCAGGTTCAAACCATAAAAAAATCACAGAAGGGGAAATGGACATGAAGTTCCACTTCTAACTATCCACTTCTAACTAAGAAGCTATTTGCAGCTGAAACCTGCTAGAGAAGAGAAAATCAGTTTACTTCAATATACAACCACCCTCCAGAGCAGGTCCCATGCCCAACACAAAATAGACTGTGTGTGTGTGTGTGTGTGTGTGTGTGTGTTGTGTGTGTGTGTGTGTGTGTGTGTGTGTGTGTGTGTAGGGAAGATTATTGTTTCATTATTTTTGTCTTATTGGTTTTTTTAAAATTTTCTTCTGTCTCTTCTTTTTGAGAGGGAAAGAATGTGAGTTGGGTGGGTAGCAAGGCTGGGAAGATCTTGAGGATGCCTAGGGGAGGGGAAATATATTCAAAATACATTGCATTAAGACTTTTATTAAAATAAAAACTGTTAAAACATATAATGAAAACTTGAATATTATATTCCTTTGAAATTTTATTTTATTGATAGTATTCTTCTAGCTCTCATTTAGATCACCTAATAAATCAAGTATCTACAAAAGTTTCAGAATGGAATTCATATTGTTTTCACCTATGGTTATTCTGTAGCATGCAAAGACATTTTATAATGCAAGAAATAAATGTTCTGACGAGGAGCAGAAGGAGGGAGAACATGAGAAAGAAAGTCAGGACCGTGAGGGAACCTTCATCTGGTGATGGATGAAGATAAAGACAGAGCCACACATTGGTGCACCGAACTGAGCACCCAAGGTACAAATGAGGAGCAGAAGGAGGGAAAACATGAGCAAGGAAGTCTGGACTGCAAGGAGTGCTCCCATCCACTGAGATGGTGGGGCTGATCTATTCGGAGCTTACCAAGCCCAGCTGGACTGGGACTGAAAATGCATGAGATAAAACCGGTCTCACTGAACATGGCAGACAATGAGGGCTGCTGAGAAGCCAAGGACAATGACACGTGATTTGGACCCTACTACAAATACTGGCTTTGGGGGGCCTAGCCTGTTTGGATGCTCACCTTCCTAGACCTGGATCGAGGGGGGAGGAACTTGGACTTCCCACAGGGCAGGGAACCCTTACTGCTCTCTGGACAGGAGAGGGAGGAACAGTGGAGGAGGGAGGGGGGTAATGGGCTGTGGGGAGGAGGCGGAAAATTTTTAATAAATAAATTTTAAAAAAAGAAATAAATGTTCAGTGCAATAAAATTAAGCAAAACATTAAAATCTCATGAATGATGAATATACTAAAATTTTATTCTGTACTAACTTTATATTCATCCCACTGTCCACAAATCATTATTACACACTTGATACATTTCCTATAAATGAGATTAATTTGGTCTTAGTGAAACCTTGATAAAAGATTTGGTTATAAATTTAGATATTTATTGTTATTATCTGTACCAAGTTATAAGACAGAAAATGTTTTATCTTGTTTTTCCATTATTTATGAAAGGGTGCCCGTGTGTCATGTCATGCATATGGAGGTCAGAGGACAACTTACACAAATCAGTTTTCTCTACCATGTGGGAACTAGAATCAAACTCAGGTCATCAGGCTTGGCAACATCTACTGAGCCATCTTATTGGCCCTAAAAGTAATTTTATTGGAAATTTTTAAAAGCTTCTTTTAAGTAAAAAAAAAATCCCAAATCATAAACTTTCAAGCTGAAAAGTTACAAAAATCTGTTTTAACATATTTATATTTAGAATCCATTGTAAAGTAACAATTTGCTACTTTTTTATTTAGAACATTACACCAGGAGCAGTAAAACTTCCATATATATTTCATATATACTATCCATCCATCCATCCATTCATCCACCCATCATCTATGAAGTTTCAGATTCGTCATGAGGTTATCCACTTGCAGGTTGCTCAGTAATTATGGTGATTTAGTGGTGCCTGATGGTGTGACCTTTCTTTCATGAGACAGGTTTTCCTATTTTCACTTCTATGAAAGAGTCTATCAGCTCCATTTTCTGTCCATCTTTCATGTATTGCTTGGTTTCACATGCATGTCTCTTTTAATAAGAACAGAAAAAAGAGTGGCTATGATTTTGAGTTAGCCCATAAATGCAGAGTCACCACAATGTTCCTTGATTTATACCCTTTTATTGAACTACAATTAAGGGGAAGCAAGGAAGTAACCTAAGGTACAAAATGTAAGGAGGCTCTCACTCTTGGCATCCTGTGTGTTGCTTATTTTACTCTAGTCCCAGCTCTGTCCTGCTGAGTAACTCTGAACAAAAGAACCAGTGAGACATTAAATGACAGAGCCCCACCTTGGAGCACCGGACTGAGCTCCCAAGGTCCTGATGAGGAGCAGAAGGAGAGAGAACATGAGAAAGAAAGTCAGGACCGTGAGGGAACCTCCAGCTGGCGACAGATGGGGAAGGTGACTGAGCCCCACATTGGAGCACTGGACTGAGCTCCCAAGGTCCCGATGAGGAGCAGAAGGAGCGAGAACATGAGGGAGAAAGTCAGGAACGAGAGGGGTGCGTTCACTCATGGAGACGGTGGGACAGAACTAATGGGAGATCACCAACTCCAGTTGGAATGGGACTGATGGATCATGCGACCAAACCCGTCTCTCTGAGTGTGGCCAACAGCGGGGGCTGACTGAGAAGCAAAGGACAATGGCTCTGGGCTCTGATTCTTCTTCATGGACGGGCTCTGTGGGAGCCTTCTCAGCTTGGTCGATCACCTTCCTGGACCTGGGGGGAGTTGGGAGGACCTTGGTCTTAGCATAGAGTGGGGAACCCTGATGGCTCCTTGGCCTTGAGAGGGAGGGAGGGGAGGTATGGGTGGAGGGGAGGGGAGGGAAGGGGGAGAAGGAGGGGAGAGAAAGGGGAGAAGGAGGGGAGGGAGGGGGGAGGAGGAGGGAAGGAGATGGAAATTTTTAAATATAAAAAAAAATAAACCATGAGAGAAAAAAAAAAAAAAAAAAAAAAAAAGGTAATACAGAAGGTGAAACTGTAGTTCTGGATCCTAAATGGTCACAAAATATTGCCAGTTTCTTAGAAAATAGCAACAATGAAATGTTACAAAATTTTATTGAAAAAAATAGTATCTCTGGCATCACAAAGATAAGCTTTTACATAAAAGTTGAATGGACATATTGAACTCCATTTTGTACATTTCTCTAATTTTAAAATGGAATTTTAGGTGCTGGAGAGACGGCTCAGTGGAATTTGTGGTTAAAAACTCTGTTCTTTGTAAGAACAGAGTTAAGTTCCCAGCATCTACACAGTGACTTACAAACATAAAAAACTCCAGTTCCAAGGAATCGAATGCTCTCTTCTGATCTCCACAGGCACTAGGCTTGCACATGGTGCACATATGTAAAACACCCACACACATAATATAAATCTAAAAGAAGTTTAATAAAAATAAATATGGAATTTTAAATATTTTCAAGTTAACACTGTAATAAGTTATACAATAGCCAAGTGGTGGTGGCACACGCGTTTAATCCCAGCACTTGGGAGACAGAGGCAAATAGATCTCTATGAGTTTGAGGCCAGCTTGGTCTATAGAGTGAGTTTCAAGTTAGCCAGGACTGTTACACAGAAAAATCCTGTCTTGGTAAGACAAAAAAAAAAGATATACAATAAATAATAGAAATTGAAAACAAAACATTTTCAAGTATTTTATGCTCATTCTTAAAGTTTATATATTTCCTGAAGGTTTGGTATACTTTCAAATGAAACAGTTCCATCTATATAGTTAAACTAGTGTTAGTTAACCTGCACTTCAAGATGTTTAGCATCATCATCAACAGTGCTCCCGTGGACTGCCACACAACCAACAGTACATTAGGCAGTACAAATTGAACTCAATTTTTTAAATGAGGAACAAAACTGGGAGAGGATGGAAAGGGCATGAATATGGAGTAGTTCAAGAAAGGGGATGAGTACGATAAAAAATGTATAAAATTCTCAAGGTATTAATAAAAATTATTATTTAAAACTTTGTAGATACTCCTCCAATAAAGCTGGGAAACTTTAAAAAGTCCAGGGCTGTAGTACAAAGGAAACCACACGGTAGCATACTAACATATATTACTAACATAATAACAGCTTGTGCCTTCCCACTGTGGCAGAAGAGGGGCACACCATGAGTATTACAAACACTTTTATTTACACAGGTGATGCTTCAGCTTTGGTCTCTGGACTCAGATATATAAATAAAGTGCTAAATAAAATTTTGACTTACTATAATTACATTCAAAAGTCTTCATAATTAAGTTTATTTTTAAGAGACAAGGAGAATTCATATCTAAGAAATCAATAGCTTATACACTTAGCTCTTTTGAATCTAAACAACAGTCACTAACAATTTCTCTTGTTTTAGTAAAAAGTAAGGAGGATATCAAGATCTAGAAAAGCCTCTTTCTAACTAAGACATCCTCTTTCTGCTTTAGAAATGACGTCAGTCAGGCACTCTCACTTCAAAGCTCTCTGCTCACATAAATTCCCTTCCCTATAATCTCGATTCTTTCTTCTGTTTGGTGTTGAATAGAGTACACTGTTCTTTCTAGATTAGCCATTTTAATTTAATTCCCTCAATAATTGCCATGGGGTTGCTTTTCCGATTCTTTCTTCTTACATTATCTCCCGAGGTTTCAATGATGAGCTCAGTAATGGACAAAATATTATTTGAGATTAGCTAGGTTTGAAAAACCTTCCTATACAGCTGAAGCATTCTTTTCTACATAGAGAACATTTTCAGTGAGAGCTATTCCACTGAGAACAGTTTCTTATTCTGTAGTACCATGATCTGACATTTTGACAGATTAAGTTGTAGTAAATGATCTGAAGTCAGGTGCAGAAACATAATTTTAGCTCTCCAATAAAGTCACATATCAGATCTTCAGATAAATACTATTTGCCCTTAAGAGGCATCAAATCAGCTTTAAGATAGCTCTCCACCTACCAGTCATGGGAGACGTGAAAGGCCAAGAACATTGTGGAACTATCACACCTTTGTAAGCTCATGAAGATTTCTGTTTTGTTCTATTTTGTTTTTGCTAACATCTTGCTAATCCTCCAACTTCTGCCTCCTAACTAGCTAGTTGTAACATTCATAAGCAAACTATGCCTAGCCAAAAAATTTGATATATCTTAACCATCACTGAAATAGGTCAAAGAAATCACAAGGATTCAAGAGCTTTAAATTGTGATATATTCTTGTTTTCTTCTTCAATAAATTAATTAAATAAAGGTGGATAGTTGTTACAGTAAAAATAAATAAAGTTGATTTGGATAACACAAGGGTGTTGTAGAATTATGAGATTTAATTTTTAATAAGCAGATTTGCCAAGCCTTCTGAGATGAGATGATGGTTTCATGAGTGGAGACCAAGAGTAATAACATAGTCATTTGGAAAAGAGTAAAGTACAGATGAGAGTAGAAAAATTCCTCCATTTGGTATTATAAAGAGGACAGGTTAGTTTACATGAACTTACTAGATAGCTCCTAAACTATAGGTCTGGTGGATGCCTTGGACATCAGAGATTTTATATGAAATAGCATATAAAATCTACATTAAGTACTTGATTTTTTAAATAAAATTTCAATTAAAGACCACTGCTAAAGGTCTCTACAAGTATTTCATTAAAACCTGATGGAAATATAAATCAATTCCTATTCTCACCAGTGGAGGTGGGAGATAAGAATAGATGTTTGTTTCCAGAGTGACAATATTCACACAGCAGGCCCTTGATTAAAGTTAGCACACAAAGGGGAAAGAAAATTTGCACATACTGTAAAAAGGGCACACATTCGCTCTATCTTCTCTGGGTTCCTTGGTCCACCATTCTTGTTCAGTCTTACCAGAAACCGTTCACTGAAATGTAGGAAAGAGAGAGACAGAAAATGTAATGAAACAAATTAAAAAGGCATATACAGAAAAATCCCTAAAGGCTTATGAAACAGCTTATTGTGATAGGCAAGGATTAAAACCATATGCACTGGTAAAATACCTTACTTGTTGTGCCAAACAATTTGCAATACATATATGTTGTTGTTTATTGATTAGTTGTGGCTGTGTCTAGTCTCTCACGTATGAGTTCCTTGAAAGCAGCAATGAGCTTATACTCACTCCTTCATAAGTCTTCTCGGAGTTGGAGTCCAACTCTATACCTATTGTAGCAAATATAATCTCTAATATGAGCAGATAACTGTAAAAATATGTATAATACTAGACCTAAAAGAAGTTATATTATTCAGTTTATATCTTTCTACATATATAACTCCAGGGAATTATTTGAGGACCTTAACTACTATATACTATTTTTCAAACTTTACCAAAGTCTTTATAAGAATTTTTCTTCTTGCTACAATGAGAATTTAACAGACACTAAATATTTTATTCTCAATTCATAAAGACCATTCTTGTAAGAAATTATAGACTAAAACACATCAGAAACAGTATTTGAAATATTTGGAAAAATATCCCCTTGCTCTCTAATCTTCCCATCCCAGCTCAACATCTCCTTCCTGCCCTCTCTCAGGCTCCTTGCCAACTGTAACAGTAACACTAAGTCACAGTGAAAAATCTATGTTATCATAAAGGAAATGTTCTTTATATGCCCAGTTACACTCATTAAATGTCTGTGAGATTAACAAAAGAATGGTATGAAAATATTACACTTAGAATAATAAGATGCATCCTACCAAATTTGACTGGCTTTTTATACATTTGTTTGTTCATCAAGTAAATAGAATTTTCTGTGATGCTCTATGTGCTAAACATGGGAATACAAATGTGAACAAGATATATACAAGATACTTTTAAGTCCCTGTAGATAGTGAAATGTGCATAACCAAATCTCAAAAGATTTAGGTCAGATATAAAGTTGAGATTCTTTATTTGAAGGAGTAAATGAGAATAAGAATGGAATTCATATAGAACGAGAAGAAGCTTTGATCAGAATCCTAAAGGTACTAAGATTTAAGAAATAGGCAAAAGAAAAACTAACAACAGAGAAACATAGGGACAAACAACAACACAGAAGAAAAATAAGTACAATGGATTACTGTTTCATCAAGGCCATAGACAATCACCTTAGCTAAGGACAAATTTTAGAATAGCAACATGAGTCTGGGAAAGCTGCCTCAGTAAAATGGTAGAGAAGAACAGCTGTGTGAGAAGAATGAGGAAGTTCAAACAGCAAATCTGTAACTCTGAAAGGCATGGTGTGAAACAAAAGCAATGTACTTTTAGTTACATGGAGATAAGGAAGGTCTTTGTTACATGAGAAAATAAACCACATGGGTAAAGTCAAATTACTTTCAATAAAGATATCGAGGTAAAAGTTGAGTGGTGGTAGTGCACGCCTTTAATCTTAGCACTCTGGACACAGAGGCAGGTGGATCTCTGTGAGAGTTCGAGGCCAGCCTGGTCTACAAGAGCTAGTTCCAGGACAGGCTCCAAAGCTACAGAGAAACCCTGTCTCAAAAAACCAACCAACCAACCAAACAACAAACAAACAAGTTATCAAGGTAATTCACAGAGATAAGCATGGAGCTGGATGGGTACTTCAGTGGTTAAGGGCACTTGCTGTTTTTTCAGAGGACCTGACTTTGGTTCCCAGCTCTCAGGTTGAGTGGCTCACAATTGCCTATAACTCTAGTTCCAGAGGATATAACACCCTCTCCCTTCGCCAAGGGCACACATGGTCCATAGACATACATACAAATAAATAAACTTTCAAAAAGAAGACAGCAGCTTAACAAATAATACTGAAGAATTCATATTAAAAACGAACCTTGATTCCTATCTACAACAATTAACTTGAATGGATCAAATACTTAAATAGGCCAAATTATAAAATAACAAGAAAATAAAGGTAAAACACAGAATAAAATAAAGAGCCTTGTATCGTGTTGAAATTTGTGTTTTCATATTTAACATAAAAAAAGCAAAAACACTTGGTGGCCTCAAATTATTAAGATTCTTGTATCTTGTTGAAATTTGTGTTTTCATATTCAACATAATATAACCCAAAACACTTTGTGGTCTGGACTTATTAAGAAAATATTCATATACCAAAATTAAATCAAAACAGATAAACAATTTAAATAGACCTATAACACTTAAGGAAATTTAAGCAGTCATAAAAAGTCTTCCCAAAAACAGTCTAGGGCCAGATGGTTTCAGTGCAAAATTCTACCAGAATTTTTTTTTTTTTTTTTGGTTTTTCGAGACAGGGTTTCCCTGTAGTTTCTAGAGCCTGTCCTGGATCTAGCTCTTGTAGACCAGGCTCGAACTCAGAGATCTGCCTGCCTCTGCCTCCCGAGTGCTGGGATTAAAGGCGTGCACCACCACCGCCCAGCTTTCTACCAGAATTTTAAAAAAAGCTAATTCCAATACTCCTCAAACTGTTCCACATAATAGAATCAGAAGGAACATTGCCAAATTCATTTTATGAAGCTACAGTTACCTTGATACCAAAACCATACAAAGATGCAATAAAGAAAGGAAACTACAGATCAAGCTCCCTCATGAACATTGATGCAAAAGTAATCAATAAAATACAGGCAAACAGAATCTATGAATACATTAAAAAAATCATCCACTAACCCTGCAGAGATACAGAGATGCAAGGTTAGTTCAATATATGAAAATCTGCCAATGCAATCAACCATATAAACAAAGAAAAAAACCCGCATGATCATCTCATTATATGCTAAAAAAGCCTTCAACAAAATTCAACAACCCTTCATGATAAAGGTCCTGGAGGTATCAAGGACACAAGGAACATAACTAAACATAATAAAAGCAATTTACAGAAAGCCAATAGCCAACATCAAATTAAATGGAGAGAAACTCAAAGCAATTCCACTAAAATCAGGAACAAGACAAGGCTGTCCACTCTCTCCATATCACTTCAATATAGTACTTCAAGTTCTAGCTAGAGCAATAAGACAACAAAAGGAGATCAAAGTAATACAAATTAGAAAAGTCAAACCATCACTATTTGCAGATGATATGTTAGCATATTTAAGTGACCCCAAAAATTTTATGATGTTTACAGATGATAAACACACCTTCAGTAATATGGGAGGATACAAGATCAACTCAAAAATATCAGTAGCCCTCCTATATACAAATGATAAACAGGCTGAGAAAGAAATCAGAGAAATAACACCCTTCACGATAGCTACAAATAACATAAAATATCTTAAAGTAACTCTAACCAAACAAGTGGAAAGCCTGTATGGCAAGAACTTTAAATCTTTGAAGAAAGAAATTAAAGAAGATACCAGAAAATGGAAAAATCTCCCAAGCTCTTGGGTAGGTGAATTAACATAGTAAAAACTGCAATTTTACCAAAAGCAATCAACAGATTCAATGCAATGCTCAGCAAAATTCTTCACAGAACTTGAAAGAACAATACTCAATTTCATACATAAAAGCAAAAAACCCAGTATGGTCAAAACAATCCTGTACAATAAAAGAACTTCTGCAGGGATCACACTTCCTGACTTCAAACTCTTCCATAGAGCTATAGTAATAAAAACAGCTTAGTATTGGTATAAAAACAGACGTGGAACAATGGAATCAAACTGAAGAGCCTGATATTAATCCACACACCTATGAACACCTGGTTTTTGATAAAGAAGCCAAAATGGTACAATGTAAAAAAAAAAAAACCTATTTAACACATGGTGCCGGAATAAGTGGGTATCAATATGCAGAAGAATGAAAATAGATCATGCACAAAACCCAAGTCCAAATGGATCAAGGACCTCAACATAAAACCAGTTACACTGAACCTGAAAGAAGAGAAAGTGAGAAGTAGCCTTGAACGCATTGGCACAGGAGACCACTTCCTAAATATAACACCAGTAGAACAGACACTGAGTGCAACAAACAATAAATTGGACTTCCTGAAACGGAAATGCTTCTGTAAGGCAAAGGACAAAGGGAATATGACAAAATGACACCCTACAGAATAGGAAAAGATCTTCACCAACCCCACACCTGACAGAAGGCTGCTCACCAAAATATATGTAGAACTCAAGAAACTAGACATCAAAATACAAAACGAAATCTAACTTCAAAACGGGGTGCACAGATAAATAGAGAATTCTCAAATGGCAAAAAGAACAATCTCAAAAGGCAAAAAGAAATTTAAGGAATTCCTTAACATCCTTAGCCATCAAGGAAATGCAAATTAAAACGACTCTGATATACCATCTTATAACCATCAGAATGGTTAAGATCAAAAATACTAAGGACAGCTTATACTGGAAAGGATATGGAGTCAAGAGAGCACTCTTTCACTACTGGTGGGGGTGTGACCTTGTACAGCTACTTTGAAAATCAGGATGGTGGTTTCTCGGAAAATTGGTAACCTATCTACCTCAAGACTAAGTGATACTGCTCTTGAGCATATACCCAGAGGATTCTCAATCATACTACAAAACACTTGCTCAACAATGTTCATAGCAGTATTATTTGTAATAGCCAGAACCTGGAAACAACCTACATGCCCTTCAACTGAAGAATGGATAAAGAACATGTGGTACATTTACACATGAAATACTACTCAGCTGTAAAAAACAATGACATCATGAAATTTGCAGGCAAATGGATGGAACTAGAAAAAAACATCCTGAGTGAGGAAACCCAGACTGAGAAAGATAAACACGCTATGCACTCACTCATAAGTGGATTATTAGATGTAAAGCAAAGGATAACCAGACTACAACCCACAAATCCAGAAAAGCTAGGTAATAAGAAAGACACTAAGATGGACACATGGATTGCCCTGGGAAGGGGAATTAGATGAGACCTCCTAAGTGAACTGGGGCAGGGCAGGTGGTAAAGGGGAGGAGATGGGAGATGAGAACATGAGGAAACAGAATGGTCAAGGGGGGAGAGAGATGGAGTGGCAGAGTGATGAAAGAGAGATTTTGAGAGAGCCACTATTAGGTTAGGGAGAAACATGGTATTAGGAATATTCCCAAGATTCCACGAGGATGACCCCAGCTAAGACTCGTAACAACAGTGAAGAAGGTACTTGAACTGGCCTTCCCCTGTAATCAGATTGGTGATTATCCCAACTATCATCATAGAGCTTTCATCTAGTAACAAATGGAACCAGATGCAGAGATCCACAACCAAGTAACAGATCAAGCTCCAGGAATACAACAGAAAAGAGAGAGGAGGGAATATATGAGCAAGGGAGGTCAAGATCATGATAGAGACCAGTACTTGGGAAGCAGAAGCAGGTGGATCTTTGTAAGTTTGAGGTCTACAAAGCAAGTTCCAGGACAGTCAAAGATACACAGAGAAACGCTGTCTCAAAAACAAAACAAAACAAAGACATTGGTGGAGAAATCCATAGAGACAGCCAAAACAAGTTCATGGAGAATCATGAACTCTAGACCGACCGCTGTGGAGTCTCGATGGGACCGAACTAGGCCCTCCATATGTGGAAGACAGTGGTGAAGCTTGGACTACCTGTGAAGCACCTGACAGTAGGAACAGGATCTATCCCTGGTGTATGAGCTAGCTTGTAGGAACCCATTCCCTATGTTGAGATGCCATACTCAGCCTTAATGCAGAGGAGAGGGGCTTGGTCCTGTCCCAATATAATATTGCTGACTCCCCACTGGCACATTTTACCCACTGGGAGGAGTGGATGGGGAGTGGGCTGGGGGGAGGTTTGGGGGCAGGAGTAGGGGTGGAAGGGAAAACTGCAATTGTAATGTAAAATAAAATTTAAAAAAGAAAGGAAAGGAAGGGAGGGAGGGAGGGAGGGAGGGAGGGAGGGAGGGAGGGAGGGAGGGAGGGAGGGAGGGAGGATATCCTAAGTTGCAGGAATGATAAAATAATCTATCTATTGGAAACTATCTCCTTTTTGAAACAGGATGATAAGAAAATAAAAGGATGGGGTACTTACTGAGAGAAAACATTTAGCAAACAAATATCTAAAAAAGAACTGTATTGCGAATATGCAAAGAATTCAACTCAATAATATTAACAAATCTGTTTAAAATAAAAAAAGGATCTGGGGATATGTTTCAATGGTTTAAAGTGCTTTTATGTAAGTAAGAAGACCAAAATTTAGATGCCCAGAACCCACATAAATGTGCCTCTTCTGTAACTCCTGCCTTGGAAGGCAAAAGGTAGAAACAGGGACTTCCTGGAGCAGCATGGCTAACTAGCCTCTGGTAGGCTCTAAATTTAAGAGAGACTCTGCCTCAAAAGAGAATAAAAGTAGAAAGCAATCGAATAAGATTCTCAAATGACATCAACCTCAGGCCTCCACATGTGCATTCCCAAATACAACTATACCCACACACATGCAAACACACATAGATTTTGCACCCCACATACATGAAAAAGGCAAAAAAAAAAAAAAAAACATGGGAAAAGGATTTAACTAGATCCTTTACCAAAAATGCACAGGGAAGCTGGGCGGTGGTGGCGCACGCCTTTAATCCTAGCACTCGGGAGGCAGAGGCAGACGGATCTCTGTGAGTTCGAGGCCAGCCTGGTCTACAAGAGCTAGTTCCAGGACAGGCTCCAAAGCCACAGAGAAACTCTGTCTCGAAAAAAAAAATGCACAGGGATGGAAAGTAAGTGGGGAAAAAAATCATTAAATCTACTTGCCAGTAACTACTTACATTACTCCAAGGTTTAAGGGTAATTATAGTTAGAACAGTCAAATTTATTCATGAGATTTTTTTAAAAAAAAAAAATTAAAAAACTTTTAAACAGAATCTCATTATATATCCCTGACTGGACTGGAACTTGCCATGTAGAGTAGGATGGTTAAAGTCACAGACATTCACTTGCCCCTGCCTCCAGAGTGTTAGGATTAAAGGCATGTTCATCTAGCCCTACATATACATTTTATCAGCATCAATATATTTACATGACAGAAACAGGTCATGCTTTCTCTTAAACAATAGGTGAAAATTCAATGATTTAATATTTGAAGTCTTTCAAGAGAAAAGAAAGATGACTTGTATTCTTTCCCTTTTTTGTTTTGTTGAGGTAGGATATTATTAGAATTTCTAGACAGGGTGTAACTTCTTATGTAAATTGTGTTGGCATCAAATTTGTGATGTCCTTCTGTTTCTGTCTCCCAAGTGCTGTATTATGGTTGTGTGCCACTGTGTCCCCAACTTTTCCTCTTTAGTGAACTGTATTACCAGAAAACTACATTTAGTTGTCTTCATAATGATGAACTATGGACAGACACTATTTAAAATTATATTAATTTCATATTATAAAACAAGTCTTACAAATTAATTCCATAATCTGAATTTGTGACAAGTCTAATGTATGTTAATTTCACTTGCTTTTATGAACATTATTAATTCGTGGTGGTCCTACACTTCATACACTTCACTTCCAGCAATTCGCGCATTCATTCCTACAGCAAACATTTGGTGAATAAGGTGCACTGAGGCAGAAGTAAAACCTCTCATCCTAAAGGGCAATCTTTCCTAAAGACTAATTTTTAGAAATAAATGCAGTTTCCTCAAACAAAATCAGTTGAATTCTCTCAACTCTTTCAATTTGGTTTTTATGTTCTTCCTTGGATCCTCCCTGAAGATGGATGCCTACCACTTAAAGCACTTCTAACGATAATTGGCCAAGTGCTTGACAACTGACAAGCAGACCCAAGGATGTACTATATTGTATACCCTAACAGGTTAGGAAATCTCTAACACTCCCTCATGGATTTGTTTTCTAATTTAGATCACTTAGCTTTATTTTTCAAGTTCCTTATGTTATCCCTGTTTCACGTAAAGTAGATAGAGCAAACGTGATAAAAGAAAACCAGAATCCAGTGCCATGGTTTCCAGACTGACTTTTGTTTTCTACTTTCCTTTCCTCTTTAACAAATCTTACCGCTCACCAACACAAGGAAAATTAAAGAACAGAGTCACTTCAGTGAGATCAGAACATTTCTGTAACTACTAACACAAGGGTCTGACCTTGTCCTTTTTACTTTTTTCAATAAATCTTCATTGATTTTTGTCATGTTTTTAGAGCTTTGGATCCAGCACATCCTTTTTTAAATGTGTGAAATCTGCCTGTCTGACCCTTTCTTTTACACACTCCCCTTAACTGGCCAGATCTAGCCTAGGGTCAACATCCAGTGCACTGGCTTTGTCAGGCCATCCCTACCTGCAAAGCAACTTAACTTCAAAGATTCCACCAAGATCAACCCTAGCTGCTACTTACCCACAGGGCCCTGCTACACTGCATCTAATCTCTCCACCCACCCAGATCTCCCACTTCCTTCTGCAGGGTCTAGTCTATTGAGTATATCTGACCCTCCGACATCCTCCCTGACCAACCAGATTTAGTCTGAGACCCTTACACACCCTCTCCCCCATATCCAATGCCCAGGACTAGCCTTTCCATTCCTATATGTACAATAACCAATTTCTAGGCATCTTCTGTGACCCACCCTGCCTACCTTCCAATTCATAGGCCACACCAACTCCACAACCTCCCATGCCACACCCAACCTCTTCACTCAGCTAGCCATATCCCTATACTCTAGTGTTGGACCACTGGTGTAGGAGGTCCTTATGTCGATGTGTTGCTTTTATTAATGAATAAAGAAACTGGCTGTTTAATAGGGCAGAGTAAAGCTAGGCAGGGAAAACTAAACTGAATGCTGGGAGGAAGGTGGAGTGAAGAGAGAAGCCATGTTGCCCCACTGGAGACAGACACCAGAACTTTACCCAGTAAGCTACAAACTCGTGGAAATACACAATTAATGGAGATGGGTTAATTTAAGATATGAGTTAGCAAGAAATATGCTTAAGCTATTTGCCAAACAGCACTGCAAATAATATGATTTTCTGTGTGATTATTTGGGAGCTGAGCAGCCAGGAACAAACAAGCAGCCTCCTACAACAGACCACTTCAGTTCCTTTTGTCTTTCTTACTTCTTCATTCCACCCAAGTTATTTCCCACCTCTAGGCCCAGTCTGCCTGCACATCTTTTATGCTCCAAACTGCCCTTAATATATCATATTTAGAACAAAGGAAGTCCACGTACTCAGATTTCATTGCAAATATTGAAATAATATGAAAGATCAAACCAGTAATCTATGTATGTCTCTCTTAGTGTCCTCATTGTTGTCTAAGTTCTCTGGGATTGTTGTTTGTAGGCTGGTTTTCTTTGTTTTATGTTTAAAAACCACCTATGAGTGAGTACATATAATAATTGTCTTTCTATGTCTGGCTTACCTCACTCAAAATAATGTGTTCTAGCTCCATCCATTTTCCTGCAAATTTCAAGACGTCACTATTTTTTTCTGCTGTGTAGTACTCCATTGTATAAATGTACCACATTTTCCTTATCCATTCTTTGGTCGAGAATTTAGGTTGTTTCCAGGTTCTGGCTATGACAAAAAATGCTGCTATGAACATAGTTGAGCACATGTCCTTATGGCACAATTGAGCATCCTTTGGCTATATGCCCAAAAGTGGTATTACTGGGTCTTGTGGAAGGTTGTTTCCTAATTTTCTGAGAAATTGCCAGACTGACATCCAAAGGGCTTGTACCAGCTTGCATTCCCACCAGCAATGCAGAAGTGTTCCCTTTTTCCCACAACCTCTCCAGCATAAGTTATCATCAGTGTTTTTGATCTTGGCCATTCTTACAGGTGTAAGATGGAATCTCAGAGTTGTATTGATTTGCATTTCTCTGATGACTAAGGATGTTGAACATTTCCTTAAATTTCTTTCAGCCATTTTAAATTCCTCTCTTGATAGTTCTCTGTTTAGGTCTATCCTCAATTTTTCTTTTATTACATTATGTGTTTTTTTGGTGTCAAATTTCTTGAGTTCTTTGTATATTTTTAAGATCAGACCTCTGTCTGATGTGGGGTTAGTGAAGATCTTTTCCCATTCTGTAGGCTTTCGTTTTGTCTTGTTGACTGTGTCCTTTGCTTTACAGAAGCTTTTCAGTTTCAGGAGGTCCCATTTATTAATTGTTTCTCTCAGTGTCTGTGCTGCTGGGGTTATATTTAGGAAGTGGTTCCCTGTGCCAATGTGTTCAAGTGTATTTCTCACTTTCTCTCCTATAAGGTTCGGTGTGACTAGCTTTATGTTAAGGTCTTTGATCTATCTGGACTTGAGTTTTGTGCATAGTGATAGATATGGGTCTATTTTCATTCTTCTACATGTTGATATTCAGTTATGCCAGCACCACTTGTTAAATACGCTTTTTTCCATTTGATATTTTTTTTGCTTCCTTGTCAAAGATCAGGTGTTTGAAGATGTGTGGATTGATATCCGGGTCTTCTATTCAGTTCCATTGGTACTTCTGTCTGTTCTTATGCCAATACCAGACTGTTTTCAGTACTGTAGCTCTGTAGTAGAGTTTGATGTCAGGGATTGTGATGCCTCCAGAAGTTCTTTTATTGTACAGGATTGTTTTGGCTATGCTGGGTTTTTTGCTTTTCCATATGAAGTTGAGTACTGTTCTTTCAAGGTCTTTGAAGAACTTTGCTGGGATTTTGATGGGCATTGCATTGAATCTGTAGATTGCCTTTGGTAAGATTGCCATTTTAACTATGTTAATTCTGCCTACCCAAGAGCATGGGAGAGCTTTCTACTTTCTAGTGTCTTCTTCAATTTCTTTCTTCAAAGATTTAAAGTTCTTGTCATACAAGTCTTCCACTTGTTTGGTTAGAGTTACTCCAAGATATTTTAAACTATTTGTGGCTATTGTGAAGGGTGTTGATTCTCTGATTTCTTACCCAGCCCTTTTATCATCTGTGTATAGTAGGGCTACTGATTTTTTTGAGTTAATCTTGTATCCTGCTACATTGCTGAAAGCGTTTATGAGTTGTAGAAGTTCCTTGGTAGAATTTTTGGGATCACTTATGTAAACTATCATATCATCAACAAACAGTG
Source organism: Arvicola amphibius (assembly GCF_903992535.2). NCBI lineage: Eukaryota > Metazoa > Chordata > Mammalia > Rodentia > Cricetidae > Arvicola > Arvicola amphibius. The sequence goes on from NC_052049.1 coordinate 173,378,171, forward strand.
AGAGTTTGACTTCTTTTCCAAATTGTATCCTCTTGATCTCCTTTTGGTGTCTTATTGCTCTAGCTAAGATATCAAGAACTATATTGAATAGATATGGAGAGAGTGGACAACTTTGTCTTGTTCCTGATTTCAGTGGAATTGCTGGTAGTTTCTCTCCATTTAGTTTGACCTTGGCTGTTGGCTTGCTGTATATTGCCTTTATTATGTTTAGGTATGTTCCTTGATCCCTGCTCTCTCCAAGACCTTTATCATGAAGGGATGTTGTATTTTGTCAAAAGCTTTTTTGGTATATAATGAGATGATCATGTGATTTTTATTTTTCAGCTTGTTTATATGGCGGATTACGTTGACAGATTTTTTGTATGCTGAACCATCCCTGCATCTGTGGGATGAAGCAGACTTGATCATGTTGGACGATGGCTCTGATGTGTTCTTGGATTCAATTTGCCAGTATTTTATTTAGTATTTTTGCATCAATATTCATGAGTGAGACTGGTCTGTTATTCTCTTTCTTAGTAATGTCTTTCTGTGGTTTGGGTATCAGGGTAATTGTAGCCTCATAAAAAGCGTTTGACAATGTTCCTTCTGTTTCTATTGTGTGGAATAATTTGAGGAGTATTGGTATTAGTTCTTCTTTGAAAGTCTTGTAGAATTCTGAGCTGAAACCATCTGGTCATGCATGGGCTTTTTTTGGTGGGAAGACTTTTGATGACTGTTTCTAGTTATTCAGCAGTTATAGGTCTGTTTGATTTGCTTGTCTGGTCTTGATTTAATTTTGTTAAGTGATATTTATCCAGAAAGTTGTCCATTTCCTTTAAGTTTTACAATTTTGTGGAGTACAGGTTTTCGAAATATGACCTAATAATTCTCTGTATATCTTCTGTGTCTGTTGTTATGTCCCCCTTTTCATTTCTGATGTTATTAATTTAGATATTCTCTCTTTGTCTTTTGGTTAGTTTGGATAAAGGTTTGTCTATTTTGTTGATTTTCTCGAAGAACCAGCTCTTTGTCTCATTTATTCTTTGTCTTGTTTTCTTTGTTTTTATTTTGTTGATTTCTGCTTTCACTTTGATTATTTCCTGCCATCTAGTTCTCTTACATGAGTTTGCTTCTTTTGTTTGTAAAGTTTTCGAATGTTCTGTTAATTCACTAGTGTGGGATTTTTTGAGCTTATTTATGTAGGCATTTAGTTCTATGAACTTTCCTCTTAATACTGCTTTCACTGTGTCCCTTAAATTGGGTATGTTGTGTGGTCATTTTCATTGAATTTTAGGAAGTCTTTAATTTCTTTCTTTATTTCTTCCTTGACCCACTGATGATTCAGGTGAGCATTGTTTAATTTCCATGTGTTTGTGGGTTTTCTGGAATTAGTATTATAGTTTTATAACATGGTTATCTGATAAGGTACATTAGATTATTCCAATTTTTTGTATTTGTTGAGGTTTGAATTGTTACCAAGTATGTGGTCAACTTTTGAGAAGGTTCCATGAGGTGCTGAGAAGAAGGCATATTTTTTTCTGTTTGGATGGAATATTCTATAGATGTCTGTTAAGTCCATTTGAGTCATAACATCTGTTAGTTCTTGTCTCTGTTTATTTTTTTGTTTGATTGACCTGTCCAATGGTGAGAGGGGAATGTTGAAGTCTCCCACTATTAGTGTGTGGAGTTTAATGTATGATTTAAGCTTTAGAAGTGTTTCTTTCACATATGACGGTGCCCTTGTATTTGGGGCATAGATGTTCAGTATTGAGATTTCTTCTTTTTTTATTATGTAAATCACTGCTTGGCCCATTAGCTCTAACTTCTTATTGGCTAACTCTTACATATTGTTTTAACCCATCTCCATTAATCTGTATATCACTACATGGCTGTAGCTTACTGGCTAAAGTTCTGGTGTCTGTCTCTGATGGAGTGACATGGTTTCTCCCTAACTTTGCCTTCCTTCTCCCAGCGTTCAATATGTAGTTATAGTTATATTTTTCTTAATTATCATGAGACATAAAGTAGATAAAATATTAAAACTGTAATTCTTGCTTGATACCGGTTTTGGTGTATGTAATTTTACTATGTTAAAGTTAAAACCTTCCCTTTTTACTTAAACAGAAAAGGGGAGGTGATGTGTGATTTTTCCATTGTATGCTGTGATTACTATTAATGAATAAAGAAACTGCTTTGGACCTATAGCATGGCAGAACTTAGCTTGGTGGAGAAAACTAAATTGAGATTTCTTCTTGATGGATTTTTCCTGTGACTAATATGAAATGACCCATTTTTTGTCTCTCTTGACTGAGTTTATATTGAAGTCTATTTTGTTGAATATTAGGATAGCTACACTCATTTGTTTCTTGGGTCCATTTGATTGGTATATTTTTTCCCAACCGTTTACTCTGAGACAATGTCTGTCTCTGAGGTTGAGATGTGTTTATTGCATGCAGAAGAAGGATAGATTCTGTTTTCATATCCAATCTGTTAGCCTGTACTTTTTTATAGGTGAGTTGAGTCCCTTTACATTAAGGGATATTAATGGCCAGTGATTGCTATCTCCTGTTAATTTAGTTTTCATCGTTGGTGATGTTAATTTGTGCGTTTTTTTCTTCTTTGGGATTCTGTGTAATTATTTCGGGTCTAAGCTGGTCAGGTGGCTGGGAACCAACAAGTGCCCTCCCTCCTATATCTCAGTAACCACAGATACTATCAGTACTCACATGCCTTGATCAGTAGTGTATCAATCTATTTATAGCTAAATGAAAGCAGTGCTTTCATTTATTTTTTGTCAAAATCAGAGCACTGTGGAGCATACAAACTAACTTTTTACTTCTTTTTACTTTATTTTATTTTGTGTTTGTTTCAAGACAAGGTTTCTCTGTATAACAGTTTTGGTTTAGTTATACTCAGACTCAGAGAGATCCACCTGCCTCTGCCTCCTGAGTGCTGAGATTAAAGGCATGCACCAAGACAGCCTGCCAAATTAACTTTTTCTTTCATATGGTTTTAACATTTATGAAAAAAAATTTTATGTGTAACATATACTTCTAAAAGTAAATTAAAATGAAAGGACAAAAAAGCTCATTAAAGTACTTCAAAGAAAATTCCCAGGTAATATAAAATATCCCCAATTTTTTTTCTCTCGGCTTCATTTAGTAAATGACAACAGAGAAATGTCTGAATTCTCTAAAATACATCTTGGCTACAAATGTCACCACATACTATCAGATCTTTGTGCCTGCTAGGTCAAAGTAAGCCTAGGGCCTCCTTAATTTTTCCCTACCCATGAAGTGAGAAAGTAGTACTGTAGTTATTTAGGCCAATACAATCTACTGTGTTTCAATCCATTGTGTTGCCCTTTTTCCAAACCAAAGCAAAAGTGAATGACAATGTCAGCCTTCCTTTCTGCTCAGAAGATGCACTCCCTCTTGCAGGGCTACTATAGCACTGCGGACTGAAGATGACCTCAGATAAAACACTCACAGACTTTTTCTCTATACGCTCTGTCACACAAAGCCAAAGCAAGACAAGACCAAGTGACTTCTGTCCTCTGGGGCTGGACATCGTTGTTACATTCTCTTTACCCATATGTTTCTCCTCTGTCTTTTCTCTAGCATTAAACACAACATATTTTTCTGAGGTAGTGATAGCCAAAACTTACTTTGAGCTTCCAATATGGAATTAGGTATAGAAGAAAAAGAAGCTATTTGTAGTTAGTTGTTTTCTGGAATATCCTTCCAAGGATCTCTGTTTAAAGCTTTATGCCCATCTGGTGATATGACTGGGTGTGATAGGAAGCTATAGGAGGCCAGACTTAGCTGGAGGAAGTAAGTGAATGAACCATGCCAATTAAGAGCATACTGAGACTCCAGCTCTTTCTCTGTTTCTTTCTGCTTCCTATTTGCCATATAGTGAGCAGTTTTACTTTATTGTGTGTCCCCATTGTGCTCTTCTACCTTACAACAAGCCTAAAAGCAATAAAGACAGCCACCCATGGACTGAAACCCTTGAGTCAGTGACTAAAATAAATCTTTCTTCCTTGTAACTTGCCCACCTTAGATATGTTGTCAGAGTGATGGAAAGTTAACACAATATGGGGTGATTTGGATGACTTCAAGTGCTACTGGAACTGGAGCCAAAGTCCAAGCTAATAAGACAAAACTAGTTTATCTTGTTTAATCACCTTGATACATTTACTCTGAAGGCCAGAGTGTAAATATAAATATACACCTCACAAGAACCTCCTAGGACTCTTACCTTATCTGTTTGCCTTCTCTCATGTCATACAGAGAAAAGAAGACATCAGTATCTTCCCCAATGGTATTATAGGTGAAACTCTTCAGGCTGAAGAAGAAATGATGTGGTACTGGCATCCGACAGCTTTCCCCATGGCGTGGGCGCATTGTATCTACCTATTGAGGAAAGTAAAATGTTGTGATTTATATTTTAATTACTCATTATATTTATCACTAAGGAACAAAAAATTACTAAGTCTTATTATAATGACAAATGGGATTATTAAATAGGTAAGACTGAATGTTTTCTCTAGCAATATGGACTACTATAGCAGACTTGTACTGTTAGGTGGTAATAGTAACAATTCCAGATATCATTTTTATCTTTTCCCAAATGAATCCTTTTTAGTTCCTCAGTCTACTTTCTTTTAACTGTTCTTATATAAATTTGCACAAAAGAATGGAAACTGGCCAAAGGTCTTGGACGCCAAAGTCCCTTAGAATGAAAGTGTAACACAATCGAGGTTTTTAAGGAGGAAATATGAGCTAAATATGATAATATACATGCTATGAAAATGTCTTAAAGAAACCCATTATGTCGGCCTGGCAGTGGTCGTGCACGCCTTTAATCCCAGCACTTAGGAGGCAGATGAGGATGAATCCCTATGACTTCGAGGCCAGCCTTGTCTAGAAGAGCTAGTTCCAGGACAGCTAGGACTGTTACACAGGGAAACCCTGTCTTGAAAAAAGAAAGAAAGAAAGGAAGGAAGGAAGGAAGGAAGGAAGGAAGGAAGGAAGGAAGGAAGGAAGGAAGAAAAGAAACCCGTCATTTCATATATGTCCTAAAATTTTTAATTACAAAGTGCACCTCCCAGAAGAAAATGGTGTTTGTCATTTCTTGGTGTTTCCACATTTATGATCTCCTAAAAGAAAGACTTAAAGGACAAAAGTGGGAGGTCTGAGTAAGACACTTACTTGAGAAGTGCTCTGCTGCACACTCTGTCGGCTAGATAAATGCTAGGAAAGAAAAATAGAGAAAGATTTACTCTACGGTGGAGGAAACTAACTCTTATTAAGTACCTCTCTAACCTAGGCCGTCTACTATGCCTATTATAACCATGATCTCACTTAAATCAATATTATTCATATTTTATAGAGACAACTAAAGCTCAGAGTAAAGGACTTGTTTGCTGAAGGTCACATAAGAAGATGGTAAAGCCCATATGTAAAACCCTCTGTACGAAGGTCACATATAGGTGGTTGGTTGTTACCAGACTTCTGATTTGGCAGTCTCTCTCACTTTGTATAATTCTCTATGCTGATGGATGAAGTTCCTTCAGGCTTTCTACAATGCATCCCTTTAACAAAATCTCCCAAACAACTTTCTATGTTGTTCCTTATCACTGGCTGAAGTTATAAGATAAAGACCACAATTTAAGTTCTATCACATAGGCTGTGAACTTTCTTTTTTTTGAGAAACTAATTTTAAGTACTTTGAAACAATAAATATCTAACAATCTCCACAGTACCTGCTAGACAGTGAAATCAGCATTATTTCTTGGATCATCTATCCAGAGTTCTATTTTTCTTTTGACAGTAAGTGGTAGGAATTCCAAAGACATGTGAACAACTACTAATTAAAGGCTGTGTTTGCTAATCCAGCATCATATTTCCTGTCTTGGAACCTCTGAATAGCTGGGAGGAAGATACAGGAAATAAGAAGGCTTCTGAAAATACAAGGGGTGACTCTTAAGCTCTGGCCCCATGTTGGCTCTGAGGCAACACACAGGGTTTGAGGCTGAAGAGGAATACAGAGGCTGTAAAGGAAGAAGCCCCCTCACCCCCAGGTGGAACCAGTGGATTCAAATGCAATGCTGGGGATGTTCCTAGGATGTTTCTAGGATGTTTCTTCTAGGCTTCCAAGTCTTTTTCAAATTCTTAATTATCTTCAAGTATTTAGCCAAGCTTAACATGTATGTCACAGTTCTGAGCTAGAAACGTTCCAACTGCTTTGCTCAAATGGAATCCAAGCAGGAACCGGAACATGATGTCAATAAGGAGGGTGAGAGTTATGTGAAGGGGCTTCAGCTCCTTCACTGTGGGGGCTCTTCCCCCACACCTAGGCTGTGAAATTTTTTTAAAAAGCTCAATCTTTCTAATAAAAATTTCACTCCAATATAAAAGATAAGAACCTGTTTCATCTTTCCCAGAATGATGATTCAGGTGTGCATGTGTGCACGTATACATATAAGACAGAGGTCAATACTGACCTCTTCTTCAGTTGTTCTCCACCTTCATCTCTGAGACAGGTTAGGGTTCTCTGTCAACTTGAAGCTCGCGAGCTGGCTAGACCTGCTGATCAGTGAACTTCAGGGATCCCCTAGGAAGTTCTTTTGAGGCTCAAATTACATAGTGGGAATCAGTATTCTATTGTAAGTTAGGAACTTAATTACAGAAGTTGGTTCTGGTTTTGGACCTTGACTCATGTTTACTAGATGGGTATTTTCTTGTCTATAAAATTTGGGCTTAAATCAACATCACAGAAATTTATGTGGATTAATGCAATACAGTACCAGTAATATTATAAACTCAATATACTACCTATCATATTAGAAATGGATAATTGCATTTATATCTAATATTCCTATTATTTTTTTATCTGGTATTATTCTCACAGGTATATTACGGGGACAAGTCAATCATGCTGAAGAGTAAATCTTGTTCAAGAGCATCATGACATCACAAAATCACTAATGGCTACCATGTGGTACTAGTAAACTCTTAATAATTGTTTCCACCCTAAAGGTATGTAGCAGAACTCATTCAGTGCTTCATATACCAAGATAAAAATTATTATTTCAGTTGAATTATTTAATTTCACTCACATACATTTAACTATAACTAGTTAAAATTAAATAATAATTAAATGTCATACATAATAATCTATGTACATTATTAGCAACATTAGATAATTACAATTGACTATTAATGTCTGTTCCTGAAACTTTATTTTCCTATGATACATATTAAAGTAAAAAAATCAAGTATCTAATAGCTGGGTAAATTATTCATAAAATCTATATTCACAAAAGAAAACTTCACATATGAATTAGTTTTTAAAAACTTTAAGGTTTGGAAATATAACTTAATGATAGAGCACTTACCTAACATGCACAAAGCTCTTGGCTTAATCTCAATGAAAAAATAAACTTTACAAAACAAACAGATTTGAACAAACCTCCCTCTTAACGGCAATCATCACTTGTAGCAGAACTTTAATTCATTAATGTTTCCATATTTACTACTTAACTTTAGACTATGAGCTTTCAAGGTAGCAAACTATTATTCTATTTATCTTTTCATTAAAATAGTATAAATATGAAAATAACACGAAGAAATTACAAAATGCATAGACTACATTACTCCTCCTGCCAATTTTTCTCTGGCTGAGATGTTTCTAGAACTTTACAATCTCTAATCCATTGAGTCTATCAAATATACCAATATGAAAACAAACCTACGCATCTTTGGACACAGTATTAATAATATGACTAACTGTTTGATGTATACACTGGAGACAGTGTTAACAATTGTGACTCTTGGGGCTGGAGAGATGATTCAGCGGCTAAGAGCTGCTCTTCCAGAGGAACCAGGTTTAATTCTCAGCGACTACATGGCAGCTCATAACTGCCTGCATGTAACTCCTGTTTCGGATGATCTGACACCCTCAACACAGACATGCAGGTAAAATAACAATACACATAAAATAAAAATAAATTATATATATATATACATATATATATATAAATGAATTGTGAATCTTACAAGAAAATATAAGGTATCTGATCAGGATTATCAATAATACCTTAATTTTGATAAATAATACAGTCAAATGACTGGCTCCAGAAATGGTAGAACATTTATATATTAAAATATCAATTACATTTTAAATATAAGAGCTTTATTTTGAAATACATTAATTAGTACTAAAAAAACAACAGGAAAAAGCTGGGCGGTGGTGGCACAGGCCTTTAATCCCAGCACTTGGGAGGCAGAGTCCAGGTGGATCTCTGTGAGTTCAAGGTCAGCCCAGTCCACAGAACAGGCTCCAAAGCAACAGAGAAATCCTGTCTTGAAAAACCAAAAACCAACCAACCAAACAAGCAAACAAAAAAACAAAAGAAAAACAGAATTTCAAATTAATACAATGCTGCGTGAAATGGTAAGAATGAAGCACCTATTACAATGCATTAAGCAATATGCAGAGCATGACACATTTTGACACAGTTTGTAACTTCAACATGTATCCAGTTTATAAACATTAACACAATACTTTGCTGTTGCTATAAAAAATGCTTTACTATCTTCTGCAGAATTGACTTTCTGTTGTTGACAATGGGTTTAAGTTTGCTGAGGAAAGATGAAAAAGGAAGAAATATAAGGGATTTCCTCAAACAATAAAAATTTAAATTCTGTGTATTAAAAGAATTTTAAATGATATATTTTTTCTAATGAAAAAGACAATGCACTAAATGCAACATAAATCATATTTATAAAGGTGTTTTTTAAAGAAAATGTTTGACAAGGAGTACTAAAATTAGAAAGTTTCAGGCTTAGAACCTGGAAACAAACTAGATCCCCTCCAATGAAGAAATGATAAAGAAAATGTGGTACATTAACAAAATGGAGTATTACTCAGTTGTAAAAATCAATGACATCATGAAATCTGCAGGCAAATAGATGGAACTAGAAAAAAAAATCCTGAGTGAGGAAACCCAGACTGAGAAAGATAAACACACTATTTACTCACTCATAAGTGGATATTAGATGTAAAGCAATGGATAACCAGACTACAATCTACAGCTCCAGAAAAGCAAAGGTAACAAGAAAGACACTAAGAAGTCTTTCCCAGGATTGCCCTGGGAAGGGGAATTATATAAAATCTCCTGGGTAACATGGAGGGGGGGGGGGTAAAGGAGAGGAGATGGGAGATGAGAACATGAGGCAACTAGATGGTCGAGGGGAGAGAGGGACAGAGAGGGAGAGCAATGAAAGCAATATCTTGATAGAGAGAGAAAGGGAGAAACCTGGTGCTAGGAAAATTTCCAAGATTTCACAAGAGTGACCCCAGCTAAGACTCATAGCAATACTGCCATCCCACTAAATTCAGGAACACGACAAGGCTGTCCACTCTCTCCTTATCTCTTCAATATGGTGCTTGAGGTTCTAGCAATAGCAATAAGACAACACAAGGGGATCAAGGAGATTTGAATTGGAAAGGAAGAAGTTAAACTTTTGTTATTTGCAGATGATATGATAGTGTACATAAGCAACCCAAAAAACTTCACCAAAGAACTCCTACAGCTGATAAACTCCTTCAATAACGTGGCAGGATACAAGATCAACTCCAAAAAATCAGTTGCCCTTCAATACACAAAGGATAAGGAAGCAGAGAGGGAAATAAGAAGTATCACCTTTCACGATAGCCACAAATAGCATAAAATATCTTGGGGTAACTCTAACAAAGGAAGTGAAGGATCTATTTGACAAGAACTTTAATTCTCTGAAGAAAGAAATTGAAGAGGATACCAGAAAATGGAAGGATCTCCCCTGCTCGTGGATTGAGAGGATCAACATAGTAAAAATGGCAATTCTACCAAAAGCAATCTATAGATTCAATGCAATCCCCATCAAGGTCCCAACAAAATTCTTCACAGACCTTGAGAGGACAATAATCAACTTTATATAGAAAAACAAGAAACCCAGGATAGCCAAAACAATCTTATACAATAAAGGAACTTCTGGAGGCATTACCATCCCTGACTTCAAACTCTATTACAGAGCTACAGTATTGAAAACAGCTTGGTATTGGCATAAAAACAGAGAAGTTGACCAATGGAATCTAAGAGAAGATCCGGATCTTAACCCACAAACCTATGAACACCTGATTTTTGATAAAGGAGCCATAAGGACACAATGGAAGAAAGAAAGCATCTTCAACAAATGGTGCTGGCATAACTGGATGTCAACATGTAGAAGAATGAAAATAGATCCAAATCTATCACCATGCACAAAACTCAAGTCCAAATGGATTAAAGACCTCAATATTAATCAGAACACACTGAGCCTGACAGAGGAGAAAGTGGGAAGTACCCTACAACATATGGGCACAGGAGACCGTTTCCTACATATAACCCCAGCAGCACAGACATTAAGGGCAACATTGAATAAATGGAACCTCCTGAAGCTGAGCAGCTTCTGTAAAGCAAAGAACACTGTCACTAAGACACAAAGGCAGCCTACTGACTGGGAAAGATCTTCACCAACCCTGCAACTGACAAAGGTCTGATCTCTAAAATATATAAGGAACTCAAGAGACTAGACTTCAAAATGCTAACTAACCCATTTAATAAATGGAGCTCTGAACTGAACAGAGAATTCTCAACAGAAGAAGTTCAAATGGCCAAAAGACACTTAAGGTCATGCTCAACTTCCTTAGCTATCAGGGAAATGCAAATCAAAACAACTTTGAGATACCATCTTACACCTGTCAGATTGGCTAAAATCAAAAACACTAATGATAGCCTTTGCTGGAGATGTTGTGGGGTAAGGGGTACACTCATCCACTGCTGGTGGGAATGCACACTTGTGCAACCACTTTGGAAAGCAGTGTGCCGGTTTCTCAGGAAATTCGGGATCAACCTACCCCAGGACCCAGCAATTCCACTATTGGGAATCTACCCAAGAGATGCCCAATCATACTACAAAAGCATTTGTTCAACTATGTTCATAGCAGCATTATTTGTAATATCCAGAACCTGGAAACAACCTAGATGTCCTTCAGTGGAAGAATGGATGAAGAAACTGTGGAATATATACATATTAGAGTACTACTCAGCGGTAAAAAACAATGACATCTTGAATTTTGCATGCAAATGGATGGAAATAGAAAACACTATTCTGAGTGAGGTAACCCAGACCCAAAAAGATGAACATGGGATGTACTCACTCATAATCAGTTTTTAGCCATAAATAAAGGACATTGAGCCTATAATTCGTGATCCTTGAGAAGACAATAAGAAGGTGAAACCAAAGAAAAACATACAGTTATCCTCCTGGATATTGGAAGTAGACAAGATTGCCAGGCAAAAATTGGGAACTTGGGGGTGGGGTGGGTTGGGGGCAAGGGGAGATGGGGAGAGAAAAGTGTGAAGGTGAGGATAGGGAGAGCTTGGGGGAATGGGATGCTTGGGATATAGGAAGGGTGGATATGGGAGCAGGGAAGCATATATCATAATTAAGGGAGCCATCTTAGGATTATGAAGAGACTTGACTCTAGAGGGGTTCCCAGGTATCCAGGAAGATGCCCCCAGCTAGTTCCTTGGCAGCTGAGGAGAGGGAGTCAGAAAAGGCCAGATCTTATAGCCATACTGATGAATATCTTGCATATCACCATAGAACCTTCATCTGGCAATGGATGGAGATAGAGACAGAGCCACACATTGGTGTACCGGACTGAGATCCCAAGGTCCAGATGAGGACCAGAAGGAGGGAAAAAATGAGCAAGGTGTGACGAGTGCTCCCATCCACTGAGATGGTGGGGCTGATCTATTCAGAGCTTACCAAGCCCAGCTGGACTGGGACTGAAAAAGCATGGGATAAAACCGGACTCCCTGAACATGGTGGACAATGAGGGCTGCTTAGAAGCCAAGGACAATGACACTGGATTTAGATCCTACTATGCATACTGGCTTTGGGGGGGGCTCACCTTCCTAGACCTGGATGGAGGGGGGAGGAACTTGGACTTCCCACAGGACAGGGAACCCTTACTGCTCTCTGGACGGGAAAGGGAGGGAGACTGGAGGGGGGAGGGGGTAAATGGGAGGCGGGGAAGAGGCAGAAATTTTTAATTAAAAAAAAAGACTCGTTGCAATAGTGGAGAGGGTGCCCAACTATCATCATAGAGCCTTCATCCAGCAACTGATGGAAGCAGAAGCAGTAAGAGGCCAAGTTCTGGAAATCCAATAAAAGAGAGGGAGGAGGGAATATATGAGCAAGGGAAGTCAAGATCATGATGGAGAAATCTATAAGAAAGCTGAACCAAACTCATAGAAACTCACGAACTCTATAGACCAAACACAGTTGAGCATCCATGGGATTGAACTAGATCCTCCATATGTGGGAGACAGTGGTGAAGCTTGGATTATCTGTGTGGCACCTGGCAGTGGGACCAGGATCTATCCCTGGTGCATGAGCTAGCTTATTAGAGCCCATTCGCTATGGTGGGATGCTATGCTCAACCTCAATGCAGTGGGGAGGGGCTTGGTCCTGCCCCAGCTTAATTTGCCAGACTTGGTTCACTCCCAGTGGGAGCCCTTATCCAGTGGGAGGAGTGGATGGGGGATGGGCTGGGGGAGGTGAGGGAGAAGCTGGAAGAGGGTTGGGAGGGAGAACTGTGGATAGAATGTAAAATGAAATTTAAAAAAAAATGTTTCTGGCTTAGATTTTATGATATCTAATTTTATTTAAAGTTTAATGTAAAAGGACATTCTGAACCCCACTGATCCTTGATAACTTTTAAGATTTAGTAAAAATGGCTCCCTTAATTAAGATATATGCTTCCCTGCTCCCATAATCCACCCTTCCTATATCCCAACCATCCCATTCCCCCAATCTCTCCCCATCCTCCCCTTCACACTTTTCTCTCCCCATCTCCCCTTGCCCCCAACCCACCCCACCCCCAAGTTCCCAATTTTTGCCCGGCAATCTTGTCTACTTCCAATATCCAGGAGGATAACTGTATGTTTTTCTTTGGGTTCATCTTCTTATTATCTTCTCAAGGATCACGAATTATAGGCTCGATGTCCTTTAATTATGGCTAGAAACCGATTATGAGTGAGTACATCCCATGTTCATCTTTTTGGGTCTGGGTTACCTCACTTAGAATAGTGTTTTCTATTTCCATCCATTTGCATGCAAAATTCAAGATGTCATTGTTTTTTACCGCTGAGTAGTATTCTAACATGTATATCTTAATTAAGGGAGTCATCTTAGGGTTGTCAAGAGACTTGACTCCAGAGATGTTCCCAGGTATCCAGGGAGATGCCCCCAGCTAGTTCCTTGGGCAGCTGAGGAGAGGGAGCCGGAAAAGGCCAGATCCTATAGCCATACTGATGATTATCTTGCATTTCACCATAGAACCTTCACCTGGCGATGGAGGGAGATAGAGACAGAGCCACACATTGGAGCACCGGACTGAGCTCCCAAGGTCCTGATGAGGAGCAGAAGGAGGGAGAACATGAGAAAGAAAGTCAGGACCGTGAAGGGTGCGTTCACCCACTGAGGCAGTGGGACAGAACTAACGGGTGATCACCAAGTCCAGTTGGAATGGGACTGATGGAACATGCAACCAAACCGGACTCTCTGAATGTGGTTGACGGTGGAAGCTAACTGAGAAGCCAAGGACAATGGCGATGGGCTCGGACTCTACAACAAGGACGGGCTCTGTGTGAGCCTTGTCAGTTTGGTTGCTCACCTTCCTGGACCTGGGGGGAGTTGGGAGGACCTTGGACTTAACATAGTGTAGGGAACCCTGATGGCTCTTTGGTCTGGAGAGGGGGGGAGTGAGGGTATGGGTGGAGGGGAGGGGAGGGAAGGGGGAGGAGGAGGAGAGGAGATGGAAATTTTTAATAAAAAATAAAAAAAATAAAAAAGATTTAGTAAAAATGTATGAATTATTGTCCATTTCCTTTGCAGAAAAATTTGTTCTTTTAATTTTTGTTATTTATTATTTATGTGTATAGGTACTTTGTCAGCATGTATGTGTATGCCTTGGTACTTACAGTGAGAAGGAAATGGTGTCAGAACCCCTGGGACTAGTGTTACAGATAGTTGTTAGTTGCCATGTGGGTATTGGATTCAAACCCAGGAAGAACAGCCAAGGCTCTTAACTGCTGAGTTGTTTCCCCAGCACCATAAAAGATGTATTTCTTGGGGTGGGGGCAGAGGGAGAGAGAGAATGTATATGTATCGTATGTGCGTCTACATGCTAATGAATCCAGGTGCTCAGGTAGGCCAGAGGAAGACATGAGATCTTTTGTAACTGGAGTTACAAGCATTTGTATGCTGCCAAACAAGAGTGCCGAGAACAACTAGAACTTCAGCAAGTGCAGCAGAGCATGCCCTCTTATACACACCTGGCCCACATTATTTATATTTCTGTATATGAGCTAACATAAATACCTAAAGTGGTAACTTGTAAACTCTCAATCAGTTTTCCTTCATTATAGCTAGTTCTTTTTTTGTTGGTTTATTTGTGTTTTCAAGATAGGGTCTTGTATATATGTATACTCTATGTATACTCTGCTTGTCCTAGGCCTCGCTATGTTGATCATGCTAGCCTAGAACTCACAGAGAACTGCCTGCCTCTGTCAGGAGTGTTGGGATTAAAGGCGTGTGCTAGCCCCTATGCCCAGTTTATTATATAGCTGCTTCCTTTAATGTAAAAATAAATGTACAACACAAAAGAAAATAGAATAGAAAATAAAAGTCTTGAATTTAAGCTTTTATGATAAATCAGTATTTTGACAAAAAATAGTAAAAGTAATGCATGTATTTTAAAAGCTAAATATCTTTAAGGCTTATAATAAAGATTACTGGTCTTTTTTCCCATCTGTGCTGCATCATAGAGATAAATAGTTTTAACTCCTTACTGTGTTTTTCTCCAGAACTTATCAAATACTTCTAATTGTTATATTTATAATGTTTTTTCTAATTCCAATTTTAAAATGATCTAATGGCTGTTTATTACAGCAGTTTATAAGATTTAAATCTTGAATACATCTTCCATTCATCTATCTTCCCGTCAAAACTTTTGGTTAAAACTATTCATAACAGTCAGATTGCCGAATATCTTAAATGTCATCCAGCAACTCCTGGAAACAGAGGCAGAGACACTCAATGAAGCACTGGAATGAGCTCCCAAAGCTCAGTTGAAGAGTGGGAGGAGTGAGAATATGAACAAAGAGGTCAAGACCATAATGGGGACACCCACTGAAACAGTGTACCTGAGCTAATGAGAGCTCACCAACTCCAACCAGACAAGAAAGGTGCCACATAGATCTAAACTAGTCTCTCTGAATATGTATAACAGTTGTATGGCTGGGGAAGACTGTAGAGCCACTGGCGGTAGCACCAGGATTTATCACTACTGTTTGTACTGGCCTTCTTTGGATGGATACCTTACTCAGCCTAGACAGAGTACGGAGGGCACTGGACCTTCCCCAGAGCAATGTGCCTTACCCTCTCTGTGGAATGGATGGGGAGTAGGGCAGGGAAAATGTGGTGGGGATGGGTGGAAGGGAGAGAGAGGTAACTGGGTTTGGTATGTAAAGTGAAAAAAGATAATTTGTTTTTTTTTTTTTTTTGGTTTTTCGAGACAGGGTTTCTCTGTGGCTTTTGGTGCCTGTCCTGGAACTAGCTCTTGTAGACCAGGCTGGCCTCGAACTCACAGAGATCCGCCTGACTCTGCAGAGGTTTTTAAAGAAAAATAAAATTTAAAAATGTAAAAAATATAACCTAAACATTGTTCACAGTTAACTCTTTTTTCATATTTTATCATAGATATAATTATTTTTCTTTAAATTATGGTCATTCTTTTTTAATGGATTATTATTGAGGTCTACATTTTTCTCTGCTCCCCTCCCTGGTTCTCCCCTTCCCCATCAACCCTCCCCCAAGGTCCCCATGCTCCCAATTTACTCAGGAGATCTTGTCTTTTTCTACTTCCCATGTCTCTTAGGGTCCTTATTGTTGTTTAAGTTCTCTGGGATTGTGATTTGTGGGCTGGTTTTCTTTGTTTTATGTTTAAAAACCACCTATAAGTGAGTACACGTGATAATTGTCTTTCTGTGTCTGGCTTACCTCACTCAAAATAATGTTTTCTAGCTCCATCCATTTTCCTACAAAATTCAAGATGTCACTATTTTTTTCTTCTGTGTAGTACTCCATTGTGTAAATGTACCTCATTTTCCTTATCCATTCTTTGGTCAAGGGGCATTTAGGTTGTTTCCAGGTTCTGGCTATGACAAAAAAATGCTGCTATGAACATAGTTGAGCACATGTCCTTATGGCACAATTGAGCATCCTTTAAATGTATACTCAAAAGTGGTATTACTGGGTCTTGATGAAGGTTGTTTCCTAATTTTCTGAGAAATTGACAGACTGACATCCAAAGGGCTTGTACCAGCTTGCATTCCCACCAACAATGCAGAAGTGTTCCCTTTCTCCCACAACCTCTCCAGCATAAGTTATCATCAGTGTTTTTGATCTTGGCCATTCTTACAGGTGTAAGATGGAATCTCAGAGTTGTTTTGATTTGCAAATTATGGCCATTCTTAGTTATCAGTCAGAAATTTGTTTTAAGCCTCCTCACAGATACCAAAACTATATGGTACAGGCAGGATGGTACAGCCTACATACATTCTGCTCTTAAACTCATCTCTCAACTGCTTAAAATATCAGCTACAATATAAATGTTAAATAATGTGTGGTTCTACCATCCTGTTTAGGAATAGCTTCTTGGTTTATTAATTTGTTTTTTGTGAACTTGACAAAAACTAGAGCTATCTGAAAAGAGGAAATCACAAATAAAAAATATCCTGTAGGCAAGCCTGTGGAAAATTCTCTTAATTAGTGATTAAAGTGAGAAGGCCCATCCCTGTGCAGATGGTCCGTCCTGGGGTACATAAGAAAGCAGGTTGAGCCAGCCATGAGGGAACAAGCCAGCAAGCAGCATTCCTGCATGGCCTTTGCTTCAGTTTCTGTCTTAAGGTTCTGAAAGACCCAGATAAATCCAGACACATCTAGCTGGAAGAGAAGAGCCAAAAATCTAGGTTAGCCGGTTCAGTGACTGTGTTTCAGGAACTAGCTGACCATAAAGTTAGATTATAATCTTGAGAATAATCTTGAGAAACAGGGAGTTACCCCCTTGTGATTATCACTGGTATTTTCGGAAATTTTCAATGATCACTGGTATTTTCAGAATTTTCCCTACCCCCTTTGGATTACTGGGTTATGGTTTCTTCCCTTAAATACCCCTTCTCCCAGTTACTCAGGGTCGAAGTCTCTACCCCTGTGTGGGAAATGAATTTTGGCCCCAGTGCACTGGTCCCTGGCCTGTTGATAAACCTCGTGTGATTGCGAAAAGGATGGTCTTTCATGGGTTCCTGGGGGATCGTGTTATCCCAAGACTTGAGTGAGAGTCTCCCCGCTCTGGAGATCTTTCAGTTCCTGCCTTGAATTTTTGCCTTAACTTCCTTTGATGATGGACTGTTATGTGGAAGGGGAAACGAAACAAACCTCTTTGTCTCCAAACTGCATTGGGTCATGGTGCTTTATCACAGCAGTAGAAATCTTAGCTAAGACACATTGTTTGGAATAATGACATGTTTAAAACAGACATACCCTTTTGAATATTTTCCAGTGGAAGTTGATAAGATGTGGAAGCTACAGATAGGGAGCATCAACTGTCAAGGGTCTTTTCCTATGCACTCCATAGTTCTAGAAAGTACCTAGAAATGCAAGCTCTAGAAAATTAAGGTTATCAGATAATTTAGTTTTTCTTCTACAGATAACCTTCCTGGTTACTTTCTTTTTATCTAATGTGGAACAGTTCTCAGTAGTTTTTATGTTAAATACTTGTACAAATGTTACCTTGGAACTTTCCTATACTGGTCACATCACAATTCTTTGTCCATTTCATTTGGGTCAGGTTCCATTTGGCTGACACACAGTGCCTTTGATCTCCTCCTTTCCTTCCCTCCTCCTCCCCGTGTCTACTCCTTCATTTTGAAGGAATAATTTATTCTTCAGTATTATCTTGAAAAGGGTCTCCCTCTGTCATGTCTGTTTTTTCTTCTAAAAGTCCATTAATCCCATTATACTGAAATTGAACCTCTCATCTTTGTAACTTCTCTCTTTTACTTTTATTCTTTTACAATTTCTTTTCTATGATTTTAAAACATGTAGGAATATGTGTCTTCATGACTGCCGGTTCCTATGGAGGCCAGAGGCATCAAATATCTGGGAGCTGGAGTTACAAATCACTATTAGCCACCCTGGCAGGTGCTAAGAATAAAAATTGAGTCCTCTGGAAGAGCACTAAATGCTCTTAACTACTGAACCACCTACCTTATCCTTTTGCATCTTATTTTGATGCTGTTTTCAAATTCATGTCCTTTTCTACTATAATTATTATTGTTTTGTGGGTGTGCATTGTTTCTATCCTATTGAGTCTATTATTGTTGTCTATATATACATGGGAAGAGAACTGACCACTTGAGTATGGGCAACCTGTTGAGGGCTCAATTCTCATTTCCTCGATGATTAGCAACTGTCTGTAGCTTCTAAAATAGGGGCAGAAGTTTTTGTGTTCTATACCCAACCATGCTGGTATGTTGATTTGTACAGTCTTGTGTACATCTTTTATGAGTATAGCTGTTGAGAGTTCATGGCAATATCCTCCTCAGGTCAAAAAGATATCATTTCAAAGCAGTTCTCTCTGTTCTTTGAATTTTTTTATGTCCCACTTCCTTTTTTTCATTTCCCCTTCCTTCTATACCATATTTTTTCTAATGACCTAATTGTTTTCTTTTGGTTTAGTGAGACAGGATTTCTCTGTGTAGCCCTAGATCTCTTGGAACTCACTCTGTCTACCAGGGTGGCCTTGAACTCTGATCTTGAGATCTTGAGATCTGCCTACCTCTGATGGGATTAAAAGTGTGCATTACCCCAGGTGGTTTACATTTTTAAAAGCTGTATGGGTTACTGTACTCTGTTTGTACTTGTTCTCTCCTTTCCTCTTTGTTGACAAGAATCCCTGTTTACTCCTGAGTCTTCCACATATTACTTGCTCTCTAACTTTTATTTAGAAATTTTTGTTCATTCATGTATGGCTATGTAAAAGTTCTATGTGAGCTCTATTATCATTGGATTTCACTGTAGAAATATTTGGAAAAGAAAGCAATCTTCTTGCTGAGCTACAATTATAGATATTTTTCCTGATGTCTCTAAAATTACTACAGCTAAACTTTACTCCTGAACCAAAACTTTAAATACAAGTTTTTTGGAAGTTTACTTTACACCAAATTTTTGAAAATTAAAAAAAATATCCAGTACTCTTGGTTCCCTATGGTTA
This sequence comes from Arvicola amphibius, assembly GCF_903992535.2. Classification (NCBI taxonomy): domain Eukaryota; kingdom Metazoa; phylum Chordata; class Mammalia; order Rodentia; family Cricetidae; genus Arvicola; species Arvicola amphibius. Next base: position 173,397,587 of record NC_052049.1, read on the forward strand.
CCCCCAAATCGGATTCCTCCATATAGTCCCCCATTGTACTTTTATCATCTGGGCAGATAAAACACAGGAGTCACTGCTCTTTAATCTATCTCTTCCCTGTACATATGCATACCAATTCATTCTATCAATAACTCTAACTCTAAAACCAAAGTATATTCAATATTCAACAACTTCTTTCTACTTCCACTGTCCTGGCTCTAGGCTGAACTACTGAACTTAAATGACTTCTTTGCAGTTCTATTTTATGATCTGAAAAACCTGCCATGTCACTATCATGGTCTATCAAGCCCCTAATTGGGGCCTACAAAGCTCTTCACAATTTGGCTCCTGACTCCTTCTTAGCTAAAATTATCAAATGTCTCACACTTCCTGGAACTGCTATTTCCATTTGTTGTGTGTCATTTTGGAAGTTCCTTCCTTACCTTTTCTGGTCCCCAGAATACCAATCTTGATTCTAACAACATCAGCATACACCTTATTTATGCCGTGCAGCACATACAATGGTAGTTACTTATGATCTATCCACTAAGAGCTTTCGAACATAGGTTCACAATAGCTGTAATCAGTCCTAGGCTCTCAATAGATATATTTCATTTTCTTGCAGCTTTCATCATACAGTCTTAATCACTATAAACTCTTAAAAATAAATTTCCTTAGTCTGAAGTTCTCACCTTAAATTTCTACTGTATTATATCATGATTTTTTACTTATTATCTAGCATGTAAAATATAACTGTGTTTATCAATCAACCCTATAGATATTTTCATTGAAATGGTTACTTAGATCTAGTGATCTTCTACTTTATGTCCAAAGTATTATACACATTTAGTCATATACAATGTCATATTCCTATAATTATTATATGATTTAGGTACTATACAGAAATACATGATCTACTGCTAGAAGTGGTTAAATAACTATGCCACACAACTACTAAATAATATGTCTAGAGTTTACGCCTCATTAATTTAATTTAGTATCCTTACTTTAGTCTGAGTTTATAATTCAATATTATGACTAGAAAATGACATTAATTGGAGGTCATTTTTATTTGTCAAGAATTTTTTTAAAATAACTAACATACATCTAAGGATCTATCAGATATTTATAGGCTTTGTCATCCTCAATGCTCATCACAAGAATGGAAACCAGTCTAAGTTACAAGAACCTGAGTTCCCTCAATTTTCTAACTGCTTATAGACCACATATACACACTATGAGGATTGTGATTGAGAGCAGGACTCTAAATATGCTTCTTAACAACATCATATCTCTAGAAAGGTTATTTTCAGGTTCAATCACTTTTTTTCAGTCACTGTTTGAACTAACCACTGGTTCTTTGCAACATCAATCATCTTTTCATTATAAAAGGCAAGACAGGTCCTGAGTTCAATTCCCAGCAACCACATGGTGGCTCACAACCATCTGTAATGGAGTCTGGTGCCCTCTTCTGGCCTGCAGGCATACACACAACAGAATATTGTATACATAATAAATAAATATTTTTAAAAAATAAAAAATAAAAGGCAAGACAGGGATATATACTATTAACTATTGCAAGTGGCAGAAAAAAAAAACAGCAGAGTAGAATTAACAGAGAATTGACCCCTAGAAAGTATAGTAGTTCCACTTGGAAAGTATGATGCCAGAGTAAAACTAGTTGTTTCTTAAATATAGAGACAGAAGCAAAAGGACAGTTTAAAAAATGTTGCAATCTATCTCAAGATCCAGCAATATTACTCTTGTACATATACCCAAAGAATGCACACTCATACCACAAGGACATTTGCTCAACAATGCTCATAGCAGCACTGTTCATAACAGCTAGAACCTGGAAACAACATACATGCCCCTCAACTGTAGAATGGATAAAGAAAATGTGCTACATTTACACAATGACATCGTGCAATTTGAAGGCAAATGGGTAGAACTAGAAAAAAATCATCCTGAGTGAAGTAACCCAGATTCAGAGAGACAAACACAGTATGTACTCATTCACAAATGAATATTAGATGTAAAGCAAAGGACAACCAGGCTATAATCCATAGTCCCAGAGAAGCTGAGGAACAAGAAAGACCCTAAAAGGAACACATGGATTGTCCTAGGAAGAGGAAATACATAAGATCACCTGGATAAACTGGGAGAAGGGGAGAGGATGGAAGATGAAAACATAAGGGAACTGGATGGAGTTGGGGGAGGGACGGAGAAGGAGAGCAATGAAGGAGATATCTTGATAGAGGGAGCCATTATGGTGTTAGGGAGAAACCTAGTACCTGGGAAACTCCCAGGAATCCACAAGGAAGACCCCAGCTAAGACTCCCAGAAATAGTGGAGAGGGTGCCTGAACTGGCTTTCCCCTGTAAACAGATTGATGACTAACCTAATTATCATCATAGAACCTTTTTCCAATAACTGGATGCAGATGCAGAGATCCTCAGCCAAGCACCGGGCCGAGCTCCAGGGGTCCAGTTTAGGAGTGGGAAGATGAATTACATGAGCGAGGGGGGGCAGGGTCAAGATCATGATGGGGAAACCCACAGAGACAGGTGAACTAAGCTACTGGAAACTCATGAACTTCTGGACTGATAGCTGGGGAGCCTGCATGAGACCAAACTAGACCCTATGCACATGTGTAACAGTTGTGTGGCTAGATCTGTATGTGAGGCCCCTGGCAGTGAGACCAGGATTTATCCCCGGTGCATGAGCTGGTGTTTTGGAACCCATTCCCTATGGCTGGATGCCTTGCTCAGCCTTGATGCAGCGGGGAGGGGCTTAGTTCTGCCTCAGCTGGATGTGCCAGGCTTTGTTGACTCCTCATGGGCCTTACCCTCTCTGAGGGGTGGGTACCGGGGTGGGGTGGGGAGGAAGTAGGGGGTGGGAGAAGGGGAGGGAGGGAGAGGAACCAAGGGAGGGGGTAACTGTGGCTGGTATATAAAATGAATAAAAAAATTAAAAATGTTTTAAAAACAAAGGAAAACAAAGGAAAAAATAGCTGTAAAGGAACAATCCATCCCTTGTGAAGACTTCTTACCATTTTATAGAGATCCGAGACACTAATCTGGTCTGAGTCCACTACTTCAAAGTCCTTCCGAGGCACCAAATCCAGGCCCAAATGCCTAGTAAAGAAAAAGACCACATTCAGTTGCAAATGCTCAGATTACTCATCTCTCTATGTGGAACTGAAAACCTATGCCTTTCATGATTTTGTAGACAGAGATTCAAGCACTGCCCTAGAAGGGATATGCTTTTATCTAGCAACATCTAATTGTGTTCAAATAAATGAAGCTAGGGATTTTAAGACAATTCTAGTTACTAAGCAGTTCTACTGGTAATTACAAAAAGCTTCCATTTAGTATGGTTATAATAATAATTTCATTAAGAATAATTTTTATTAGACAAATAAGCCATTTTTATTTCTATATTTCTCACACCTTACTGGTATATTCAAGGTTCACTTTTGCATTATTTTCATTACAATGAAAAAAATCAACACATAAAAATCATGTCCCAGGACCTAGCATGGTTGTGCACACCTTTAATCCCAGCACATAAAGGCAAAATCAGGAAGACTTCTGTGAGTTCAAAGCCAGTTCCAAGCCAGCCAGAACTATACAGTGATTCTGTCTCAACAAAACAAAACAAAAATCACATCCTAAAAAGGATGATCCCAACTAAGATTCTTAGCAATGGTGGAGAGGGCGCTTGAACTGGCCATCTACTGTAGGCAGATTGGTGACTTCCCTAATTGTCACCAGAGATACTTTATCCAGTAACTGATGGAAGCAGAGGCAGAGATCCACAGACAAGCACTGCGCTGAGAGGAGAGGAGGGAGGGAAAATTAGTTGGTATATAAAATAAATGAAAAATGTTATTCAAAAATTTTAAAAAGGAAATGTATTTTAGTTTATCCGTATATTGTTTCCAATTTAATACTAACATTGGTAAGTCTTAAGATATATAAGCTGTAATATCTTTAACAATAGACAGAGGTTTAAGAAATGCTACTACTCAAGCAATAGAATTTAGAAGATATAATTTTGGATGGGGGAAAAAAAGAAGTGATGTATTGTAGGAGGCTGCTTATTTGTTCCTGGCTGCTCAGCCCCAAAATAACCACACATAAACTGTATTAATTAAACCACTGCTTGACCCATTAGCTCTAACTTCTTTTTGGCTAAGTCTTACATATTAATTTAACCCATTTCTATTAATCTGTGTATTGCCACATGGCTGTGGCTTACTGGGTAAAGTTCCAGCATCTGTCTCTGGCCGGCTACATGGCTTCTTCTGACTCCGCCTTCTTTCTTCCAGCATTCAGTTTAGTTTTCCCTCCTACCTCTGTTCTGTCCTGCTATAGGCCCAAAAGCAGTTTCTTTATTAATCAATGGTAATCACAGCAGCATACATAGGGGAATCCCACAGTGATGGTAATTTTCAGTTGATTGTGTGGTAGCATTAGGCAGTGGGAAGAACTCGCTAGACCCCAAATTTTTGGGTACACCTATCTAACATAATTTATAGTCAACTTGATAGTCCCCTTCTTACTAGCTCTAAACCTGAAGATCAGTGAAGTTAGAGGCTTGTGGGCCTATTAAATGGATTGTGATACTAGACTGGGGAAGATCATATATGAATTTCTTTCTAAAGAAGAGAACTTACTTATCAGGGTTTCAGAGGCGGTTCACTCGACCTCAATAAGGTTATGAATTAGTATGTCTGGTAAAAGTATTCCATGGGACTTTTCAAAAGAAACAATAACTACTCTAACTAAGCTATAAACCTTTTCATAAAATGTTAGCAAAATTAATTCTGTAAGCTCTTTCAGCACATAAACCCCTATTCATTTAAAATAACAAGAGTTGTGCATCCAAAATGTAGGCCTATTTTACCAATAATACATAATTTATTTGTGCTGTTTGTTTGTTTCTGTCAACTTGACACAAGTTAGAGTCATTTGGGAAGAAGGAACCTCACTAAGAAAAGGTCTCCATTAAATTGGCCTGTGACCTAGTCTGTTGGACATTTTCTTGATTAAAATTGATGTGGGAGACTACCTACTGTGGACAGTATCACCCCTGGGCAGGTGGTACTGGGAATTATAGGAGGGCAGGTTGGGCAGGCCATGAAAAGCAATTCTGTAAGCAGTGTTTTTTCCCTGATCTCTGCTTTATATCTTGCCTAGAGTTCAAATCTTTACTCCCCTTCAGGATGAACTATAAACTGAAAGAGGAAATAAACACTTTCTTCCCCAAGTTGCTTTTGATCTTGTGATTTTTATCATGGCATCAGAAAACAAACTACGGTAAGCTTGTTCGCAGCAAAGTATCTGATCTAAAAGAATCAAATTACAAGATGATGATAAAGTAAAAATAGAAAATCAAAACTATGATGAAGATAGAAGCAATGATATTAACAGCATGTTAAAAGCAAGCACTAACAGCAAAATGATTACTATAATTTAGAATGAAAAGAGCACGCCAGTATTTGTTACAAAACTAGAGTTATAAAATTATCTTTAAAAATATTTTCCAAGTCTTTATACACCATGTCATTTATATTTTCTAAAAAAACAAAACAGACATAGATGAAAGCAGATTGGTCCATGTCTATAAATCCTAGTACTCACTGAGGCAATTAGATAAATGAGTTGTAGGCTAGCCTAGGTTACATAATAAGATGTGTATCCATGAGGGGAGGAGAACAAATGGAAGGGGAAGCATGGTGGGAGAGAACAAAACATACATTTCATATATATTCCTTAACTACTGGAAGTTTAGAGATGTACAGCTGTCTCTTGATATCCAAGAGGGATTAGTACTAGAAGCCCTCAAGAATGCCCAAATACAATGATGTTCAAATCTATTACATAATAGAGCTACAATCTGTATATAATACATAAGCATATTCAACACAACTGGATAGAATACATAATTTTTCCGTATACTTTGTCATCTCTACATCACTTGTAATATATACAATGTAGATGCTATTTAAATAGCTGTTCTATTGTATTGTTTAGGAAATAATAAGAAAATGTGTAATTTAAGAAAGGTAGGGAAAGAGAGACTGCCTGACCCTTCAAGAAGAACTGCTGCTGACTCTACCTTAGCCACTGAAGAACCTAAGAAGTCACTGATACTCTGCTGCCTTTATATGTCCTAAAAGGAAAAAAAGACTGTATCTTTAAATCTTTAATAGGGAATCCTTAAAATCTACTAAGGGGAAATTTATTGAGTGACACATTTTTGTGTATTCCAAACCAAACTACTTCTTATAGCACTTACTCTAACTACAATTATCTAAATAAAGGACATAAACTAAATCAGAGAGAGAAACATGAAGGAATTGTTACAGGTAAAAATCTTATAGTGGAGGTAGAAGAGAGGGAGGGGAGATTAGTGAGATTAAGAAAGAAGAAAAGGCAGAGTATAATGGCAGGTATGCACAAACCTAGCACTCAGGATACCAAGGTAGAATAATTATAAATTCAAAACCAGGCTGAGACTTGATATAAAACAACAATTACTAGAATTATACATTATAAGTGATTCATTTAAAAATTTTTGACTTTGCAATAAAAATAACAATTTCAATTAACAAAATAATGTACAGAAACATTTGTTTTTAAGAAAGGGTTTCACTGTGTAACAGCCTTGGCTGTTCTGAAATTTACTCTGTAGACCAGGCTGACCTCAAACTCACAGAAATCCACCTGCTTCTGCCTCCCAAGTACTGAAATTAAAGCCATGCACCACCACATAATTTTAATTCAACAAAAGTTTAAAACTATTTTCAATGTTATTCAAATATGAACTTGCCACCTAAAGAATGCAACACATAAAATTCTATAATTTTTTAAAGTGTATGTCATTACAGCACACTTAGGATTAATCATGCCATTCTGATTGTTCACAGGTATCATAGCTGAGTAGGATGGTAGGTTACTTCCTTCCTTTAGAAGTTCAATGCAAAAGACAAAACCTATTACAGAAAATAACAACCAATCAAAATGCAGAGTTGTGGAGCCCAGTCTCAATAGATACATCTACCAGGAAAAAAACCCTCCCACAGTTAGGGCTCAGGGAACACTGCAGAAGAGGGAGTAAAGGGATTCGGATTCTAAGAGCCAAAGGAACAGGACATTTGCTGTGAGATTATGTCTTCTAGTAATGTCAGAAGCTACACCCATAAAATATCACAAACATGACTGCCAAACCATGAACTAACCGAAGCAATAACAATAAAATGCTAAAGTAGATGGGATAAAGGCCACAAGACTCAACCCTATACAAGGAAAAACAGGCAACTAAAGAATGCTAAGCGTGGGAAGAATAATCTCCAGGAAAGAGCACACCAATAGGTCAGGCAATACCAAATGGTCAGCTATGAAAACATACATATGAGTAACATCATACAAACTGATCAGGCTGTATTTAGAATAAATATGTATATTAATACACGCATATATATTTCATATATATGCATACAATGACAAGTAATGAAAAAAGGCCATGAATTTGAAAGACATCAAGTAGGGATATATGGGAGGGTTTGGGATGAGGAAAGAAAAGGGAGAAATGATGTGACATAATCTCAAAAATAAAAATTAAACTTATTTTTAAATAAGCAATAAAAACTTTTAAAAATATTTCTCCTTTTGAGTATTTTTCTAAGGCAAAATCCGTTTACCTGTGTCAATTCTGGATTACTGCAATTTTAATTTACCTATTTTATATTTTCTACAGTGATGAAACTAAAGACATAGAAAAAAGTGTTTATGGAAGGTATTGAAAAATTAATAAATTGAAATTGCTGGGTGTATTATTTTTAACTCTTTGCACTGAATATAATTATTGGATTTATTCTTTATATAGGATACTTTAGAAGGGAGAATGAACAGTTCACTTGAACACAACTTTGTATTAAACACTTCCTGTACCATAGATCCTAAAAATATAAAAACACAATACTGTTGGGCATGATGGCACACGCCTTTAATCACAGTCCTCGAGAGCCTGAAGCAGGTGATCTCAAAGCCTGCATAGTGAAAGCCTGTCTAGAAATAAGTTCTGCATTTATTTTAAAATTTAAGAAAAGAACATAGGATGAGAGAGGGGAGAGGATAGGAAGGAAAGGAGGAGAGGCAATACTAGGAGAAAAATAAAATAAAAACCAAACAATATCTAAACTACAAACACTGGTAACAAGTAACTGAATTTTAAGACTAATACAAACAGGTACAGTCCTCTAAAAATATGGGTTTTAGGAGTATCCTAGGTATAGATGCCAGTTCCAGCACTTACTACATGATAGTACACTAAGGAAATTGCTTCTTGGTCATAATTACCTTACTAGGTAAGGTAAGATAAAGCTTTTGTCTTGGAAGGTCATAGAAGTATTTCATTACAGTAAGTGTTAACAATGGGTCCCTACACTTTCCAAGGTGCATTACATGTACTATCAATAGCTATTATTAATAGCTTATGAATTGATTCTGAAACAAGTTATAATATGTCAGAGCTTATAGGAAAGGCATTAGAGTTTAGCATATAACTAAAAATTATGTGAAATAAAACATTAAAATGTCCTCATCAGATACTGACAGTGCATCTACTTAACATGCTGCGTGCCAATGTTCTATGACAGATAACAATAGAGCACAAAATGTGGAAATATGCTGGTATACACAAGAACGATGGATATAGATTTCTGACTCAACTTTGGGATGGAATAATCTCATTTATATAACTTAATGGCAGGAAACACCTTAACAATAAATCATCTCTTATTTTTAAATATTAAGGAATAATTAAAGTTCAAGCAAGAACTAGAGGGAGCAGTTCTTCAATTTCTGAGCAAACATTTTAGATTTGACTATTTGCTTGTTTAAATAGAGATCCTCAAAGTCAATGAAATAATTACTAATGATATTTTGCTCTACTTACAGATTAGTGCCTAGACCAATTGTCATCAGAGATGCTTCATCCAGCAAATGATAGAACCAGATGCAAAGACTCACAGTCAAACAATAAGTGGAGCTCAGGGAACCCAGTAGAAGAGGGGAAGGAAGAATTGTAGGAACCAGAGGGGTCATGGATAGATTGTAGGAGCCAGAGGGTTCAAGGATACCAGGAGAATATAGTCCATAGAATCAACTAAGCAAGGCTCATATGGGCTCATATTGACTAAAGCAGCAATCACGGAGCCTACATGGGTCTCTGCTAGGTCCTCTGCATATACATTGTGGTTGTTTAGCTTGAGAATGTATTGGAACTCCTAACAGTGTAGCTGGCATTTTCTTTGGGCCACCAACTAGTTCCCAAATAAAGACATTGAGACTTCTTTTTAATTATAAATGCTCAGCCTTATCTTATGCCTGTCCCACTAGCTCTTTTAACTTAATTTAACCTGTTTCTATTTATCTACATTTTCCCTCGGAGCTTTAAACCCTTCTTTCATTCTGTATGTTATACCTTTCAGCTTCCTCTGTGTGTCTGGCTGGCTGGCCCCTGACATCTTCCTGGCATCCCCCTTTCTTTCTTCCCAGAGCATAAATTCCTCCTCCTATTTACTCTTCCTACCCAAGAAGTTCTGCCTATACTTTCTCCCTTGCTATTGACCATTCAGCATTTTATTAGACCAAGCAGGTGCCTTGCGTAGACAAGGTAAAACAGTAACACATCTTTACATAATTAAACTAATGGAACACATCTTTACATAGTTAAACAAATATTCTGCAACATAAACAAATGCAACACATCCTTACATACTTAAACAAATGCAACTTATCTTTGAAAAGTCAAATAAATATTCCACAACATCAGTGGGAGTTGGGGCATCTCTTACTCTTTTGCCTGCTCTTGGAACCCTTTTCCTCCTACTGGGTTGCCTTGTCCAACCCTGATAGGAGGTTTGTACCTAGTCATATTGCATTTTGTTATACTGTGTTCAGTTGATATCCCCGTGAGGCCTGTTCTCTTCTGAAAGGAAATGAAGGGGAAAGGGATGGAGATTGGGAAGAGCAGAGGGAGGGGAGGCTGTGGTCAGGATGTATTGTATGAACAAAGAATAAATAAAACAACAACAAAATAGAGACAGAATTATAAAATTTTGTTTAGGTTTCTACTTTATTTTCTATTGGGAAAAATAAGAAAACTGGAGGAAAGAAGGGGTGCATGAAGAAGGAAGATGGAGAACAAGAAAAGAAGGGAAAGAAATGAAACTGTAGGTAGTGATATTTTGTTTGTTTTAACAAATAAAGCTTGTCTGAAGATCAGAGTGCCAAGTTAAGCCACTAGAGGGCAGGGAGTGGAAGCACACACCTTTAATTCAAGGACTCAGAGACAGAGGTAGAGGGATCTCTGTTAGTTCAAGACCACCCTGGGCTACACAAGATAGAATCTATTTAAAAGAGAAACAGAGATCACACAAAGGTGATCCCAGCACTTTGGATCACATACCTTTAATCCCAGCCCTAGGAGGGTGGAGACAGGAGTGATATGGCTGGGTGGAGAGGGGACTATAAAGCAGGAGACAAGAACTCTGCAGTCTGAAGTTTGGTGGAGACCAGTCTGGAGAGATGCAATCTGAGGACAGGATCGCCCCTTTGGTCTGAGAACTGGTAGATGTAAAAGAACTTTCTAGTGACTGGTCTCTCCGCTTCTTTGATCTTCAGCATTATTCCCTGACATTAATATCTGACTCTGGGTTTTTTATTATTATGACCAACATGAATTCATGCTACAATTATGTTTCTTTTTTGACTACCCTCCAATATAAACATACCTCAATGAGGAAATGTTTAAAAAATGAAATCATTTGACAGCTACTGAAAGGTATTTCCAGTGTACTTAGTTTTCTTAAAAAATAATTTGTACTTGTTTCTAAGACATCACTTTAAAATTATTCTCATTAATAGTATAAAATATGATTGGTTTGTTTCCTAAGTTTTGCAGTAAAATGATGACTGATATTTATCTACTGGTTTTATGGTTGTAGTTAATTTGCAACATAATGAATTGTATAACTATTAGTGGCATCAATTCATGTTCATTTATTATTATTGATATTTTGTTTGTTTGTTTTTGTTTTTGAAGCAGGGTCTCTCTCTTTAGTTCTGGCTGACCTGGAACTCACTATGTAGATCAGGCTGATCTCAGACTCAAAGAGATCCTTCTGTCTCTGCCTCCAGTGTACTGGGATTGAAGTTGTACACCACCACTCCTAGCTACTGCTATTGATTCTTAAAGAAAATGCAATATATAATGTAATTTATAATATAATTAGTGTTTGGGACTGAAGAGGCAAAATCATTACTTATACTGCAATTTCACGTATTTTACTTAGTTTTTATTGTTTCAAGTCATTAATTTAGAGAACACTATTGATCATTGTACTTGAATTCATATATACTATAACATATAACTAGTTTAGTTTATAACAAAGACTACAATGTACAGTTGCAAAACTAGCCAGGAAAGTACCCTGTCCTTTCAGAAAAACTACAACCAATTTAAACTGTATTTCTCTTATTATTAGTAGTAACAATTATCACTCTCAGTTAGATCCATTCAGAATTTATTAGAGTTCATACTTCCTGATTTACTCTTTTTTTTTTTTTTTTTTTTTTTTTTTTTTTTTTTTTTTTTTTTTTTGCTTTTCAAGACAGGGTTTCTCTCTGTGGCTCTGGCTGTTCTGGAACTCTCTATATAGACCAGGCAGGCTGGCCTTGAACTCACAGAGATCCACCTGCCTCTGTCCTGCCTCCCAAGTGCTAGAATTAAAGGCATGTGACACCACCAGCGCCCACCATTCCTGATTTACTCATATACACTTTACAATTTCTTTCCTCGAGTTTCACAAAAATAAAGGAAATCAGAGAGAGCTATTCAATCTACAAATGGCTTTAACTGGTCTTGACACTATCAGTGTGACTACTTATAAACCCTGGCTAGTTTATCATTTCCTCTATGGAATCCTAAAGCAACTACTTTATTATCTTCCAGTATTTGATATTATTGATAAAATTTTTGAGGCAAGTGTAAATACTTTCTTTTCTAAGAGAAGTTGTTTTTCTATCTAAAGACCTTAATGAATTTCTCTTCATCCGTAGGATAAACAAATATGTACCTTAAAATGGACTCTTTTAAAACTCCATTCGTTACTTTAAATTTATGGTGAGTCCCTTCTATTGGGAGGCTGCTGATTTTGGACTCGAGGAATTTATGTTTCTTTATAAATACTATTTCATTGTTCTTGTTCTTTTTCTAGGAATTGTATCTGATCTCAAACCTCCCTAATTACTCTCTAATAGTAAATGTAGTCACTCATCAGTTTTCCATCTTTTTTGTTTTATTCTCAAAGAAATTACACAAAATTTATCTGAATGTTTTATTTTAGAAATCATATATTTCTATTCTACACAATGAGGATTCTTGATTTTTAAATGCAGGGGAATTTGTTTTGTTGTTAAAGTTTGTAAATGAACTTCTATTCCTATCAAAGGAGAAGTCACTTCCCCCCGGGTCTAGGTATTTTTTTAATCCTGGTGACCCTCTTCCCTGAGAGATAATTTATATAAACATCAGTGAAATTAATTGTTCATTTGTATGTAAAATGCACTGGAAGAAATGTAGGAAGTTTTTGTTTCTAAATAGATAACTGGGAGACTTTCCTTTATGGTAAGAGTGGGGGACCTGGTCATGATACTACAAAACCTTTAAATGCCACAAAACATAAGGTCCCAATTCTTCTTCCTGTTGCCCAGTTCTCTGAGGCTGTAGGTTTCAATATTTGCTTACATAAAGGGGAAAGAAGTGGCTATTAATTTTTCTCAAGTGATGCTTATTCTTCATACAGACTTTCAGACCATTAGCATGACCTTTTAAGGTCCTTCTCATAACCCTGGATTCTGGGGGCTTCAGAGCAGACTTTCTCCAACATCACTAAAGTTCTCTGCCTATACTGACGACTTCTGTCAAATAGCCTACTTCCTACCTTTCAGAAATAGATTCACATATCTCATTTATTGGAGGGTACCCCTTCTCAATCATTTTCTTTTCTATCATTTCAATAATGCCTTGGTTGGGAAAAGTGAACATAAATATTTAAGTATATTATGTACATACATATGTCTGAAGTAGGAAACAACATGGTTGCTTCTAAGTTCAATGGACATGAACAATTATCAAATTTAGGAATAACTTTAATCTCTTTCAACTTATAATGAAAAAGTCTCAAACTTTTATCTAAAAAATTATTTTATATTATGTGTATGTGCATTTTGCCTGCATGTATGTCTGTGCACCATGTGCATTTATGGTGTCAAAAAACCATAAGTGAGCAGTAGATCTCCTAGAATTGGAGTTGTAGATAGTTGTGAGTCACCACACTAGTGCTGGCAATAGAACCTGGGTCTTCTGAAAGAGCAACCTGTGCTCCTAACCACACAGCCATGTCCCCGACCCCCAAATTTTATTTTAAGGGCACAGAAAATCCTCACATCCACTGCACAAATGCAGGAATCTTTCCGAATGACAAATGAGTTAAGAATACTCCGAAGTATAAATACTAATTTATAAATGATATTTATACAGATTCATTGTATGGCTAGAAAATATATTTAAAAAAACACTAACACAGATGCACGTGAGCGCGCGCGCGCACACACACACACAGTATACATTTATTTGTTGTGTGTGTATGCATGGAGATGCCCAAGCAGAAGCCAGAGAACTTCACCATGTGGGATCTGGGGTTCAAACTCAGGTAGAGAGGTTCAATGCAAGTATCTTTATCAGCTGAGCCATCTTTCCTGACTCCCCTTCTTTTCCCCCTTCAGTATCAGAGAATTTTTTGAAGTATACTTTGATTAGTGAGGTTTAAAATAAAGGAATTTATCTCCTGGAAGACAGCTCAGAGAGTAAAGTCCATCCAACTCATTAATTCTTAACAGAAATAAAATACAGGGTAAGAAAACATCAAGACTAGAACGAGTGAATGCCCTTTGATAACTGGAAGAAACAATGATACCTATAAAAACTGTACAGAAGATATATTATCTTTTAATCATTAAAGAGAAGCTTACTCAAGTTTAAATTCTAAGAGGACTAAGTTACAATGAAACTAAGAGATGTCCAAGTAATAGTCATACTTACTCATTACCCCAGTCCAGTCGTACGGTGATGTGCCGCTTAACCTCCCGCACCTGATCCTGTGTCAGGTGACCAGACAGTAGCTGCCTTCGAAGGTCAATAAGTTCATTCATCACATGGCGTAGTTTGTAGAAAAGATCTACTTTGTGTTTCTGAAAGGTATTTTGGTGTGGGTGAAATATAAAAGGGATATGGAAAGGGAATGAAAAGAGAAAGAAAAATAGTTAAACTATGAAAAGTGCTCATTTCCCTGAACTATAAAGGCAATGTAAGAAGCAACTTACTTAGAAACAAAGTTTTGAGTTCCTATTTTCTAAAAACTTGTGCACAATGCTATCTAACAAGGCAGTGTAACTAATCTGGATCATGGAAAAAGCACCCTCTCTATCCGACCCTGGACTACCCATCTCAAGTAAATCAAAGTTATTAAGCTTAATCAGAAAAGTAACTTACACAGAAGCCCAAAGCTGATTTCACAACGGAAATAATAATGCACTTAGCAGCAAAGACTTCGACCATCTGGCAACACCTCTAGTTTCATCAGGAGAAATAGTCAAGTTAAAAGAAGGAAGGAGAGAATTAATTGCCCTATTTTGAAGCAACTAAGGTTTCATATAAAGCCAGTCTCAGGAGTGAGATTCCTTTCTTGGATTCTAGGCCTCATCTAGCTTTCTAATTAGCTTCTTTTAAACAGCGTGGGTCCCTAGAGTAATAGATTTCTACTCCTTTCAGCTTAATAAAGATCCTTACGTTTACAAAAGTTAAGGAGAAACATCATAATGAACTTAATTAAGGGCATTATAGTGTTTATTACCTTGCAAGTAAAAAAAAAAAAAACTAAATACTCACAGTTGATGCTTCAAAAAAATGTTCATAAGAATAAAAATTTAGAAACTGGAGTCTTATTTCATTGAAGCAAAACCTTAACTTTTGAATACTTTGATTCTGTTTCTTTCAAAGAAAAATGATTTTATATGATTAATGAATAACTTGAGATAAAATAAGTCTATAAAGAGTGTTTTTTTGAACTGGTTTTTGGAGTCCATTCCCTATCGTGGGATTTCTTACTCATCCTTGATGCATGAGGGAGGAGCCTGGTCCTACCTACCTCAACTTCATATGCCAGACTTTGTTAGAACCCCAAGGGAGGCCTTGTCCCATCTAAGGAGTGGATATGGTTGGGGGGGATAGGAGGAGGTGGGGAGGATGAGAGAAACGGAGGGAGAGGGAACTGGGGCTGGTATGTAAAGTAAAAAAAAAACAAATTTAAAGAATGCTTTTAATGATCAATCAAAAAATGCCCCCAGATGCAAATTTTTCCAAATATTTTTTCTCCATAAAACTTGAATCCATGGGTACAAAGGGGCAACCGTATTCTCACAGAAAGGAAAAACTCCTAATATGGGCAATGATGCAGAGAGTTGGGAATGTAATGATATCACTGAAGTCTTTTCCTTTGATTGCTTCATTCTCAGAGAAATAAAAAGGCAAGATCATTCATTAGAGTGATACAAAAGGATACTGAAGCTCTAGAAGACATGAAACAGTTTCTCGGGGAATAGTAACCTTGAATTATGGGAGAAAGGTATTTTCAGTTGCTAGGTAGCTCTGAGATTTACATACGCTATTTAAAAGTGGGGTTTTTTAAGGTCAAGTATAAGGAAGTGAGCTGACGTCAATGCATCACATGTTTGCATATGCGCTATGAGTTATTATTTTTAAAGATTTTTTTACTTTAAGCATAATGCCTTTTTGTCTAAATGTGTGTCTGTGTATCACATGCAAGCCTGGTGCCTACAGAGAACTGAAGAGGGCACTGAATACCCCTGGAATTGGAGTTACAAACAGTTGTAATCTGCCATGTGGGTGCTAAGAATCAAACATAGGTCTTCTGGAAAAGCAGCCAGTGGTCTTAATTACTAAGTCATCTTTGCAGCCTGTGTGCTAAATTTAAATGCTTGTGTCACACTGCCGTGGGTCATGCCAGAGGAACAGCTGTTGGGGCAGCTGGCCCAATCCCTGCGTTCAGGGGCGTGGCTGCCCCAGAGGAGTAGCATACCCCTTAAATAGGATCGGGGCGCCGGAAGGAGCCCCGTTTGATTCTCCCCTGCGTACTTTCTGCTCCGCTGGACCCTTGGTTCTGTAAGTTTCCTTATTTTCCCTTGTATTAAAACTGATTTATTATAAAGGACTATCGTGGTTATTTCCCTAACCCCTATAACAGCTGGTACCTTTGCCAGTACAAACAGCAAGTTGCAGTTGAAGTTCCAGGTGTCAGCCCACCAGAAGGGAATCCTCCGAGGGGTCCATCTCGTTTAGGCAAGGACACAGGACTACAAACCCCAGAACACCTTTTGCTTCAGCTGTGCCTTTACATGTTTGCTGCAGTTTTCTTTCTCTAGTACCTAGAATGGAATGAGCGGATGTGGGGAGATCTCCACTGCCTGTGATATAATGTGTTTATCTCTTAGAAACAGCCCATTTTACTGGGTAATTTTACCTGTGGATTGTCAAGAAGATGACCCTCCCCTAAGGTGTACTGTATAATTTAATAATAGCTTATACAAAGTTTTGATGAATAAAAATAAGTACAAAGATGTTTCGCAGTCAGGGTCTATGAATCTAACCTAAAAAGTTGTATAATGTGGGATTCTCCTCTGCATGCTATGAATATTCATTATTGTCACTTAAAAATAAATTAATAAGAAATTATTAATAAAAAGCTGCTTCTGCCTATAGCAGGGCAGAATATAGCGAGGCAGGAAGAGATATATAAAGAGAGTAGGTGGAGTCAGAAAGACACTATGTAGCTGCTGAAAAAGGCAGATGCCATGTAGCTGCCCAAGAAGCAATAGGTAACAAACCACAAGCTTCATGGTAAAATGCAAAATAATAGAAATGGGTTGATTTAAGATATAAGAGCTACCTAGAGATATTCTTGAGTTGTTGGTCAAACAATGTTATAATTAATACAGTTTTGTGTGATTATTTGGGTCTGGGCGGCCAGGAAATGAACAAGCAGTTTCCCCTTACCGTTGCATGGATTATAGTTAAGTTAATGACTAACAATTGAGTCCAAAAAGCTCAGTTAGTTTAAATCCTTTTAAAATTAATGTTGGGAGATGTGTTTACAAGTCTCAGAATGCATCATAGCTGAAACAAAGCTTTGAAAATAACAAAGTTAGACTAAGATATTTTTGTTAAAAAACTTTGAGGTTAAAAAAAAAATCTGAGGGCCGGGCGGTGGTGGCGCACGCCTTTAATCCCAGCACTCGGGAGGCAGAGGCAGATGGATCTCTGTGAGTTCGAGGCCAGCCTGGTCTACAAGAGCTAGTTCCAGGACAGGCTCCAAAGCCACAGAGAAACTCTGTCTCAAAAAAAAAAACCTGAGAAGACAACTTAAAGTTTTAGTGAGGCACAAAGTTGAACGCAAAACTCTTTTAAGGTCAGGGAACAAGAACAAAGCAGCCCAGTTATTACTGGCTGACATACTCTTATTGCTAGCTCTGGTTGATGACCAAAGGTGATGAGTAATTTCTTTTACTGGGAACCAAACAAGCAGCCTTCTCCAACAAATTGGTGCCCAACAAGGGGACAACTTAATCCACTTAAAACCTGAGAGAGTTTGAAAAGTAATTCTAGACAAAAAAAAAAAATACAGAGTTTAACACAGCTTCTTGCTGTTTGCTGGCAGCATACAGCAGCTCCTTTAAGAGAGGTTTTCCTGATCCAGTTGTAGCAAAAGAAAAAAGAGCCACGCCACTTTGAAATGCCGGCTTTCTGGGCCATCCTGCCAGTGCAAACTCTGACTCTTTCAGGCAGGAGGTCCAGCTACAAAGCATTTTAGTGGGGTTTGTGAGAAAACTGCTGCAGCTTGCTTAATGGCGACATGGACTTGCTGTGTGCCTGAGAGTAGGGTGGTTTGCATGACACTCAGAAGTGTGAACAGCTCTGCCATGCTGGACTAGGTGGGGCAAGCAGAAAGTACCATATATACCATAGTAATGGTGCAGCATTAAGTTTTTAAAAGCACTTAGCATTTTAAAAAGCGCTCTTGGACAGTAAAAAATTACAGATATTCAATATAGACAAATTCAGATGAGTCATAGTGTTGGATAAATGTATACAGGCTTAGAAGTGAGAAGAAAAAGATTATAGTCATAAAAGGAAGTTAATGGTTTAAAAAAGGGTAAAGTCTTTAAAGAGCTAGAGTACAGATAGTCATAGATAAAAAGGAGTAAAGAAAAACAAGCCATGTAAAAATGAAAAATTCAGAGAGTCTGGATTATGTATATTATTGTGTTTTCTTTGAATTTTTTGACTGTAAAGGAGCAAAGTACAGAGAGACATTTCATTGTATGGGATACTAAGCTAAACCAGCATGTATATTAAAAAGGTATTGTGAGTTCCAAATTTGGGTCTAAGGATATGTTGCTTTGGAAAAGAGGTTCTTCCTTTGTTTCCACAGAGGATGAGAAACTGTGGGTTGCTTCCAGACTGCTGTGGTTTGATAGAGCATGACCTCCTGAATGGTTGCTGTGAACACCCTCAAAAAATTACTTCACACAACTACTGACTGAGATGAAGCTAGCACACAGGACACACCATGAAAGACCTGATCAACAGTGCCCCCAAACACCAGAAGGAGTATGGACAGAACTATGCCCATATTCCCAAATATTGTTTATAATTGTTTACATTTAAAGAGGGATATGATATAGATATTAATAATTTGCATTGGTATGGATCTTGGTTTGTTGATACAAATTTGGAGGTAATGAACCAAATGGACTTAACAGACATCTATAGAACATTCCACCCAAATAGGAAAGAATATACCTTCTTCTCTGCGGCTCATGGAACCTTTTCGAAAATTGACCATATACTTGGTAACAAAGCAAACTTTCACAGTTGCAAAAAAATATTAGTAACCACCTGTGTCTTATCGGATCACCATGGATTAAAATTAGAATTCAACAACAATGCTACCCCCAGAAGGCCCACAAACTCATGGAAACTGAACAGTCAACTACTGACCCACACCTGGGTCAAGGAAGAAATAAAGAAAGAAATTAAAGTCTTTCTTGAATTTAATGAAAACAAAGACACAACATACTCAAACCTATGGGACACAATGAAAGCAGTGCTAAGAGGAAAGTTCATAGCACTAAGTGCCCACTTAAAGAAAACGGAGAAAGCACTCATTGGTGACTTAACAGCACACCTGAAAGCTCTGGAAAAAAAAGAAGCAGACTCACCTAGGAGAAGTAGAAGACTGGAAATAATCAAACTGAGGGCAGAAATCAACAAAATAGAAACACAGAAAACAATCCAAAGAATCAATGAAACAAGAAGCTGATTCTTGGAGAAAATCAACAAGATTGACAAACCCTTAGCCAAACTAATCAAACGGCAGAGGGAGAACACGCAAATTAACAAGATCAGAAATGAAAAGGGGGACATAACCACAGACACAGAGGAAATTCAGAAAATCATTAGATCTTACTACAAAAGCCTGTATGCCACAAAATTGGAAAATGTAAAAGAAATGGACAGTTTTTTAGATAAATACCATATACCAAAGTTAAACCAGGACCAGGTAAATGCTATAAATCGTCCTGTTAGTCGCGAAGAATTAGAAACTGTTATCAGAAACCTCCCTACCAAAAAGAGCCCAGGACCAGATGGTTTCAATGCGGAATTCTACCAGAACTTCCAAGAAGACCTAATACCTATACTCCTTAAGGTATTTCATAATATAGAAACACAAGAGTCACTGCCAAATTCCTTCTATGAAGCTACAGTTACCCTGATACCTAAACCACACAAAGACCCAACCAAGAAAGAGAATTACAGGCCAATCTCACTCATGAACATTGACGCAAAAATTCTCAATAAAATACTGGCAAACCGAATCCAAGAACACATTAGAAAAATTATCCATTACGATCAAGTAGGCTTCATCCCAGAGATGCAGGGCTGGTTCAACATACGAAAATCTATTAATGTAATCCATCATATAAACAAACTGAAGGAAAAAAACCATATGGTCATCTCATTAGATGCTGAAAAAGCATTTGACAAAATTCAGCACCCTTTTATGATAAAGGTCTTGGAGAGATTAGGGATACAAGGGTGATTCCTAAATATAATAAAAGCTATTTACAGCAAGCCGACAGCTAACATCAAATTAAACGGAGAGAAACTCAAGGCTATCCCACTAAATTCAGGAACACGACAAGGCTGTCCACTCTCTCCTTATCTCTTCAATATAGTGCTTGAAGTTCTAGCAATAGCAATAAGACAACATAAGGGAATCAAGGGGATTCAATTTGGAAAGGAAGAAGTTAAACTTTCATTATTTGCAGATGATATGATAGTATACATAAGCGACCCCAAAAACTCCACCAAAGAACTCCTACAGCTGATAAACTCCTTCAGTAACGTGGCAGGATACAAGATCAACTCCAAAAAATCAGTCGCCCTCCTATACACAAAGGATAAGGAAGCAGAGAGGGAAATCAGAGAAGTATCACCTTTCACAATAGCCACAAATAGCATAAGATATCTGGGAGTATCGCTAACCAAGGAAGTGAAGGATTTATTTGACAAGAACTTTAAGTCTTTGAAGAAAGAAATTGAAGAGGATACCAGAAAATGGAAGGATCTCCCCTGCTCGTGGATTGGGAGGATCAACATAGTAAAAATGGCAATTCTACCAAAAGCAATCTATAGATTCAATGCAATCCCAATCAAGGTCCCATTAAAATTCTTCACAGAGATTGAGAGGACAATAATCAACTTTATATGGAAAAACAAGAAACCCAGGATAGCCAAAAAAATCTTATACAATAAAGGTACTTCTGGAGGCATTACCATCCCTGACTTCAAACTCTATTACAAAGCTACAGTATTGAAAACGGCTTGGTATTGGCATAATAACAGAGAAGTTGACCAATGGAATCGTATAGAAGACCCGGATCTTAAACCACAAACCTATGAACACCTGATTTTTGATAAAGGAGCCAAAAGTACACAATGGAAGAAAGAGGGCATCTTCAACAAATGGTGCTGGCATAACTGGATGTCAACCTGTAGAAGAATGAAAGTAGATCCATATCTATCACCATGCACAAAACTCAAGTCCAAATGGATTAAAGACCTCAATATTAATTTGAACACATTGAGCTTGATAGAGGAGAAAGTGGGAAGTACTCTACAACAAATGGGCACAGGGAACCGTTTCCTATGCATAACCCCAGCTGCACAGACTTTAAGGGCAACATTGAATAAATGGGACCTCCTGAAGTTGAGCAGCTTCTGTAAAGCAAAGGACATTGTCACTAAGACACAAAGGCAGCCTACTGACTGGGAAAAGATCTTCACCAACCCTGCAACTGACAAAGGTCTGATCTCTAAAATATATAAGGAACTCAAGAGACTAGACGGTAAAATGCCAATTAACCCAATTAAAAAATGGGGCGCTGAACTGAACAGAGAATTCTCAACAGAAGAAGTTCGAATGGCCAAAAGACACTTAAGGTCATGCTCAACCTCCCTAGCTATCAGGGAAATGCAAATCAAAACAACTTTGAGATATCATCTTACACCTGTCAGATTGGCTAAAATCCAAAACACCAATAATAACCTTTGCTGGAGAGGTTGTGGGGTAAGGGGTACACTCATCCATTGCTGGTGGGAATGCAAACTTGTGCAACCACTTTGGAAAGCAGTGTGGCGGTTTCTCAGGAAATTCGGGATCAACCTACCCCAGGACCCAGCAATTCCACTATTGGGAATCTACCCAAGAGATGCCCAATCATACAACAAAAGCATATGCTCATCTATGTTCATAGCAGCATTATTTGTAATAGCCAGATCCTGGAGACAGCCTAGATGCCCTTCAGTGGAAGAATGGATGAAGAAACTGTGGAATATATACATGCTAGAATACTACTCAGCGGTTAAAAACAATGACATCTTGAATTTTGCAGGCAAATGGATGGAAATAGAAAACACTATTCTGAGTGAGGTAACCCAGACCCATAAAGATGAACATGGGATGTACTCACTCATATTCGGTTTCTAGCCATGATTAAAGGACATCGAGCCTATAAGTTTGGGATCCTTGAGAAGATAATAAGAAGGTGAACTCCCAAAAAAGATATAGTAATCCTCCTGGATATTGGAAGTAGACACGATCGCCAGGCAAAATTGGGAACTTGAGGGTTGGGCAAGACTGGGCCAAGGGAAGATGGGGAGAGAAAAGTGTGAAGGGGAGAGCGGGGGGAGCTCGGAGGAATGGGGTGCTTGGGATATAGGAAGGGTGGATATGAGAGCAGGGAAGCATATATCTTAATTTAAGGAGCTACCTGAGGGTTGTCAAGAGACTTGACCCTAGAGGGGTTCCCAGGTTTCCAGGGAGACGCCCCCAGTTAGTTCCTTGGGCAGCTGAGGAGAGGGAGCCTGAAAAGGCCAGTTCCTATAGCCATACTGATGAATTTCTTGCATATCACCATAGAATCCACCTGACGATAGATGAAGAAAATGACAGAGCCCCACCTTGGAGCACCGGACTGAGCTCCCAAGGTCCTGATGAGGAGCAGAAGGAGAGAGAACATGAGAAAGAAAGTCAGGACCGTGAGGGAACCTCCAGCTGGCGACAGATGGGGAAGATGACTGAGCCCCACATTGGAGCACTGGACTGAGCTCCCAAGGTCCCGATGAGGAGCAGAAGGAGCGAGAACATGAGGGAGAAAGTCAGGAACGAGAGGGGTGCGTTCACTCATGGAGACGGTGGGACAGAACTAATGGGAGATCACCAACTCCAGTTGGAATGGGACTGATGGATCATGCGACCAAACCCGTCTCTCTGAGTGTGGCCAACAGCGGGGGCTGACTGAGAAGCAAAGGACAATGGCTCTAGGCTCTGATTGTTCTTCATGGACGGGCTCTGTGGGAGCCTTCTCAGCTTGGTCGATCACCTTCCTGGACCTGGGGGGAGTTGGGAGGACCTTGGTCTTAGCATAGAGTGGGGAACCCTGATGGCTCCTTGGCCTTGAGAGGGAGGGAGGGGAGGTATGGGTGGAGGGGAGGGGAGGGAAGGGGGAGAAGGAGGGGAGAGAAGGGGGAGAAGGAGGGGAGGGAGGGGGGAGGAGGAGGGAAGGAGATGGAAATTTTTAAATATAAAAAAAATTAAAAAAAAACAAATTTAATATCAATTTTGTTATATGTATATGTATTTCTGATCTTGATTAGGGTATTGTGTTCATGTAGCTCACTTAAAATGTAATTTATAATTAAGAAATATAGGTTAATAGATAATAATCAAACTTGCACCCATGTTAGATTTTCTAGATGTATAGAGATGTATTTCCATTTCATAGGTATTCTTCTAATCTTTCAGAGACCTACAGAATATGGCATTTAAAATTTTTTGATAATGTAGTATTTTTCATGACAATAAGACATGTCTGCTCCTGGCAGCACCAATTACTTTGAGAGGAAGATGGGCATCAAAGAGGCTCCTAATGGAGTTTGCTAGCCATTTAGGCAAGAAACTGCTTTTGCCTGAACCGATTAACTGGACATGCAGAACCCACAGAGAAATGATTGCTGAATTTGTGTAAGGGTGAGACAGTCCTTCGGGGTTCCTGCTTCATGAAAGAATCTGCTAGACATTCTGTAGGGTACAGAAGAAATTGACTAACTGCCAATATAGGTGGGGCTGTCTTTGAAATTTCCTGCTTCATGGAAAAGTCTACTGGATATTATGGGCCTGTGGACTGAAGAGTGGATGTCCCAATGGTACAGAAGAACTTTAGGTGACTGTCCAGGCAGCGAGATGTCTCTGCCAATTTTAGAGTTTTGGAAATTGCTTACAATGCATTTCCTGTTACTTAGGTAATTTATATCCTTCTGGAGTCTTTGATGGAGTTGAAGAATTTATAGCTATGATTATAGTTTTTCTTAGTTTTGATAAAAAAAATAAAGTAGATATAAATACTGTAACTGTAATTCTTGTTTGATGCCTGTTTTGTTATATGTAATTTTACTATTTTAAGTTAAAACCTTTTTGGTTTAAACAGAAAGGGGGAAATGGTATGGAAAGTCCTTCTATGTGTTGCTTTTATTGGTTAATGAATAAAGAAACTGGCTTGGCCTGTTGATAGGGCAGAAGTTAGGTAGGTGGGGAAGACAGAACTGACTGCTAGGAGAAAGAAGGGAGATGCTATGGAGCTGCCGCCAGATATAAACAAGCTGAAACTTTGCTGGTAGCCCACGACCTCATGGTGATATACAGATGAATAGAAATGGGTTGAATTAATATGTAAGAGTTAGCCAATAAGAAGCTAGAGCTAATGGGCCAAGCAGTGGTTTTTAATAATAAAGTTTTTTGTGATTATTTTGGGTCTAAGCTATCTGGGCAGCCTTGAACCAAACAAGTGGCCTTCTCCAACACATTTATGTCCACAATCTCCTGATATAAAAATCTATTAATGAATAGATATGTACCCTAAATATTTAAGTAGAGCTGACTTTTTCATATAAAATTTATGTTTATCATTCCTTTAAGATTTTCTATAAAATTACCTTTCAAGATAAGTAATGAAGTAATTGGTCATTTCTTTGTAACTGAAAATGCTGCCTGCCAGTAAAAGGCCTAACAAGAACACCTTGTTTTTTGACATGGTTAATCTATAACAAGATGCTTGGGTATGAATATATGTAGGCTCTTGGCATAATTTGTTTTTTTTTACCTGTAATACATAAAATGTTTACTCATATGAGGAAGATTAAAAAGATGTTTTTACCTATAATCATTTACTTGAAAAATGGATTGCATCTGTTTTGACTCTGGGATATAAAAGCTGTAAGATAACATGAGATAGAAGAGAGAGAATAAATGAGAAAAAGAATAAAGAAGGAAACCATCAAGAGAGTTTGTGAGTGTCTTTTTTCCCTAACTCCCCTCAGATAGAAAAGTTTAGCCTCTCAGACTCCGTGGATTCCTGTCAAAGTCCTGTGCTGCTGCAAGCTTGTCCCCAGACAAAAGTATTGCACCAAAATTCACTTGTCAAAATCCTAATTCCTGGGGCTGGAGAGATGGCTTAGCAGTTAAGAGCACTAACTGCTGCTCTTCCAGAGGACCCGGGTTCTGTTTCCAGCACCCATATGGCAGCTAACAGCTGTCTCTGACTCCACACACAGATAGACATGCAGGGAAAATACCAATGCAAATAAAATAAAAAAAATAAATTATTTAAAAAAATCCTAATCCCTAAGGCAATGGTATCAGAAGGCAGGATCTCTGGGGAGATGATTAAAGTCATAAGGGCAGAACCCAAATAGCATTAGTGTCCTTACAAACCTCAACGGAGTGTGTTCATCTCCAATACAATGTAAGGATGTAATGGGAAGGTGTCAGTTAAGTCGAAATGGGCTCTCCCATGACAGTAATTCTGTAAATCTTAGACTTCTCATATTCCAGAACCATAAAGAATAAATTTCTTCTTTAGTTTATAGTTTGATATACTTTAATAAACTTTAATAAACTAAGAGTATATGTGTAATAATTATATAAATGGGTATATACATAAGCATATATATACACATGTAAAAAATATACAAATGTTTATACATACATAATATCTGTGCAAGAATATATTAGTATAGTCTTTAAGAAATTATGTTTCAATAATGAGTTTTCATATTAAAATGTCCAGTGATAGCCGGGCGGTGGTGGCGCACGCCTTTAATCCCAGCACTCAGGAGGCAGAGGCAGGCGGATCTCTGTAAGTTCGAGGCCAGCCTGGTCTACAAGAGCTAGCTCCAGGACAGGCTCTAAAAAAGCTGCAGAGAAACCCTGTCTCGAAAAAAC
The DNA here is from genome assembly GCF_903992535.2 of Arvicola amphibius. Lineage (NCBI taxonomy): Eukaryota > Metazoa > Chordata > Mammalia > Rodentia > Cricetidae > Arvicola > Arvicola amphibius. The sequence continues at coordinate 173,423,622 of NC_052049.1, forward strand.
CAAAAAAAAAAAATGTCCAGTGATAATATCTACCATGCCCTGTTCTTCTATAACAATGTGATATTGACAGTCCTTTAGGGAAGACAAGAGTGTGTTGATCCTGAGACTGCTTTGAGCAACAGAACATGACATCAGTAAACTAAGTCAATTTTTAGCCCTTCATTAGTTCATTTCTTGCTGTCTCTTAGCATACATGAATAAATGAATAAATAAAGTAGTCAAGCTTTTAAAAGTACAAGTTACATGTTGAAATTGTAAGTAGGTACCCTACTGACAGCTCCTCAATGTGACCCATATTGTATACAGAGCCTATTGCCCACTTTGCAACCATCTAACTGCAATAGAGTGAGAAACTGTAAGAAAAAGTAGGCCAGCTGAGCTACTGAGACATTTATCAGTTGTTTGAAATTACTAAGCTGTTGATATTTTGTTATGTAGGTAACTGGAACACTTTTCAAAAGTATAACTGCTAAACTTTTTATCTAGTAGAAAATCCATTCTCATTTAACTATGCAAAGGTGGAAAAACAAGCCCTAGCCTTTTGTGTAAAGACAGAGTACAAATGAAATGGATCATATAACTAAAAAGCAGCAGAATGATTGCAATCAGTACGGCGTCAATTTATTTTCCAGTCCTCTACACTCAACTAAGTGGTTCCCTCTCTCTAGGATCTGTTCCTGCTACACAGGTGCTCTCCTAGCTTACTTTCCTTTAAGCTTTCCCCTATAATAATGCCCTTCCTAAAAATCTTACCCTACCTGATGTCAGTAAAATACATACTTTAGATTCTCAAGGTAAGCACCTAAAACCACTAACTCAGTAGAAGTTCTGTGTAACCAGAGGTCTTCCAGTACTCTAACTCCTGAATTAAACTAGCCCACAACTACATGTGCCAAAAGTAAAGAAAATGAGATCCCATTTTGGAATAACTGGATGTGTAGTCAGCATAACTAGCGAAACAAAAGTAAAAAATGGATACAATGATGGACATTGTTGCAAATTTCACAATATTGAGGACAAAGAGATGATTCATAAACTTTCAGGGAGACAAACTGTAAACAAGAGGAGCCAGAACAACACTGGCATGGTATGACAGAAATGACAGCATTGGAAAAGGGAAAATAAGGAAGACAAGCTTTCAAAGTTCTGTAGGGTCTGCTTTTGTTGTTGTTTTGTCTGAAACAGTTTCATTGAATATTTGTGCCTGGATGAATTCAAAATCTTATCCTCCTGCCTCAATCTTCTGACTGCTGGCTAGAATAAATATGTATACCCATACCAAGTTAAAATTCTGTATCTTATTTGTAACAATTTTATATTCATCAAGACTATCAATCAAAGATAATGGCAGGCTATATATATTTTAAAATGCAAAATGTTAATTTTTACTTTACATTTTTTTTCAGAAAGCTATTGACTGGTAAAGTATTTTGCCAAAGGAACAAATAAGTCAAAATTAAGGCAAAAGTAGTTTAGCCTCAGAGACAAAGACATTTTTAAGGACATATTAATGTAGAAGGTAACAGGATATAACTGAGAAAAATTATATTAGCTAAATACCTAATGTATTTGAACATACTCAATGGAAATTTTTATTTTAGATAAGAGTTTAGATTTTACAAAACAAAGTAAAGAATACCAAGCAGTCATTAACTATGAAAGGAAGCACAACTTGAATTCCTTATTTATGAAAATAATTACACAGATATCGTAACAACTTATTATTTACTCAAAAGGGGGTCATGAAATTTATGAAATAGCAACACTGAAACTACTGAATAATGACTCAAAAGACAGAGATATGGGATTCTGAACACAGTGCGGGCTGGGGGGAGTAGCACAAGTGTAGGTGCATGAGCATTCAGTTTAATTACTGTCATTTACAATAAGACAATCATTAAACAATACCTAAATACCTTTTCTAAAGTTTAGAAAAGACATCCACTAAAGGGATATTTCTAGAAATGTAAAACTTTAAAGAAATAGCTTAAAGAGCTAGAAAAGATAAGTATGGGCTATAAGTTAGGAGTGGGAAGAGATGGCACTAGAACCTAAATTTAATTAAGTGATCAGCATTCCTTGGTGTATAAATTTATTTAAAACCTAGATTTACAAACATCTTTGATTGTTTTACAACATAAAACAGAATAACCCCCAACTATAAAAAGGCATTTCTCCATCTCCCACCCCAAATGAGTTATTGTAGGACACAAAGTTAAGTAGAGTCAAATACAGCTTTCATTGCTTTTTACCAACTTAAATATTGATAAATGGAACTAGCAAACCTGGCTAAGTACAACAATTCCCTGTCAGAATCAACACAAAAGCTAGACTGCTTATATTCCTGGAACACATGATAAATGAAGAGCATTCCATAGCAGAAAGTGGCCATGGAGAAAGCTTTGTGTCTTAACTACAGCATGCCATTTGTCCACTGAGAGTTTTCACCCTCTGGTGACATTACATATAGAGCAGCAGTGATTGCAGCTACCCTGCCAACCAAGCCCATTTAGGATCTCAGTCATCCTGTAGCAGGAAAAAAAAAAAAGAAGGAAAGAAAAGAAAACAGGCAGAAAGTACATATTTACATCTACTTCTCTAGAAATACAACAGCCATTTCATACCAGGACTTAACACCAAGGAAACCCAGGAATTTTCTATTAAAAGCACAGTGTTATATTGAATCCTACATTTGGTTTCTCTTAAAGGTTTGTCTTTCCTACTAGAGGAAAAAAAACCTGGATACTTTAATGTTAAAAAATTCACTCCTGCACATCCAAAGTGAATTCTTAAATTCACCATTAACAGTAACATGAAAACATTCCCTGCCTTCCTATTACTGATTATCTCTCTAGACTTTTAATTCTTTAACAATATGCCATAGTGCATAAGGGATACTAGATATAGGGTCAAGATTGCTTGGTGCTCTATCTTAATTGACAATTAAAGTGATCTGGGAAAAATTAATTAACTAATTCAGTGGTATGCCTTGGTATTTTCATTTGGGGGAAGGAAGGAAAGGGAGAAAAGGGGGGAGATGAGAATGAATCTATCTGCAACTGTAGTTATTATCACACCTCTGTTTTGTTCTTTCCCCATGAGACTCTGCTCTGGACCTGGCCTCAAAATATCATCTAGTTTGCTAGACAAACTTCTAAACAATAACCACCAACCCTTGCCCTGTGTCTTACTTATAAGTACCGTAACGTAAAAATAATTCTAAAAATAACACCCAACTGCTAATCATAATCTTGGTTTGGATCTTATAGTCCCTTTATATATGCTGAGGAGCCTGCATGGGACAGAACTATACCTCTTCATGCAGGTGACATGTGGCTTGGTCTGTTTGTGGGGTCCCTGGCAGTGGGACCAGAGTTTATCCCTGGTGCAGGAACTGGTTTTTTGGAACACATTCCCTATGGTGGGATGCCTTGCTCAACCTTAATGCAGAGAGGAGGGCTTGGTCCTGCCTCAACTTAATGTGTCAGCCTTTGTTGACTACCCATTGGAGACCTTACCCTCCTCTCTGAGCAGTGGATGGTTTGTGGGAGATGGGGAGCAAGAGGAGGGGAGGGAGAAAAGGGAAGGGAGGAAGGGGAAACTGTGGTTAATACAATGAATAAAAAATTTAAAAACCTATCTTCTTCACTACTATATTTCCATTATTTAATGTGAAATTTTTATTTACTGGGTAACTTAGTCCTGCCCTATTCTCATGTCTCCCCATTTGTGGGATTTTATAAAGTACACAGATTATCCTTTATTGGCAGTCTTCCTGCCTCAGCCTCCTAAGCTCTGGATTTATCTTAGGTTGTTTGACTGTATTCTTTGCCTTCATCAGAATCAGATAATCAGAAATACACTAGTTTTGTTGGGTGATAAGGAGACTAGAAAGATAAATGAAGACCAGTAAAGGAAATACAGGGTAAAAGGGATGTGCATGGCTTTCTCTGTAAAGCAACATTAACATGAAGATATCCAAAGTCCTACCAAGATAGTTACCACAATACTGATAAAAAAAAAAAAAGATGACTCATCCTATGAGTACGAAGAATCTTTTTCTCCTTAGCTATCCTAGTGCTTGCTCAATAAGACCACAGAAAGGTGGTCAGGGAGGCAGGGACATAAACCACCTATAACTTCAGCAACACTGATTTCTCTTTATTGAAGGTGGTATGGCTAATGTTACTGAGTGTTGAATCTAACAGCAAACGCCAGTACTGAAAACTTAGTAAAACATTATTTCTCTTGGGAATGTAGTGAAAGGCAGATTAAATAGAACTTTTTATGATAAGGGAATATAGATCCAATTTTACTGAGTAGGCATATATTCTAGATATAGATTTGTCTTCTTCAATAATCATTCTTCCAGTATCACTATCCATGGAATCACATAATACCTTATCCCCACACTCATGGAATGCATGAATGATTACAACTGATAAAGTAACTGTAGCAATAAGATTATGTGTGCAGAACTGATTGGTCATTAGCTGATCATGAAAGTACATTCTGTTCCACAGAAAAACACAGTATTGGAAAATCAAGGCATCAAGTAGGAATACACCCAGTCAACATCATTACAATTGCCCATTTATAGACTTTCAAAATTCTCACCTTAGAAACTTTGAAATTTGTTAGCTTACAGACATTAGTACTGATGAGAAGAAGCCCATGTTTTAAACAAGGGATACAAGAGTTGTTCTTATATCCCAACATTTACAAGGCAGAGGCAGGAAGATCAGAAGTTTAGAGTCAAGCAGCACTACTAGTAAGTTCCAAGACAGACTGGGCTAGATCGCAAGACCCTAACTAAATACACACACACACACACACACACACACACACACACACACACACACGCACAAATCAACAAAGGATCATATCTTATTAGTCAGAAAAATCCATATAAAATATATAAACATAGCCGGGCAGTGGTGGCACATGGCTTTAATCTCAGCACTCGGGAGGCAGAGGCAGGCAGATCTTTGTGAGTTCGAGGCCAGCCTGGTCTACAAGAGTTAGTTCCAGAACAGGATCCAAAGCTACAGAAAAACCCTGTCTCAAAATAAACAAAAAATGTATAAACATGATATAACTATACATTTCATGAAATTCTTCTTTTAATTTTTTTGCACTATGAATTTTACTTAACTGATTTAACAGTAGTCAGAAATACTTCAGCTTCTTAGCATATCTTGCATCGAAATAGTGAAGGAAGTAGTTTCAAATCCTAGCATGGACAATGGTGACTCTTTACAATTAAGAATAAAAGTAATTCTGGGAAACAAAGGCCTTTTCTAGCAATACTGACAATCAGTCATGATTAGACTGTTTTAGGAAAAAAAGGAAAAAGATAACTTTTGTGTGGCTTCAAATGACTTTACAGTTTTTAGGGTGTTTGTTTTCAAGACAGGGTTTCGCCATATAGCTATAGCTGTCCTAGAGCCTACTAAATAGACCAGAGTGACCTCAAACTCACAGAGATTCACCTGTCTCTGCCTCCAGGATGTTGGAATTAAAGGTGTGTGCCACCACAACTGGCTGACAATTTTGTTCTGACAGAAAAACATAATCAGGTATTTTCTACAAGTGAAAGCTCTCAAATGACTTTTTATGATATTTGTATGTGTGTATGTATGCATGCATGATATTGTCCAAATAAGCTCCTTACATAAATGAAACCCATTTTATTATGTCCTTAAGATCAATTCAGATTGTTGAAAAGTACCATTCATTAATTTCTTTTAGTTTTCTATTGTATCAAAATAAACAAACAAAAAGCTATAAACGCATTTGAAATTACACAAAGTTATCTTTCTCCTCTTTCAAAAACAACCTAATTATGACTGATCATCAATATTTCTAGACAAGACGTTTATTTCCCATTGTAAAATATTTGGTGTTTTACCAGTTTTTTGCCTAAAAAATATTTTATGAGCATTCACGAATTGGTTTTTATGTAAATTAAGTTTTCAATTCTTAGGGCAAATATACAAATCTGTGTCATTTATTAAATCCATGTTTGATGTTATAAGAAAATATAAAATTTTTCCAAATCCCTGTATCATTTTATATTCTCATCAGCACTACAGAAGAGAACCTGAGCCATATCTATGCCAAGACTTGGTATTAGCAGTATTTTTTATTTCACTATTCAAAAATAGTTGTGTATTTTACTACAGCCTAGTTTTACATTATTTTAATGGTTAATGACAAGGAAAATATTCATTCGATTACTGGCTATCCACATACACTTCTGAATAAAGTCTCTTTTGTATTTTTTGGCAGTCATGCCATCGAATAATTTAATTATTTTCAGCTTAAAGAATGTTTTAAATCTTTTTAAATACATCTCTTTTTATGGATGCATGCTTTGAAATTTATTTCTAGCCTATAGTTTTATCTTTTCCATTTACCATGGTGGTTCACAAAGCAAACATTTTAGGTTTTATTGTCCACTCTGTCAAGTTGTTCTTTGTGAGTTACAATTTTCATAACCCTAGCAAGGCCTTTCCCTTCTTTATCTTCTGGAGTCTTCTGGTAGATGGTTTATTTGTTCTGTTCAGGAGTCTCTGTTGTAATGCTATTATCAGCAGACAACAACAACAAAAATATTAGCAAGGATATGGAGAAAAGGTAACTACAGCCAAAACAGTGCTAAAGACAAATGTGCTTACTCCATCTTGCTAGAATTCAAACCTAAAATGGATTGTGTTTGGCTCATCTTGCTCAGAATTCAAATTTTGCTGCTTATTTCTAATGCATAACTATGCCCATCTTATTCTCTACTCAGTGTCTAAATGGTTTCACTATTGTTTTTATTTATTTTGAATTTTGTTATCCCTAAAGGCCAAGGTACTGAAAGCCTGGTTCCTTACTGGTGATTACACTCATTGAGAGTTAAGAGGATCATGAGAAGCTCTGGCTCACTTAATAGATTACCCACTGATGGATAATAAAGCTAGAGAAATGGGTATGACTGAAGGAGTAAGTCATCGGAGGAGTGCCTTTGAGTAGTGTGTCTTGTTTTCGACACCTTCCAATCTGCTTCTTTTTACCTGTAATCTGCCATTTTCTTCCATTATATTCTTTCTGACAGGATGCATTACTATGCTCAGGCCCAGATGCAATGGAGCAAAGGGGACCATGAACTGAAAGTGCTACAATCTCCCTTTACCGAAATCTATCTTTCTTTTAAGTTGTCTTATCACAGAGATGCCAAGCAACTAACATAAGTTTCTAATAAATTTACAGTTAACTGCCAGACTAACAAAGTGATACATATGATACATTCTACTAAGTAGTGCAAGAAACCATTAATACAATTTCTTGGCCTAAACCACTACTAGGATGACAAACAATAAAAGGACATTCTCAAGGTTTTTTAATCATTCAGTAAATACTTGTTTATAAAAGTATATACAAACATGCAACTGATGAAACAGATAAGACTCATGGTTTGGAGCTTAAATTCTAATGATCATATCAGGGTAAAGGTGTCACATGTCTTAATATATGAAAAATGTATTGTTTAGGCTAAAAAATCAATTTACTACATTCCAACTAATAATCAGAACATTTATTTAGAAACTAGTAATATTTTTATTACTTTAAAAAAATACCAATCCAAATTCCCACTCCCTCCTCTCCTTCCATCCCCTCCACACACCCTTTACCCAACCCCCCTCTAATCCTAAGAGAGGGTAAGGCACTTTGCCTTGTGGAAAGTCCAAGGCCCTCCCCACTACATCTAGGCTGAGCAAGGTATACATCCAAAGAGAATAGGATCCCAAAAAGCCAGTACATGCAGTAGAGACAAATCCCAGTGCCTCTCAGTGGCCCCTCAGTCTGCCCCAACTGCCAACCACATTCAGAGGAACTAGATTGATCCTATGCGTGTTCATTCCCAGTCCAGTTGGAGTTGGAGAGCTCCCATTAGCTCAGGCAAAGTGCCTCAGTGGATGAACTCAACTGGTAATATTTTAAAATTTCAAACTGAGAGACTGGCACCAAGGGCAGAGTTTCTTCTCTCTTGGTAAACAGAACTTTACTATTCATTAAATTCGCATGAACCACATGCCACATACAGCTGTTTCTATAGATAGATTGGCCCATTCTAAATGTAGAGTTGTGAACTACGTACCACATAAAGCTGTTTCCATAGACTGGCCCATTCCTGTAGAGTTGCTGTAACTTCTGTCACAATAGAATCTTCAAGTGGCACCACAGTTTCATACTGCCTAGAAACCAAAATCACCACAGTCACATTATCTTAGATAAAATTTTAGATGGCACCTGAAATTTTTCAATGTCCTAAACTCAAAATTTATAATCATGTAAACATAAAGAGAAACATAGATAACTGCTCAGACACCTTCGTATAGTGACAGTATACAATGGTGTAACTGGAATAAATTAATATAAAAATATTTGGTTTTGTTCTATAATTTCCTATTGCTTTTATAAAAGCTACCTAGAAAATATTGAAGTTTTTGTTTGTTTTGTTTTTTTTCAGCATCATCTTAAAACATTATATTTTTTCTTTAGAAAAACCATAACTCTACAAAACTGTTGCTTAGTGTGGTAGCTTGAATGTAATTAGCCCCCATAATCTCATAAGGAGTGGCATTATTAGGAAGTATGGCTTTGTTGGTGTGGATATGGCCTTGTTGAAGTGTATCACACTTGGGGTGGGCTTTGAGGTTTCCTATGCTCAGGATAACATCCAGTGCTATTGACTTCCTGATGCCTGCAAGATGTAGGACTCTCAGATATGCTCCAGTACCACATCTACGCCTGCCACCATGTTCACTGACATGATGATGACGGACTGAATCTCTGAAACTGTAAGCTGTCACCTCAATTAAATGTTTTCCTTATGAGAGTTGCCATGGTCATGGTGTATCTTCACAGCAACAGAAACCTACTAAGATACTTAGGTAATTAAAAAAGAATTTCTGTAATACAAAGTAGCTCATACCCTATGCTAAAAGATCTGAAAGGATTCAAAGTCCCTAGCACAGTGCTTAGTGATGGCATTCTTCTAATTGAACTAGGCAGATAAGACTGGAAAAGGTAACTTTACATTCAAATGGGAAGACAGAAATGGAAAATTTCAAGGAATACACACATAAAATGATACAACTGAAGTAATAAAATAACATGCTAATAAGTCAGATTATTTTGAGAACTTATCAAGTGAGCCACTATGTGGTTCCCCAACGATGGGCACTTCCAAGGCCTATACACTTTTACTTCTTACAGGAACTTCATCTAAATGCTTCAAATATGATGTATTGTTAAACATAAGGCAGATCATTCTTTATGACTGTTTTATAATTTTTCCTTTTATTAAGAATTATAAAATAGAATATATTTCTCAAAAACCTCAAAAAAACAAATAAATGAAGTTTTATGGATTTCAGAAAAATAATTCAAAATGACTATGCTAAGAAATTTCATTTAACTAAAATAGAAAACAAGAGTTGGATTTGTGAGGGTGATTCAAATGCCATAAGAGATGGAGTGAAAGGGTAGACCCATTCATATGAAGGTAACATGCCATCAGATATTTATCTGGCTGAATAGAGGGCATTTTCTTATTAGACTAAGTAGCTTCCTATTATATCTAAAGCTAAAGGACCACAGAGATTATATGATCCTGATTAAATGTTGTAGCAGGTTATGACATTAATGAATTAAGTTCAAAACTATAGGATGTATTTAGCTGCCATTTGAACAAATACTCTTAAGTAGAGATTAGGTCCCAAAACTTCTTCTGCAGGAAATATAATTTAACAGTACTGTGTTCATTCAGGACCTGCAAGGAAGGCCTAAATAAGTCAAGCATGAGATGTGCCTGTTAATTCTACTATATATAGGCAATAAGAAAAGTCTCTTTTATTTCAAATTTTAATGATAACTGTAACATAGATAAAAAACATGCAAGTCAATGAAATAAGGGAGCTGATACACAAATGAAAAACTCAGGGACTAGAAGTGTGACTCAGTGGCGGAGTGCTTGTTTAGCACATATATGGGCCTAAATTTGATCTTCAACACATAAAAAATTAAAATAAGCTCTATAAGACATGGGAAGGAGAATTAGACAAGATCTCCTGAGAAATTTGGAAGTGTGGGGGAGAGGGACAGAAGGGAGGGCAGGAGGGAAGGGGAGAAGAAGGAGGAGAACATGAAGGAACAGGATGGTTGAGATGGGGGAAGCACAGAGAGGGGAAGCAAGGAAAATGGTATCTTGATTGAGGGAGCCATTATGGGGCTAACGAGAAACCTGGCACTAGGGAAATTCTCAGGAATCCACAAGAATGACCCCAGCTAAGACCCTAAGCAAAAATGGGGAGTGTGCCTGAACTGACCTTCCCCTGCAATCAAGTTAATGACTACCTTAATTGTCATCATAGAACCTTCATCCAGCAACTGATGGAAGCAGATGCAGAGATCCACAGTTAAGCACTGGGTTGAGTTTCGGGAGAAAAGTCCAAGAGAGGGAGGAGCGATAATATGAGCAAAGGGGTCATGACCATAATGGGAATACCCACAGAAACAGCTGACCTGAACTAATGAGAATTCACTGACTCTTTACTGATAGCAGGGGAACCTGCATAGGGCCAAACTAGGCCCACTGAATGTAGGTGACAGTTGTGTGGCGTGGGCAGTCTGTGGGACCACTGGCAGTGGGACCAGGATTTATCCCTAGTGCTTGAACTGGCATTTTGGAGCCAACTCCTTTTGGAGAGATACCTTGTACAGCCTCGATATAGGGGGGAGGGCCTTGGTCATGCCTCAAAGCGATGTGTCAAAAGACTTTGTTGATTCCCTTTGGGAAGGAAGCCTTACATTCTCTGAGGAATGGATGGGGGCTGGGGTGAGGAGAAGTTGAGGGGAGCAGGAGGAGGGGAGGATATGGGAAATGGAATTGGTATGTAAAATGAGAAAAGATTTTTTTTTTTAAAGTTAAGTTTAATAGGCCGGGAGGTGGTGGCTCACAACTTTAATCCCCACACTTGAAAGGCAGAGGCAGGTGGATCTCTGTGAATTTGAGGCCAGCCTGGTCTACAAGAGCTAGTTCCAGGACAGGATCCAAAGCTACAGAGAAATCCTGTCTTGAAAAAAAAATCATAAAAAAGATATACAAAAGACTTGAAGAGAAAGGAAAGACTACCATTAGTCCCTAAATTAAAGAAACCCTAGAGTCCACCGAAATAATCCTGTTAGAACTAATAAATTAATTTGGAAAGCTTCAAGAGACAAAACCAGCATACCAGTACCTTTTTTATAATTAGCATTTAACTGTGCAAAAATAAATTTTGAAAATATCACTTACAATGGTTGAGAATATAACTTAATGATACAGTATTTTCATAAAGTATGTGAGATCTAATGCTTAATAACAAAATTATATTTTAGTAGCATTAAAAAAGATACTTAATGAAAATGAACACATTTCTCAAAAAAATACATGAGGATACTGCCTCTCTCTTCCTGTCCCTTCCCAGCTTGCACCCAGAACCCCCCCCCCCGCCTCATCCTCCCATCTTTGGGGCCAAAAAATCCCACAGCTCAGCCTGTTTGGGCGCCAGGGACCTGGAATTGAGTGCACCCAGGCCGGTGGGAGGTCCCCTCCTTCATTAGCCTGCTGCCTGCAGCAAAGTAGGCCCTTTGTCAGCGAGCTGCTTGGCCTGCAAGAGGACCTGAGAGTCTGCCAGAGGATCCATCATACATTGGGGTGAGTGAGGAGTGAGTGCCTGAAACGCAGCAGCTGCCCGGAGAGGGACCACTGACATTCCCCAACTCCCCCCACCACCGGCACACTTCCTGCTCTTCCTGCAGGGGTTATTCTCCCCGGATACTGCCTCTCTCTTCCTGTCCCTTCCCAGCTTGCACCCAGAACCCCCACCCCCACCCCGCCTTATCCTCCCGTCTTTGGGGCCACAAAATCCCACAGCTCATCCTGTTTGGGCGCCAGGGACCTGGAATTGATTGCACCCAGGCCGGTGAGAGGTCCCCTCCTTCATTAGCCTGCTGCCTGCAGCAAGGTAGGCCCTTTGTCAGTGAGCTGCTTGGCCTGCAAGGAGACCTGACAGTCTGCCAGAGGATCCATCATTCATTGGGGTGAATGAATTGAATTCATTGGGGTGAACTGAACTTCTAAAAGAAGAACTAAAGGGGATTATTTAGAGGAAGAAATGGGCAGGCGCCAATGCAAGAATTCCTCCAACAATTTGAAAAACAACATGAAAGCACCAGAACCCAGCGAACTTATAACAGGAGGCCTTGAACACACTAATCAAGAAGAAGTAGAAAAAATTGACTTTATGAAAGTAATAGAGTCCCTTAAACAGGAGGTGAAAAACTCCCTTAAGGAAATGGACGAGAAGAATAACAAAAAGTTTGAAGAATTGAATAAATCCGTAAATGATATCCTAGGAAACCAAGAAAAAACAATCAAACAGATAAAGGAAACAGTGCAAGACTTGAAAACTGAAATGGAGGCAAGGAAGAAAACACAACCCGAGGGCCAGCTGGATATGGAAAATCTATGTAAACGAACAGAGACTACAGAAACAAGCATCACCAACAGAATACAAGAGATAGAAGAAAGAATCTCAGATTCTGAAGATACCATAGAGAAAATAAACGCACTGATCAAAGAAAACAGCAAATCCAACAAATTCTCAACACAAAACATTCAGGAAATCTGGGACACAATAAAAAGACCAAACCTAAGAATAATAGGCGTAGAAGAAGGAGAAGAAATACAGCTCAATGGTCCAGAAAATATATTTAATAAAATTATAGAAGAAAACTTCCCAAACCTAAAGAAAGATATTCCTATTAAGGTTCAAGAAGCTTACAGAACACCAAATAGACTGGATCAAAAAAAAAAAAATCCCATCGCCATATTATAATCGAAACACAAAACATACAGAATAAAGAAAGAATATTAAGAGCTGCAAAGGAAAAAGGTCAAGTAACATATAAAGGTAAACCTATCAGACTAACACCTGACTTCTCTATGGAAACCATGAAAGCCAGAAGGTCCTGGATAGATGTTTTGCAGAAACTAAGAGACCATGGATGCAAGCCCAGATTACTATACCCAGCCAAGCTTTCATTCACTATAAATGGAGAAAACAAAATATTCTGGGATAAAAACAAATTTAAACAATACATAGCCACAAATCCAGCCTTACAAAAAGTAATACAAGGAAATTCACAAACAAAGGAGTCCAGCATTGCTCAAAATAACTCAGACATCTAGCGACCCTTCACCAGCACATCTCAAAGAAAGGAAACACACAATCTCTACTACCAAATAAAAAATGACAACCAGAGTTAACATCCACTGGTCATTAATATCACTTAATATCAATGGACTCAATTCACCTATAAAAAAGGCACAGGCTAAGAGATTGGATACGAAAACAGGATCCAATATCCTGCTGTTTACAAGAAACACACCTCAACCACAAAGACAGACATCTACTCAGAGTAAAGGGTTGGGAAAAGGTTTATCAAGCAAATGGACCTAAGAAACAAGCCGGTGTGGCCATACTAATTTCTAACAAAGTTGACTTCAAACTAAAATCAATCAGAAGAGATGGAAAGGGACACTTTATACTCATTACAGGAAAAATCTATCAGAATGAAGTCTCAATCCTGAATATCTATGCCCCAATACAAAAGCACCCACTTATATAAAAGAAACATTACTAGAACTCAAGACAGCCATCAAACCAAACACACTGATAGTGGGAGACTTCAACACTCCTCTTTCACCAATGGACAGGTCATTTCGACAGAAACCTAACAGAGAATTAAGAGACGTAATAGAGGTAATGAACCAAATGGACTTAACAGACATCTATAGAACATTCCACCCAAACAGGAAAGAATATACCTTCTTCTCTGCGGCTCATGGAACCTTTTCGAAAATTGACCACATACTCGGTAACAAAGCAAACTTCCACAGTTACAAAAACATATTAGTAACCACCTGCATCTTATCGGATCACCATGGATTAAAATTAGAATTCAACAACAATGATACCCCCAGAAAGCCTACAAACTCATGGAAACTGAACAGTCAACTACTGACCCACACCTGGGTCAAGGAAGAAATAAAGAAAGAAATGAAAGTCTTTCTTGAATTTAATGAAAATAAAGACACAACATACTCAAACTTATGGGACACTATGAAAGCAGTGCTAAGAGGAAAATTCATAGCACTAAGTGCCCACTTAAAAAAAAATGGAGAAAGCACACATTGGAGACTTAACAGCACACCTGAAAGCTTTAGAAAAGAAAGAAGCAGACTCACCTAGGAGGAGTAGAAGACTGGAAATAATCAAACTGAGGGCAGAAATCAACAAAATAGAAACACAGAAAACAATCCAAAGAATCAATGAAACAAAAAGCTGGTTCTTGGAGAAAATCAACAAGATTGACAAACCCCTAGCCAAACTAATCAAACGGCAGAGAGAACACACAAATTAATAAGATCAGAAATGAAAAAGGGGACATAACCACAGACACAGAGGAAATTCAGAGAATCATTAGATCTTACTACAAAAGCCTGTATGCCACAAAATTGGAAAATGTAAAAGAAATGGACAGTTTTTTAGATAAGTACCATATACCAAAGTTAAACCAGGACCAGATAAATGCTCTAAATCGTCCTGTTAGTCGCGAAGAATTGGAAACTGTTATCAGAAACCTCCCTACCAAAAAAAGAGCCCAGGACCTGATGGGTTCAATGCAGAATTCTACCAGAACTTCCAAGAAGACCTAATACCTATACTCCTTAAGGTATATCATAATATAGAAACAGAACAGTCATTGCCAAATTCCTTTTATGAAGCTACAATTACCCTGATACCTAAACCACACAAAGACCCAACCAAGAAAGAGAATTACAGGCCAATCTCACTCATGAACATCAATGCAAAAATTCTCAATAAAATACTGGCAAACAGAATCCAAGAACACATTAGAAAAATTATCCACTATGATCAAGTAGGCTTCATCCCAGAGATGCAGGGCTGGTTCAACATACGAAAATCTATCAGTGTAATCCATCATATAAATAAACTGAAGGATAAAAACCATATGGTCATCTCATTAGATGCAGAAAAAGCATTTGACAAAATTCAGCACCCCTTTATGATAAAGGTCTTGGAGAGATTAGGGATACAAGGGTCATTCCTAAATATAATAAAGGCTATTTACAGCAAGCTGACAGCTAACATCAAATTAAATGGAGAGAAACTCAAGGCCATCCCACTAAATTCAGGAACGCGACAAGACTGTCCACTCTCTCCTTATCTCTTCAATATAGTGCTTGAAGTTCTAGCAATAGCAGTAAGACAAAACAAGGGGATCAAGGGGATTCGAATTGGAAAGGAAGAAGTTAAACTTTCGTTATTTGCAGATGATATGATAGTGTACATACGCGACCCGAAAAACTCCACCAAAGAACTCCTACAGCTGATAAACTCCTTTAGTATGGTGGCAGGATACAAGATCAACTCCAAAAAATCAGTCACCCTCCCATATACAAAGGATAAGGAAGCAGAGAAAGAAATCAGAGAAGCATCACCTTTCACGATAGCCACAAATAGCATAAAATATCTTGGGGTAACTCTAACCAAGGAAGTGAAAGACCTATTTGACAAGAACTTTAAGTCTTTGAAGAAAGAAATTGAAGAGGATACCAGAAAATTGCTCTTGGATTGGGAGGATCAACATAGTAAAAATGGCAATACTACCAAAGGCAATCTATAGATTTAATGCAATCCCCTTAAAGATCCCATCAAAATTCTTCACAGATCTTGAGAGGACAATAATCAACTTTATATGGAAGAACAAGAAACCCAGGATAGCCAAAAAAATCTTATACAATAAAGGAACTTCTGGAGGCATTACCATCCCTGACTTCAAACTCTATTACAGAGCTACAGTATTGAAAACAGCTTGGTATTGGCATAAAAATAGAGAAGTCGACCAATGGAATCGAATAGAAGACCCAGATCTTAACCCACAAACCTATGAACACCTGATTTTTGATAAAGGAGCTAAAAGCACACAATGGAAGAAAGAAAGCATCTTCAACAAATGGTGCTGGCATAACTGGATGTCAACCTGTAGAAGAATGAAAGTAGATCCAAATCTATCACCATGCACAAAACTCAAGTCCAAATGGATTAAAGACCTCAATATCAATCAGAACACACTGAACCTGTTAGAGGAGAAAGTGGGAAGTACTCTACAACATTTGGGCACAGGAGACCGCTTCCTACGTATAGCCCCAGCAGCACAGACATTAAGGGCAACATTGAATAAATGGAACCTCCTGAAGTTGAGCAGCTTCTGTAAAGCAAAGGACACTGTCACTAAGACAAAAAGGCAGCCTACTGACTGGGAAAAGATCTTCACCAACCCCACAACAGACAAAGGTCTGATCTCCAAAATATATAAGGAACTCAAGAGACTACACTTTAAAATGCTAATGAACCCAATTAAAAAATGGGGCACTGAACTGAACAGAGAATTATCAACAGACGAAGTTCGAATGCCCAAAAGACACTTAAGGGCATGCTCAACCTCCTTAGCAATCAGGGAAATGCAAATCAAAACAACGCTGAGATACCATCTTACACCTGTCAGAATGGCTAAAATCAAAAACACCAATGATAGCCTTTGCTGGAGAGGATGTGGAGTAAGGGGTACACTCATCCATTGCTGCTGGGAATGCACACTTGTGCAACCGCTTTGGAAAGCAGTATGGAGGTTTCTCAGGAAATTTGGGATCAACCTACCCCAGGACCCAGCAATCCCACTCTTGGGAATTTACCCAAGAGATGCCCAATCATATCACAAAAGCATTTGTTCAACTATGTTTATAGCAGCATTATTTGTAATAGCCAGAAACTGGAAACAACCTAGATGCCCTTCAGTGGAAGAATGGAAGAAGAAAGTGTGGAATATATACATATTAGAGTACTACTCAGCGGTAAAAAACAATGACATCTTGAATTTTGCATGCAAATGGATGCAAATAGAAAACACCATCCTGACCGAGGTAACCCAGGCCCAAAAAGATGAACATGGGATGTACTCACTCATAATTGGTTTCTAGACATAAATAAAGGACATCGAGCCTATAATTCGTAAAAAATCCTAGAGAAGCTATATAAGAAGGTGAACCCAAAGAAAAACATATAGTTATCCTCCTGGATACTGGAAGTAGACAAGATTGCCAGACAAAAGATGGGAACATGGGGGTGGGGTGGGATGGGGGGAGGGGGGGATGTGGAGAGAAAAGTGTGAAGTGGAGGATGAGAAGAGCTTGGGGGAATAGGATGGTTGGGATATAGGAAAATTGGATATGGGAACAAGGAATTATATATCTTAATTAAGGGAGCCATTCTAGGGTTGGCAGAGACTTGACTCTAGAGGGGTTCCCAGGTGTCCAGGAAGACACCCCCAGCTAGGTCCTTGGGCAGCTGAGGAGAGGGTGCCAGAAATGTCCAGATCCTATTGCCATACTCATGAATATCTTGCATATCACCATAGAACCTTCACCTGGCATTGGATGGAGAAAATGACAGAGCCCCACATAGGAGCACCGGACTGAGCTCCCAAAGTTCTGATGAGGAGCGGATGGAGAGAGATCATGAGAAAGAAAGTCAGAACCATGAGGGATGCGTTCACCCACTGAGACGGCAGGACAGAACTAATGGGAGACCACCAAGTCCACTTGGAATGGGACTGATGGAACATGCGACCAAATCCGACTCTCTGAGGGTGGCTGATGGTGGAGGCTGACCGAGGAGCCAAGGACAATGGCGATGGGCTTGGTCTCTACGACATGGACGGGCTCTGTGTGAGCCTTGTCAGTTTGGTTGCTCACCTTCCTGGATCTGGGGGGAGTTGGGAGGACCTTGGACTCAACATAGTGTAGAGAACCCTGATGGCTGTTTGGCCTCAAGAGGGAGGGAGTGGGGGTGGGGGTAGAGGGGAGGGGAGGGAAGGGGGAGGAGGAGGGGAGGAGATGGCAATTTTTAATAAAAAATAAATAAACTGGAAAAAATACTCAACACAATATAAAAGAATCATTTCTGATTTGTTAGGTGAAGAGCACTATTGAGCATCGTTTTTAACTACAATATCACGGAGTTGAAGGAACAAATCACCTTGAGAACAGAAGGAGAAATAAACATATTTTAAAGGGATAAAACATTATATCTTTACTAGACCATCTCTACCTCTAACACTTCAGAAGTTTAGAGACTTGGAGTATTCTTACATTAACTGCAAGAAAAATGAAAGAAGTTCTTTTGAGATCACAACTATGAAGTCATATGGTTATACAAATCCTGCTGCATTGGTGTGCAAAACATGAAACACATTTACTTTTCTTGTCAGTCACCTAGCAAGAATTAACAGACACCTAACAGACTGAATGTGTTTCTGTAACTTCAATAACCTCATCACTACAGTAACAAGAGATGGAGTATCCTTATTTATGGTTGCAGACAGCAAGGAAAGAAGTTACAGGTAAGAGAATCAAAACTGTTACTGCTGAAAAACTACTCCTTAAGTTTCACATGGTGCTACCTTCATTTTTACATAAGCACGGTAGCATAGTTCAAAGCTCAATACATCAGAAATATTCACATTTAAATCAACTTGACTTTCAGTTATACCATATTAACAACCAAAACAATAAGACACACAAGGAAGGATATATTAAATCCACTTTGCTAGCACTGGCTTCCTGAAACATCAACTCATTTTTAATAGAAAAGAAATAGTGCATCTCAGTTTGCTTAGGAGCTAGGAGATCACTTTGAATTTTGCATTTCCTAACTGCAAACAGAATACAGTATTTACAACAGGTTATAAATAAACTGATTTTCAACCATAGAGCCAGCCCCAATGATAATAATACATTATTTTAAAAGACCTAAGTCAATGAATTCAATTTTCAATGGGGAAAAAAAAGAACCGTGTAAACAAAGCTTAAAACTGAAGCACAATTAATAAAACTCAGAGAAATTGGGGTTCAACCTGAAGATCCAAAAGGCAAAAAAAAAAAAAAACCAAAAAAAAAAAAAAAAAACAACAACAACAAAAAACAGTCAGCCACTGGGTCTTACCTTGTCTTCAGTTTTAAATGGCAATCTTGTCTCCCAAAATCTCAGAATGACACTGTGTGTTGAGAGTTGAGATTTCCTCCCGTTCTATAATCCTCTCTAGGGCTGGGATTAAAGGTGTGCACCACCATGATTAAAGGCATGCACCTCCTGGTTTCTATGGCAACTAGTGTGGCAACTGAGATTAAAGGTGTGTGTTACCATAATCTGGTCTATAAGGCTGACCAGTGGGACTGTTTTACTCTAGATTTTCAGGCAGTCTTTAGTTATTAAAATACAGTTGAAATGCCACTACATAAAACTACCATTTTTTGTGCCAGTGTTATAAAATATAGCTTTTAATAAAACCTTGACCCAAATGCCAGTAATTTCAGAAAAGAATTTAGATGGGAAAAGAAACACATCTCCTTTAGGAAAAATAACAACTATCTTTTTTCAATCTTCAACACACACAATTTAAACATGTACAATTGCTGTAACACTTTATGTAATTCCTATGTAGTGGAGTAAGAACAAGGTCTAATAACAACTATAAACACTGGGTCAAGGCTTTACATAAAAATACCAACCATTCTACTTTCCCCCATAAGTGTCTAAAATATCAAATACTTTCCTCAACATCTACAGCCATCCAGGAATTTTTTGAAAACTTCTGTGCATGATCTTAATTCCTAATCCCTGGCTCTCGGAGTTCAGTGAAAAAAGATCAAAACCATTAAAAGTGATGGTTCACTTGAAGTCAAATGCAAGACCCTGGCTCAATTAGTCTCATAGGATGAAAGCAGTGCTACATCAACTGGCTCCATGCATGAGGGGCATGTGAAGGATCTTATCAACCAGTCATCTATACAGTCCATGTGATAGATGTGCATGCACGGCAGAAATCGAATTGGGTTCCCATAAACAAAGTCCATCATACAGATCACACACTCTTGGATCCTTTTTTCTGATCCATCTCTTCCAGGGTCATAAACTCCTTTAGGCAGATGTTGTATAAGGCCTATTCTTTGAGCTATTCTAATTTGTTCCTCTTCAAGCAGCTGAGTTGATAACCAAATCTGGCTAGGTGTTGGATGAACTTGTTCCTGATTTGGCTCCAAAGCTAGCCCTGTCAGACTGAGACTCATGAAGGAGAGAGATGTCATCTGAGGTCGGGAATCTGAGGCAGTTCCCCATCTTCCGGGGCTGGGATGTGTGTGTGAGATCTGGGGGAAGAAGAAAGCTGTGACTCAGTCTCTTGAACACTCAGAGGTGAGCTTGCTAGGCACTGCATGGTTCAAGACAGCAGGCCTGGGGCTCAGGGGGCGGCTCCCTGCCGAGGGGCCATTCATAACAGCCCCAGGGAAGAGGGAGTAAGGCTAGGCTGCCGGCTTGGAGGTAACATTATTAATAACAAAACAGGTGCACAATATAAACTATCAGATTCTAGAACTGTTTTACATGAATAGATTTACTACAAATTCTATCAGATCGACATTCGCGAAAAGAAGTGAGGATCCTAAAAGACGGTTATGCTGGAAAGGCAAGCAGATATAAAGAGGGGTTCTGTACACTGTGCTGTGTTGTAAAAAGAAACATAAAAACAGTGAGAAAGATATGTTAGAAAAGATTTGTACATGGGACATTAAAGTAATAATCCATCTGATATGACAGATTGTGTTATCAATGAAAGGTTAAGAGATTTAACCTTGAGACTATAGAAAAGACATGACACACAAGACACAAGATAAATAGTATAATGCCGTTTCTTTGGAATCTCCTTTTTTTTTTTTTAGTTCAGCTACTTTAATCATTGGCATTTGTGAGAGACTTACATTTTTCCTATTTTAAAGTTTAAATATTTCTAACATACTGAAATCTATACTTTTCTTCTTCTTCTTTTCTTTTTCAAGAAAGGATTTCTCTGTGTAGCCCTGAAGCTCACTCTGTAGACCAGATTGGCCTCAAACTCAGAATTCAGCTGCCTCTGTCTCCCAAGTGCTGGGATTAAAAGCATGATCCACCACTGCCTGGCCTGCAAGCTATACTAATGTCGGCCTAAATTAATATTTATTTCTTTTAAGCTATTATATAACCAAAGTATTTAAGATCCAAAAATAGTATAATATGTAGACACATTATTACATAAGCCAAGTGGAATGTATTGATAACACTCCAAAAAATACACCAAATACTAAATTGATTCCAAAGGAACCCCAGGTTCAATAGATCTTGAGTTTATGAGAAATAAAATTTTGACAATGAAAAAATATAAAACTTTCATTACACAGGTATTATGCAACAGAGGCAAGATATGGCCTTTAGAGAAAATGTACCTATCAAGGAAAACATACCTATGCTTTGGTTATTATCTAGATAAAGAAATTAAAGAGTGGGGAGGCGGGAGGTGGGAAAGAAATTGTTTGTTTTAAATTTGAGACAGGTCTCACACTATATTCCAGGCTGAGCTGGAAACTGTTATCTAGCCTAAGCTGGCCTCAAGAACTGCTATGACCTTCTTGCCTTAGCCTCCTGAGTGCTGGGATTATGAACATGAGTCACTTCCTGCCATATTCACCTTCCCTGACACTCCTGGTTTTTCTTTGGTATCCTGAAACAGTACTCTGGGGTTTTGGAGCATTCTGGTTTTGCTAACAATGACATAGTCAGCAGCATACCAAAAAAAAAAAAAAAAAACAAATTAATAAAGCAAATCTTAGGGTGGTCACAGATCAGAAAATCGCAGGCCCCAAAATGTTTGTGTAGTTTTATAATGTCTCACTGTGTCACTCATGGGAACTACCATGCTAAGTACAAGAATATCATGAGAGTGAAAGAGTTTACTAACTATAGTGAAGGCAGCAAATAAATCAGTTCTAGAAAAATGAGGGCAGCTGGTTATCCGATGCACTGCCCCTGTCAAATGCACTGAAGGATACCTCTGACAAAGACACTGGTGCCCACTCACAGATTTACAGACTATAGGAAGAATTAAAACTAGAAAGGATACCAGCATGGCATAGGCTCATAGCAAGGATATTCTAACAGAAACAAACAACAACAAAAAAAAAAACCCTTGATCTAGCCAATGAGAACCTTCATGGTATAAAAGTCATGCCATATCACTATGCCACTTATGAGGGCACAGAGGACCTAGTATGAGAATCTGGACTATCATCTCTAGTAGAAGGTAGAATCTACAGACAATATGAAGCACGAGAATAGGACAGAGAATGAGTTTCAGAGCATTGGGCGTAGGCTGTCAAATTAGTATATGAACAAAGCAAAAAGAAATCTGGAAACCTAGTTTAGGATAACTAAATACAGCTACATTATAATACTAAACCACACACCCATGGTTGGAGATTTAATATGCTAACAAAACAGAAAGTGCATGAGGTTGTATGTAGAGCTACATAAAACAGAAAATGTGAAAGAAAGTCTGTTTTATGCAAATGACCTAAGAAGCCAGTATTACTTGACATTAAAAAAAAAAATAAACAACCATTCTGCAGCAGGGCTCTCTTTGCTGTGGTGCATTTTCTCTGGTGAAATGTATTTTTTTTTTCTTCAGCTACAGCTGCTACAACTATTTGTCTCTGCTCAATTCTTTGTTCCAGATAAAAGAACCTATAATTCCTCTGGATTGCATATTCAACACTGATACCAACTAGTGATACAACCAGGAAGAAGTATTTATGTCACTGATCTCTTAAACTTTGTACTCATTCTGGAGGTACCCAGAGGGGCCACTCCAAATTGTAGGCATGGGTTTGGCAATTAAGCATCATTAGAGAGCACCTCCTGCTTGAAAATTCCTGTGACATAATAATCTGGTCATTAGCTAAAGTTAGAACTGTCCCTTGCTAGATGTAAGCAAATGTTCATGCACCAAGGAACATTGCAAGAACTGGCTTTTGCAGCCCATTCCCTATAATGGGATACATAGCTCAGCCTTGATACAGGGGGAGGGGCATGGTCCTGCCTCAACTTGCTATACCAGACTTTGTTGACTCCCCAAGGGATGCCTTACCCCATCCCAGAGAAGTGGATGGGGAAAAGGAACGGAAGACGGATGAGGAGGTGGAGAGAGGGGAGAGCTGGAATTGCTATGTAAAATGAAAAATAATTCTTAAATAAAAAAGGGAACACTGTAAAGTCATGACTGTAAGTATCCTGTGGTAGCTCACTGATAAAAACATAACTGCTTCCAAAAAGCTGAGAATGTTTTCACTCTCTTCCCTGTCCTCTAACAAACGCCTTCACTCAGTCACTTCTTTCTATCCTTATTTCATCCTCTCTTGTCACTTTCCCTGAAGCTCACAGGGATGGTAGGTATATAAGGCAGGGAGAAGGCTGTCTAAGTGCTTATTGTTGCTTGTACACTAGGGTTCAGCACCCTGCCCAAAGGAATGTAGTGCCAGGAGACCCCGGCATGCAAACATCATGCTGGATGTTTCTTAGGGGTGGTTTTAGCAGTGTGCCCCTGGGGTAAGGCATATCTTATTACTCTACTGAGAACTGCTGCCTCCCAGGATCCCCTACATTATATGAGGTTTGCTCACTGGTCCTTTTCAGTATTTTTTGCTAATTCTGCTTAAGAACTCCCTACTACCATTTTGAGTTACTAAATTATTTACTTTTGGTTTGTTGGGATGCTTTCTGCTCTTTTATCATAGAAAAAGTCCATCTCTGAGAGATGTTGGGGAGACCGCTTGTACATAGCCAGGCTGGAAGAGATAGAGAGAGAGAGTAGGCAGAGTCAGCGAGATGCCATGTAGCCGCCAGAGGAGAAAGACGTGAGCTGTCAGTTAGAACCTTGCCGGGAGGCTAAGAGCCTCATGGTAAAATATAAAATAATGAAAATGGGTTAATTATAGATGAAAGAACTAGCTATGAATATGCTCAAGCTATGACCAAACAGTACTGCAAATAATATAGGTTATGTGTGGTTATTTAGAGTCTGGGCAGCTGGGAAGAAACAAGTGGCCTCCTACAACAGAGAGATTTACTCCCCAGGTAGTAAGACACTTTCTCCAACATGAGATCCAGGAAACACAGTCATTTTCTATTTCTGGCATTTGGGGTGTGGAAAGGCTAGAGCTATTCATACAAGCAAACCTCTGTCTAATGAAGCTAATAAACCGAGTCTCTTAAAAGAGAGGTCTTGTTCAACTGAAGTAAAAGAAATAACCTTGGATATGCTTGTAGCATGGGTTATATCTCAGTTTCAGGATGTTACCATGGGATATATGGTCCCTAGACACAATACTAGCATTGTTTCAAACCACACCAGAGATTAGAAAGGCCAGGAGGATTGAGAGTTCTAGGCTATTCTCAGTTCCTCAGAGACACTTGGTAGTATGTTGGAATTGGGGAGGTCCATAACTTGTGAAGTCTTCTTGAGGTCTCTTCAATGAGCTAAATTAATGCTTACCTCCATTCCAAAACTCCTCTTTTTCTCATATCTCCCTTCTAAAAATACAATTGCTGACAATTATCTGGACAGTTTGTCGGACAGCTGGCAGTGGAACCAGTGTTTATCCCTAGTGCATGATCTGGCTCTTTGGAGCCTATTCCCTATAGAGGGATACCTTGGCTCAGCCTAGATATACTGGGGAGGACTTTGGTCCTGCCTCAAGTGATGTGATAGACTTTGTTGACTCCCCATGGGAAGGGTGAGTGGATCGGCAGGGGGGAGAAAGTGGGGGAGCGAGAGGATGGAAGGGAGAGGGAACTGGGATTGGTATGTAAAATAAGATTGTTTAAAAAAATACAATTGCTTCTAGCTATCCACTATATCAGAGTAAGTCTAATTCCAAGAAAAGAAGAGTCTAACACTTTGCTATAACCCTGTCTATCCCCAATAAAAGATGCATGATAGGGAAGTTTGGCTAAAAGTTGGAAAGGCCTATATATGATCAGATTTCTTACATATCTTAGAAAAAATCAGAGGATCTGGGAGGAAGCACAGAGACACGCAGACAAGACAATTTGCTCAAAACCCTGCAATGGCTACCTACCAAGAGCACACCCTTTCCAGATCAGGACCCCATTCCTTGGGACATAAAACGTTAATGGAGAGCCGGGCTGTGGTGGCGCACGCCTTTAATACCAGCACTCAGGAGGCAGAGGCAGGCGGATCTCAGAGTTTGAGGCCAGCCTGGTCTACAAGAGCTAGTTCCAGGACAGGCTCTAGAAACTACAGGGAAACCCTGTCTTGAAAAACCAAAAAAAAAAAAAAAAAAAAAAAACCCTTAATGGACACAAGCTGAATGCCTCCTCCCAAGAAAACTGTGTTAAGAAATTTGTCAGGTCTGAAAAATATAGAGGTCATTTATAAAAGGGAAAAACATATAGTTATCCTCGTGGATATTGGAAGTAGACAAGATTGCCAGACAAAAAATGGGAACTTGGGGGTGGGGTGGGATGGGGGGACGGGAGGATGTGGAGAGAAAAGTGTGAAGTGGAGGATGGGGAGAGCTTGGGGAAATAGGATGGTTGGGATATAGGAAGGGTGGATATGGGAACAAGGAATTATATATCTTAATTAAGGGAGCCATTCTAGGGTTGGCAGAGACTTGACTCTAGACGGGTTCCCAGGTGTCCAGGAAGATGCCCCCAGCTAGCTCCTTGGGCAGCTGAGGAGAGGGAGCCAGAAATGTCCAGATCCTATTGCCATACTCATGAATATCTTGCATATCACCATAGAACCTTCACCTGGCATTGGATGGAGAAAATGACAGAGCCCCACATAGGAGCACCAGACTGAGCTCCCAAGGTCCTGATGAGGAGCAAAAGGAGGGAGATCATGAGCAAGGAAGTCAGGACCGTGAGGAGTGCATTCACCCATTGAGACGGCGGGACAGAACTAACGGGAGACCACCAAGTCCAGTTGGAATGGGACTGATGGAACAGGGGACCAAACTGGACTCTCTGAATGTGGCTGACGGTGGAGGAGGACTGAGAAACCAAGGACAAGGGCGATGGGCTTGGACTCTACAGCATGGACGGGCTCACTGTGAGCCTTGACAGTTTGGTTGCTCACCTTCCTGGACTTAGGGGGAGTTGGGAGGACCTTGGACTTAACATAGTGAAGGGAACCCTGATGGCTCTTTGGCCTGGAGAGGGAGGGAGTGGAGGTATGGGTGGAAGGGAGGGGAGGGAAGGGGGAGGAGGAGGGGAGGAGATGGAAATTTTTAATAAAAAAATGAAAAAAAAAATACCACAGGACTACAGACCCTGGAATGCCTTTTACTTCTCCTGTGGCTTTTTCTTGCAGCTCTCTTTCTCTGGTATCCAGCATGATATGAGTGGACATGGGGAGATCCCCAATGCCTGTAATATATAGTGTGCTTCTCTTGGAAACAGCCCGTTCTACTGGGCATTTGGATGCACACCTTCCTAGGACTGATGGAGGGAAGAGGGCCTTCCCACAGGTCAGGGTACCCTGCCCTCTCTTAAGGTGGGAGGGGGAGGGAGGAGGGTGAGTGTGGGAGCGGGAGGGTAATGGAAGGAGGGGAGAAAGTGAAAAGTTTTGAATGGAAAAAAATAATGAAATACCACTATATACATATTACAATGGCTAAAATGTGGAAGGTGGACAAGAGTAAATGCTGATGAGAATGGAACTCTCATAAACATTGTCAGAACACTTAAATAAATAAATAAATCCCCATGTTTCTACCTGGTAAGAGGTATTTTTGTCAAGGCTGGTCCCCAACAAATTTCTAAGCCACAGAATTATATATATAAATAATTTGGGTGTGTGTGTATGTCCATTGTGTATATGTGTATGTCTCTGTATGTACATTTGTGCCTGTGAATGCAGCATGTGTGTCTTGGTGCACATGTGAAGATGAGAAGATCTGGGTGTCAGTTCCCCACCATCCCTCCCACGTTTGATACAAGGTGTCTTTTCTGTTTTCTGGCCATGTGATGGCTGATCTTGGTTGCTAACTTGACTATCTCATTAATCAACTAAAAACCCAAGTACTTGGGCAAGCATGTGATCTTGACTGGATCATTTGAGAAGGGAAAAAATCTAGGCAACTCATTCTGGTGGCAACCTACATAGAAGGACATTGAAGGAGGGAATCTTTTCATTTTTAGCCGTATACCCTCACTCTTGCTCCCAAGTTCATCTACCTTGTTGCTTTGGCATTCTTTTGCTTGTATCAGAATCTACTTCTTGAGGATTTCAGCACAGAGTGAAGACTCACATGTCTCTAGAAATTCCCTAGGACTCCAGCACCAGATTGGGAATGATGAACATCTGGTCTATTTTTTTTGTTTTGTTTTTCTGAGACAGGGTTTCTGTGAGTAGCCCCGGCTGTACTGGAACTCACTAGATGGAACAGGCTTGCCTCAAACTCACACATCTGCCTGCTTCTGCCTCCCAAGTGCTGGGATTCAATGTGTGTGCCACCACTACCCTTTTACATACTGAACAACTACAACATTGTTTTCCTTTCCCATAGGAAATAGTCGTTATTGGACCACAGATTGTACAAACTCTAATAAACCACATATATTTTTTTCATTGCATCAATTCTGTTCCTTTAGAAAAACACTAACTAGCACACTAACTAGCACATGTCATGCATTAGTCATGTGCTAGCTGACCCACAATCATCCAGTGATTCTCCTGTCTTCACCTCTAATCTTCCTAGAGAGGCAAAGGGATTATAGATGCTAATGCTGTATTTACAGATTTTACATAGATTCTGGATAGTTTGAACTCAGGTCCTCCTGTTTATATAAGTGTTTTTACCCACTATACCTTCTCAATAAATTTGTTATATTATATTTACATAATTCCACAAGTTATATAAAATATAAAATTATAATGCTGAAAGCAGTTTTGATATACAGTGATTGTTTTAAAAGAAACAAAAACTCAACCTTTTAATGAAAAATAAGTTGTTTTAGGGGGGTAAAAATGTTGCTCAGAATTAGTTCCCTGTTAGCACCTCTACATTTAAAAACCTCTCTCTGGCAAAACAACATAATCCATTAAAGGGATCTTAATACCAAAAAAGGGCCAGCTGTGCCATAGGGGCATAAAGATTGTTTAGAGATAGAGACATCTGAGAATCAACCAATGCAGGAAGATGTTTTTTCTCTTAACTATGTTAATTTAGATCCTTTTTTAAAAAAAAATCACAAATTTCCTCTGCTGTAACATAAGAGACCAGGCAAAACTGACACAATACACAAGATAAACATTTTTGCAAACTGTCATATCTCCCTACTGTTCTTCTCAAAGCCTATTTACCTTTCAGATGTCATTTGTGCTTCCATACATGTTTCTTCCCCCGCCCCATGTTCCTCTAGAAAGCCACTTATTCTTCCAGAAGTACCTCTCTGCCCCTTCTGTTCCCCTAGTAAAACAGTGTAATGAGTTCTCAAATCTCACTGCTGCTTTGGTTATTCATTTCTTCCATGATGTTCTTGTGCACATAAAATTAAAAATAAACCTCTAAGCTTTTTCTTCAGTTAAAAAAAAAACATGGTTCAGTTGAAATCTTCAAATAGATTAAGAAGAAAGAATAGTAGGTCTTATGGTTGATGAATTATAACATCCAAACAATGATGTAATTTCTATGTGAAATGTCTCCCACAAGCTCATGCATTATACACATGGTCTTTAGCTGGTGGCTGTTTCTGAAGGTTGGGGACTCTTTAGAAGATAAAGGAAGAAGTCAGACACTGGAAGCACGACTTGAGGTTTTATAGTCCAGCTCAATACATACCCTTTTCTCTATTTTCCGACTGCTGAAAAAAATGTGACCAACCACCTCATATTCCTGCAACTAAATAGTTCCCACCATGATGATAGTATCTCTTCTTAAACTACACATCAAAATAAATCCTCAGTCCTTAAATTGATTCTTGTCAAGTATTTGATCATAGCAACAAAAGTAACTGATGTAGACAAAGGAAAAAAAACAGGAAATTATGAACAGAGCATGTGTTTGGACAAGAAGAATAGACCACACTTAAGATTAGTAGGCACAGAAAACACATTTAGTAGAATAAACAGAAAATTCTCTGATCTTGGTAAAGAGAAGAATCTATAGTAGGTACAGAAGGGATGTAAAACTTAAATATGGGCCGGGCGGTGGTGGCGCACGCCTTTAATCCCAGCACTTGGGAGGCAGAAGCAGGCGGATCTCTGAGTTCGAGGCCAGCCTGGTCTACAAGAGCTACTTTCAGGACGGGCTCTAGAAACTACAGGGAAACCCTGTCTCGAAAAACCAAAAAAAAAAAAAAAACTTAAATATGTATATGGCATAAAAAAAAAGACTCCAGGTGCCCTCCTTTAATTTCAACACCCCGGAGGCAGAGTCAGGCAGATCTCTGTGAGTTTGAGACAAGCCTGGTCTACAAAGGGAGTTCCAGGACAGGCAGGGCTACATAGAGAAACACTGTCTGGAAAACCCAATAATAACATCAACAATAATAATAAGTAAAAATAAAAGACTCCATTTCACAAAATACTTACATTTCCCAGAGTACAAAACAAAGATTATTGAGGCCCCTCTAAAGAAGTATTAAGGTTCATAAAAACAAGCCCTCCTTAGCTCCCTGTGAGCCTTGTCAGTTTGGTTGCTCACCTTCCTGGACTTAGGGGGAGCTGGGAGGACCTTGGACTTAACATAGTGAAGGGAACCCTGATGGCTCTTTAGCTTGGAGAGGGAGGGAGTGGGGGTATGGGTGAAAGGGAGGGGAGGGAAGGGGGAGGAGGAGGGGAGGAGATGGAAATCTCTCTCTTTTTTTTCTGGTTTTTTGAGACAGGGTTTCTCTGTGGCTTTGGAGCCTGTCCTGGAACTAGCTCTTGTAGACCAGGCTGGTCTCGAACTCACAGAGATCCGCCTGCCTCTGCCTCCCTGAGATGGAAATCTTCAATAAAAAAATGAGAAAAAAAAACAAGCCCATCAGAAAAACAGCCAACTTCTCAACAGAAATTTTAAAGGCTAAGATGGCATGGAATTTTTTTTCAGGTTCTACAAGCAAATAACTGCCAATCTAGATGACATCATCTAGTTAACTTGTAAAGACAGTACAAAACTACAGGGATCCAAAAAAAAAAAAAAAAAACTAAGTCAGTACTGGGGGAAATACTTAAAAGATCACACACATAGAAAAGACATAGATATACAGTCACAAAAGCACAAGAAAAAATAAACCTCATAGGGATATTTAGAGAAGCAAATGTAATTAGAAAAGTATCAAACACTAATAACTCAATAAATTATCCAAACTCTAGGAGAAATAAGGGAGGGAAAGAACATGGAATATTTAAAACAATTGAAGAAAATAAACTAACAAGAATTAATACACATCTTTCAACAATAATCCTGAATAGAAATGGGCTAATTCTCCAAAGACACAATCTTACCAATTAGATTAAAACACAAAAAACAACTGTGTCTGTCAAGATAATGATTTCACCTGCCAAGCCAGGGTAAAAGAATAGAAAATTATATTCCAAGAAAATGGAATCTGAAAGCAAGCAGTAATTGATCCTTGCATCCTTTGAAGCATGTTTCAAGCAAAACTTAGATAACTGAGACAAAGAAGGTCACTACATAGGGATCACAGATTATTTATACTAATCATATAAAAATTCTAAATACATGTGCATGAATCAAAACTGTACCCAGTTTTATAAAAGAAACTCTTAGACATAAAGAAACAGTTGGGAGACTCTGGCCTCCAGGCTGGTCTGAGGATTCCTGCGGAGGGGTGCAGGCTCCTTCAGATTGTGCTGCCAGGTTCGCTGTGTGATATTCCATCCCGCCCTGCCCCCACCTTGGCCCTTTTGTCTGGGCGGCGACCCTGGGCTGCCTGGAATCCCTGATCCTGGGCACTGACATTCCATCTGAACTGGTGAGTGAATGCGGACCCTGGGGCAACCTGCCCTGGAAGAGAGCACAGACCCCCGCCCCCCAGCTCCCTCTGCAGGCTTGTCTCTGTTTCTCCCGTCCCTGTCTCTCCCAAGCTTTCCCTAGTGTTCTCAGGTGTCCTGATCCTGTTCTAAGGCCATCCACCCAAAGGGGTCAGACTCTGGCCTCCAGGCAGGTCTGAGGATTCCTGCAAGGGAGTGCGGGCTTCTTCAGATTGTGACACAAGGAATAGGTCCTCCTCTGGCACTGGGGAGATCCAACCAGTTTCAGTCACAGCAAAGATTGGTCTAGGACACCAAGCGCCTCCGGGCTCCTTTTGAAGGAAGAGATGGGAGGCGCCAATGCAGGAGCTCCTCCAACAACATGAAAGGCAACATGACATCACCACAATCCAGACATCCCGAAACAACAAGAATTGAACACCCTACCCCAGAAGATATAGAAGAAACCGACCTTAAACAGTACTTTGTGAAAATAATAGAGGACCTTAAACAGGAGGTAAAAAAACTGCCATAAAGAAATGGAGATGACAAACAAAAAGGTAGACGAAATAAATAAATCTCTCAAAGATACCCAAGAAAAACAAGAAAAAGCAATCAAACAGGTAAGGGAAACAGTACAAGACCTGATAAATGAAATGGAGGTATTGAAGAAAACACAATCTGAGGGACGACTGGAAATGGAAACTCTGAGTAAACGAACAGAAACTTCAGAGACAAGTATTTCCAACCGAATACAAGAGATGGAAGAAAGAATCTCGGACTCTGAAGATACTATAGAGGAAATAAATTCACAGATTAAAGAACTAAACAAATCTAACAAATTCTTAACACAAAACATTCAGGAAATCTGGGACACCATGAAAAGACCAAACCTAAGAATAATTGGGGTAGAAGAAGGAGAAGAATTACAACTCAAAGGCCCAGAAAACATATTCAACAAAATTATAGAAGAAAACTTCCCCAACCTAAAGAAGGATGTTCCTATCTTCATACAAGAAGCCTACAGAACACCAAATAGACTGGATCAAAAGAAAGCATCCCCACGCCATATAATAATCAAAACACAAAACATACAGAATAAAGAACAGATATTAAGAGCTGCAAAGGAAAAAGGTCAAGTAACATATAAAGGGAAACCTATCAGAATTACACCTGATTTCTCAATGGAAACCATGAAAGCCAGAAGAGCTTGGATAGATGTGCTACAGACACTAAGGGAACATGGATGCAAGCCTAGACTACTATACCCAGCAAAGCTTGCATTCACCATTGATGGAGAAAACAAGATATTCCAGGACAAAAACAGATTTAAACAATACGTAGCCACAAATCCAGCCTTGCAGAAAGTAATAGATGGAAAATCACAAACCAAGGAGTCCAACAACGCCCACAATAACTCAGGCATCTAGCGACCCTTCACCAGCACAACTAGAAGAAGGGAAACACACAAACTCTACTGCAAAAAATGACCGAAGTTAACAACCACTGGTCATTAATATCACTTAATATCAATGGACTCAATTCACCTATAAAAAGGCACAGGATAAGAGACTGGATAAGAAAACAGGATCCAACATTTTGCTGTTTACAAGAAACACACCTCAACCACAAAGACACCTACTCAGAGTAAAGGGTTGGGAAAAGGTTTATCAAGCAAATGGCCCTAAGAAACAAGCGGGTGTGGCCATACTAATTTCCAACAAAGTTGACTTCAAACTAAAATCAATCAGAAGAGATGGAAAGGGACACTTTATACTCATAACAGGAAAAATCCATCAGAATGAAGTCTCAATCCTGAATATCTATGCCCCTAATATAAAAGCTCCCACTTATGTAAAAGAAACACTTCTAGAACTCAAGGCAGCCATCAAACCACACACACTAATAGTTGGAGACTTCAACACTCCTCTCTCACCAATGGACAGGTCAATTCGACAGAAACCTAACAGAGAATTGAAAGACTTAATGGAGGTAATGAACCAAATGGACTTAACAGACATCTATAGAACATTCCACTCAATAGGAAAGAATATACCTTCTTCTCTGCGGCTCATGGAACCTTTTCGAAAATTGACCATATACTTGGTAACAAAGCAAACTTTCACAGTTACAAAAAAATATTAGTAACCACCTGTGTCTTATCGGATCACCATGGATTAAAATTAGAATTCAACAATGCTACCCCCAGAAAGCCCACAAACTCATGGAAACTGAACAGTCAACTACTGATCCACACCTGGGTCAAGGAAGAAATAAAGAAAGAAATTAAAGTCTTTCTTGAATTTAATGAAAACAAAGACACAACATACTCAAACCTATGGGACACAATGAAAGCAGTGCTAAGAGGAAAGTTCATAGCACTAAGTGCCCACTTAAAGAAAACGGAGAAAGCACTCATTGGTGACTTAACAGCACACCTGAAAGCTCTGGAAAAAAAAGAAGCAGACTCACCTAGGAGAAGTAGAAGACTGGAAATAATCAAACTGAGGGCAGAAATCAACAAAATAGAAACACAGAAAACAATCCAAAGAATCAATGAAACAAAAAGCTGGTTCTTGGAGAAAATCAACAAGATTGACAAACCCTTAGCCAAACTAATCAAACGGCAGAGGGAGAACACGCAAATTAATAAGATCAGAAATGAAAAGGGGGACATAACCACAGACACAGAGGAAATTCAGAGAATCATTAGATCTTACTACAAAAGCCTGTATGCCACAAAATTGGAAAATGTAAAAGAAATGGACAGTTTTTTAGATAAATACCATATACCAAAGTTAAACCAGGACCAGGTAAATGCTATAAATCATCCTGTTAGTCGCGAAGAATTAGAAACTGTTATCAGAAACCTCCCTACCAAAAAGAGCCCAGGACCAGATGG
Source organism: Arvicola amphibius (assembly GCF_903992535.2). Classification (NCBI taxonomy): domain Eukaryota; kingdom Metazoa; phylum Chordata; class Mammalia; order Rodentia; family Cricetidae; genus Arvicola; species Arvicola amphibius. The sequence continues at coordinate 173,457,577 of NC_052049.1, forward strand.
TTTCAATGCGGAATTCTACCAGAACTTCCAAGAAGACCTAATACCTATACTCCTTAAGGTATTTCATAATATAGAAACACAAGAGTCACTGCCAAATTCCTTCTATGAAGCTACAGTTACCCTGATACCTAAACCACACAAAGACTCAACCAAGAAAGAGAATTACAGGCCAATCTCACTCATGAACATTGACGCAAAAATTCTCAATAAAATACTGGCAAACCGAATCCAAGAACACATTAGAAAAATTATCCATTACGATCAAGTAGGCTTCATCCCAGAGATGCAGGGCTGGTTCAACATACGAAAATCTATTAATGTAATCCATCATATAAACAAACTGAAGGAAAAAAACCATATGGTCATCTCATTAGATGCTGAAAAAGCATTTGACAAAATTCAGCACCCTTTTATGATAAAGGTCTTGGAGAGATTAGGGATACAAGGGTCATTCCTAAATATAATAAAAGCTATTTACAGCAAGCCGACAGCTAACATCAAATTAAACGGAGAGAAACTCAAGGCTATCCCACTAAATTCAGGAACACGACAAGGCTGTCCACTCTCTCCTTATCTCTTCAATATAGTGCTTGAAGTTCTAGCAATAGCAATAAGACAACATAAGGGAATCAAGGGGATTCAATTTGGAAAGGAAGAAGTTAAACTTTCATTATTTGCAGATGATATGATAGTATACATAAGCGACCCCAAAAACTCCACCAAAGAACTCCTACAGCTGATAAACTCCTTCAGTAATGTGGCAGGTTACAAGATCAACTCCAAAAAATCAGTCGCCCTCCTATACACAAAGGATAAGGAAGCAGAGAGGGAAATCAGAGAAGTATCACCTTTCACAATAGCCACAAATAGCATAAGATATCTGGGAGTATCTCTAACCAAGGAACTGAAGGATTTATTTGACAAGAACTTTAAGTCTTTGAAGAAAGAAATTGAAGAGGATACCAGAAAATGGAAGGATCTCCCCTGCTCGTGGATTGGGAGGATCAACATAGTAAAAATGGCAATTCTACCAAAAGCAATCTATAGATTCAATGCAATCCCAATCAAGGTCCCATTAAAATTCTTCACAGAGATTGAGAGGACAATAATTAACTTTATATGGAAAAACAAGAAACCCAGGATAGCCAAAAAAATCTTATACAATAAAGGTACTTCTGGAGGCATTACCATCCCTAACTTCAAACTCTATTACAGAGCTACAGTATTGAAAACAGCTTGGTATTGGCATAAAAACAGAGAAGTTGACCAATGGAATCGTATAGAAGACCCGGATCTTAAACCACAAACCTACGAACACCTGATTTTTGATAAAGGAGCCAAAAGTACACAATGGAAGAAAGAGGGCATCTCCAACAAATGGTGCTGGCATAACTGGATGTCAACCTGTAGAAGAATGAAAGTAGATCCATATCTATCACCATGCACAAAACTCAAGTCCAAATGGATTAAAGACCTCAATATTAATCTGAACACATTGAGCTTGATAGAGGAGAAAGTGGGAAGTACTCTACAACAAATGGGCACAGGGAACCGTTTCCTATGCATAACCCCAGCTGCACAGACATTAAGGGCAACACTGAATAAATGGGACCTCCTGAAGTTGAGCAGCTTCTGTAAAGCAAAGGACATTGTCACTAAGACACAAAGGCAGCCTACTGACTGGGAAAAGATCTTCACCAACCCCGCAACAGACAAAGGTCTGATCTCCAAAATATATAAGGAACTCAAGAGACTAGACGGTAAAATGCCAATTAACCCAATTAAAAGATGGGGCGCTGAACTGAACAGAGAATTCTCAACAGAAGAAGTTCAAATGGCCAAAAGACACTTAAGGTCATGCTCAACCTCCCTAGCTATCAGGGAAATGCAAATCAAAACAACTTTGAGATATCATCTTACACCTGTCAGATTGGCTAAAATCCAAAACACCAATAATAACCTTTGCTGGAGAGGTTGTGGGGTAAGGGGTACACTCATCCATTGCTGGTGGGAATGCACACTTGTGCAACCACTTTGGAAAGCAGTGTGGCGGTTTCTCAGGAAATTCGGGATCAACCTACCCCAGGACCCAGCAATTCCACTATTGGGAATCTACCCAAGAGATGCCCAATCATACTACAAAAGCATATGCTCATCTATGTTCATAGCAGCATTATTTGTAATAGCCAGATCCTGGAAACAACCTAGATGCCCTTCAGTGGAAGAATGGATGAAGAAACTGTGGAATATATACATGCTAGAATACTACTCAGCGGTAAAAAACAATGACATCTTGAATTTTGCAGGCAAATGGATGAAAATAGAAAACACTATTCTGAGTGAGGTAACCCAGACCTAAAAAGATGAACATGGGATGTACTCACTCATAATCGGTTTCTAGCCATAATTAAAGGACATCGAACCTATAATTTTTGATCCTTGAGAAGATAATAAGAAGGTGAACTCCCAAAAAAAGATATAGTAATCCTCCTGGATATTGGAAGTAGACACGATCGCCAGGCAAAAGTGGGAACTTGAGGGTTGGGCGAGACTGGGCCAAGGGAAGATGGGGAGAGAAAAGTGTGAAGGGGAGAATGGGGGGAGCTCGGAGGAATGGGATGCTTGGGATACAGGAAGGGTGGATATGGGAGCAGGGAAGCATATATCTTAATTTAAGGAGCCACCTGAGGGTTGTCAAGAGACTTGATCCTAGAGGGGTTCCCAGGTTTCCAGGGAGACGCCCCCAGTTAGTTCCTTGGGCAGCTGAGGAGAGGGAGCCTGAAAAGGCCAGTTCCTATAGCCATACTGATGAATTTCTTGCATATCACCATAGAACCTCCACCTGACGATAGATGAAGAAAATGACAGAGCCCCACATTGGAGCACCGGACTGAGCTCCCAAGGTCCTGATGAGGAGCAGAAGGAGAGAGAACATGAGAAAGAAAGTCAGGACCGTGAGGGAACCTCCATCTGGCGATAGATGAAGAAAATGACTGAGCCCCACATTGGAGCACTGGACTGAGCTCCCAAGGTCCTGATGAGGAGCAGAAGGAGAGAGAACATGAGAAAGAAAGTCAGGAACCCGTGAGGGGTGCGTTCACTCATGGAGACGGTGGGACAGAACTAATGGGAGATCACCAACTCCAGTTGGAATGGGACTGATGGATCATGCGACCAAACCCGTCTCTCTGAATGTGGCCAACAGCGGGGACTGACTGAGAAGCAAAGGACAATGGCGCTGGGCTCTGATTCTTCTGCATGGACGGGCTCTGTGGGAGCCTTCTCAGCTTGGTCGATCACCTTCCTGGACCTGGGGGGAGTTGGGAGGACCTTGGTCTTAGCATAGAGTAGGGAACCCTGATGGCTCCTTGGCCTTGAGAGGGAGGGAGGGGAGGTATGGGTGGAGGGGAGGGGAGGGAAGGGGGAGGAGGGAGGGAAGGGGGAGGAGGAGGGGAGGGAAGAGGGAAGGGGGAAGAGGAGGGGAGGAGATGGAAATTTTTAAATATAAAAAAATAAACCATGAGGAAAAAAAAAAGAAAAAAAAAGAAAAAAAAAAAAAAAAAAAACAGTTGGACCTCCAAGAGACAACAACCAAAGGAGTGAATGGAGTAAAAATTGTAGTAGGGATGTATTGTATGAGAGAATAATAGAAAACTTAAAAATAATTTTTAAAATAATTTTTTAAAATTAAAAATAAATAAGTCATTTTTTTAGAAAACACAACTAACCAAACATTAAAAAAAGAAAAGGAAATAGATGGGTGTCAATATAAAAACAGATTCGGTATCCACTCTCACTGATAAAGTGATCCACGAAAAAAAGTTTTGATTTAGGTCTATTCTATAGACCAAATGGACTTAACAAACATTAACAAACCATCCCATCCAAACATAAAAACAACCAGAAACCTGAAACTTCATCCAAAACAGATGTTTCAGGTCATAAAGCAAGTACTAAACTCAAAAACACACTAAAATAATTCAGTGTATCTTAACAGATCATAATATATAAAAACTAGAAATCAACAACAAGGAAAATACAGAAAATATGAAAGCATACAACAATCTAAAAATAACTCTGGTAGTTGTTAAAAGTTCCTGCTGTTTGAGGACAGGAACTTAGTTCCCAACATTGTACATATCACAGAAGCTTGTAACTACAGTTCCAGAGTATTTGACACCCTTTTCTGCCTTCTAAGGACAGTATACTCACATGTACAACACACACACACATGTAACTAAAGTTACACAACTGAATCATTACTAAGTCATTAAAAAAATCAAAGATGAAAAATTTAAATGTATAGAATCCACAATGTCCCAGAATCTGTGGGATATAGCTAAAGCGGGTTCTAAAAGGGAATTTTAGTGTTATGGGTACTCAAACACAGATATTGAAAATATCAAAAATAAGCCAAATCAAAAACCAAAAGAAAGAAAAAAATCAAGGTCAAGGGAGAAATTAATAAAATTAGGACTAAAACAGCGATATAAAATATTAATGAAATAATTGGTTTTTAAGAAGATAAAAAATTGATAGCCTTTGGTCAAAATAACTAAAAGAATAAAATTACAAATGAAATGGGAGATATTACAATATATACCCCTAAAATCCAAAGGATAGTTAGGAACTATATAGCAAACTTATATCCCACTATAATGGAAAATCTAACAGAAATGGATAAATAGCTACAAACATAGGGTCTCCCAAAAAAACAAACAACTAAGAACCTAAATGGACCAATAATAAGCAATGAAATTAAATAAATAAATAATAATAGTAATTAAAAGTTTGCTAATAATTAAAATTCACCAAAGAACTTATTAGATACTTTTAAGATAATTTATTTTATGTGTATGGGTGTTTTGCCTGCATTTATGCTTGTGCCTTGTGGGTGCACGGTGCCTTCAGAAACCAGAAGGCAGCATTGGATCCTCTGGAACTGGAGTTAGACATGATGTAACTGTTGGGAATCAAACCTAGTCCTCAGGAAAAGCATCCAGTGCTTTTAACCACTGATATATCTCTCCAGCCTCATAATTTATCAGACTTTAGATGAGAAATAATATCCCCCAAGATCTGGTCCTGCTAGGAAAAGGTTAGTAGAAAATGAAAGAGGGGAGGGAGAAAGTGATTTTCTGTTTCTATAACAAAATCTATGCAGGAATGCTATCCAAATGTTAGACGTGCTTTCCTCAGCAAGAGAAAGATTTGGGATCTTATCATAGCAGGTTACGAGCCTATAGCAAAAGCTTCCCAACTAATGAACATGCACTGAGTTTCTACCACACATCTGCACTGCACTGTTGTCCATTTGTGTGAGAGCATGACCTGACTGTCAGTGTCCTAGAGTATGCAAGGTGATTTTTGGGATTGTACTTCTTGTGCTGAAAAGCATGTTTTGATTTGATTAATAAGTTATTTAAATAGGCTATATGAGAATTTTCCTATGAGAAACTATAAGTTGCCATATTTTTAGTTTGCTTTTAAAATGTTTCTTTTTGTTGCTATTGTTTTTAATGTTACTAGACCATTAAGCAAACTTTTATCAAAGTCTACATTGTACAGAAATGCATTTCAACTGATTAAAAGTTCAAAATCATTAAAGAGAAATTATAGCACCAAAACTTGCCCTCCTGTAATCACACTAGAACCACTATTCAAACTAATTTTCTAGGCATTGCTCCACAAAATCCTATGCAAATTTCAACATTGGAATTCTTTTTTATTTACTTATTTACTTTTAAAAAAATTTTTTAAATTTTTTTTCATTTTACATACCAACTGCAGTTCCCCCTCCCTCCCCTCATACTGACCCCTCTACACCGTTCCTCCATTAAAACCCCCACCCAATCCAGAAAAGGTAAGGCCTCCCATGGGAGTCAACAAAATTTGGCCTATCAAGTTGAGTTAGGACCAAGCCCCTCCCCCCGTATCAAGGCTGAGAAAGGTATCCTTACATTGACAATGGGCTCCAAAAAGTCAATCCATGGACTGAGGTGATGTGGGATTCCTCTCTGTTATGCTGTGAATACCACTGGTTAATAAAGAAACTGCCTTGGGCCATTGATAGGGCAGAGTAGAACTAGGCGGGAAAAACTAAATTGAATGCTGGGAGAAAGAAGGCAGAGTCAAGAGAAGCCATGTAGCCTCACCAGAAACAGACACCAGAATTTTGCCCGGTAAAACAGCCTTGGGGAGATACACAAATTTATGGAGGTGGGTTAACTTAAGATATGAGTTAGCCAGAAATAAGCTTAAGATATTGGTCAAACAGTATTGCAAATAATATAGTTTCTGTGTAGCTATTTTGGGTCTGAGCAGCTGGGAACAAACAAGCGGCCTCCTACTATACTGTGAATAAATTCTGGTCCCACTGCCAATGGCCCCACAGACTGCCCAAGACACAGAACTATTACCCACATTCAGAGGGCCTAGTTTGGTACTATACAGGTTCCCCAACTGTCAGTCCAGAGTCTGGGAAATCCTGCTAGCTTGGGTCAGTTGTCTCTGTGGGTTTCCCCATCATGATCTTAACCCCTTTGCTCATATAATCCCTCCTTCCTTTCTTAAACTGGACTCTGGGAGCTTAGCCTAGTACTTAGCTGTGGATCTCTGCATTTGCTTCCATCAGGTACTAGATGAAGGTTCTATGATGACAATTAGGATGGTCATCAATCTAATTACAGGGAAGGCCAGTTTAGGCATCCTCTCCACTATTGCTAGGAATCTTAGCTGGAGTCATCCTTTTGGATTCCTGGGAGTTTCCCCAGCACCAGATTTCTCCATAATCCTTTAATGGCTCAATCAAGGTATCTCTTTCCTTGCTCTCCTTCCTTTCTGCCCCCACCTTTGTACAGTCACTTTGGAAACCAGTATGGCAATCTCTCAGAAAATTGGGAATTACTCTACCTCAAGACCTAGCAATACCACTCTTGGAAATATACTCAAAGGATGCACATTCATACCACAAGGACATTTGCTCAACTATGTTCATGCCAGTATTATTCATAATAGCCAGAACCTGGAAACAACCCAGAAGCCCCTCACTCAAAGAATAAATAAAGAAGATGTGGTACATTTATGAAATGGAGTATTCAATTGGAAAAAAAAACACCACTCTGAGTGAGGTACCACAGACCCAGAAAGACAAACACAGTTTGTACTCACTCGTAAGTAGATATTAGATGTAAAGACAAGGATAACCAAGCTACAATCTTCAACCAAAAGAAGCTAGATAACAAGGAGGATGCTAAGAGAGACATGTATGGATGCCACTCAGAAGGGGAAATAGGTAAGGTCTCCTGAGAAAATTGGAAGAAGAGAGGGAAGAGAGGAATTAAGGGGAGGGGGAAGAGAACATGAACAAACAGAACATTAGGACTCTTAATTCTAAAGTTCAAGGCCAGCCTGATCTACAGAGTTAGTTCCAGGACAGACGAAAAAAATTAATTCTACAAGTTTGGAACTAAAGCCAAGAAAATCTACTGGGTTACAAAGTCCAGCTTAAATAAGCACCCGTCCTCCCAATAGCATTTCAAAACATTACGTGTTGTGCTCATTACAGAATCAGACCGAAAAAGCTGACTGGAAGCTTTCCTAATGGAGCATTCAATCAACAACAGCATGTTTAAAGTAAAAATATCTTCTTTTCTTTTTAAAACTAATTCAGGGTGGTGGCTAGTATATTTGTTAGTATTTAAGCTGCTGCCATCATGGAAACGCAGCAGTACTGTTAGTACAGTCACCAGTCACATCTCCTTGCCCTGCACCTACAGCGGTGATACCTGCTGGCCAATAAAGATTATTGAACCTATGGAAATTTTCTCAAAAACTGTAACAGAGGTAAGTACACATGATTAATAAATAAATTTGAATATTGTAAACAAACCCCAAGATAATAACAGACAATATCACCATCCATGAATTTAATAACCTTTTGTTTCTACTTAGGATGGGATTCTACAAGGCTTATATGGAGTTCCTAGTATACCCATTTTTGTGATCATAGGACTTAGCTTTGGTTTTCATATTACATTCTTTAAAAATGGTTTGATAACAAAAGAATGAGACACTTTTAGAAATGATAGTCTTTACAGACTAATGAGAAATTAGCTGAAAAAATAATACCATTGAAAATGATAATCTTACTTTGACAGACAAAATTCAATCCATTTCAGAGGGTTATGAAACCTTACAGAAGGGTACTGAGAGATTATCTGAACAGTTTCATACTGTTGAAAGTGACAATCAAAATCTGTTAAAAAGTTATGATAAGTTAGCAGATAAAGTATCTCTCCATGAAGGCAATCTGCACGTCATCCAAATAATATTCAAAGATGGGAAGTATCATTAATGGAAAAATATAAAAACTTGGAATCACATGTGCAGAATGAGTATCAGAAATTATTTGATTCGATGAAATCATTAGAAATATTCACAGGCCAGGAGATTCAGGTTTTACAAAAGACAGTGGTAAAACGATTTCAATTGATTGAGGTAAGTATCAGAACTGATAAGAAAGGAGAAAATGTAAAAGCAAAGGATTTAGCATCGCCAGTACCTCTCAGAGTCAGAGATGACTTACCAAGAGTTTTAGTGACTTATCCTGTTATTACCTCTGACAAGCCAACAAATACTCAACACCCAAATTGATAAAAGAATGTAAATGAAAACCTATAGGTATGAAAGATCTAAAAGATATTAAGAAGCAGTGACATCTTCTGGCATGCATTCACCATTTATAGGGAAATAGTAAACACATAGGCTTCTAGCAATAAGGCTACTTCACATGACTGGCTTCAATTAATCTCAGCAGTTATGGAAGATGAGCCGCAGTTACAATGGAAGTACTATTAAGAGAGAGAAGGCTAAAGCTCTAGAACAGCAAGCTGTTATGCTGATCCACAGAGTCAAGATCTTTATAATGAACACATCTTGTCCCTATGCCATACAGCACATGATTAAAGGACATCGAGCCTATAAGTTTGGGATCCTTGAGAAGATAATAAGAAGGTGAACTCCCAAAAAAGATATAGTAATCCTCCTGGATATTGGAAGTAGACACGATCGCCAGGCAAAATTGGGAACTTGAGGGTTGGGCAAGACTGGGCCAAGGGAAGATGGGGAGAGAAAAGTGTGAAGGGGAGAGCGGGGGGAGCTCGGAGGAATGGGGTGCTTGGGATATAGGAAGGGTGGATATGAGAGCAGGGAAGCATATATCTGAATTTAAGGAGCTACCTGAGGGTTGTCAAGAGACTTGACCCTAGAGGGGTTCCCAGGTTTCCAGGGAGACGCCCCCAGTTAGTTCCTTGGGCAGCTGAGGAGAGGGAGCCTGAAAAGGCCAGTTCCTATAGCCATACTGATGAATTTCTTGCATATCACCATAGAACCTCCACCTGACGATAGATGAAGAAAATGACAGAGCCCCACATTGGAGCACCGGACTGAGCTCCCAAGGTCCTGATGAGGAGCAGAAGGAGAGAGAACATGAGAAAGAAAGTCAGGACCGTGAGGGAACCTCCAGCTGGCGACAGATGGGGAAGGTGACTGAGCCCCACATTGGAGCACTGGACTGAGCTCCCAAGGTCCCGATGAGGAGCAGAAGGAGCGAGAACATGAGGGAGAAAGTCAGGAACGAGAGGGGTGCGTTCACTCATGGAGACGGTGGGACAGAACTAATGGGAGATCACCAACTCCAGTTGGAATGGGACTGATGGATCATGCGACCAAACCCGTCTCTCTGAGTGTGGCCAACAGCGGGGGCTGACTGAGAAGCAAAGGACAATGGCTCTGGGCTCTGATTCTTCTGCATGGACGGGCTCTGTGGGAGCCTTCTCAGCTTGGTCGATCACCTTCCTGGACCTGGGGGGAGTTGGGAGGACCTTGGTCTTAGCATAGAGTGGGGAACCCTGATGGCTCCTTGGCCTTGAGAGGGAGGGAGGGGAGGTATGGGTGGAGGGGAGGGGAGGGAAGGGGGAGAAGGAGGGGAGAGAAAGGGGAGAAGGAGGGGAGGGAGGGGGGAGGAGGAGGGAAGGAGATGGAAATTTTTAAATATAAAAAAAAATAAACCATGAAAAAAAAAAAAAAGAAAAAAGAAACAGGAAGAATTGTGAATCACATACTAAATTTAAATAAGGCCCTAGAGAACCCTTTAGTGACTTTTTATAAAGATAAGCTAAAGGTGAACAAATAGGAGTAACAAATCCATAAGCTGGATGACTACTTATTAAATCTCCGGCTTTTGAAAATGCCAATTTAGAATGCAAAAAGATACTTGGGCAGAGATTATAATACCTTTTACTAATGATTAAATTTAAAAATTATGGGAAGACAATGAACCCTGACAAAGAGCTTGTGCTAACTTTTTAGGAAAGATTAATAACTGTTCCAAAAGTGACAAAATTAATATTATAAAAAGAGTAACTTAGATCCTTCCCTGCATTGTACATGACATGCCAATAACTGGAGCCTGCACATTCTATGCTGATGCAAATAAATCAGGAAAGTCAGGTTACAAATAAGAATATTTAGCTAAAGTGGAACAAAGCCCTCATAATTCTGTTCAAAAGTTAGAATTATATGTTATTCCCAAGGTACTAAGGGATTTTTAAAAACCGTTCAATATCATTACTAATTTGCAATATGCAGAAAGAGCTGTTTTGCACACTGAAACCTCTGAATTTATATGAGATGATACAGAATTGACTTCATTATTAATTCAGGTTCAAGATATAACCAGGAATAGGCTTTGTCCCATATACATAACACACATCTGATCCCATATTGGTCTTCCAGGTCCTCTAGCACAAGGTAGTGCTGAAATTGATCAATTATTAAATGGATATGTGCTGAAGGCCTCAGAATTTCATTTAAAAAATCATGTCAATAACAAAGGTTTAAAGAACGAGTTTTCTATTACATGGCAACAAGTTAATAAGATTATAAGGAAATTTTCTACTTGTTCTCTATATAACCAAACACTGTTACCTGCAGGGAGTAACTCAAAGGGTAGCAAAGAAATAAAATCTGGCAGATGAACATGTTCCATTTTGTAGAATTTAGAAAATTAATATATGTACAGTACACCACTGACACCTATTCAAGTTTTCAATGGGCAACTGCTTTGAGCTTGGAAAAGGCTGATTCATTAATCATGCATTTGCTAAAAGTTATATCCATCATGGGTATACCTGCACAAATAAAGACAGACATTTTATACATTTTATACATATGTCTCTAATAAAATGAAACAATTTTTGTTTATTATAATATAAAGCATATTACAGGTATACAAAACAGTCCTGCAGGTCAGGCAGTTATAGAAAGATCAAGTCTAACTATAAAGCATATGTTAACACTCAGGAGGCAGAGGCAGGCGGATCTCTGTGAGTTCGAGACCAGCCTGGTCTACAAGAGCTAGCTCCAGGACAGGCTCTAAAGCTGCAGAGAAACCCTGTCTCGAAAAAAAACCAAAAAAAAGCATATGTTAACAAATAGAAAGGGATGGAAAATACCCCCAGAAATAGACTGCATAATGCTTTATTATATTAACCTTGGATTTTCTTAATGCTAATAAGAAATGAACAATGGCAGCAGAGAGACATTGGGTAATAGAAAAAAAAAACTTCTGAATTAAATTAGTTAGTGTATTTCAAGTATGTATTGACCTCAGAATGGAAACCAGGGGATGTGCTACGTTGGGGAAGGGGTTTCACTCTTGTTTCCACAGGAGAAGAAAAGCTATGGATACCATTAAAATTAATAAAGATTCGGTTTGAAAAAGAGAAACCTCTTGAGAAAGAGAAATAACAGTAATCCACAGAGCTGACAATCATACAGGTGGTAAGGAAACTCATAAGGGTTGGGGCAGGTTTCTGATCTTGTCTTTGCAGAAAAATACTTATCTTCAAAAAGTCAAGAGACCTTGGATATCTAAACGCCTAAAGAAAAAAAAAAAAGATAGTTTCCCCAACAGAATCACCAAGAAAAAAGAGATCTGATTTATGGTACCATATCCTCTGCAGGGTAAAATTTTATTGCCTGAACACACACACACACACACACACACACACACACACACACCCATATACTTCTTAGTATAATAATGAGCCTAAATCACCTAAAAAATTAAAGCTGGCCCTGGAGTTGAACAATGGCTATCCTTCTAGAAATTCCAGCATGTTGTTAAAAGAAAACTTCAGAGTTTCTGTCTCATATCAGGAGCCATCTGGTATGGAACAGAAAGAAGAAAGAATTTAGGAAAATTTTTACTTCTTCCCATTCCTATTTCTGTCTCTATAATATCTTTCATTGAATATATGCCTATATGAATAATGTTTAAGTTTTCCACAATGAACAATAAATTTTCCTGCAGTAATCTTTAAAGTTTCCAGGAAAAAGATAGGGGCCACAGCAATGATTCTACCTAGTTGATATGACATCATGATGCTGATAGCACCACTTTAAAATCAGTTTTGGGTTACAAGCTATTCAAGATGATGCACCTTCTTACAATGTTCTAGCCAGAAATTAAAATAAAAATTTCAAATAAGGACTTCAGAAAAACCCTACTAACTATTCAGAGATGATTTGCAATTATAGCTGACAGTAATCTTGAAACTTAACCATCAATTTAGTTTTTACAGGATCCTGTGAAAATAACATTGCCCCCATGACAGCTGGATGTAATTCTAGAAGATGATGTCCCCTCTCCCAACAAAGTTTGTACTCAGGGTCAGGGACATCTATTAGGGGTTGATTACAAGAGTGGTTTAAAGTTGGGGATTGGGATAGAAACTAAATAGGCTCAGAAATCTCTTTTAAAAAAAGAAAAAAAAAGGATTGGATGGGATGATAGGTAAATTAGTATGAGCTTACTCACACTAATAATAATAATGAATAATAGAGTAAATACTTGTGAGCTATAATTTATAGACAATTTACATTGGTGTAAATTCTTGAATATTGAAACAAACTTAAATTATATTTGTTATATTGAATATAATCCTATTTCTGTCTAAAATGTTTGTGCACCTATGCAAAATTATTTTGTCATATTGTATGTATGTGTGTTTCTACCTCTGATCAAAATATCAAAAAAAGATATTTGTATATTGATGCAATTTGGGGATATATTTATCATATTGCACTATATATTTCTACCTCTGATCAAGATACTTATAATTGTTTACATTTTGAGGTCATTGTCCTCATCTGCTGCACAGTTATTTAAAGATTATTTAATATTTTAATATGAAGCCTTAGTTTTTAAGCTATACAGATATTAAGAATTATAGGTCAATAGTCATCCATGTTTGTCATAATTATGATTAGACTAATAAGGTTCTTTAGATGCATAGAGACTATATTCTGCATAGATAGATAATCTTCAACAACTTCAAAGAACTGTAGAATATGGCATTCAATTAACTTTGGATTCTGTTGACATGAGACACAATTGTTTCTGGCAGCACCAATATATTCCCGAGAAAATATTGGGCACTGAAGATGCTCCACTTGGAGCTTGTTTTCTTCTTAGCAAAACTGGCCTTTGGGCAAAGAACTGCCCCCGCCTCAACCACTGACAAAATGCATGATGTCTAGACTGGACAAGCAGGATATAAGAAAAGAACTACCAAACCTTGCCAAAACAGGGTAAAATAGTTTTGAAAATTTTCCTTCCTCTGAGAATGGTCTGTCAATTACTCTAGGACTTAGGCAGAGCTGACTGCCCCAAAATTGAAAATGAGGCTTTTGGTGATTGCCCAGGTAGCCAATTGTCTCTCTCATTTATTGCACCTTTCGGAAGTTGCTTGATTGTGCTTCCTGTTTGCACAAGTAATATTATTTCTCTTCTCAGGTCTTTGATGGGGTTGAAGACTAGATAGTCATAGTTATTTTCCTCTTCAGACTTAGTAAAGCCATTTCTAATACAAGACTTAGGTACCTTAGGACAGGATAACTATTGAAACATTTAGCATATGTTTCTTCCTTGATGTTGTCCATGCTGGCTGTAATTCTATTTTTTATACTTGATATTTGTTCTTATTGTATATAGTTTCGTATTAGGCTTAGAACTATTTTATTTAGACAAAAGGGGAGGTGCTGTGAGAAATCTTTCAACAAATAGCCTTTAAGATACCAGCCCACTTTGGGTGTGATCTCATATACTATAAACTCAGACAAAAAGCATGTGTGGGCCCCTTGGCTGCTGGATTCAGTTCCTGTTCCCAATTCAGGCAGAGGACTGCTGATCTGTGAGGCTACCCCTAAATAAAAAAACCTTTATTATACTCCATTCTGGGCTAGTGTGGGATTATTTTATTATAATCTGCAACAGCTAACCTTGCAACAATGGAAGTAGACTCCATAAGGAGTTTCTTAGATGCCAATAATCATATTTGAAGTAACTAGTACAGCCAGAAGCAGATGTGTCTCACAGTCAAGAAAGGTCTAAGTTCTTAAAACATTACAAATTACATATTTTGTAGGTCTTTGAAGTGTTTGAAGATTGCCTATCTATCTGAAATATATTTATGTATACCCTAAAAAACCTAATAAATATGCCTATTATAGATGACTATTACTCTTATTTCTTAACTATACAATATTTCTAAATGAACTGTATAAACATAATACCTTAAACAATAGTAGAAATATACATATAGAAAAAAAGAAATACACATACAGTATAACAAAATTGACCTTAAATTTATATCAATAAACTAAAATCCATACCAATGTAAAATATTTTGAGAGTAACAGCTGTTTTTTGGAAATTAGATTCAAAAATCTACCCTTTTCTCCCATCATTTCTACATCATACAGTTCTACATCAACATCACTTTCAGGAGATAAAACCAAAAAAGACTTCTGTATCTAGATAAAATTACTTAACTATAAAATGAGGAAGCACAGGGTTAGATAGCTCTAATGGGCCAGCATCAGTATGAGAAGATTTGTTGTTGTTGCTTTTAAAAAATATTTTTAAATTCTTTAAGAATTTCATAAAACATATCTTGATCTTATTCCTGGTGCTTTTTCTATCAAGATTAGCATTTGAGTTTTGCCATATAAGATATTAGTTTATAGCAATAGATCTCAATTAAAACATATACACACACACATATGTGTGTGTGTGTGTGTGTGTGTGTGTGTGTATCCTTTAACTCCCAAATTTACCCTTATCTCCCCTGACCCCCAATTTTGTATATTCTTTTAAATTTTTCAATAACCCATTGACTTCAATTTCTGCTGTTCATATCACTCTGAGTGTGGAACTGAAATGCTAGAATCTGTCTTCACTTCCTCTCTAGATACATTAACTCCTTGGTTTTAACCAGAACCTTAGCTTTAAATTAACAGAAAACTAGTGACTTCTAACTTTACACAACTTCACATCCAGACAGACAAAGGCCTAATTTACAACTCTATTTAAATATGTAACTCTTCAAATTTAATATATTCAAGACTGCAGTATGTTATATCTTCTTAAGAACATCCCTTTCCAAACTGCACATTTCCCTGAATGGCGACTACATCCTTAGTTGAAATAGTCACATATTCTTTTTATCCATAATATGTGTGCACGTGCACACTATTGGAAAATTAGCCAGGAGTGGTAGCAAACACCTTTGATCCCAGCACTCAGAAGGCAGAGGCAGGTGAACCTCTGAGAGTGTGAGGCTAGTCTGGTCTACAAAGCAAATTCCAAAACAGCTAGGCTGTTACATGGAGAAATCCTGTCGAAAGAAAGAGGAAGGAAGGAGGGAGGGAGGGAGGGAGGGGGGTAGGGAGGGAGGGAGGAAAAGGAAGGAAGGAGAAGGAAGGAGAAGGAAGGAAGGAAGGAAGGAAGGAAGGAAGGAAGGAAGGAAGGAAGGAGAAGGAAGGAAGGAAGGAAGGAAGGAAGGAAGGAAGGAAGGAAGGAAGGAAGGAAGGAAGGAAGGAAGGAAGGAAGGAGAAGGAAGGAAGGAAGGAAGGAGGAAGGAAGGACGGAAGGGAGGAAGGGAGGGAGGGGGGAGGGAGAGAGGGGGGAGGGGGGACGGGAGGGGGAGGGGGGACGGGAGGGGGAGGGAAGGAAGGAAGGAAGGGAGGGAGGAAGGAAGGAGAAGGAAGGAAAAACGGAAGGGAGGAGGGAGGGAGGGAGAGAGGGAGGTTGGGAGGGAGGGAGGGAGGGAGAGAGGGGGGAGGGGGGACGGGAGGGAGAGGGAAGGAAGGAAGGGTGGAAGGGAGGAAGGGAGGAGGGGAGGGAGGGGGGGGGGGAGGGGGGGAGGGAGGGAGAGAGGAAGGAAGGAAGGAATAAGTAAAAGAAAAGAAAAAATTTCATCAGCTCAAATGACAAAACTGACACAGCACCTTACCACTTTCTATCACCCTGATAAACATCTATCTGCATCTAAGCCAGAGTAGTGTCCTCCAAAACTATTATAATCTTTATCTTTTTCTCTGATATTTTCAGTGGTGGGGACTGAACAATTGATTTTTACTACAAAGTTATATTTAGCCTAGACTAATTCTAAATTTCTGTAATATTTTCATTGTGGTTTCCATGACACTTACATAAGGCATCTTACAAATCTATGCTAAGTTGATATGATGTGTATGTGCATGTATGTGTGTGTGTTTGTGTGTGTGTGTGTGTGTGTGAAAGAGAAGGGCTCATATACATATGTGGGGGGGGAGTAATGAGCACTTATGAAGGCCAGAAGAAGACCCCATGTGTCCTCCTCTATCAAGCTCCACCTTTTTATCTTAAGTCAAGGCTTCTCTAAGATAACAGGCTCCAGAGATCCTTCTGTCTATCCCAGGCAGCATAGGGCTTACAGGTGAATATAACCATGCCAGCTTTTTATATAGGTGCCAGGGATTTGAAGCCAGGGATTCATATGCTATCCAATGAGCCTTTTCCTCACTGTAAGTTTATAGTTTTAATTGCATACAAAACTTCTAAAATTCCTTCCCCAATTTTTTCACTGACATCACAACTAGTATCAGCATGTATTCACTGATTCTGCAACTATAATTACTCTTAATAATTGTCTTTTAATTTTATATTAAAACTACCAGTGATTTATATACTACCTTGATAATACTCATGCTGTCATGTTTATATCTTTGGCTTTACCCATGAATTCTATATTTTCATTTTATTTTATGCCATATAGCAAGCACCTTTTTTGCTACAACTTAAAGAATTCTATCCTTGTATTTCTTGCTAGGCAAGTCTACTTGCGATAAATTACCTCTGCTATTATTTTGAATGGGAAAATATTTCTCTCTATCTTTAAAGGGTCATTTTACTGGACACAATATTTTTGCTAAGGAGTTTGTTCCTATTGGTATGTGGAACTCATCATTCCATTCCCTTCTATTCTGAAAAGTCTCTACTGAGAAATCTGCCATATTGTATAAAGCTTCCTTGTATACAAGTTCCTTTTTCTTTTGTTTGTCTTTGACTTGTGACAATCAGGTTATAACATGCATTTTTAATTTTTCTCAATAGTGTGCTTTGGGCTTTAATAATTGATGCCCATTTCCCTCCTTAGATTTGGAAAGTCTTCAGTCATTATTTCTTTCAAATTCCTGTCCATCTCTCTCACTTCTCCTTCTGGTAATTCCATATAGCATATAATGTCCCAAAAACTTCAAAGGCTCTCTTCTCTTATTCTCTTTGTCCCATGCATGGATCATTTCAGATGATCTACCTCTAAGTTCACCAATTATTTTTCTTATTATATCAAGAATGTTATTCTATTGAATATTTCAATTCAGGTGATATTGTTCAACTCCAGAATTTGTGTTAGGTTCCCTTTTACTTTTCCCTTGTTGTTGTGGGATAATGTCCTTAGACATTGTAAAGATTTGTCACTCATATTGGTTTAATAAAATGTTGACTGGCCAGTAGCCAGGCAGGAAGTATAGGTGGGGCAATAAGACTTAGAAGAATTCTTGGAAGAAGAAAGACAGAGACACAGTCACCAGCCAGATGCAGAAGAAGCAAGATTGAGAATGCCTTACTGAAAAAAGGTATCAAGATGCGTCGCTAAACATGATAAGAATTATTGGTTAATTTAAGTTCTAAGAGCTAGTTAATAATAAGCCTATGCAATAAGCCAAATAGTTTGTAATTAATACAAGCCTCTGTGTGTTTATTTGGGACTGAGCAGCTGTGGGACCAGGCAGGACAAAAAATTTCCATCTACACCTTGTGGTTTCTCTTTACTTGTTGATTATGCTGTTGTGACATACATTAACTTATCTGTATCTATTTTCTTATATTTCACTGTGTTTAAGATATTATTTTAGATTTGTTATCATGTAATTCACAGAATTTCATTTTTTACCATCAGTTATAAGACGCCTTATTACCTGACTCTTCATGTTCCTTTTAAATTTGACTTTTTTTTCCTCATTTTTTTTATTAAAGATTTCCATCTCCTTCCCTTCTCCTCCCCATTCCCTCCCCTCCCTTCCATCCATACCCCCACTCCACCCCTCTCCAAGACAAAGAGCCATCAGGGTTCCCTTCACTATGTTAAGTCCAAGGTCCTCCCAGCTCCCCCTAAGTCCAGGAAGGTAAGCAACCAGACTTTTTCTAGTAGCAAAATGAAAAAAAAAAAGTACTGCCTCCCTTGGTGTTTATGGACTGGCTTAAACAGGGAAAGGCTCTCACTAATCAATCCATCTGACAATCTGGGTACCTCTCAAAACTGACTCCAGAATGCTGGGATTAAAGGCCTGTGCCACCACCGCCCAGTACAAACAGGCTTTTAGTGGACAGCAATAAAATAAAATATAGTAAAATAATATATAATAAGATAAAACAAAACACATCAGATATGGAGAACACAAACAGAAGAAAATGAGTCCAAGATACAACACAAGAATCAGAGGCCCACTCATTCATACATTCAGGAATTCCATAAAACACTAAACTGTAGTAAGGCATGTATTTAATTCCAGCACTCTGGAGGCAAAAACAGGCAGGTCCTATGGGTTGAGACGACCCTGGTTTACATAGCAAATTCCAGGCCAGTGAGGCCTACATAGAGAGATATTGTCTCAAAAACAAACAAAAACAAAAATTTCTGTTTTTCAAATGTGTGCTTAATGTATTCACTTTGTATAATAATGTTTTTTGCCCACAAGGTATACCTTAAATTTTTAAATCTCTACTTATAAAGATTTTAAACGTTTCCTTCACTTTGAGATGAACAGTGAAATGACAAATTCATCTCTAATACCTAGTCTATGAATAATTAATTAGGTAATAAAATCTTACCTAATGTACTTATAAAAGACACTATATATTAAACTGCTTTGATAAAATTTACAGTTAAAGGTATATCCAGAATATGGTTCAAAAATAGAATTTGGGATTCTATATAATAATAAATGCACATTTATTATCATATGGAATAAAATAAAATCCTGTCAACAGTAATTTTTAAACTATGAACCAAGTCACACTTCTGCTACAACCTCTAATAGTTATAAATTAACATTTAGGCTAACTACTCACCCCCTATTACTGACAATTGCCTTCTTCAAATGAATGTAATTCGCAGGAAAGATCCCCTGTAAAACAAATAAAAAGTTCAGTTAACAAAACATAAATTGTAATTAAAAAAGAAAGAGAATGGAAATGGAGTAAATAGTCTATTAAAACAACCACTTTGCACATGAAGAATACAGAGTTAAAGGAAGAGCATTAGGTTGGGATTTGATGACCATGTATAACTAGATTGTATCCTCAGAAGAAAACTAAAGCCATAAACACTTCATAAATAAAATGTTCAATACTTACAAATTAGGAATAGTCTATCAAATGACCCACAAGCTACAGTATTATTTACAGGTCATTTGTGTTCAAAATTCACATAATATCTGATCAATAACTCAGAATTATCCAGCATTGAGTTACAGAAACAATTTTAATACATTCACTAATATTTAGGTTCATTTAAGAATGCATCAAGGAATTATATATCTTAGTTAAGGGAGCCATTCTAGGGTTGGCAGAGACTTGACTCTAGAGGGGTTCCCAGGTGTCCAGGAAGACGCCCCCAGCTAGGTCCTTGGGCAGCTGAGGAGAGGGAGCCAGAAATGTCCAGATCCTATTGCCATACTCATGAATATCTTGCATATCACCATAGAACCTTCACCTGGCATTGGATGGAGAAAATGACAGAGCCCCACATAGGAGCACCGGACTGAGCTCCCAAGGTCCTGATGAGGAGCAAAAGGAGGGAGATCATGAGCAAGGAAGTCAGGACCGTGAGGGGTGCATTCACCCATTGAGACGGCGGGACAGAACTAACGGGAGACCACCAAGTCCAGTTGGAATGGGACTGATGGAACAGGGGACCAAACCGGACTCTCTGAATGTGGCTGACGGTGGAGGAGGACTGAGAAACCAAGGACAATGGCAATGAGCATGAACTCTACAGCATGGACGGGCTCACTGTGAGCCTTGACAATTTGGTTGCTCACCTTCCTGGACTTAGGGGGAGCTGGGAGGACCTTGGACTTAACATAGTGAAGGGAACCCTGATGGCTCTTTGTCTTGGAGAGGGATGGAGTGGGGGTATGGGTGGAAGGGAGGGGAGGGAAGGGGGAGGAGGAGGGGAGGAGATGGAAATTTTTAATAAAAAAATGAGAAAAAAAAGAATGCATCAGTTTGGAAGATTTTATAAATAGTTCTTCTTGTACTCCTTTTAAAACTATTTTCATTTAGTAAGAAATATATTTTTATTTTTTTAATTATATTTTAAATAACTGTGTATGTGTGTGTGCATGCATAACATGCATAGAGGCCAGAGGACAACTTGTGGGAATCCCTTCTCTCCTTCTGCTTTGTGGCTTGAATTCAGGTGGTCAGGTTTGGTGACAGGTATCCTTACCAACACAAAAATATATTATTTTTAAAAAAGCCACTTCAGTTTTCCAATCATTTCATTTATCCCAATAAAATCCCTTCAAATAAAACATGAATGGCCTAAATACTCTCATCCTTTAACCCGGAGTATAATAAATTATAAAGTCCACCAATAATATATAAGGCCATCAGCAACTTAACTATAATAATTCATTTTATATAATGGCTCATAATAAAAGATAACCTGTACAGTGACAAGGAATAGTAAACATGAGAGAGTATAAAGACTTATACTACAGAACTACATGCAGAAATAACTAAATGAAGCTCACATATATGATATTTACCATTCAAGAAAAGCTAGGTAGAAAAAAATAAAGAAGTCAACTACATATTCATAAAAGGAACAATTCATCAAGATGTTATAATGATTGTGAAAAAATTGCAATAAATGTAAGGGTTTCCCAATAGCATAAAATAAACAGTAAAGCACATTATAAGATAGAGGAAGGCTTCACTGCCTCACTCTGAGCATTAGGTAGGTCCTTGCAACTCAAAACAGTAAAGAAACGTCAACATTAAATAATCATACAATCAATACATTTTATTTACCACATCTAACATGAAAAATACACATTCATCTAAGTGGCCTAGGGAACCTTCTCTGATACCTATTGTTATCTAGATAACAAAAAACTAAATACTATAGCCCAGTATCTTTAATGAACATAGATTTAAAAGTTCTCAACAAAATATTCATAAGCAAATTTAAGAACATAATATCTTACATCACTATCAAGCTGGCTTCATCTCTGAGAAGCAAGGTTGGGTTCAACATATGTGAAGTAATAAATGAATTACACCATACAAAAAAGACATAAGGACAGAAATAACATAATCACCTCAGTAGACACAGAAAAGCTAAAGCCGGCAGTGGTGGTGCGCGCCTTTAATCCCAGTACTCTGGAGGCATAGGCAGGGGGATCTCTGTGAGTTCTAGGTCAGCCTGGTCTACAAGAGCGAGTTCCACAACAGGCTCGTATGTTGTGAAATGTGTATTTTTCATATTAGATGTGGTAAATAAAATGTATTGATTGTATGATTATTTAATGAGAAATCCTGTCTCAAAAAACAAAAAACAAAAAAAAGATAGTCTTTTGACAAAATTCCATTACCATTTCATGATAAAATCCTCAAAAAATAGGACTAGAAGGAACATACCTCAATATAATAATGGCTACATTTGAAAAGCCTATAAGCTAACATTATACTAAATGAAGGAACTGAGAGCATTTCCTCCAAAATGTGAAATAACACAAAGTGGTCCACTCTTAATGTAATGCTCAGAACTTTAGTCAGAAAGATAAGAGAAAAAATAAAAGGGATATAAAGTAGGACAGGAAGAGGTTAAATCATTCCATCTGTAGATGGCATAATCTAATACTTAAGGGATGCTATGGACACCACCAGAAAACTCATAGCATAAGAAGACAAAAAGCAACATAAAAATCAGTAGCTTTTCTATATATCAATAATAAAGTGGCCAATAAAGAAATTAGAAAAGATAATTCATTTTCAATAGCTTTATAAAAATAAGGGGACTAGAGCAAAGACTCCTTAGTTACGAGTGCTTTTGCAGAGAAATGAAGTTTGGTTCTCTTCATGTCAAGGGACTTATAACCTCCTATAATTTTAGCTTGAGGGAATCTGATCTATGAGCACATATGCATGTACACATACAAGGTACACAAACATAAATAAAAAGATAAATCTTTATTGAAGGTCAGAATAAACCTCATTGTAAAGATTTAAGAAACCTCTATGATGAAAATTTTAAAACATTTAATAATGATATTGATAGTCACTAGAAAATAAAGGCATTTCATGCTTAGAAACTGACTCAATACCGTGAAAAAGAATTATTAAAAGAATTCCAAAGAGTCAATTCAATCCCCATCAAAATATAAATGAAATTCCTCACTGAACTATATTTTTAAAAGACTAGACTCATAGAAAACAATGACCTCAAAAAGACACAGCATTTCTTAAAAAAAAAAAAACAAAAAACAAAAACAAAACCCCAAAAAACAGAAATTTAACAACATCTGACCCCTGACCTCAAGTTAACCAAGAACTACTGGAAAAGAAAGAAAATGCAGAAATAAACCCACACAGCTATGGCCACCTAAGTTTTGACAAAGGTGTTAAAACCATACATTGGAGTTGGAGAGGGAAGATAGTTTTTACAACAAATAAGTGTTTGGAAAACCAGATCTCTATATACAAAAGAGTGAAGCTAAACCTCCACTATGCATACTGAATATATATATATATGTATATTATAGATATTAAAAATTTAAAAATAGTTTATTATAAAACTTGAAATGCTGAAACTTTTGGAAGAAAATCTAGAGAAATCACTTCAAGATATATTGGTTTTATTTTAAATTCTGGAAAGCACAATAGTGGGAAATAAACAACGTGACAAAAGGGATTACATGAAATCCAAAGGCTTCTTCGTAGTAAATGAAGCCATATAGAGTGAAGGGCCTGGCTACAGAACAGGAGAAAAATATTTTTCCATTGTATCTCAGAAAAGGAGTTAATATAATATCTAGATATGTATTTTTTAAAAAATTACAAAAATCAAGCACCAAAACTAAATCTTCTGATCAACAAATGGACTAATGAACCAAAAAGATAGTTCTCAAAAGAAGTAAATGTGTAGCCAACAAATATTTGAAAAGTGCTTTACTTTACAGCTTTATGCATTACAGAAATACAAACTAAAACTCTTTAAGACTGCATTTTATCCCAGTTAGAATAACTATCACCAAGAAAACAAGAGGCAACAAATGGTGCTGAGGACATAGGAAAATAGAAACCCATATTTACTACTGGCAGGAATGCAGACTTGTGCAGCCACTATGAAAATCAGTATTTATATCTTTCCAAAAACTAAAAATGGAACTAACATATGGTCAAACTATACTACTCCTAGGAATATGCATAAAGGATTATTAAGTCCTACTACAGAGATACTTATACATCTGTCTACTGATGCACTACTCACTGCTTTGAAGAGACACCATGACCATGACAACTCTTATAAAAGAAAACATTTCAATGGGGCTAACGGTTCAGAGGTTTAGTCCATTATCATCATGGTGGGACATGGTGGTATGCAGGCAGACATGGTGTTGGAGATGGAGCTGAGAATTCTATATCTTTGATCCATAGGCAACAGGAAGTAAACTGAAACATGGCGTGGCTTGAGCATATATAAGAACTCAAAGCTCACCCCACAATGACACTTCCTCCAACAAGGACACACCAACTCCAACCAAGTTTCTAATAAGTATTGGATCCCTGCTTTTTGGGTATCCTCTGCTGATGCAATAAGCCAAAGCAAACCAAATTAATAAGATCAGACTTAATTAGCAGAGCAAAACAACTCCTGGGTAACTCTTGAAAAGGCAGGAGAGAAATCACATGGCAGGCCTAGCAACCAGATCTTAAGTATGTAGGTGTGTCTTGAGCAGCTCTGGGGAAGAGCTGACCCTTGGTGGGCTTTCTGAGGGGCAGGGTCTGGAATGGACAGAGACCAGAGCAGAGATTCCCAACTGCCACACCTCCTAATAGTGCCAATCCCTATGAGTGTATGGAGACCGACTGCATTCAAACTATTACAATCCACTCGCTGGGCCTTATAAACTTTGTAACATACAATAATGCAAAATGCATTTAGCTCAACTTCAAAAGCCCCTATAATTTATCATAGACTCCAAGATGTTTTAAGTACAAAGTTCAAAGTCTCTTCTGAGATTCATGCAATTTCTTAACCATCATCTTATTTAAGATTAAAATCAAAAACAGATCACCTATTTCTAAATTATAATGGCACAGGATATATATTAACATCCTAAAATGTAGGGAAGAGGGCACAGAGAGGAAATACTGGATCAAAGCAAGACCAAAACCCATCTGAGCAAACTCTATACTCTGCATCTCCATATATTATATCAAGACACTCTTCCGATCTCCAACCTGATTCAGCTTTATAGACTGCAACATACTTCTTTCTCTTGGGTTGGTTTCACTCACTGTTAGAAGTTTTTCTCGGCAGGTATCCCACAGCTCTGGCATCTCCAACATCTTGGAATTTCCAAGGCAATCCGGGCTTCAACTTTACAGCTTCACAAAATAACCTGTCTAGGCCTCCATGGACACCCAACACATGCCTGGCCTCGGTGGCTTCCCTTAGTCATAGTCCCTTAGTCATAACCCCTTTCTTTTATTCTTAACTCAAAAGCCAGAACCATGTGATCAAAGCTACCACCATCTCTTGCTTGCTAGGGCTTGAACATGATCCCCTTGTTCAATTACATTTTCACCAGCTTTCTGGTTTTGATGGTTACCTTCACTGCCTAAGTTTGGCTGTTCTTGAACTTGCTCTGTAGACCAGGCTGGCCTCAAACTGAGAGATCTGCCAGCCTCTGCCTTCCAAGTGTTGGGATTAAAGGAGTACACCACCACACCTGCCTCTGAGCTTTTCTTTAATTCCTTTTCACAAGGTGGAAACTTAGCTGGGTGGATCTTGTCCTGGGATCATCACTCCCTTTAGTCCATTTCTTAATCTGTTTATCTCCTTGAACACAAGATTTAGTTTCTTTCCCCTTCCTGGTGCTCCTTTTCTCCTCAGCTTGCTCCTTTTCATTATAAATCTTCATTAGACTTAACACTAATAACCACATGACAGAGTCTATACTAGGATATTT
The DNA here is from genome assembly GCF_903992535.2 of Arvicola amphibius. Lineage (NCBI taxonomy): Eukaryota > Metazoa > Chordata > Mammalia > Rodentia > Cricetidae > Arvicola > Arvicola amphibius. The sequence continues at coordinate 173,483,233 of NC_052049.1, forward strand.
TGAGAGTTCCTCTGCCGGCAGAATTAATCTAAAATTCTTTATTTGACCTTAGGCAGACTCTTCAGACAAGGACAAAAAGTAGCCACTTTCTTCATCAAACTATCACAAGAATGATCTCTAGGTAATATACTAAAATATTCTCCTCTGAAACCTCTTGAGCCATCCCCCCAAAGTTCAAATCATTCTCAGAAACATCTTCCATGCTCCTACTAGTATGGCCCAATAAGGAGTGCTTAAAATTTTCCAGTTTTCTAAATCCAAAGTACTAAAGTCCAAATTCCTCCAAACAAAATCATGATCAGTCAGATCACAGCAACACCGCAGTTCCTGGTACCAAGTTCTGTCTCAGGTTGTCCATTGTTGAGAAGAGACACCATGACCATGGCAACTCTTATAAAGGAAAACATTTAATTGGATGGCTTACAGTTTAGAGGTTCAGTCAATTATCATCATGGTGAGATATGTTGGTTTGCAGGCAGACATGGTGCTAGAGATGGAGCTAAGAATTCTCTATCTTTGGTCCATAGGCAATAGGAAGTGAACTGAGACACCATGTGGCTTGAGCATGTATGAGACCTCAAAGCCCACCCTCACAGTGACACACTTCCTCTGGCAAGGCCATACCTACTCCAACAAAGCCACACCTTTTAATAGTTTCACTCCCTATGAACTTATTGGAGCCAAGTACATTCAAACTACTACAATATCCATAAAAGATGACCGGATAATGAAAATGTGACATATATATGCAATTAAATTTTATTGAGACATAAAGGAAAATGAAATCGTGACATACACAGAAAATAGATGGACCTGGAAATTATATCTTAGTGAAGTATCCTAGAAAGAGAAATAACCTGTTTTTTTCTCTCATATGCATAAGACCTGCACAAGATCAAGCCAGCCAACATTCAGGCATGAGTGGGTGTTGTAAGGTAGAGGGCCGCTTGTTCATCCCAACCACCCAGCTAGCTTAGCCCCAAAATAACCACACAGAAACTGTGTTCATTAAATCACTGCTTGGCCTATTAGCTCTAACATCTTATTGGTTAACTCTTACACCTTGATTTAGCCCATTTCTATTAATCAATGTATCACCACATGGCAGTGGCTTACCAGAAAAGATTTGGCATGTCTGATTCTGGCAGATTATGGTGTCTCTCTGACTCTGCTTTCTTCCTCCCAACATTCAGTTTTGTTTTCCACACCTACGTAAGTTCTGTCCTATCAAAAGGCCAAGGCAGTTTCTTTATTCATTAACCAATGAAACAACACATAAACAGAAGGATCTCCTACACCAAGTGGGAGAAGAACTCATGAGGCCCCATTGTTAGCAAAAGAGCTATTGGGAGGGTCATATTTCTTTGGGGTTGTGACTCTGGTAGATTGCCCATATTCTGGTGAGTGGTCTCACATCTACTTGAATGCAAGCAGCTCAATGAGTTATTGATCAAAAGAAAAAGAGGAGGAAGAGATGAAGAAGATGGGAAGGTCCAAGAGAGGGGGAATGGCAAGTTAAGCTGATACTATCAAGATACATAGTACACAATTAAGAAATTGTCAAAGAATAAATAAAATATTCAAAAAAGTATGTATTAGGAGCCCACAGTGAAGTTCCATTACTTTGTATATTAATCTTTTTTTTAAAAAAAAAAGACTAATACTAATAGCCAGGTGTTATGGTACACACCCTTAGTCCCAGCACTTGGAAGGTCGAGGAAGGTGGATCTCTGTGAGTTTCAGGCCAGTCTGGTCCACATAGCGAGTTCCAAAACAGCCAGAACTATACAGAAACATCCTGTCAGAAAGAAAGAAAGAAAATACAGAAAAGATCCTGTCAGAAAGAGAGAAAGAGAGAGAGAGAGAGAGAGAGAGAGAGAGAGAGAGAGAGGGGGGAATAAAGAAGAAAAACCTAATAAAATAAAAAATAAAGTTAAAAGCCTCTATTCAACAAATGAAACAGTTACCAGTGAAGAAAAAGGCCACATAATGGAGAAAATCCTTACCAGATAGTCATCTCATATGAAATTAGTACCAAGAATACATCAAGAACAAAAAACAAAAACAAAAAACACACATACAAAAAACAAACCTCAATTTAATCAATAAATAGGTAAGTAAGTTGAGTAAACAGTTCTCAAAAGAAGAAAAACCAAGTACTAGGTGATGGTGGTACACACATTTAATCCCAGCACCCTGGAGGCAGAAGCAAGCAGATTTCTGTGAGTTCAAGGCCATCCTGGTCTAAAGAGCAAATTCCAAGACAGTGAAAGCTGTTTTATGGAGAAATCAAAAAAAAAAAAAAAAAAAGAAAGAAAGGGAGGAAGGAAGGAAGGAAGGAAGGAAGAAAAGGAGCAAGAGAAAGAGAAAAAGAAGAAGAGGAAGGGCGTGGAAAGATGACTCAACAGTCCAGAGCACTTGCTGCTCTTCTAGAGAACCTGGATTCAGTTCCTAACACCCTCGTGGCAGATAATAACCATCTGTATTCCAGTTCAAGGAGATTTGATACTTTCTTCTGACCTCCATGGACACCAGTCACGCACATAGTGTGCATAAATACATGCAAGTACTCATATATACACATAAAAGTAAATTTTTTCATAAAAAGAAAAATGAATAACCAATAAAAACATGAAAAATGTTTAATACCCTTAGCTATTATTGTGGCTGGTTTTAATGTCAATTTACCACAAATCAGAATCAACTAGTAGGGAGTCTCACCTGAAGAACTGTCCTGATTATTTCAGGAAGACTCAACCCAACTATGGGTTGCAACTTCTGGTAGGTGTCCACCTGACAATGGGTACTTTAGAGAAAGTTCATTCTCTTGTCTTGTTCTCTTGGCCTGCCACTGAGTTGATTTGCTTTGTTGTTGTTGCTGCTGCTTCCTTTGCTGACAGCAGAACCAGCAGTTCCAAACTTTCATTATGTAATAGAGATCAGCAGCTTTCTAGGAAATTACCAGCACCAGATTAGACTACAGGCACCCCACCTTGTGGACTGAATGACTACTAGTTGTCATCCCCTTTTTAAAAGGGGTTATTCTAGAACTACTCCAACTACTATGGCACACAGCCTCAAGGACCCAATTTCAGGGTATCAGCATCTGAGGTGTGATTTGGCTGTTGTTACTATTTTAAAGCTTGTTTAATAGATTCCCCATGGAGAAATGCAAATCAAACTTGGAGCCTCCCTGACTAATAACTTGTGAGGCAGTATCACACACCTGGCACAGAAATTTTCATTTAATAATCCATGTCTTCTGAGGGAAGGGTAATGGGACATACACAGCACTAGGGATCAAGAGCTTTTCTTGCCTAATTTTAATAGAGAAGGCTGAGATGAATCTCAAAGAAAGCAACATCAGCAGAGATGGTGGGAAAGCAGCTGTGGAGCTGCTAGCTGTTTTAATAGCCACTTAAAGAGTTTGAACCACAAGAGATGCAGGCAACAGCCAAACCTGAATCTCAACACCTAAGTTTATGAACTACAACATTAGCAAGGGCTAAGGATTCCAACTTCCCAGACCTCTGTAAGAGATGTAACCATTGTAGGCTATGCCTGAACAAAGGTTGTAATACTTATTACCATATAGTTAACAGTCCTAGTACCTAGTACCTTAAACAAGAGCTATAAAATTAGGAGAGAGAAACTTCTTGTCTGCTGCTACCACTCACCATTGACAAATACCAAGGTATATAAAAGCTGCCAGAGGCCATCAAAAGAACTCCTCACCTAAACAATTTCTACTCAGAGAAAAAGAACCCTAACAAAATGATTCACAGAAAGCACAAAAAGGGTGCTTACAATACAGGCTTAAGGAAATCTTAACAACAAACTATCAATTCCAAGTGTTTAACTGTAGTCGTGAAGGGATTTTAAATTTTGAGTTTAGTGTGGGTTACATACTAAATCTGAGGCTTGCTTGAGCTAAACAGAAAGACCCTGTCTCAGGAAAGTACAACAATGCATGTCCCACCCATACTTTACAGTAGTTAACAATGATAAACTGTTCCACACAATCTTGATTCGTCATTCCCCAGTTACCCTCACTGTAGTACTGCAAAGTACACTTCAGAAGGCATCTACAAATTCATCAATATGTATCTTTAGTAACAGTTTCTCTTAGAAGTTTTATACTGTGTACTATATGGTTTGTGTCCCCTAAGGTTCTTGTGATGAAGGTCCTCAAAGTGGCACTACTAGGAGGTAACCAGTTCTTTAGAAAGTAGACTCCCTGACCTGCACAGATCCAAACTAGGCCCACTAAATGTGGGTGACAGTTGTGTGGCTTAGTCAATCTGTGGGGTCACTGGCAGTGGGACCAGGATTTATCCCTAGTGCTTGAACTGGATTTTTGGAACCCACTCTTTTTGGGTGGATACCTTGCTCAGCCTAGATATATGGGGAGAGCCTCGGTCCTGCCTAAAGTAATGCACCCAGACTTTGTTGACTCCCCTTGGGAAGTCTTATCCTCTCTGAGGAGTGGATGGGGGGTCTGGGGGGTGGAGAAGGTGTGAGGAGTGGGAGGAGGGGAGAGAGTGGGAACTGGGATAGGTATGTAAAATGAGAAAAAACTGCTTTTAAAAAATTAATTTAATAATAATTTTAAAAAAGAAAAAAAAAGGAAGTGAGCCTCTGGGAGGTCCCTGGGGGAAAGAACCTATGGGAGATTCTAGTATCCCCAACTTCCCTGCTTTGCTTCCTGGCTCATATTATGTACAAAGTGATCAATCATATGTTCCCTGGTCATTGCCATTTTGCACAACCATTCCAAAGGCTCAGTGGAACAGGATGCCTGATTATGGACTTGAAGATCTAAAACTATGTGTCAAAATAAACCTCTTTATTAAGTTAAATTATCTTATGTACTTCACTGTAGCAACAGAAAGTTAAAATACTGTATGACACAAGGCAAAAGTTTGGAGCAGGGCAGTGGGGGTGGGTTGGGGGGAGGGGGAAATGGGGAGAGAGAAGGGAAATGGGGAAGATTGGGGAGAGCTTGGGACAATGGGATGGTTGAGATGGAGGAAGGGTTGATATGGGAGCATGGAAGAAGATATCTTAGCTAATAGAGACATTTTAGGTTTGGCAAGAGACTTGGCTCTAGAGGGGTTGCCAGGTGTCCAAGGGGATTTCCCCAGCTAGGTCCTTGGGCAGCAGAGAATAGGGTGCCTGAACTAGCATTCTCTCATAGCCACACTGATAAATATCTTGCATATATCACCATAGAACCTTCATCTGGCAAGAGATGGAGATAGATACAGAGACCCACATTGGAGCACTGGACTTAGCACCCAAGGCCCAGATGAAGAGCAGAAGGAGGGAGAAGATGAGCAAGGAAGTCAAGACCACGAGCGGTGTGTCCACCTACGGAGATTGTGGGATTGATCTAATGGGAGCTCACCAAGGCCAGCTGGACTGGGACTGAACAAGCATGTGTTCAAACCAGACTCTCTGAATGTGGCTGACAATGAGGGTGGACTGAGAAGCCAATGATAATGACACTGGATATTGATTCTACTGCATGTACTGGCTTTTTGGGAGCCTAATCTGTTTGGATGCACACCTTTCTAGACCTGGAAGGAGTGGCGGGCTTGGACTTCCCACACAACAGGGCACCCTGATTTCTCTTAGGAGTGGAGAGTGAGGGGTAGGGGAAGTGAGGGGAGTGGGAGGGAAATGGGAGGATGGGAGAAGGTGGAAATTTTTAATGAATAAATAAATAAAATAAAAAATAAATAAAATATAAATAAAATAAAAAAAATACTGTGTGACAATAGAACACATACAGCTCTGCTGAATCATGGATTCCCTGTTAGCAATGAGAAAGTCTAAAGACCATACCATTCTCTGTACTCATTGGTATATAATATACTAACTACAAACCTCACTTACTTTTCCTGTCATACCAACCATCATTCTCTTAACAGCATACTCTAGTTGGCTTGCACTATTTGTCGTTTGTTGAATATGGCTTATAAATTTCCTACCATACAAAACATTCTATAAGGCTCCTTTCCTAACTCATGTAATTCTAGGCATCTGTTGATAATTAAGTGTATAATGGATGCTTGTTAAAAAAAAAAACACAAAATGGAAGTAAATATCAACTCTTACGGAACTGTTTGTTTTCCTTCTTCAGCATATGCTTTATAAATGTCAAAACTGCAATTAGTTTTTAATCTTATTTATTTTGCTCTCTTACTCTTTAATACTTTGGATATGTTCTTTAAAATTATAATCTTTTTATAATATTTTGATAACCCTGAATCACAGGCCCCTTCCTTATACACAGTAGTTAAGAGAGCAACTGTCATCCAGGGCTGTGATAACATCCAGGCTTGAGCTGCAGCCAAGGGTCATGTCTGGGTCCATAGCCCCACTGCAACCAGGGTCTCTGTTGATGTCCATGGCTCCTGTTGCCACCAAAGGCTATGCAGATGCCCAGTATCTGGGCGTCACACCTGAGGTCATGTTGGCATTCAAGGGTCATGTTGCTGCTAGGACCATGCAGATCTTAGTGGCCTACATGGCCATCTGGGGCCATGGTGATATCTGGGCCCAAGCTACTACTGCTAGTCATATCTGAGTCCATGGTACTGCTACGGCCAGGGTCTATGTTGATGTCCACTGCCATGTTACTATAGTGGCCCGTGTAAACCATGCATGTTGAAGTCCAAAGTCTGTGCTGAGCTGGCTCTGTCCCTCACTGGCCTGGGAAAGCTGGTCCCACCCCTCACAGGATTGAAGAGCTGGCCACCACACTTGGGAGATCTGGGTCTAACCCTCACATTAGGGGGTTGATCGCAGTGTCCCAGACTGACCACCTCAGCTACCAGCCAGGTACACAACCAGGGCTTTGACTTGGCATACCCCAACATCTACCCCATCTATAACATGCTGGAGCTTGTTAAGGGACTGGTCCTATAGAACCACAGCAGCAGGATCTCTATAACTCGGGACAACTGCAGGATATCTGAGAGGAGTTTTGATGGTGGTCCAGTATTGATGGTATACCAGAAGTCAGAGGCCTTGAACCTGACAAATAACTCATTACACAATGAACATTTGCAAGTAAAGTTGTTTGGACAAATGGTTTGCTACATGACACACCACACTTCTCAATGCCACTAAGATGAATGAAGAAGTAGGTGATGGAGACTCAGGAAAGATGGAAGAGCAAAGTGAGTTTTGTTTTGTTTTGTTTTGCTTGTTGTTTTCTTTTTCTGTGTTTTTTTAGGGCTTTTGTTTTTTGCTGTTTGTTTCTTAATTAATATTTTACCTGTATTTTTAATTTTTAATTTTTATTTACTCTTATATTCTTCTTGGGGGGGATGCTACAATGGTGAAGGGTGGATATAGAGGGACTGGGAAGTAGGTGAGATTGGGGTACATGATGTGAAATTCCCAAAGAATCAACAAAAAATTATGTTCTAAATAAATAAAGTAATAAAAGGAGAGCAACTGCTGGCCAAGAAATCCTTCACTACCAACTGGTGAAACTGTCCTCTTAGAAGCCTGGCCATTTCAGACACAATCACTGTTGGCTATTCATACCAACTCTACCAGGTGGCAGAGTGGCTTTCCCTGCCCCGATGGAGCTCCAAAAACCAGGCCCTGTCCCCATACTTCTCTAATGGCTGTAACAGCCATTCCCAACACACACAGGCCCTACAGAAAAAAAAAAATGCCAACAATCTCTGAGCTTGCCCCAAGATCAGGCCACATAACCCCTCTATTTCCAGGTCACTCTGGAAAGTCCACCACCAAGAAATGCCATATAAACACTGTCTTCTGTTCAGTTCTCTGCTGCCTCCCACCTGAGCAGAGGCAACCACCCTCCTGGGTTCCCCGCCACCCATAAATATCTTGTGTGAGTGTTATAATGTTGTATGGTATGACTTTTGTAGAATTTTAACTCCCAACTGCCAGGATACCTTTCCCATCTGAGCAGCTGTACTCATAGTCACTCTGAGGACACTGCAACAGATGCAGGGGCCAGTACACCCATAACGCGGATCAAGAGTAACCCCTCCAACAGATGCAGGTGGACAGTACACCCATACCAAGGATCAAGAGTAACCCCTCCAACAGATGCAGGGGACAGTACACCCATAACACGGATCAAGCGTAACCACTCCAGAGACCTTGCTTAGAAAGCATTACTCCAGAAAACTTTACAGTCATTTTCATCATACCATACCAGAGGGAACACTTCCCTTCATGGTCCAGCTGAAGGATTCTGATTAGTGTAAATATAATGCTTCATTTGCATGAATGGTGACTATATAAATACACTACCTGGAAAACATCCTCTTGTATTGGCCGTGGTGTTACAAAATTAAACACAGTAAAAAGCTTCTTTCTGATGGAAATTAGATTTTTATCATAAAACAAAGAAAGCTGAACTGTTAGAGAGAGAGAGAGAGAGAGAGAGAGAGAGAGAGAGAGAGAGAGAGAGAGAGAGAGAGAGAGAGAGAGAGAGAAGGGGTGGTAGCAATGGGGTGGTAGCATTGGTGCTGGCAGCAACAACAACAGCCATAGTAGTAGTGACAGAAATAGAATTCTGGCAAGAAAGTGGCTAAAGAATTTCAAAGAAAACAATGTCTAAATGGAGAAGATTTTGTGGATGCTACAATAATGCTGTAAGTCCTACATAAACTTCAGGAACATGTGAAATTTTCTACTCAATATTTCAGCAAATAAAACCAAGGTTGTCTTCTGTCCTACACACACACACACACACACACACACACACACACACACACTAAAGGAAGGTTAGTACTAGCTTATTAATACCCTGATTAAATTTGTATTAATCAGCATTTAAGAATCTTAGGCTAGAGTTGGATACTTGCCTAGCCTGCCTGAGGCCCTAAATTCAATCCCAAGTAAGTACCACAAAACAGGAGAAGTCTTGAATTTTATTTGATATGACAGAAATGAAATCTTTACATAATTCGGAGGAATTTTCAAATAATCCCTTTCAAAAGAAATAAATGTATAAATCTACATTTATCAAATAGTAACAGTCCTAGAAAACAATGAATGAACAACTCTCACATGCATCGTTATGTCAGAAGACAAGAAACTGCTTCTTGAATGTTTCTAATGTACATTTTAACCACTGAGCATATTATAGGCATGATTCCATGTTGCATTCAGATTGTATATGAACTTTGTTGAAAAACAAAACTGTTTTTAATGTGTTTTGAAAAGGCATACCAATTCAAACTTAAGATGTGAATATCTATTGCTAGTAAATGCTGTAGCCACCTAACATCTAGAAGAAAGTGGAAATTACCAAAACACACAATCGCAGAAGTACATTTGCATAAAGAAAACAATAAAATCTGATTAGACGTAAAAAAAAAAAAACTCCTAACACTGCTTAGTGTAATTCATGTTCCACTGACTGTCAAACTATTTCAAAAACTGAACACAGAGTAGTTCTCTCACAAAATCCAAATAACTATACATAATGAAAAGAATTTAGAAACAGGTGTAAGAGTCTGAGCACTTTTTTGTAATTCTAAAATAAATATAGTGACCTTTCTGGAGAAGTCAGTTAAAAAGCTAGAAGACGACTATGTAGAGAAACCTAATTACCATAATTCAATGGTTCAAATGAGAACAGCTAATTCAGAAAGTTTCTATTTGCACATTACATAAGTCATGACCAAATTTCCAAAAGCCAAAATACGAAAAAGAACCACTAGAAAACAACAGAAGACTGTAACTTATATTATATGCTATTTATCTTGATATTTGTGATCTGGGCCACTTTTCTACCTTGATTCCTACTAGTATTTTAATATCAGAGTGAAGCAAGTAGTCATTTAATTAACTGCTTTGTGACTAAAGTTTCGAATTAATAATGCACAATGTATCATTTCAAAATATTTTTTTTAATTTTTATTGATTATTTGTGGATATCACATCATGTATCCTGATTCCCTGTCCCCTGGCTGCCGCCCTCGGCCCTTGCACCCTCCTCCCCCAAAACAAATTTAAAAGTAAAAGCAAAAACAAATGAATAAACAAACAAAAACCTTGGCATGAAAGCTATAGTGTGGCACAGTGAGTCACACAGTACACCATTTAGTCCATACATGTTAACTTGTAAAATGTTTATTGCAATAAGTCATTGATTGGTCTGGTTGGAGGCCTTTGGCTCCTACTACACCCTGGATAGTGGGCCCTCACTGGGACTCTTCTTCACATGCTCTAGCAGTCCATAGATGAGGTGAGTGTTAGTATGGGCTACCTCTTAGTACTGGTTGTGAGCCTGGGTGGTAATTGGGTTGGTCAGCCTGGCAGATTTCCCTCATAGTCACCACCCAAGTGAGCTCTCCAGCACTGTCCTGGCTAGCACACCCAATGTAGCACACAGCAAGGATCAGGGCCATTTCTCTAGCTCTCACACCCACAGGTCCAGTTCACCCACACTCACACTACCAAGTGTCCAGCTCTATTGTTTTGCCCAGGTGAGGTGCAGGGCCAGCTCTTCCATTCTCAGGCCCCCAAGGTCAGCTCTCCTGCCTGTCACAGGTAGCAAGGGATTGGGGGGGGAGGGGGGAGCGTACATTTCCTTACTCTTGCCATCCCATGGTGTATGAGGGAGGGAGCAGGGACAGCTCTCCTGCTCTCCCATATACAGGCCCAACTCAACTGAGCCCCCACGAACAGGGTCAGCTCTAGAGGGTGGTAACTGTTATTCTTTTGGCCCCGCTCCTTTCCACGCCCACTCCCAGCGATATCAGACCACTGGAAACTCTCTCTTCTTCCTGTTCCCTCTGGCGTGTGCACACTTGTCTTCTCCTTCTCTCCCTCTCTCCCTCTCTCCCTCTCTCCCTCCCTCCCTCCCTCTTTTAGTAAATGTTTAGCTTTCTGTTTATTTTATGTGTCTATTACCCGCCGCCTGTTTACACGCGCCCGCCTGCAGTTGGGAACCCACCGCAGCTTGGCTCTCCCGGCCGCGTGGCCCGCCATCACCGCTTGGGCCACCACTCCGGGACCGGCAGCCTTCTCTGCCCTGGCACTGGCTGCTTGCAGAGTCTGCCGCCTGCCTACAGCTGCCGCCTGGGACTTTATAGCATTTTTAAGAACAACAGTAACCATCTGCCAAGATGACCAAATGGGTCCCAAGACAACTATAGCTACAGGTAATATTACAAACATCAAAATAATAATGACCTCACCCCATCAAATCACAGTATCATGTCAGATAAAATGGTTGTTCATTTAGTTCATGGAATTTTGAAGCATTTTAATATCAATGAAAAAATAATTAAAATAATTATGCTTAGGGCTGGGGAGAAAGCTCAGTAGGTATAAAGTGCTTTACTTGTAAATATAGAGACCTAAGTTTGAGCCTTCAAACACACATCAAAAACAGCTGGGTACAGTGGCACATTTGTAATCTCAGAGCTGAAGAGGCTGAACCAAGTGGGTTCTTGGGGTTCTCTTGGCAGCCATCCTCACAGCTAGTTGGAATTCCAGCCATTTAAAGACTAAGGTAAAGGGCCACGGCCCTGAAACCAGAGCTAGTGAAAGAAAACACCCTGGCTCTGAAACCTGAGACTGTGGGGGGAAAAAAAACACTTTCCCTCTGAACCCAGAACCTAAGAAACACACCCTGAGTATGAAACCAGAGCCAAAGAAGCATACTTTGGCCCTGGAAAAAGAGCCAGTGAAAGAAATAGGTGCTGCCCCCAAAACTGGAGACAAAAAGCTAAAAAATGCCAATGAAAGAAACAGTTTGGCCCTGAAACCAACTCTGCCACCAGCCAACTGAACCAACCAATCCCTGAGCAGGAAACCAACCAAACTGACTCTGAACCCAGAGCCAGTGAAAGAAACATAACCTGAATCTGAAACCCAAACCAGTGAAAGAAACACTTTAGCCAAAAACATACACCCTGACTTTGAAATCAGAGCCAAGGAAACACATTTTTTTTTTTGCCCTAGAACCAGAGACAGTAAAATAAATATGCATTAGCCTTGAAAATAGAGCATAAAGGTTAAAAAGGGCCAGTGAAAGAAACAGTTTGGCCCTGAAACCACAGCCAACTCTACTCCTGACCAACTAGACTAACCAATTCCAAAGCAGGAAAGCTAATCAATCCTTGAGCAGAAAAATTTCTTTCCTGGGAAGACTCTGCCCCTAAGAAGTCCTAAATAAGCCCCTCCTGCCTGTTCAGTTGTGGGCTGTCCTTCACCACTCTGGCAGAGGCAGCCACTCTCTCCTGGACTCCTTCCCAATTAATCATGTTCTTAAAAGAATTTAAGGTAAAGATCTTGGCCGGCATGGGGCGGGGAAAAAAAAACAAAAACAAAAACAAAAACCTTTTCTTTTCTGAGACTTTCCTTTAGGGAGCCTGAGCAAAAAATAAAAATAAAAAATAAAATAAAATAACCAGAAGAAACAGTTACATCTGCTGGGAAACTCCCTTAGGAGTGAAGCAGAAAAACTAACTTTTTGCTAGAGGGGGTTTTTTCTGCAGGGGTTTCCCCTTTAGCAGAGTGAAGCAGAAAAAGCAACATGTTGGGCCTGAGCAGAGATGAGCTGAACAGAGTAGAAGAAATGGATAGCTCTGCTAGGACATTCCCTTAGGGGAACAGAGCAGAGCACAACTGTACTAGCTCTCTCTAGGAGAGGAGCAGGATTGCTATATCCTGTGGGGAGACCATCCCCCACCACACCCCAGCTTCAGGTATCCCCAGACTTTCTGATGAGTCAGGATACCTTTTCCTTCAAAGCTGTCCCTTCCAAGCTCCAGAACTGTCCCTTCCCAGCTCCAGGTATGGCCTGACATCCCAACAAGTCAGGATCCCTTCCCTCTAGAGCTGTAACACTGGCAAAGACACTATCTCAAAAAATAAAATAAAAGGTAGACCTAAGAAACAAACACAAGTTGTTCCAAACAGAGGCACACAGAAAAAAAATGTATTTAACATTTTAAAGGTGTCATTATTCACAGGCTGCACAATCATCAAGTAGTAGTGCTGGCAGATGATAAACAGGCTGAGAAAGAAATCATAAAAGCATCACCCTTCACAATAGCCACAAATAGCATAAAATATCTCGGAGTAACGCTAACCAAACAAGTGGAAGACCTGTATGACAAGAACTTTAAATCTTTGAAAAAGAACAATACTCAAGTTCATATGGAAAAGCAAAAAACACAGGATAGCCAAAACAATCCTGTTCAATAAAGGAACTTCTGGAGGCATCACAATCCCTGACATCAAACTCTACTACAGAGCTACAGTACTGAAAACAGTCTGGTATTATCATAAAAAACAGACAGGAGGACCAATAGAACTGAATCGAAAACCCAGATATCAATCCACACACCTACAAACACCTGATTTTTGACAGAAAATTAGAAAACAACCTACCTCAAGACCTAGCAATACCACTTTTGAATATATACTCAAAGGATGCTCGATCGTACCACAAGTACACATGCTCAACTATGTTCATAGCAGCATTTTCCATCACAGCCAGAACCTGGAAACAACCTAAATGCCTTATTGAGCTCAATAAAAACAATAAAAAAAATTGAAAGAAAACATAATAATAAACATAATCCAGAAAAAAAAGTAGTAGTGCTGGAAGCAAGGCAAAGGGGTTGTAAAGTCTACAAATAATAAGCACAAATAAAAAGCATGTAACATCACTAATTATTGCTTTCCTTTTTTTCTGGAGACCAGGTTTTTCTGTAGCTCTAGAGCCTGTTCTGGAACCAGGCTGGCCCTGAACTCACAGAGATTCACTTGTCTCTGCCTCCCAAGTGCTGGGATTAAAGGCATGTGCCACTACCACCCAGCTGCCTCCATTAATATTTAAGATTGCACATTTTTCCAAGTTCTAATTTTGTCAAAATTTAATCAAATCCTTAAATATAGAAGCTATTCTTATAAAGAATTCTTGAGGAAAAAAAACCTGTAGTATTGCAAGTTTAGAAATACATAGGGATATTTGAGAAGTGGTTCTCAATTAAAGACAATTTGGCCCCATAACATATGTAATTGTACATAGTTTCTGTCCCACCTGGTCTTACAGCCATTCAGTCCCAAAGAAACACACAGAGGCTTATATTAATTATAAACTGCTTGGCATACGAGTTCAGGCTTATGATTAACAAGCTCTTACAACTTAAATTATTTCAAGACTGCTGGCTGAGATGATCCAGCCAAAAGAATATGCTAGTCAGGACTTAACCATAATCCTAAATTTTCTTTGGGTCCCCATAAGAACACCAGCACCCCCAATCGACAAAACTACACCCACATTCCCAAAAAATTGATTATGAATATTTGTTTTTGTTTAGTGTTGGTTACAAGTTGTTATGGACAATAGTCAGGAAAAAGGCTAAACAAAGGAGATTAGATTCAGGGTCTTGTTTTGAAAACAAAAAAAAAAGAAAACTGCTATGGGATAATGCTCTTGTAACTGTAAAGATTTGTCACTCACACTGGTTTAATAAAACACTGATTTGCCAGTAGCCAGGAAGAAGTATAGGTGGTGCAACCAGACAAAGAGAATTGTAGGAAGAGAAAAGGCAGAGATGGAGTCACTAGCCAGACAGAAAAGGAAGATGAAATGCCTACTGAGAAAAGGTATCAAGCCACATGGCTATATATAGACAAGAATTATCAGCTAATTTAAGTTGTAAGAGCTAGTTAATAATAAGCCTGAGCTAACAGGTCAAACAGGGACTGAACAGCTGTAGAACCAAATGGGACAGAAACTCCCAGCTCCAGGTAATGTCTTGCATTCTTTTTCAGTCTTTCAACATGGGGAGAAACAGACAGGGTGGAGGTAATAAGGCTTCTTAAGGAGAAAGGTCATATGTGATGCTAAATATCTCATATTGCACAAGATGGGTTTCTTACAGCAAATAACTGACGAGACCAAAATGTTATACAACAACAATGAAAAAGCCTAGCAATGCTGAATTAAAATTTGAAGGTACTGTTTTTCCTCTAATAATTACCTTAAAATGTAGTAAAATATGAGTCCACTGGCAAACTAATGCCTACCAATAATTTTTTAAACTTCTTTATTGAATCTTTGGGGGTTCACATCATAAACCCCAGTTCTGTTCACCTAGTGGTCTCCCATGGCCCCCCCACTCCCATTAGGCCTCCCATGAAAGAAAACAAAACAAGGTAAGCAAGGAGACAAAAGAAAAATAAAATAAAATAAACCAAAACAGAACCACTCCAGGAGCAGAAAAATTTCTGCTTCTCCTTCTTTCCTGCCTCTACATCACTTTATCTGTCCTGGTGGAATAGGGGGCTTCAGTGTGTCGTATAGTATACCCCTTTGTCCCATCAGCTTGACTAGCAACTTTTTACTTCAAAGTGTAACTGGTCTGGTTCAATGCCTCTGGTTTTTGGTACACCATCCTCATTGGGTCCTGCCCAGAGCTCCTCTGGGATCTCCTGTGGCCATCCTGAGTATCATTCCACAGGATGAGTCACTTCAAGAGCTTCAGAAGGTCCCAGATGGAGTAGATGCTAGAGTGGGTCAACCCAAGGCCCAGTTACAGGCCTGGGTGTTAGCCAGACAGGTCAGATCAAGCCACTGGAGTCACCTGCCTTGTGTGCTGAGGAAGAGTCAGTTCCCCTACATACATGCATGCCCTCAGGGTAGGGTCATCCTTGCCTGTGCTGAGGGGTGGGAGTCCTCTTCTCCTGGTAGTGGCCAGCAAGAAGCAAAGTCAGTTTTCCCAGAGCAGTGAAGGGCAGGGCCAGGTCAGCATAAACCTTTGATTTTTAAATAAATTTTAATGAAGATAATAATATAATAATGCTGACACTTTTTCAATATAAGAAAAGCATAATACTTCTAATATTAAGCTACCAAAAGGTAAGAAATGTGAACAAAGCCGGACAGTGGTGGCACACACCTTTAATCCCAGCACTTAGGAGGCAGAGGCAGGTGGATCTCTATGAGTTCAAGGCCAGCCGCCTAGTCTAAAAGAGCTAGTTCCAGGACAGGCTCCAAAACTAAAGAGAAACCCTGCCTCAAAAAAACAAAAAGAAAAAGAAATGTAAACAATATTAATTATGAAAGAGTAAGCAGGAATAGGGATATAGCTCAGGAGTTGGGCACTTATCTAGCATGTACAATAATGCCCTGGCATTCAAATCCCAGTACCATATCCCAACCCACATCTGTTAGAAGACTTCTAACCCATCAGAGGCCAGGTCAGCGCCCTGAAAACCAGGTAAGCTGACACCTCACCCTACACCTCCCTGCCTGTACCTGCACAGCATGATACCAACCATCTCTCTTCTCCTCCTTACCATACCCTGGCCCACACCTCTGGTCAAAACCTCCTACCCTACCACAGACCAGGCCAGCATCCTGAACCCCAAAGGAACCCTGGCCAGATCAGAGACCATGCACACTGCCAAAACTCCAGCACCCAACTTGTGCAGCAATCCTCTTGCTGGAACAGAGGCCATCTAGGTCATGAGAAATCAAGACCTAATGTGGGCAGCGACCCTCTATTCAACCACCGGTCACTCCAACCAAAGGACCAGAGAGGAAATAGAAACCAAGCAACAAAGCATCCATCCAACAAAGACAAACCCAGAAAACAGCACCTAGACCTATATCACTCCAAATTCAGATGCCTAAATGTCAGTGTAAAAACATAATCAACAGAAGCCAGAGTCCAGCCATCCCACTACAGCAAGCCCTAAATATTCTAACACAGTTGAAGCACAAGAAAACAACCTTAAACCCAAATTTAGAAGATGATAGAGGTCCTTGAAAAAGAAATGAATAAATCCCTTAGAGTTATGAAGGAAAAGATAATCAAAACATTGGAGAAAAATAGGAGCTCACCAACTCCAGCCAAGCTAGGAAGGAACAAGCGTAGGACTTGTGTAGAATGTGGTTGACAATTGCATGACTGAGGGACCACTGGCAGTAGCACCAGGATTTATCCCTACTGCATGTACCAGCATTCTGAGATCCTATTCTCTTAGGAGGTATACTTTGCTTAACCTAGATATAGTAGGGAGGGCCTTGGACCTTCCACAAGACAATGTGACTTACCCTCTCTGAGGATTGGATAGGAATGGGATAGGAGGCTTCGTGGAGGGAATGGGAGGAGGAGAGGGAGTGGGAACTTGGATTGGTATTTTTTTAAAAAAATCTAATAAATTAAAAATAAAAAGAATGTCAAGAAAGTCAAGAAAAAAAACAGTTCAAAGCCTGAAAATGGCCGGGCGGTGGTGGCGCACGCCTTTAATCCCAGCACTCGGGAGGCAGAGGCAGGCGGATCTCTGTGAGTTCGAGGCCAGCCTGGTCTACAAGAGCTAGTTCCAGGCCAGGCTCTAAAAAAGCTGCAGAGAAACCCTGTCTCGAAAAACCAAAAAAAAAAAAAAAAAAAAAAAAAAAAGCCTGAAAACACAAACTGGCCGGGCAGTGTGGTACACACCTTTAATCCCAGCACTCAAGAGGCAGAGGCAGGCGGATCTCTGTGAGTTCAAAGCCAGCCTGATCTACAAGAGCTAGTTCCAGAGTAGGTACCAAAGGAAATCTTGTCTCAAAACAACAAACAAAAAAGGAAAAGAAATCACAAACTGAAGGAATTCTAGATATGTATAACCTAGGTAAGAGAATAGGAACTACAGACCAAGCAGAATACAAGGGATGGAAGAGAGAATCTCAGGCATCAAAGACATGATAGAAGAAACAGATACTTTGGTCAATAAAAATGTTAAATCTAAAAGATACCTGACACAACACATCTAGGAAATCTGGGAAACTACAAAAAGATCAAACCTAAGAATACTAGAAATAGAAGAAGGTTCCAGGTTCAAAAGATCAGAAAATAATTTTTAACAAAATCATAAAAGAAATTTTTCCTAACGTGAAGGAGATGCCTATAAAGGTACAATAAGCTTACTGAACACCAAATAGATTTCAGCAGAAAATGAAGTCCCATCACCATGTAATACTCAAAACACTAAACACACAGAACAAAAAAGAGGATATTAAAAGCTGCAAGGGGAAATGAGAAAGTAACATATAAAGGTAGACCTATTAGAATTACACTTGACTTCTCAATGGAGACTCTAAAAGCCAGAAGGACCTGTACATATATGCTGCAGACTCTAAGCAATCACAAATGACAGTTCAGACTACTATACCCAGCAAAACTTTCAATCACCAGAGATGGAGAAAACAAGAAATACCATGATAAATTTGAATTCGAACAATATCTATCCACAAATCCAGCCCTACAAAAGGTAACAGAAGGAAAACTACAACCCACGTGATGTGGGAAATCCTTCTGAATATGTGTTGCTTTTATTGGTTAATAAATAAAGAAGCGAGCCGGGCAGTGGTGGCACACGACTTTAATCCCAGCACTCGGGAGGCAGAGGCAGGCGGATCTCTGAGTTCGAGGCCAGCCTGGTCTACAAGAGCTAGTTCCAGGACAGGCTCTAGAAACTACAGGAAACCCTGTCTCGAAAAACCAAAATAAAGGAAGGAAGGAAGGAAGGAAGGAAGGAAGGAAGGAAGGAAGGAAGGAAGGAAGGAAGGAAGGAAGGAAGGAAAGAGAAAGAAAGAAAGAAAGAAAGAAAGAAGGAAGGAAGGAAGGAAGGAAGGAAGGAAGGAAGGAAGGAAGGAAGCTCCTTGGGCTTATCACAGGGTAGAATAGAGCTAGGTGGGAAAACTAAGCTGAATGCTGGGAGAAAGAAAGCAGAGTAAGAGAGAGGCCATGGAACTCCCACAGGAGACAGACACGGGATGCCAGATGAAAATTTACCAGTGAGCCACAGCCACGTGGCAATACACAGATTAATAAAAATGGGTTAATTTAAGATATAACTAGTAATATGCCTAAGTGATGGGCCAAGGAGTGTTTTAATTAATACAGACTTCTGTGTGATTACTTTGGGAGTCTGGATGGCCGGGAAAAAAATGAACAGCCTCCGACTACACCCAGGGAAGTTAACTAACACCCATGAAAACACAGGCAATAAGTAATCTCACTCCAGCATAACCCAAAGAAGGAAACACATACACCACCAACACCAATACCACCTACAAAAAAAATACCAGGAAGTAATATTTTTGGTCATTGATATCTCTCAATATCAATAGATTCAGGTCCCCAATAAAAAACACAGATTAACAGAATGGATGCAAAAACAAGACCTATCCTTCTTCTACATACAAGAAACACATCTCAACATCAAAGATAGACATTACCTCAAACTAAAAGGTTGGAAAAGGATTTTCCAAGCATATGCCCCAAGAAGCAAGTTGGTGTAACTACTATAATATCTAACAAAATAGACTTCAAACCAAAATTAATCAAATGAGATAGGGAAGGACATTTCATACTCATCAAAGGAAAATTCCTTAACCATCAGGGAAATAGAAATTAAAACAACTTTGAGACTCCATTTTATATCTGTCAGAATGGCTAAGATCAAAAACAGGAATGACAGACTCATGCTAGAGAGAAAAATACTCCTCCATCACTGGTGGGAGTGTAAACTTGTATAGTCACTTTGGATAACAATATGGTAGTTTCTCAGAAAACTGGGAATCAATATACCTCAAGACCCAGCTATCACACTCCTGGGCACACACCCAAAAGACACTATATCCTGTCACAAGGATACTTGCTCAACTACGTTCATAGCTACTTTATCCATATTAGCCAGAAACTAGAAACAATCTAGAAGTCTTTTAACTGAAGAATGGACAAAGAAACTGTGGTACATTTTACATTTTACTCAGCTGTTAATATGACAATGAAATTTGCAGGCAAATAAATAGAACTTGAAAAAAACCATCCTAAGTGAAGTAGCCCCAACCAAGAAAGACAAAAATGGTATGTACTCACTAATAAGTAGAAATTAACTATAAAGTAAAAGATAATCATGATAAAATCCACAGACCCAGAGAAGGTAAGCAACAAGCAGGGCTTGAAGATGTGGGGGTGGGGTGGAGAGCAAGGATTTCCCTGAGAAGTGGAAATAAAATGAATTTTGAGGGTAGACTAGGGTAGGTGGGAATGGGAACAGGAGGATCAAGTTAAGGGGTGGATAGAGAAGGAAGAGTACTGGAAGAGATGACTACAAAATGGGGGCATTTCAGGATGAGGTAGGAACCTAGTGCAATACAAATGCCCAGGAATCTACAAGGGTAATTCTAGCTAAGACTCCTAGTAATAGGGGATATGTAGCCTAAACCGGCCATCTCCTATAACCAGGCAAGACTGCCAGTGGAGGGACTGGGACACTAACCCAGCCATATAACATTTGACCTACAATTTGTCCTTCCTACAAAATGTGCTAGGCTAAAAGTGGCACAAAAGTTGTGGGAGTGGCCAACCAATGACCAGTACAGACTGGAACCCATGCCACAAGAAGGAGCCCACTCTGACACCACCTGAAGTGCCAGGACCCAGAGGATGGATAGCCCAGAGATCTAGAATAGAACCAAACATGACTGTCAAAAAAAAGTCAATGTAATGATGTCTAATGATGATCTGCTATACTCATAGATTGGTGCCTAGCCTGTCATCAGAGAGGCTTCACCCAGGAACTGAGAGAAATAGCTGATACAGATACCCACAGCCAAACATTAGGCATCGCTCAGGCAATCCTTCGGAAGATGAAGAAGGACTGTAGGAATCAGAGGATCAAGGACTGATGTGGGAGGGTCTTCTGTTTTGTGTTGATTTCATTGGTTAATAAAGAAACTGCCTTGGCCATTTTATAGGCCAGCCCTTAAGTGGGTGGAATAGACAGAAGAGAATGCTGGGAGGAAGAGGGAAGTGAGGCAATCGCCATGCCTCTCCTCTCTGGGTCAGACACCATGGAGCCAGTCACCATGAATCTTTCCCGGTAAGCCACCACTTAGTGGTGCTACACAGATTATTAGAAATGGGTTAAGCAAGATGTGAGAGTTAGCCAGTAAGAGGCTGAAACTAATGAGCCAGGCAGTGTTTAAATGAATACAATTTGTGTGTTGTTATTTTGGGTGTAAAGCTAGCCATGCAGGAGCCGGGCAGGACAAATAGCAGGCCTGCTCGCCTCATCACTACAAATGGCGTTGGGTAAAGCTAGCCGGTGGCCTGGAGCTGGGCTGCGGGAAGAGGTCTGCCATTCCATCAACAAAGGACATCGCATGAAAACTCACCGAATCAACTAACCTGGACTCACAGGGGCTCACAGAGACAAACTGGCAACCTGGGAGTCTGCATGAGACTGACATAGGCCCTCTGCATATATGTGACAGTTGTGTAGCTTGGTCCTCTTGTGGGACTCATAATGGTGGAAACAGGGCTTGTCTCTGATTTCTTGTGGATTTTGGAAAGCTTATTCCTCATATTGGATTTGCCTTGCCTAGCCTTTATACAAGGGGAGGTGCCTAGTCTTACTATAACTTGATATGCCATGTTTGGTTAATATCCCTGAGAGGATTAACCTTTTCTGAATAAAAACATAGGAAAAAAGGGAAGTGAAGAGGGGAAGTTGTATAGAGGGACTGGGAGGAGAGAAGGGAGGGGAAACTGTGGTCAGGATATAACAGCAACAGTAATAATAATAACAACAACAACAAACATTAGTAATGTTCCTAATTATAACTGCTAACTAAAATATATCTTAATAAGCTAACATTATAGACTGAACACGTAAAATCTAATATATAACATCAGTATTTAAGTTTACATTTAAATTAAATTTTTAATAGCAACCAAAAATGCTTAGGTAAGCATTATTTTCATCTTCCCATTTTGCATCTTAGCAATAAATTCATCTAACTAGACATGTGGTTCCACAGCACTAAAACTATAAATACATCAATTTAGTTTTTGTCAAATCATGAAGATAAATGACTTAAAAGTATGAACAGGCTTCTTCAAAATAAGCATATAGCTATAACCACATTTGCATTTTCTGTGATTTTTTTTGAAAAATCATTTTAATACTGCCTGAGCCTTAGAATATTCTTATACAATTCTGCAAAAAGATAACTGTAACTACTATAAAGAATTAAAGATGGACTAGAAAACAGTTGCTATGACTGTTAATAATATACTAGGCAAATCCTACACATTGAGGAACACAATGATAAATTCTCTATTACCTTCACATTAGGCTTCTTTGTTGAAACTCCTCTGTACCAACCTAAAAAGATATTAAAATAATGTTATTGTCATTCTATAAGAGCTATAATATAGTAATTTTAGAAAAGGCAGATGAAAGTGAAATTTTCATTACTATGCTTTCATTAGGATCTACAATGAAATGCTAGAAACATTTACACTGAAAGAACAGGTTTTTATTTTTATTCGGTTTTGTTTCTATGGCAGGTAAGAAATACAGTGCAGACTGTTTCCTGATTCATTCATTCTCTCATGCAGCATATACTGTATTATTCACTTGTGTGTTGGTGGTTGTTGTTTCTGTTCAGTCACTAGAGTCAGTATTACTACTAGTTCAGAGATCACTTTCTTTCCTTTCAGCATTCATATGCAGCAATATGAACAGAAGGTTCAATTACACAACAGAAGTAGAATTTTCAAGCAAGGGAAATTTTATAGCCATCCTTTCTTAATTCTATTATTTTCAGAGTTTTGCTAAAGTTCACTTGCATTTGATAGGAAACAGCATGTAAAATATAAACCAAGAAAAGTACTTACAAAAGGAAAATAAAAGTGGAAAGTATAAATAACAGCCAATATTATCTGAGAACTTTTGTTATTAATTTTACATATTGCAATTGAGGGCAATTTCCATGTACTAATCTTCATATCTCATGACAGTGCTATGAAAGGGGGAAACCTAATTTTCTCACATGAAAACAACGGATTACAAAAGAAGAGAAATTCGGCTTTTTTCAGTAACAACAGCTCAGACAATAAATATCAATAACTAGTTTCACAAACTGAGTCTCAATTTCTTCATTGATCATTTTAGATAATCTTCAGCACTTGGGAAACAGAGGCAGGCATATCTCAGTTCCAGGACATCCAAGACTACACAAAGAAACCCTGTTTCAAAAAACCTTAAAAAAAATAATAATCTTACTATACCTAAGATAAATATATTAAGACGTCACATGGCAGAATGAGTCTTTGAAAACCTTGAGGATAAATAAATAAATAAATAAATCCATGAGAATGCTCTAAAGCTACAGTATTCAAAGCTGTGGGGTACTGGGAAAAATAGGCAAACAATCTACTAAACAAAAGATAAAATCCATAAACAGACCCACACAAACTTCAACTGACCCTTGACAAAGAAGCAATGGCAATACAATAGGAAAAAGATGTGTTTTTCACAAATGGTACAAAAACAACTGGTATCAACTTGGAAAATAAATATATACATACACACTCAGCCCAGTCCCCAACTCGGGCAGTGACCCCCCCTCCTCCACCAGAGGCCAACCCAGTTGTCAGAGGTCCAGGTAGACCATTGATCAGCAGACCTCCCCCACTCTCTCAGTGCCCCTCCCTACCCTATTCCCAATCCATCCTCCCCTCTTTGTCACTAATTCCCAGGCCCCAATTCAGGCAGAGACCCCCTACTCAACCAGAGGCCACACCAGCCACCAAAAGCCCAGGTAGGCCATCCACCCACAAACTCCCTACTCTCTTGGTATCCCCCACCTTATCCCCAATCCTCCCACTCCTTGTTGCTATGTCCCAGATCCCAACTCAGGCAGAGAGCTCCTGATTGACCAGAGCCCACACTTGCCAGAAGACCAGAGAAGATACAGAAAATAAGGAATAAAACACCCATCCAACAAAGACAAACCCAGAAATCAGCAACTAGACCTATAATCACTCAAAATCCAGATGCCTAAACGTCAGTGTAAGAACACAATCAACAATAGCAAAGGCATTAGTCAACACCAGAGTCCAGCCATCCCACTACAGCAAGTCCTGAATATTCCAACACAGCTGAAGCACAAGAAAACAACCTTAAAGACCACCTTTATGTAGATGACAGAGGTTCTTAAAGAGAAAATTTTAAATTCCCTTAAAGAAATTGAGGAAAAGACAATCAAAAAATTAGAGGAAATCAATAAATCCCTTAAAGAATGCAAAGAATAAACAAAAAGTTGAAGGAAATGAATAAAACTGTTCAAGACCTGAAAACCAAAATAGAGGCAATAAAGAAAACAAAAACTGAAGGAATTCTGGGAATGAAAATCTAGGCAAGAGAACAGGAATTACAGATGTTGGGGCAGCTGGCCCAATCCCTGCGTTCAGGGGTGTGGCTGCCCCAGGGGAGAGGGGTACCTTTAAAAAGAACCGGGTGGGAGAGAGACGCCCTGTTTTTTCCCCCCCGCTTGACCCTTTGCTTCGCTGGAGCCTTGGCTTTGTAAGTGTCCCTCTTCCTCCTTTTATTAAAACTGATTTATTCCAAAAGGACTATTTTTGGTTATTTCAAATCTCCCGCATCATACAGAGGCAAGTTTCACCAACAGAATATAAGAGATAGAAGAGAATCTCAGGTGCTGAAGACACAATAGAAGAAATGCATACATCAGTCAAAGAAAATGTTCAATCTAAAACACTCCTGTTACAAAACATCCAGAAAGTCTAGGATACTATGAAGAGACCAAATCTAAGGATAACAGGAATAGAAGAAGTGTCCCAGCACAAGGACCAAGAAAATATTTTAACCTAAAGAAGGTGATACCTATAAAGGTACATGCAACTTACAGAACATCAAATAAATTGGACCAGAAAAGAAATCCCCCTCGCTACATAACAATCAAAACATTTAACATAAAGAACAAAGAAAGAATATTAAAAGTTGCAAAGGGAAAAGAGCATATAATGTATAAAGGCAAACACGGCTCTGGTAGGCCTTGACCTTTCCCCATTCCCTCTGCCTTGCTAAACTCTAGTAGGTTACATTCCTAAAGGTGGTCACTAAGGTCTATACCCTTATTTGGTCACTTCCTACCCCTAAGGCTGACTACCAAGGTCCAACTTTCAAAATATTGAAGTCCAGCAATTAAAAGCCCCCATTTTGGTCACCCTAATTAACCTGTCCAATTAAATACCTCATCCTGACAAAGGGTTTCCCCATTTATCTTTATAAACTTATTAGTATTCATGAAAAATAATTGGAATCACATTCTGGGAGAGACATTGGTACTCCATGCTTCTTGACATCACATTACTGACAATAACTAAGATGAGGAAGCAACTTAAACATCCATCCAAATGACTTCATGCAAAAAAATATGGTAAACACATATAATGGAAGATTATCCTTTAAAAAAAAAACTCTTGATTGTAAAGCAATACAGATTAATTTTATGAGTAATACACTATGCAAAAATAAGTCAGTCACAGAATGACAAATGTTCCATGGTTCTGTTTATATGAGATTCAAAACAGCCAAACTCATAAAAGTAAAAATTAGAAGGGTAGGTATCAAGACAGAGTGGAAAAGGAAGTTGAAGAATTGCTAGTTAACAAGTGTGGTGGTTTAAACATCCCCCATAGGCTTATGTATTTGAACACCTGGTCCACAGTTGTTGGTGGTATTTAGGGAGGTAGTATAGCTTTAATGAAGGAAATATATCACTGTCTCCTCTCTATCCAGAGGCACTCATTTGTCCTTTGAGGGCAAATATCCCTTCCCCCTCCCTTGATCCTTTTCCCTTTTCCCTCATCCTCTATCTCCTGTCTTTGTCTCTTGTTCCCTGCTCTCTGTCCCTCTGGGACAAATAAATCTCCTTTGTGCTGAGAACTTGGTCTTGGGGTGTTTTGTGCCGATACTGTTCCTTTCATTGATTCCATGACTCATATTTGACCTACAGGATTACCCCTAGCCCAGTTCTTACACATTCAGACCTTCAGGCATTGGCTTTATCTTTCCAGTAATGGCTAATCAGCACGTTTTCCCCTGAACTCCTACATTCCTATACTCCTGATTAGCATATTCAATTATGCTAATCAATAATGCCAAGTCTGCTGTGGTTCACAAGCTTTCCTTTAACTTTTGGTGACTGTATCACTGGAATTCAGAGCATCCCCCTCCAAAAAAAAAAAAAAAAAAAAAAAAAAAAAAAAAAAAAAAAAACCTGCCTACAGTCCTGGATTTCTCCTCAGATAACTGTGTCCTTTCTCTTGATGACAAGTCTGGGTAACAACCCTTCCTTCCTAAAGAAACTCCTTATAGGCCTGTGGAGATTCATGCAAACACCCTGACTCTAGACCAACACTCACCAGCCTCTACTGATGATGGGAATAGCTTCTTCTACCCAGAAAACTTACACCCAATATTAATGGTAGACTTCAGCACCCAACAATAATTCTGGTAACTGAATGTATATCTGCTTTCTCTTTTGTCTGCTCCAAGCATGCTATATAACTCCTACATGCTCTGAACTTTCCTACAGTCCACCATTTCATGTCCTATTTAAGCCTCCACATACTACAGAAATATTGACTGCCCAGTACTCTATGCCCACCAGCAATGTACCTGCACCCTGGCGCAGTTCAGAGTCACAACAGCAAAATAGCAAGAAATTGGAAAAAACCTGGATGTCCCTCAACCAAAGAACGGATAAAGAAAATGTAGCACATTTACACAATGAAATATTACTCAGTAGTTTAAAAAATGGCATCATGAGCCGGGCGGTGGTGGCTCATGCCTTTAATCCCAGCACTCGGGAGGCAGAGGCAGGCGGATCTCTGAGTTCGAGGCCAGCCTGGTCTATAAGAGCTAGTTCCAAGACAGGCTCTATAAACTACAGGGAAACCCTGTCTCGAAAAAACAAAACAAAAAAAAAAAAAAAAAAAAAAAAAAAGGGCATCATGAAATTTTACAGGCAAATGGATGGAACTAGAAAAAAAAAATCATCCTGAGTGAAGTAACCCAGACCCAGAAAGACAAACATGATATGTACTCACTAAATGATAATCATGCTACAATCCATAGACCCAGAGAGGCTAAGTAACGAGGAGGGCTCTAGAGAGGACACATGAATCTCCCTTGGAAGGAGAAATAGGTCAGATTTTGTGGGTAGACCAGGGGAGGGACCAGGTATTGGAGAATGGATGGAGGGAGAGAGTACAGGGAGAGAGGACTGGAACTGGAGGACATATGCAGGGCAATGGAAACTCCCTGGAATCTATGAGAATGAGCCTAGTAAGGATTCCTAGTAATAGAAGATATGGAGCCTGAACCATTCATCTTCTGTAACCAGGTGATGTAGGTGTGTCTTCTATCTATCTGATGATTTCATTGGTTAATTAATAAAGAAACTGCTTGGCCTGATAGGTCAGAACATAGGTGGGTAGAGTAGACAGAACAGGATGCTGGGAGTGTGGCAGATGCCTCGGGCAATCGTCATGCCTCTCCTCAGATGCAATGGAGCCAGCCGCCAGGTCAGACATGCTGAATCTTTCCCGGTAAGACACCACTCGTGGTCTTACACAGATTATTAGATATGGGTTAGTCAAGATGTGAGTAAGAGGCTAAACTAATAGGCCAGGCAGTGTTTAAATGAATACAATTTGTGTGTTGTTATTTCCGGGGCTAAGCTAGCTATGTGAGAGCCGGGCGGGATGAAAAGCCGGCCTGCTCGCCTCCTCACTACAACCATGCAAGGCTTTCTAGTGGAGGAACTAGGACTCCAACCCAGCCACAAAACCTTTGACCTACAAGATGTGGTAAGGCAATGGTGACACAGAACTTGTGGGAGTGGCCAACCAATGACTAGTATAATTTGAGGGCCATGTCAACCAATGACAGGTCTAATTTCAGGGCCACAACACAAAAGGCAGTCCATGCCCAGCACTGCCTGCATGACCAACAACCAGAGACTAGATAGCCCAGAGACCTAGGATAGAAGCAAACACAACTGACAAAAAAATAAATTTTAAAATAAATAAATAAGATCAATGAAATGATTCCTAATGATATTCAGCTATACTCGCTGATCAGTGCCTAGTTCAGACATAAGAAAAGCTACTTCTGGCAGCTGATGGGAGCAGATGCCGAGATCCACAGCCACACACCAGGCAGAGAGTGAGCCCAGGTTGGAGGTCTCCATCAGGCCCCTCCCCTCAGAACAATGGAAAGGCCACAGATTCAAACAAGCAGGGCTCATGGAAGCTCAGAGAGACTGAAGTGGCAATTAAGGAACCTGCATGGTTCCATATATATATTAGGGTTGTTAGTTTGGTGTTTTGAGGGGATTCCTGACAGTGGACTCGGGTGTCTCTGGTTCTTTTGCCTGCTCTCCTTTTCCTCCTAACTGCTTGCCTTGCCCAGCCTCAATGTGAGCGTTTATGCCTAGTCTTGCTGTATCTTATTGTGCCACGTTTGGTTGATGTCCCTGGGAGGTTTGCTCTTTTCTGGGGAGAGACAAGAATGGGGTGAATCTGCAGGAGACTGGAAGTGGGGAGTGGGTAGGAAGAAGGGGAGAAAGCAGAAATTACATTCAGGATGTACTGTACAAAAGAATAAATTATAAGTATATATGGATACACACACACACATGAGAGAAAGAGATTTACCCTCACAAGAATTAACTCAGCTGGATCATACATCTAAATATAAAGTGCTAACTATAAACTTTCAGACGACACCACAGGAGAAAATTCCAGTAATATTAGGTATGGTGATGATTTTTAGATGCAAAACCAAAAACATGATTCATGAAATAATAAGTGAACTACATAAAAATCTAAAGTTTCTGCCCTATGAAAGATAATGACAAGAAAGTAATATGGGCCACTGAGTAGGAGGAAATCTTCACAATGATAAAATATCTGATAAAATACCATTACCTCAATTATATATAAAGAATACATACAACTCAACATGAAGAAAATAAACAGCCAACCAGGTATGGGAAAAGAAAGAGGGGGAGAAGGGGAGGGAGGAAGAAGAAATGACAGTAGCAGAATAAAGGTGAAGAGAGGAAATCAAATTTAAAGATAGGTAAAAAGAAAGGTAAACATCTTACCAAATAAGATGATAAATGGTAAAATAAAAAGACAATCATCATCAACTGATTAAGGAGATGCAAATTAAAACAATAGGATACAACTAAACACAGAATCACCTAAAACTGGAATGCTGGTAACACAAAATACTAGGAAGAACATAGTGTTTGTTCATTTATTTATACTACATGAGGAAAACATAAAATACCATGTCCCCTTGCAGTCAACCCTTTTCCCAAACCTTCTTTCCCCAAAGCCCTGGAAAGTACCAATCTAAGTAGCTTCAAAAAAAGTATTATCAGCTGGGAAAGGGGAGGCAAACCTTGGGAGACAGTTAGAGGCCAACCTGGTTTACACAAAGAAACTCTGTCTTAAAAAGCATTAAAGGGGAAAAAAAGAATATTATCATCTTCCCAGATTTGACCTCTGTGAGGATCATAAACATCATACTCATTGAACTTCGGTTATTATATTTTTATTTATTAGCATGAATTAACTAAAATACTACTGAGGCAGAGTGTACTATTTCCATATATATATATATATATATATATATATATATATATGGTGTGCAGTGATAAAATCTAACCTTTTTCCTCAATTTTTACCACAATGAATATATCCTAGACCCTTGCAATAACTTTAATTTTCAGATTAACTTTTTTTAAACTTCTAAATATGAGAAAGAATGAACACTAACTGTCTTTCTGTGTCTAGACTGCTGCATGTAACATGATGTCCTTCCTCCAGCTCTACTCAGTGTATGACCAATGACAGGACTTTGATCCTGCTATCATGTATACAAAACACATTTTCTGTCTCAAATTCATTTGTTGATAGATATCCAGGTTGCATCCTTATTTTAGCTATTATCAATAGTGCAGCAATAAATATGTGTACACATGTACCTCTTTGTTACACTGACTTCATCTCCTTTGGATAGCAATCAAATACAGGAATAAATGAATCATATGGTAATTCTAATTTTATAGCTTTCTGAGGAATCTCCAAACTGTTCTCCATTATAGATGTACTAATTTACATTCCTACCAACAGTATATAAGAGTTGTTTTTTTCTCCGTAACATTACCATTTTCTGTTATTTTTGATGTTTATAATATCTTCTAATTGGAGTAACACGGCATCTCATTTGTAGTTTTGATCTCGATTTATCTAACAATAATACCGAGCATTTTTCAAATACTTGAGGACCAATTTTATTTGTTACACCTGTCACCACAACCACAAGTCACATCAAAATTACAACTAAACACACACAAAAAAAAACTAAAGATTTCACTTGGAGAAATAACTGTTCATGTTTTCTTGTTTCAAGTATTGTTTCTGGTAACTGAACAATCTCTTATATGTAGGTTTCCTTGGCTCAGGTGCTTTACTACATATATGTCAGAACATCACTCACAATCTCCTTCCTCAAAAGAAAAAAACATATATAGGGTTCCCACCAGCACAAAGCTCAAAGATTCTATAGGCTGAGGACTTCATGGTGAAATACTGCCTAGGTTGGTCTACATTAGCAGACCTGTCTACTTACATTTTTCCTTTTTAGTAATAGCCATTCTAACAGAGCATCTGATTTCCATTTCCCTGATGATTTGTGATGTTGAGCATTTTTCACATGCCAATTTGCCTGGAATCTTTAGTTTTCCTTTGAAAAATTGATATAGGATTCTCCTCTGTATGCTGTGAATATGTTTTATTACCATTGATTTAAAAAGAAAGCTGCTTCAGCCTATGGTAGAACAGAATAAAGTCAGGCAGGAAATTCGAGCAGAGATATACAGAAAGAGTAAGTACAGTCAACAAGACACCATGTAGCTATCGAAGGAGACAGACACTGGAATCTTACCAGTAGGTCACAGCCTCGTGGTGATACATATACTAAACAAAATGGGTTAATTTAAGAGGTAAGAGATAATAAGAAGCCTGAGCTAATAGGTCATGCAGTATTGTAATTCATATAGTTTTCGTGTGATTATTCAGGCTTAGGAAATAAACAAGCAGCCTCCCCTTTCAAAATGATGCCCACTGTCTGGGGCATGGATCCACAGAAGACAAAAAAAAAAAAAAAAAGAGGGGCCGGGCGGTGGTGGCACACGCCTTTAATCCCAGCACTCGGGAGGCAGAGGCAGGCGGATCTCTGTGAGTTCGAGGCCAGCCTGGTCTACCTGGTCTACAAGAGCTAGTTCCAGGACAGGCTCTAAAAAAGCTGCAGAGAAACCCTGTCTCGAAAAAAAAAAAAAAAAAAAAAAAAAAAAGAGGGCTACTAGACCCACAAAAAAAGGAGCCAAACACAGTATTTTGGTAACTGCATTTTTTTTCCTACAGATTTTTTTAAGAGAAGGATTCCTGACTCAGCATTAGCAGCAAAAACTGTATGTCTTCTTTAAGAGACGGTAGCTCTGGCTCTTTGGGGAAGTCCTGCACTTAAATGGAGTTTGTGAGCAGAGTGCTACAAGTTGCTTAATGGTGACATAGATCTGCTGCATCCTTGAAGCTAGGGTAATGAGCATGGATTGCAGAGTTGGCAGCAAACATACCTCCGCCATATTTAGAAGGCCAAGAGAGGCAGAGCCAGCATGCAAGGCCCCTGTGACCAAGCTGATTACCATTTTAAAGCACTCCTGGTCAGAAAATGATTATATATACACATTAAGACAGATTCAGATGAAAAAGACTTCTGAATGGGTCACTGTATTGGATAAATATGAATGGGCTTATTGAAAGAATAAAGAGTACAGAAAGTCATAGATTAAAGGAGTAAAGATGATTAAATATTAAAAAGTAGTAGAGAAAAAATAAGCCACATAAAGATTAAAAATATACAGAGAGTTTGGATTATGTATATTATGGTGTTTTCTTTGAATTTTTTGACTATGAATAAGCTAAGTATAGAGTGACATTTCATTGTACAGTCTGCTAAGCTAAACTAAGATTATACATTTTAAAGGTATCTTGACTTCAAAATTTAAGGATATGTTTACTTTGGAAAAGAGGTTCTACTTTTGTTTCCACAGAGGATGGGAACCTGTAGGTTTCTTCCAGGCTAATGTGGTTTGATAGAACAAGTTTCCCCAAAAAAAGTTTCCATGAACCCTAAAAATACTTGACCCAACAAATAGCAGGAAGCAGTTTGGAGAAAACTATGCCTAAATTCCCAAAATGATTGTAAATAAATGTTTGTTTTCATTTAAAGGGGGTTGATTGTAAGTGATTAATGGTCACAGTCAATTTCTATAAAAAAATAAGGGAGATATGATACATACATGAATACTTTGCATTGGTATATATTCCTGCTCTTGTTTAAGGTATTCTGTTTATGTAGCTCATTTTAAAAAGTAATGTATAATTAAAAATCGCAGATTAATATAGTCATCTATAATAGTCAAACTGTAATCATGTTAGTTAGGTTTTCCAAATGTATGAAGATACATTTCAGATAGATAGATATTCTTTCTAGATGTATAGAGATATATTTCAAGTGGATAGGTATTCTTCAAATCTTTCAAAGACCTACAGAATATGCCATTTAAACTGTTTTAACTTAGTACTTTTCATGTCAATGAGCCACATCTGCTCTTAGCAGCACCAATCTACTTCAAGAGGATGACGGGCATTGAAGAGGCTCCTTATGAAGTTCCTTAGCTATTTAGGCAAGAAACTGCTCTTGCCTAGACTGTTTGATGGCATGCTATATAAACTGGACACACAGGACACACAGGAAAATGACTGTTGAGCCTGCCTAAAGAAGATGAGACAGTCCTTCAGGGTTCCTGCTTCATAAAAGACTGTGACAGACATTCTGCAGGACATAGAAGAAAGCAACTGATGAACTTTGTCATTACAAGGCAGAACAGATCTTCAAATTTCCTGCTTCATGAAAAAGTTTGATGGATACTATGGGCCTATAGGCTGAAGATGAATACCCCAACATTAAGAAGGACTTTGGGTGACTGTCTCTCAATTCTAGAACTTTGGAAGTTGCTTACAATGCATTTCCTATTTACTTAGATAATATATCATTCTGGGGTCTTTGAAGACAGATTACTATAGTTTTATTTAGTTATGATAAAAAATAAATTAGATATGAAAATTTAGACTCACAAAGACAGAATAAATGACAGACTATTTTTCTTATTTTGCCAAATGTAAATAGAATATTGTAACCGTAATTCTTGCTTGATATGTTTTGTTATATGTAATTTTGCCATATTAAAGTTAAAACCTTCCTTTTTATTTAGACAGAAAAGGGGAGATAATATGGGATGTCCTTGTGTATGCTGTGAATATATTTTATTATCATTGGTTAATAAAGAAGCTGCTTTGGCCTATAGCAGAGCAAAATATAGCCAGGCTGGTAGAGATACAGAGAGAGAGTAGTAAGAATCAAAGAGACACCATGTAGCTGCTGAAGAAGACACCTAACTGTAGGCCACAGCCTCATGGTGATACACAGATTAATATAAATAGGTTAATTTAAGATGTAAGAGTTAGTTAGGAATACACTTAAGCTATTGGCCAAACAGTGTTGCAATTAATATAGTTTCTGTGTGATTACTCCTGTCTGGGTGGCTGGGAAATAAACGAGCAGTCTCCATTTACAATTAAGATATATTATTGCAACAAAATGACAATCACTAGATGTGAAACCAGAAGAGATGAGTATGAAGAACTTCCATACCTACAAAAAGCAAATGACTCTTTCAATATTAATCAGGAAAGATTTCTTCTCCATAAAACCTGTCCACAACTATCAATAAAGCTTGCACTATTCATACGAATCCCCACATTTGGGTATATTATATGTGTGAACATGTGTGCATGCATGTGCATTGTGTATGCAATGTGTATGTGCACCAGTGCATGTGGTCAACCGAAGTGGATGTCTTCTCCAATAACTTTCCACTTACTTTTTTTGAGACAGGGTACCTCACTGAACCTAGAGCTCATCAACTCATCTGAACTGGCTGGCTAGTAAGCTCCAATGATCTACCTATCTCCACCTCTCCGACGATAGGATTACAAGAATGCAGTCCGCTGAGTAGTATTCTAGCATGTATATATTCCACAGTTTCTTCATCCATTCTTCCACTGAAGGGCATCTAGGTTGTTTCCAGGATCTGGCTATTACAAATAATGCTGCTATGAACATAGATGAGCAAATGCTTTTGTAGTATGATTGGGCATCTCTTGGGTAGATTCCTAATAGTGGAATTGCTGGGTCCTGGGGTAGGTTGATCCCGAATTTCCTGAGAAACCGCCACACTGCTTTCTTGAATTTTGCATGCAAATGGATGGAAATAGAAAACACTATTCTGAGTGAGGTAACCCAGACCCAAAAAGATGAACATGGGATGTACTCACTCATAATCGGTTTCTAGCCATAATTAAAGGACATAGAGCCTATAAATTTGGGATCCTTGAGAAGATAATAAGAAGGTGAACTCCCAAAAAAAGATATAGTAATCCTCCTGGATACTGGAAGTAGACACGATCGCCAGGCAAAAATTGGGAACTTGAGGGTTGGGCGAGACGCGGCCAAGGGAAGATGGGGAGAGAAAAGCATGAAGGGGAGAATGGGGGGAGCTCGGAGGAATGGGATGCTTGGGATACAGGAAGGGTGGATATGGGAGCAGGGAAGCATATATCTTAATTTAGGGAGCCACCTGAGGGTTGTCAAGAGACTTGACCCTAGAGGGGTTCCCAGGTTTCCAGGGAGACGCCCCCCAGTTAGTTCCTTGGGCAGCTGAGGAGAGGGAGCCTGAAAAGGCCAGTTCCTATAGCCATACTGATGAATTTCTTACATATCACCATAGAACCTCCACCTGGTGATAGATGAAGAAAATGACAGAGCCCCACATTGGAGCACCGGACTGAGCTCCCAAGGTCCTGATGAGGAGCAGAAGGAGAGAGAACATGAGAAAGAAAGTCAGGACCGTGAGGGGTGCGTTCACTCATGGAGACGGTGGGACAGAACTAATGGGAGATCACCAACTCTAGTTGGAATGGGACTGATGGATCATGCGACCAAACCCGTCTCTCTGAATGTGGCCAACAGCGGGGGCTGACTGAGAAGCAAAGGACAAAGGCGCTGGGCTCTGATTCTTCTGCATGGACGGGCTCTGTGGGAGCCTTCTCAGCTTGGTCGATCACGTTCCTGGACCTGGGGGGAGTTGGGAGGACCTTGGTCTTAGCATAGAGTAGGGAACCCTGATGGCTCCTTGGCCTTGAGAGGGAGGGAGGGGAGGTATGGGTGGAGGGGAGGGGAGGGAAGGGGGAGGAGGAGGGGAGGGAAGGGGGAGGAGGAGGGGAGGAGATGGAAATTTTTAAATATAAAAAAATAAACCATGAAAAAAAGAAAAAAAAATAAAAAATTAAAAAAAAAAAGAATGCAGTCCTGTACCCAGATTTATTTGTGGATTCTAGGGATCCAAGCTCAGGTCTTTATGCTTGCACAGCAAGGGCTTTATTGACTAAGCCATCTCTGAAGCCACACAGTCCCATTTTCACCAGTGAAATATCTTATAATTCTAACCACAGTTCTGATTCGGCTAACTTTTACTTATAACTCATTTTTACATAAAATACTATCTGAAGCTACCCATCTGCTGACTGTCTTTTTATCAAGGCTTAAAAAGAAACCAGCTAAAACCAAAATGCAAAAAGTAAATCAGAGATATAAGAAACTAAAATAAACTGAAATGTCTCTTTTGACTTGGTGTCCCAAGCACACACTGGGCTAGTAGGAGGGATAAAATGTTCTTAGTCTATACTGTTTATTATTAAGGGTAGAATTTTTTATAAAAAGGCAAAACTAGATGTCCTCTAAACCAGGTATACAAAAAATTCTTACAACTCCTTCACTGATATAAGAAATAAATAAAACATTTTATGCCGAAAAAAGCCAAGCAAAGAGCTGCCACAAAGTAAATGAAAAAAACAAAACAACAACAAAAAAACCCAAAGAAACAAAAACCTAGGGTTGAAATTCCATTTTGAAGGCATAATATCAATGACTGATGTGGGAGAGTCTTCTGTTTGTGTTGATTTCATTCGTTAATAAAGAAACTGCTTTGGCCCATTTAATAGGCCAGCCCTTAGGTGTGTGGAGTAGACAGAACAAGAAGAAGGAAGTGAGGTAGATGCCTAAG
Organism: Arvicola amphibius; assembly: GCF_903992535.2. Lineage (NCBI taxonomy): Eukaryota > Metazoa > Chordata > Mammalia > Rodentia > Cricetidae > Arvicola > Arvicola amphibius. The sequence continues at coordinate 173,519,396 of NC_052049.1, forward strand.
GCAGTCGCCATGACTCGCCTCTCCGAGATGGATGCAGGCTAGAATCTTCCCGGTAAGCCACCCCTCGTGGTGCTACACAGATTACTAAAATATGGGTTAAAGCAAGAAAGAGTTAGCCAGTAAGAGGCTAGAGCTAAAGGGCCAGGCAGTGTTTAAAAGAATACAATTTGTGTGTTGTTATTTTGGGGCATAAGATAGCCGTGCGGAAGCCAGGCAGGATGAAAAGCAGGCCTGCGCTCCTCCTCACTACAAATGATAATCAGAATGACCCTTAAAATGATTTTAAAGTCTCTCAAATAAATAAAATAACATAACAATGAAAAAAAGTAGAAGAGGTAACAGTAAAGCCAAAAGCTTTAGTATTAGTATTAACTGGACCTGTTTTGACTCTTCTATCATTAGTCTAATTTGGAATAGAAACAGCCCTATGCTGTATAAATTTATTCACTCAAATATTATAATTCTAGTAAGGATGGCTGAAAAGTGAAGCATTTTTTTAATGAGCAAAAATATTTATTTATTCATTTCTTGCATTTGAAGTAGTCTTCGATGACATACTTGGCCAGAGATTCTTCACCATAGTCCTTAACTACTACACAACTGCGATCAACCCCTTTCCATGGCTTCCCTTTCAATCAATTTGACAGAGGCTTACCCGTTCCCCTAGTCTGTTGCTGTCATCAACTTCAATTAGGTTGATTTGGTGCTCACCACAAAGTGCCTCCACCAACTTGACATATGTAGGCTCATCACAATTGGATGTAAGTACACAAAGATGGACTTGGTGCTTGTCTAAGGCTTTAGCAGCGTCAGGAATGCCATGTGCTAGTCCATCGTGGTAGGGGCGACCTTCAGCACTTCTAGAACAACACTGATGTTCATTACATTACCAGCAGCAATGACTTCCTCTGCCATGGTGGTGGATTATGGGTGAGGATAAATCTTGAAGGCACTGAGACTTCACTTCCAAATGCAATTCAACAGCAGCAGGGGAAGAGCCAAGTGAAGCATTTCTATTTCACTACAAATATTACTAATTACATTCACTAAAAATAATAAATTTAAATACATTTAATAAAAATAAAATTTAATATGTATATTTAAAAAAATCTACATTAAATACTAAAAACAAACTCTTTAAAAAGACTCTACACATGCACTGTGGCACACTATGTTCAAGCACACACATGGGTACACACAATAATAAATAATATAAATGTTATGGGTAACCAAACATGATTAAACAGTAAGGTATGGAATCAAATTAAATTTCTGAATATAGACATTAATTCTTTTATACTAGGGGTTTTAAAATTTAAGAGTGCAATGGTCACTTTCACTCCACTGTGAAAGAATACCTGACAAAGTAACTTAAGGGTGGATTTATTTTGGCTCATGGTCTGAAGAGATACAGTCCATTCTAGCAGGCATAAGACAATTGGTCACACTACCTCCAAAGTAGGGTAACAAAGAAAGATGTATGCCAGCATTCAGCTAGTTTCCTCCTTTTTCCCTTTTTAATCCCAGACCCCAACCCATTTAGGGTGAATTTTCTCTCCTCAGCTAAATTACAGCACTGTAAATGCCTTCAAATGCATACCTAGAGATTTCCTAAGTGATAAGATTAATCATCACAAGCTGGGCTTTAATGCCAGAACTCAGGAGGCAGAGGCAGGCAGATCTCTGAGTTCGAGGCCAGCCTGGTCTACAAGAGCTAGTTCCAGGACAGGCTCTAGAAACTATAGGGAAACCCTGTCTGGAAAAACCAAAAAAAAAAAGATTAATCATCACAAAAAGTTATTTACAGCACACTCTACTTAAGCAATTGGGTCACAAAGAAAAAGAATATTATAGGAAGCCGTTTTAAGTAGAAATAATCATGTTAGGCTAATGAGCAAAAAGCAAACAAAGAGTTTTAGAAGACCTGGACTGACAATACTTTCAAATATAATAAATTCATAGGAATATTCTGAACTGGTCAAATGTCACTAAAGTACAAAAAGCAGAAGAACCTGAGAACACTAGGCAATCACCATAGAAGAAAGAAGCACGACAGAGTACAACTGTGATTGCTATCAGTAAGTACTCAGGGATTACCTGACGTGGAAAGAGAAAGTTGTGTGGTTTACACTTGTCCTCTTAACTGTGGATTATATTTTACTTCATGAGTCACACCAAATACTTCACATATAAATTAAAAGTCACTCACTTCAAATCAAGTTGTAAAAATAAATAGGGTTTTTTAAATTCTGTTATATTAAACAAGCAAATAAATAAGAGAAATACAAATAAAGAGAAAATCTATTTAAAAAATGTTCTGAGATTTGATGTAAATATTAATTTGTGTGGAAGGCATAATTAAAAAACATGCATAAAAAGTACTAATGACTTAGCCTTGTGCCACATTCTGTGCTAAAAGTTTTAACATCTACAATCTCATACATTGATAATATCACTTGGCTAAATATACATTATTGCTTAAATTGTGAAATGGACTTGCTAGTCACCCAATGCAAGTGAAGCCATACTGTCTCAAAGAGGCAAAAAGTACCACTACAGTTGCTACTGACAGAGAGGTTGCGGAACAATGTGAGCAGTGTTAACTCAAAGAATAAAGCCTCTATACAGATCAGGCCATGTAACAGTCAACAATTAGCAGTAAAACCAGGTGCAAACCAAGCAAGTCAGATCAAAAGTACCAAATGTAGCCCAGGGATAGTACCCCTTTGAGAAGTTTCAAGCCTTTTATTTCAAAGGTGTAACATATATTTTTCACTGACAAAGTAAAACAATCCAAACTTATTGACCCTTAACTACTGTAACAAATACCCATGTAGACAGAGATTACCGACAAGCACATGATATTTACAAAACAAATACAATGTCTTCTTCATCCTATAATTTAAAAGTCTGGTTTAAATTTTTGAGAAACTGTCAGGGCTGATAAGATGGCTCAGCAGGTAAAACATTTGCTGCACAAATCTGGTGATCTGAGCTCAATCCTCGGCACTATGCAAAGGCAGAAGAAAAGAACCAATTCCACACGTTGTCTTCTGACCTCCACCCAGGCACCACAGCACACATGCCTACACATACAGTAATAATAAAAAGGATTTTAGTTTTTTGTCTTTGTTTTTTGGGGGGTTTCTTGTTGTTGTTGTTGTTGTTGTTGTTGTTGTTGTTTCTTTGTATTTTCAAGACAAGGCTTCTCTGTATAACAGCCCTGGCTGTCCTGAAACTCATTTTAATAGACCAGGCAGGCCTTGAACTCACAGAGATGTGCCTGCCTCTGCCTCCCAAGTGCTGGGCTTAAAGGCATGCACCACCATGCCCAGCTTAGTTGTTCCTTTGTGAAGGACAGACTGGAGTGACTGCACATTCTAAAAAAAAATCATGTAAGAAACCAACTGTGGATTTGAAGTCAAAAACAAAACCTACAACCTTTAAAAAAATATTTTCTTACTTTGGTACATCAATAAAAATATACATAGCCTTCAAATTCTTGGTCTCCTTTCCAATTATATAACTAATAATAGGCAAGAAAGTAAGTGTCAATCACTTATAAAACTAAGAAACTTCTAGCAGAATCCAGTCCCCAAAAGTGGAAACATAATTATTCAAAAGGCTGACTTTGAAATTTATCTTTCCATTATTTTCACTGAAAAGCCTAAAGAATAATCTTGTATATTTATTCATGTAATCTAATGCTATTTTAAGTCTTCATTTATGATCTATTACTATAAAAGATGATAATCAGCAAAAACTAAATATGCATTCAAAAACTGAGATTTTTTTTCCAAATGAGTCATTTTCTCTTGAAATTATTCTGGAGAGCCCTAAACAAATTTGAATAATACTGCCGCTGATCAAAGAAGACATTTACAAAATTCTACAATGAAAATGTCTTTAAAAATAATTGTGAGAGCTGGGTAGATGGCTCAGTAGGTAAAGTATTCACCATGCAATCATGAAGTTTAGATCCTGGCACCTGGTAAAATGTCAGGTACAGCAGCATTCATCTGTAATATAAGCGCTGGGGAGGCAGAAGATCTCTGAGCCAGCTAGCTTACCCAAAGTCAGTGGGCTCAGGATCAGTAAGAGACTATCTCAAAAACAGGTGGAGGAACAATTGAGGAAGACGCCAGATGTCTACTTCTGGCCTCCACATGTATACAACAAATACAAATAAATTTGTGAAATTTCTGGTTCCTTCTCTAGTAATGGCGTTGGGCTTTGATTCTACTGCATGGACAGGCTCTGTGGGAGCCTTGTCAGTTTGGATGCTCACCTTCCTGGACCTGGGGGGAGTTGGGAGGACCTTGGACTTCCCATAGTGTAGGGAACCCTGACTGCTCTTTGGCCTGGAGAGGGAGGGAGTGGGGGTGTGGGTGGAGGGGAGGGGAGGGAAGTGGGAGAAGGGGAGGAGATGGAAATTTTTAATAAAAAAATAAATATTAATTTTTAAAAAACTACTTTGAAAAAATACAAAAACTTTTAAAAGTACATGAAAAATATGAAAGAACAGAAGCACAAATACCACAGAGAGGACTTGAGGCACTATAGTCCATAAGAAAGGAAATTTTATAGGAATGAGCTCCTCCAATCACCCGATATTTTTCTCTGAGGATATCACATTAGAAAAATGGTAATTCCACTAAGATAATAAGGTTGAAATTGAAGTCTACCAAAATAACAGTCTTCAAGGATAAAATCCTTAAAGAAAGTGAATTACAGTCAATCCAAATTTTTGTATATAATCTATTGCTATGACTACCAGTTTTATAAACTGGTAGCCCGGAAAAGATCCAGGAAAGCAGCAGATCTGAGGCTAAAAGGCTGGGTAGAGCCACTTTAAGATAAAACAATAACCCAGTGACTTTTCAACAGAAACTGTGCAAATCAAGTATTAATTAAGTAAAATTTATTTTTATTATTGTTTCTATAGATGTGTGGGTGGATAGATGCATGTGTTTCACAGCATGTACATGGAGATCAGAGGGCAACTCTGTGTGGTTGGTTCTTTCCTTCCCCCTTTACATGGCTTCCAAGGATTGAATGTAGGTCCTTAGGCTGGCATAAGAAACACTTTTATCCACTGACCCATCTTGCCAGCCCAATTATATAAAATCTCTAAAATGTTCAAATATCTATCAAACTAAAATTCTCCACCTAGGGAAAACAATAACAAATTGAAAGAAGGGTCACAAAAGCAGAGGCTAAAAAAGAAAGCAGTCAACCTGCACTGAGAAAATGTTTAAGATACAAAGAAAATGAGCCTTATAGAACGCAGCAAATGAGAAAATAAAGGAAAAGCACTGGATAGGGTTAATGAATGTGAAAACACAAACAGAAGAAAAATATCTGATGAGAGGACTGAGAAGATGGCTCAGTCAGTAAAGCTCTCGCCTCACAAGTGTGAGGACCTGAGTTCAGATGCCCAGAACCTATTCAAAAGGTCATATGTGGTGGTTTGCAACTGCTGTAGGGTAAAAAGGGCCAATGGAAGAAAATCCTGGCCTGAGAATAGAGCCCAAGAAACACACCCTGCCCCTAATCAATTCGCAAATTGAAACCAACCAATCCCAGACCACAAAACCAACCAATTCCTAAATACAAAATCCAACTAATCTCTGAGCTTGTCAGAAGCTCAGGAACTAAGAACCTACCAATCCTCAACCCTGCAAATCTTCACCTTATAAAGCTCCACCCCTAAGAAATCCTATATAAGCCCTGGTCAGTTTAGGGCTGACCTTTTTCACACTGCCAGAGGCAGCCACTCTCCTGGATTCCTCCCTCCCAATAAATCTCGTGAGTTCTATGGTAACAAATTTCTTTTGCTGGAAACAACTTTCTTTTGCTGGAGTGGAGCAGAGTAGAGATGTAACAACTTTCGACGGCGCAGAGCCAGGCTGCAACAGTTCTTGTCATTGCTGGAGCAAAAGGTTACACTCCAGGGAAGCTGAGCAGAGCTATGACAACCTCATGGGGGAAATCCTCCCCTGCTCCTGCAGATCTGTTAAACTTGCACTAGGGAAACTTTTCCCAGAGCAAGGACTTTAACACTTTGCTGGGTCACCAGAACAGAGTTGTTAACACTTCTGTTGCAGCTCTCCCTTCAGATACCTATCCCTTCAAAACTCTAAGTAATCCTCGGCTTCCAACTACCAGGATACCTTTCCCTTAGGTGATGAAACACTTACTGGTATTCCTTGGCTTCTAACTGCCAGGATATCTTCCCCTTTGAAGCTATAGGTAATCTCTGGACTCTGACTACCAGGATACCTTTTCCTTTAGAGCTATTAACACTTACAGCACTGGCAAGATATGAAGCAGAGAAAGATGGATCCCTGAAAGCTTAAGTCCTGGTTATATAACAAAGCTCTGGATACCAAAGTACCAATACCAGAGGTTGTCCTCTGACACCCACATGTATACCACATACATATAAGTAAGCAAATAAATAAATAAATAAATAAGAGCAATATAAAACATGGGGGTAATTTAATTTAATCACTATAACTGTTATTTATTGTTTGACAGTATAAAAGCATAAAGTACATGTTTTACACTCTAAAGCCAACATACATATTTTACACTCTAAGGCAGATGTACCAAACTTTTGGCAGTGTAACATAGTGTTGTCATCTACAAATGTATTGGGCCATATTCACTAGACATTCTGTAGTGAGGGGCTGTGGGCAGGCCTGCTTTTCATCCTGCCCAGCTCCTGGCCACCAGTTAGCTTATGCCCCGAAATAACAACACACAAACTGTATTCTTTTAAACACTGCCTGGCCCATCAGTTCCAGCCTCTTATTAGCTTATTCTCACATCTCTTGCTTTAACCCATATCTAATAATCTATGTAACACCACGAGTGGTGTCTTACCGGAAAAGATTCAGCATATCTAACCTGGCGGCTAGCTTCATCGCAACTCTCTCTGAGGAGAGGCACGGCAGTCTGCCTAACTTAGGAGAGGCGTGGCATCTGACTGGGCCTTCTACCTCACTTCCTTCTTCCTGTTCTGTCTGCTCCACCCACCTATTTTCTAACCTATTAGGCCAAGCAGTTTTCTTTATTAATTAACCAATGAAATCAACAGATTGATAGAAGACCCGCCTCCATCAGACATTCTGAGTGACAAGTACAGGACACAGGCTGCAGGTTGGACATACCTGCAAAGGTTGCTGAAGGAGGGGAGTCACTTTCTTCAGTTGTATAACTACCCACTAATAAGATACTCAAGTAAATAACCTTCATTCATGTTTGTGCAAGGTAGGAGACTCAGTAGACTGATAACACCCCCCATACACACACACACACACACACACACACACGGATAGACGGACGTACAGACAGATGGACGGATGAATAGATGTGAAAGTAGAAGGGGTTTTGCTGGGAAGAAGATTTTCAGCAAAAGGAGAGGAGAAAAAAAGAGGAAAGGGGTTGAAAGTGACTAAAATTCATATGAATGTGTAAAACTGCCAAAGGATAAAAACTTAAAATTTAAAAAATCTCAAAATTTCTATCACAGCAAGAGAAAGACAGGCACAAAATGAGATACATTTCATCCTCAATCCCAGTACTTGTGTCTAAAATTCCCTATGCCTTTTGAGGATGTGCTACATAAAGGAGATTAGTACTCAGCTATTTTTATTAGTGCCTTGGGTCTCAAGTATGGTATGCTTCCACTCTTTCAATTCCTTACAAATTTTCCATATCCTGTGGATACATTTTTAATATCTGTATTTCATTTGTATTGCTTTCAAGAGAAAAAAGTAGATGTAGCTATTCAGTACTCTACTATAAGCCAGGTGTGGTGGTGCACACCTTTAGTCCTGGCACTCAAGAGACAGTGGGAGGCCGATCTCTGAATTCAAGGACAACCTGATCTATAAATTGAGTTCCCGGGACAGCCAGGACAATACAGAGAAACTGTCTTGAAAAACAAAAACCTCACTAACTCAAAAGTTTCCATTCTTTTCAACATAGTAACAAATTTCCATACTTTAATAAGAAGACTTTTACTTGCTCAGAGAATTCCAAATACTTTTTGATAAAATCTCAATGTTATTTTAAAAATAATAATGATACACCAAGGTCCCTAATAACATGACAATATTCATCTTGGTGGTATAAACTAAAACCCGTTTTTACAATGCCTATTAACTTAAGGCCACAAATTGCAAAATGAACTAAAGATCTGATGTAAAATCCATACATTCTTTTCTGAGTTTTAATAGTAACATCCAAGGAACTATAACAGAAAACTTCTTAGAAATGCCAACTATGGTATACCTGAATATAAACTGAGATTTTTCCAGACAATAACAAAAGGATATTAGTTCATTTAATCACCTAAAGTTTCCATGAAAACAAATTGCATTCATTCCTTTTCTTCTTGCCATGACAGAACTTGACAAAAGCAACTGAAGGAAAAGAAGGGTTTATTAGAGATCATGATTTAAAAAGGAATGCAGTCTATCACACTAGGAAAGACAAGATAGCAGAAGCATGAGACAGCAAGCTAGTCAAAAAGAAAAAACAAAGCTGGTATTTGATTCAGTCCTCCTTTTTATTTAACTGAGAACCCTAACCCATGGAATGGTGCACTCACATTCTGGGTGAATTTTCCTTCCTAACTGCTCTCAAAACAGCCTCACAAACATGCCTAGAATAATTACAAGTACCTATTTCTATTATCTTACAGAGAGAAAACTTGAAGACTAGAAAGATTGTTAGGCTCATTGCCCTAAAATCGTCCACAATAAAGCTATATAGAACTCTGGTTTCTCGAGGTCCACTTTCACTATCACCTCCACAAAATCAAGAGTATATACAAATAAAAATACAAGATAAAAGAACAGTGACTATCTAAGACTGCTAACGCAAAGGATATCTATCAGATTGAGTTGCCAGAAGCCATTCATCAACTTACATGAAAGACGTGAGAGATTATCAATGTCACTTTGAAACTCTAATAAATTTTATTTCAAATACACACACAAAACTACAAAACAAATTAAAACTCTCCTCTGCCCAGCAGAACCTATCCTCAAGCTTCAGGAAAAAGTAAACATGAGGCTATATAAAATTTCAAACCCTGGAGCTTCTTTTTATGATAGTCCATAACCTGTTACTAACTTAAATTTACATAGAATATACATGAATGAAAGTTTTGCTTTTGACAAGAGAACAATGGTTCCAAACTAACACCATCTTTAAAATTACATTGACAAATATACTTAATGACCTACCAGGGAAAAGACATGTTCCAAACAACCCAATAGATTTTAAACATAGACCTCAGAGTCCAAGCTCTCTTAAAAGTCATATTTTGATTCCATGCCCATTTTTGCTGATGTTCACACTGAGACACATAAAAACTAGTAGCCACATTCAGAGAGTCCAGTTAGATCACATGCTCCATCAGACCCAGTCCAGCTGGCCTTGGTGAGTTCCCATTAGATAGGCCCCACCGTCACAGTGGGTGGGCACACCCCTCGCGGACCTGACTTCCTTGCTCATGTTCTCTATCCTTCTGCTCCTCATTTGGACCTTGGGCGCTCAGTCCAGTGTTCCAATGTGTGTCTCTGTCTCTATCTCCATCCATCGCCAGATGAAGGTTCTATGGTGGTATACAAGATATTCATCAGAGTGGCTATAGTATAGGGCCAGTTCAGGTGCCCTCTCCTCAGGTGCTCAAGGAACAAGCTGGGGACATCTCCTTGAACACCTGGGAACTCCTCTAGAGTCTGGTCTCTTGCCAACCCTCAAATGGCTCCCTTAATTAAGATATATACTTCCCTGCTAGTTTTCTTAAAGGAAAAACTTTGAAGAAATAAAAAAGACACAGAGGGATCTATAAAGAAGTAAATATGTCCGAAGTGCATAAGAGAACAAATGTTGCTTTTACTTCTAGACTATGAGCTTAGTAGGAAACCATCTGTGGAAGCTGGTAGTAAGGCAACAAGTGATTAAATGTGACTGAATGTAGGAGCTAAATCTAGGATCACCAGATCTGTGGAACAGTAGTGTGCAAACAAGTTCCCATTTCACTGTGCAAAGTGGTTATCCCACAGCATCACCCTATCTGTCCCCAGCAGGCATCACAAAAGGTGTCAGAGACGGATAGTTATGTAGTATCCAACTATGCTCTATGAATCTGAAGAAAACCAATACTAGAGAAAATTGCTGGGGGAGGGGTGTAGCACCCTACCTCTATTTGCAAAATAACTGAGAAATGTCATGAATGGCCAAAGTAGGAAACCATTACAATGTGATGATTAATCTTCACAGTCAGTCAATTTTACTGAATTTAAAATAACCACAACCCTGTAGGTATGTCAATGAGACTATCTCGAAAAGGGGGTAAAGAATGAAGACACACCCTAAATGCTGGTAGCACCATTCCATAGAGTGGAGTCTTTGGACTGAATAAAAAGAAGAAAGCTGAGAGTAAGCCTCAGCAGCACAGCAGGCAGGCCAGGTGGCCAGGGGAGGAAGCCTCAATAGCACAGTGGGTTGAGGCAACAGCAGCAGTGGCCTCTGGAGATTGTCTGACCACCAGAAGCTCAGCCTCAACCCTGACTGCAACTGGAGGAGTAACCATCAGCACAATAGCCATGTCTGCACCAGGAGGAGTCTTAGGTCAGTAGGCACCTGGAGGAATGATTACAGAAGGCTCTACCCTGCTTACACCTAAGGAGCCTTCAACAGAACCAGTCCCCAGATATACCATTTGTAGGAAAAGGGACACCCCTGAAATACAGGCCCCACCTGTTCTGATTGGAAGAAGAGATAGATAGACAACAGGGTAAAAATACACTCAACAATATAAAGAGCAAGACAGCACCACCAGAAACTACTGATTCTATAGCAGCAAGACCAGAACATCACAACACAGATGAAAAGAAGAAAATGAGCTCAAAATAACTTTATTAAGATAATTGAGGTCTTTAAAGAAGAAATGAAAAATTCCCTTAAAGTGGAGGAAAAGACAAACAAAAAAATGAAAGAAATCAACCAAATAAATCCTTTTAAAAAAAGCAATCAAACAGGTGGAAAAAAAAAAAAAACAGCTCTAGACTTGAAAATTGAAATAGAGGCAATAAAGAAAATACAAACCAAAAGAAATCTGGAAATGGAAAAACCGGGTAAACAATCAGGAACTACAGAAGCAAGCATAAAGAAGAGAATACAAGAGATATACGAAAGAATCTCAGACAGTGAAGATCCGATAGAGGAAATAGATACATCAGTCAAAGAAAATGTTAAATTCAACAAGAAAGTACTAGAAGGAAAACTCCAATCTAAGAAAGTTAGCTACACCCACAAAAACACAGGAAATAGATAATCCCACACCAGCAAATCCCAAAGAAGAGAAACACATGCAGTCCCAACAACAATAACCAAAAAAAAAAAAAAACAACAACAAAAAAAAAACAGGAATTAACAATCACTGGCCATTAATGTCCCTTAATATCAATGGTCTCAATTTGCCTATAAAAAGCACAGGCTAACAGATTGGATACAAAAACAGAATCAATCCTTCTGTTAAATACAAGAAACACACCTCAACTACAAAGGCAAACATTACCTCAGAGCAAAGGGTTGGGAAAAGATTTTCCAATCAAATGGACCTAAGAAACAAGCGGGTGTAGCTATCCTAATATCTAAAAAGAAATAGACTTCAAACTAAAATTAGTCAAAGTGACAAAGAAGGAAAAATCCATCAAGATGAAGTCTCAGTAATGAATATCTATGCCCCAAATACAAGAGCACCCTCATTCATAAAAGAAACATTACTAAAACTTAATCAAACATCAAGCCCCACACACTAATAGTGAGAGACTTCAACACCCCACTCTCACCACTGGACAGGTCTGGTAGACAGAAACTTAACACAGAAATAAAGAAACTAACAGATGTTATGACTCATATGGGCTTGACAGACATCTATAGAACATTTAACCCAAACACAAAAGAATATACCTTCTTCTCAGCACCTCATGGATCCTTCTCTAAAATAGACCACATATTCAGTAACAAAGCAAACAAAAAAAGAAATAAAAAAACTGAAATAACCCCGTGTCTTACTGAATCATCATGGCATAAAGTTAGAATTCAACAACATTAATTACAGAAAACCCACAAACTCATGAAAACTCAACAATGCCCAGATGAATCACCACTGGGTCAAGGAAGGAAGAAAGTAAAGACTTCTTAAAATTCAATGAAATAAAAATAACGACACAACATATTCAAACTTATGGGACACAATGAAAGCAGTGCTAAGTTTGTAGCACTAAATGTGTACATAAAAAAAGCTGGAAAAAAAATCCCATACTAGAGAATTAACAGAACACCTGAAAAGCTCTAGAACAAAAAGTCACACAGGAGAACTAGATGACAGGAAATAATCAAATTGAGGGCTGAAATCAATAAATAGAAACAAAGAAAATGATATAAACAACAATGAAACAAAGAATTGGTTTTTCAGAAAATCAACAAGATAGACAAGCCTTTATCCAAACTAACCAAAAAGCAAAGAGAGAACATACAAATTAACAAAATCAGAAATGAAAAGGGGGACATAACAACAGACACGGAGGAAATACAGAGATTCATTAGGTCACATTTTGAAAACCTATACTTTACAAAACTGGAAAACTTGAAGGAAATTGACAATTTTCTGGATAAATATCACTTACCAAAATTAAATCAAGACCAGATAAGCAAATTAAATAGACCTATAACAACTAAGGAAATAAAAACAGTCATCAAAAGTCTCCCAACCAAAAAAAAAAAAAAAAAAAAAAAAAAAAAAAAAAAAAAAAAAAAAAAAAGCCCAGGGTCAGATGGTTTCAGTGCATAATTCTACAATACAAAGAAAATCTAATACCAACACTCCTCATATTGTTCCACACAATAGAAACAGAAAGAACACTGTCAAACTCTTTTACAAGGCTGCAGTTACCCTGATACCCAAACCACACAAAGACACAACTAAGATAGAGAATTACAGACCAATCTCCCTCGTGAACATTGACACAAAAATACTCAATAAAATACTGGCAAACCAAACCCAAGAACACATCAAAAAAATTGTCCACCATGACCATGCAGGCCTCATCCCAGAGATTCAGGGATGCTTCAACAATAAGAAAATTCATCAAAGTAATCCACCATATAAACAAACTGAAAGGGGAAAAAAAAAACACATGATTATCTCATAGATGATGAAAAAGCCTTAGACAAAATTCAATACCCCTTCATGATATATGTCTTAGAGAGATCAGGAATACAAGGAACATGCCTAAATAAAGGCAACAAACAGCGAGTCAACAGCCAACATTAAAATAAATAGAGAGAAACTCAAAGTGATTTCACTAAAATCATGAAAAAGACAAGTCTGTCCACTCCCTCCATATCTATTCAATATAGAACTTGAAGTTCTAGCTAGAGCAGTAAGACAATAAGAGGAGATCAAGGGGATACAAATTGGAAGGGAAAAAGTCAAACTTTCACTATTTGCAGATGACATAATAACAAACGTAAGGGACCCTAAAAATTCTATGAGGTAACTCCTACAACAGATAAACACCTTCAGTAATGTTGCAAAATATATGATTAACCCAAAAAAAATCAGCAGCCCTTCTATATATAGATGATAAATGGGCTGAGAAAGAAATCAGAGAAACATCACCTTTACAATAGTTACAAATAACATAAAATATCTTGGGGTAACTCTAACCAAACAAGTAAAGAACCTGTATGACAAGAACTTTAAATCTTTGAAGAAAAAAAACTGAAGACATCACAAAATGAAAAGATCTCCCATGCTCTTGGAGGTAGGATTAACATGATGAAAATGGCAATCTTACCAAAAGCAATCTACAGATTCAATACAATCCCCATCAAAATTCCAATATAATTCATCACAGACCTCCAAAAAAATAATACTCAACTTCATATGGAAAGACAAAAAATCCAGGATAGCTAAAACAATCCTGTACAAGAAAGGAACTTCTGGAGGTATCACCATCCCTGACTTCAAGCTCTACTATAGAGCTATAGTGTTGGGGCAGCTGGCCCAATCCCTGCGTTCAGGGGTGTGGCTGCCCCAGGGGAGAGAGGTACCTTTAAAAAGAACCGGGTTGGGGATAGCCGCCCTGTTTTTCCTGCGTCACCCTCTGCTTCGCTGGAGCCTTGGCTTTGTAAGTGTCCCTCTTTCTCCTTTTATTAAAACTGATTTATTCCAAAAGGACTATTTTTGGTTATTTCAAATCTCTCACATCACTATAGTAATAAGAAAAGTTTGGTATTGGCATACAAACAGACACATGGACTAATGGAATAGAATCAAAGACCCTGACATAAATCTGCACACCTATCAACACCTGATTTTTGACAAAGATGTCAAAAATATACAATAGAAAAAAGAAAGTATCATCAACAAATGGTGCTGGCATAACTAGATGTCGACATGTAGAAGAATGCAAACTGATCATATCCATTGCCCTGTACAGAACTCAAGTCCAAGTGGATCAAAGACCTTAACGTAAAACCAGTTACAATGAAGCTGACAAAAGAGAAAGTAGAAAGCAGCCTTGTCATTGTCACAGACTACTTCCTGAATATAACACCAGTAGCACAGACACTGAGAGCAACAATTAATAAATGGGACCTCCGGAAACTGAAAAGCTTCTGTAAGACAAAGAACACTGTCAGTAAGACAAAAAACTATATTTTGTTTTTTGGGTTTTTTATTTATCTTTTCACAAACACCAGAGGGGGGGAGGGAGGGAGGAACGAAAAAGAAAACCTGGGTTTTTCCCACGCTCAGGATACCACCCAGTGTCTCAGCTGACTTCCTATTGTCTGCAAGTTGTAAGACTCTCAGCTACTACTCCAGCACCACGTCTGCCTGCATGCCACCATGCTCCCCACTATGATGATAATGGACTAAACCTCTGAAACTAATAGTTTCAGAGTGAACTTCTGAAAACTATTAAATGTTTTCCTTATAAGAGTTACTATGGTCATGGTGTCTCTTCACAGCAATAAAAACCCTAAGTAGGAAAAGCATGTATTTAGCCCTTTTACAGCTAAAAATATCTAGTCTATTTGACAGAAAAATAAACACAAACCAATTTACAATTCACTCAAACACAGTTAAGTATAAGCAGATATATAATAAATCTAAAATAATCATTGGACATTATATGTAATATTAGTATTCTTATGACCAGAAATGTCTGTTACTTCATTAAAACATTGAGATACCATCTTACTCCTGTCAGATTGGCTAAAATCAAAAACACCAATGATAGCCTTTGCTGGAGGTTGTGGTGTAAGGGGTACACTCATCCATTGCTGGTGGGAATGCAAACTTGTGCAACCGCTTTGGAAAGCAGTATGGCAGTTTCTCAGGAAATTCGGAATCAACCTACCCCAGGACCCAACAATCCCACTCTTGGGAATTTACCCAAGAGAAGCCCAATCATATTACAAAAGCATTTGTTCAACTACGTTTATAGCAGCATTATTTGTAGTAGCCAGAACCTGGAAACAACCTAGATGCCCTTCAGTGGAAGAATGGATAAAGAAAGTGTGGAATATATACATATTAGAGTACTACTCGGCAGTAAAAAACAATGACATCTTGAATTTTGCATGCAAATGGATGGAAATAGAAAACACCATCCTGAGTGAGGTAACCCAGGCCCAAAAAGATGAACATGGGATGTACTCACTCATAATTGGTTTCTAGCCATAAATAAAGGACATCGAGCCTATAATTCGTGATCCTAGAGAAGCTAAATAAGAAGGTTAATCCAAAGGAAAACATATAGTTATCCTCCTGGATATTGGAAGTAGACAAGATTGCCGGACAAAAAAAATGGGAACTTGGGGGTGGGGTGGGATGGGGGGTGGGGGGATGTGGAGAGAAAAGTGTGAAGTGGAGGATGGGGAGAGCTTGGGGGAATAGGATGGTTGGGATATAGAAAGGGTGGATATGGGAACAAGGAATTATATATCTTAATTATAAAATAAATAAAAAAAAACTAAAAACTTAACCTTTAGGGAAGATTTCATAACAGTATTTAATATGGTTAATAATGGTTTCACAAAGATTTCTTAAAAAAATCTATCAGCATAATTGCAATACTTCCATAATTGATCACTATGTGTTTTATAGGACCACACTTACCTTCACACTTTTCAAGAATTTGAACTGTTTCTCCTATTTCTAAGACCAGTCCTTGAGGGACAGAACCTCGAAAGCTGCATATCACTAGAAAAGCAAAGACAAATATATCAGTTAGTATTATTAAAATACTTATGGTCAGAGTCACTGAATTAAGCACTGAATGTTCAATATAAATGCTCCATTATTCAATAATTCCTGTTTAATGTGTAATGGTCAATATATTGCAAAAGGTAGTATCATTAAACAAGCCAGAAAGTTACACACATTGTGGCAAAATTATTATTCCTGAGTGGTGTGCATGTGCTCTTAAATAAAAACATTTCATGTATAAAGACTCTTCCTGTCCCCCAGCTTGACCTAGGTTCGCATACCCTCAGAGCAAACATGTTAGTAATCCTGGTTAACAGAATGGCCAACCTGCAGAACAAAAATTCAGGCCCAGTATCAGAACAGACTCTATGGATGGAACTCAAGATCTACAATGACAGGTTAGCTGCTGAACAAGGTTGACAAGACGACAAGCTGAGCCAACTTCCATATCAGCCCTCACGACCCTCCAAACCCTAAAAATAAAAAAATAAAAATAAACTACTACCCACACGCTAGCCAAAGCAAAGACCAGGCCATCTAAGAACTCTGTCATTAAGGCCACCGGCAGAACATGCCAGGTGATCCACCTAAACACTCTAGACAGAGAAACTGATAGTGTTTGCTATCACAGCAAACATGTAAAGATTAAAGGAAAAATACTTCTTTCTTCAAATTCAGACCAAATCCAAAAAGATCACAAATAATCAAGGAAACATAAAACTGCTACCAAAGGAAGAAAACAAAGTACCTCTGCCTGACTAAATAACCAGGACTAGATATGTGACACCACCTACCATTTAGGCACTCAGCATGCAGAGGTGTGATGAGCCAGACATTGATGAAGCTATTCTAAAGAGACACATGTATTCCTCATTCAACTCAAACAATGGACCTCCCCAGGAAACTAGAATTCACCAAGAATCTCAAGCTGGAAAAAGAAAAAGGCCAAAGCATGGCCCAGCCAAATTTTTCTTTCACAAAATAGAAGACGATGAGTGGCTCTTAATTCTTGTTGGTGAGAAAATTTGGAAATGGACTCAGAAGGAAACTCAAGGACCATGTTAGAATTTGAGAAAGAGAAATAAACTGGCTCATTGGTCTAGGAATATGATTCCTACTTTGAGTCCAAGAAAAAAAGGGAAATGGAGCAGACAGGCTAAACATGTTGGCAGCTGTTGGGGAAAAAGAGAAAAACCAATGTAATTCACAAAAAGATACTGAACTTAGGGACTCTGGTTGCTGCACTATTAAACTCAGTATTTACATTTGTAGACAGAACTGTCTTATGATACAGACATAGATACACTATGTAACTCTGACAGATGTAATATAAAGAAAATGCTATTGGTGATTTTGTTCACATTTTGGTTTTACATATGCATATTTACTGCAATCAGCAGCATATAATACCTTCAATATCAATTCAAGAGGTTGTTTTTTCCTGTCTGCTTTTTGATAAAAGACTGATGATCTCGAATATCACCATAGAATCTTCGTTTGGTGACGGATGGAGATAGAGACAGAGACCCTCATCAGAGCAACGGACTGAGCTCCCAAGGTCCAGTTGAAGGGCAGAAGGAGGGAGAAGACAAGCAACGAAGTAAGGGCCACGAGGGGTTGGTCCACCAACTGAGGCAGTGTGCCTGTTCTAATGGGACCTCACCAAATCCAGCTGGATCGGGTCTGAATGAGCATGTAATCAAACCGGACTCTCTGATTGTGGCTGACAATGGGGGCTGACTGAGAAGCCATTGATAAAGGCACTGGGACTTGTTTTTATGGCATGTTCTGGCTTTTGGGACCCTAGTCTATATGGATGCACAGCTCCCTAGGCCTGGATGTAGCAAGGAGGGCCTTGGAATTCCCACAGGGCAGGGTTCCCTGCCCTCTCTCAAGCAGGAAGGTGGAGGGAGGAGGGGGAGTGGGAGAGTGGGAGGGGATTGGGAGGATGAAAGGAAGTGTAAATATTTGAATGGAAAAAAAATAAAAATTAAAAAAAAATTTTAAAAAAAGAATATACAGAAAAGGAAAAAAAAGAATCCCATTCCTGTGATACAAGGCATTAGAGCGCAGCCCTCCCCATCTTTGCCTGAGGATTTCCTTCATTTTTCCCTTTGTTCAAAAAGCTACATTTTCTTGGTATATGAAAACACAGGTATTGCAATAGACTGCGATTTTACATACTTTAAATTGCAATGCTGTGTCTTCTCCCTTCAACTGTGATACTGTGCTTAAGGTGTTCGATGAGCTGTATGTAAACTCTTTCTAAAAATGAACCTAATTTTTTTAATGATAAAACACTTCTAGAATAAATATGTATTTTCATTAACCTGTGTCCTTTAATTTCAAAATCTAGTTTTAACTTAAATTCATCTGTTACTTATTTAAACAGAACCATGGATACTGCTAGGAAACAGCTACAGTCTACCCCTCCTTCCTTTTTGTCTAATCTATTTTAAAGAAATGACCTAATGACTAAAATTCAATGTACTGTCCTGTTTAAGTTTACATAGCTAGGTAAGAAGTATCTTAGGAAAAGCAAAGCAAACGCTTTCTTACAAAATCCAATCTCTGTAAAGTCTGTTTCTGTGGTTCACACTACCTACTTTTCAATTACTCTTCCCTAAGAGTCAACATCTTAGTGTTTTGACCTGATTTTTGGTTTGGAAATGTGGCTGTACTTATGTATCTTGAATTATCATCTCAATGTAGGTATAATTTAGAAGATTTCATTAGAAATTACAAGGTGGCAATTCAATTGTGCAAGTTTTCATTTTTACAAACTACTTAAAAATATCACTCAATTAGAAACTTCATCTGGTTATTGTTACAGGAAAAAAAACAAAATGTTTTTCTAACATTTTGATATTTGTTAAAGTCTTAAAAAATAGTCAAGAGTTTAAAAATTTGGCCTCGTTCAGCTTTCAAGATTCAAAATGTAAGTAACAGATGCCCAAAATACACTCTAAAACTCAGCGTTTTTTTCCTAGTCATAAACTAATCACACTATTAACAACTGAGAATTATAAGGATGTTAAAAAAAAGTTGACTGCTCAGTTTCTTAGATCTGAAAATATAGATGGTTATTTTACAACTGTCTGTTAGAAACCTGAGAAAAATATAAGGCTGTCTATGCCCCTAAATAGCTACATGCCATTTTATAGCATTTCAAAACTTAAGTATGAATACTGTCCTGATAATAACAGTTTATGCTTAACTTAAAAGACAAGATTTTTTGAGTTTTTGTTTGCTTTCATTCTATAATGTTTCAGATGTGGGTTAGTTAGGAATATACCTTAGCAAACGTGAAATCCATTTAAGTTTCTGTGTTAAAGTCTTTTAAAGAACTGTTTGTAGTGATATTTCATTTGTATTTTAATTTTAAAAAAAGCTTGTCTGAAAATCAGAATGGAAAACAACCACACTAGTCAGTCATAAAGGCCAAGCAGTGGTGGCACACACCTTTAATCCCAGTAGGCACACTAGTTAGCCATAGAGGCCGGACAACAGTGGTGCATGCCTTTAAGCCCAGCACTAGAAAGAAATATACGGCCGTTTGAGACAGGAACTTTCTTTCAGGCTGAAGATTTCACAGAGGTAAGAGCTCTCAAGTGGCTTGGCTGCTTTGCTTTTCTGATCTCAGGTTGAACCTGTCTCTGGGTTTCTATTATTCGTGCTAATTTTGGCAACCAACATTTGGGGTACAAATTCAAGAAAAGCCATTTCCCTGAAGCTTTTTAGTCACTGGCTGTTGACGGAGACTGCTTGTTCGTTCCCTGGCTGCTCAGACCAAAATAATCACTCAAAAACTATACTAATTACAACACTGTTTGGCCAATGACTCAGGCATATTTCTAGTTAGCTCTTACATCTTGAATTAATCCATTTCTTTTAATCTATTACCATGAGGGTATGGCCTGCAGGCAAGGTTACAGCATGTCCTTCTTATGCATCTTCATGGCATCTCTCTGACTCCACCAACTCTCTCTGTATCTGTTCAGATTTCCCACCCAGCTTTGCTCTAAGCCATTGGACGAAAAAGCTTTATTCATCAACCAGTAAAAAGCAACACATATACAGAAAGACACACCACATCAACTGGCACAGGCTAGAGCTGCATGTGGGGCTACAGCCCTACCTAGCAAGGCTTTCTCTTCTTTTTTTCCCAAGCCTCCGTTGAGTTTCAGATTTTCTTCTTGATGCCTCTCTGAAACAGTCTCCAGCTGTTATTCAAACTCCTGAAGCACCTAGGCTCCAAATGTCACAGGATTCACCTGCCCTAGACTGGCTGGTTCTGCCTTCAGGCAACCCTCACCAGAAGTGTCCTGTCCCCCCCTTCAGTCCCACCCCCTGAACAATCCCATGCATTTTTTAGACCACCAGCTTGTTCACTCCTGTGCTCACATGCTCGCATGCTCTATCTCTCTCTCCCCCTCTCTCTCTTTCCTTCTCTACCACGGACTGTGGTCTCTCCCTGAACCCTGTTTCAGGCTGCTGCCAAACTAGGTAGCAGCCTTGAAACCCAGTCAGGCTTTTACTGTTCTATGCAACAGAGCAATAAGCCTCACATCTTCAACATCGATGTTTGACTAGAAGCATCACCCCAGCCCCTGGCACCCCTATACTCAAACAGTCTGGGATATTTGGTTGGAAGTGTCACCCTAGCCCCTGGCATCCATATACCCAAAGATCTGGAATGTTTGGGTAGAAAGTTCCATTCCAAGCCCTCTCCCCTGAGAGCTGCCTCAGTCCAGACTCTGAGAAAGCCCGCCAAATGAAGGCCCCTCCCCAGAGATGCTCAAGACCACTCCCACAGGGTATTTAAACTGCCAGAGAACAAACGTGGTTTTCTGGTCTCCTTCCCTGGCTCTTCTCTAGGGGGCTAGAAGACCACCCAGGAGCGTTGGTATCCATTAAATCTGGGTTTTTTCTAATTAGGTTTGAGTTGGTTGATTTGGATTATTGCACTGGCGGAGAGGTTTACTGGGGTGCAAAAACTTTTCATTTAGTAGATTTGATAAGACAATTGGGAATTCTTAAAGGGAAGAATTAGTTAAAAGAAAGGTCTTTTTTCCCACATTAAAAAATGGGGAAAATCATTACAATGGAGGGATTGGATCTCTGTATAATATGCTAGACAGTTTAAAAATGGAATGATTAAATGAGAAGATATCTAATTTAAATGAGATTTATGTAATGTCAATTGTAAACATCAGCACTATCATTTTTGTCTTATTACTAAAACAGCTGGCTAATCTGAGTGCTAAAATACAGGCCTTAGAAAAACCTAATAAAACATATCACAGATATATTCAAATCCAGACAGAGTATTGTAATTGTAATTTCAGCAATGCATTAAAAGAATAGAGAAGAACAGCATGTTTTCAGACAACCAACCTTAATATATCCAGTAACCTTACAGGAATTTCCAAATGGCAGAGGCTCTGTTACAACTAACTGGACTCCTGTGCCAATATTAAATTTAAGAAGATTCAAGGAAGCAATAGTCTCATATGGCATGCATTCACATTTTGTGAAGTAAATGTTAAACTCATGGTCAGTTTGTAACAGAATTATCCATAAAAACTGGATAGAAAGGTGCGCATCCAAACAGACTAGGCTCCCAAAAAAGCCAGTGCATACAGTAGAATTAAAACCCCATGCCACTGTCATTGGCTTCTCAGTCAGCCCTCATTGTCAGCCACATTCAGAGAGTCCGGTCTTATCACATGCTCATTCAGTCCCAGTCCAGCTGGCCTTGGTGAGCTCCCATTAGATCAGTCACACCGTCTCAGTGGGTGGACATACCCCTCACAGTCCTGACTTCCTTGTTCATGTTCTCCCTCCTTCTGCTCTTCATCTGGACCTTGGGAGCTCAGTCCAGTGCTCCAGTGTGGGTCTCTGTCTCTATCTCCATCCATTGTCGGATGAAGGTTCTATATGAACTTCCCACAGGACAGGGCACCCTGACTTCTCTTAGGACTGGAGAGGAAGGAGGAGGGGGAGTAGAGGAAGTAAGAGGGAAATGGGAGGAGAAGAAGTAGAAATTTTTAATAAATAAATTGAAAAAAGGTCCCCTCCTTCATTTGACTGCCCGGGGCAAGGTAGGCCTTTGTCTGAGAGCTGCTTGGCCTGCAAGGGGACCTGACAGTCTGCCAGAGGATCCATCATTCTTTGGGACACTGCAGTCCTGATGACGACTTCTGGAGATGCACTTTCATACCTCGCTGACCTCTCAACACAGTAGCACCAGTGATATTTTCTTAGTTGTTCTCAGGTGTCCTGCTCCAGTTCTAAGGCCATCCACCCAAAGGGGTCAGACTCTGGCCTCCAGGCAGGTCTGAGGATTCCTGCGGAGGGGTGCGGGCTCCTTCAGATTGTGCTGCCAGGTTCGCTGTGTGGTATTCCATCCCGCCCTGCCCCCACCTTGGCCCTTTTGTCTGGGCTGCGACCCTGGGCTGCCTGGAATCCCTGACCCTGTGCACTGACATTCCATCTGAACTGGTGAGTGAATGTGGACCCTGGGGCAACCTGCCCTGGAAGAGAGCACAGACCCCCTACCCCCACTTCCCTCTGCAGGCTTGTGTCTGTTTCTCCCGTCCCTGTGTCTCCCAAGCTTTCCCTAGTGTTCTCAGGTGTCCTGCTCCTGTTCTAAGGCCATCCACCCAAAGGGGTCAGACTCTGGCCTCCAGGCAGGTCTGAGGATTCCTGCGGAGGGGTGCGGGCTCCTTCAGATTGTGCTGCCAGGTTCGCTGTGTGGTATTCCACCAGTTCAGTTCCACCTGAACTGGTGTCCTGCTCCTGTTCTAAGGCCATCCACCCAGAGGAATCAGACTCTGGCCTCCAGGTAGGTCTGGGGATTCCTGCAAGGGAGTGCGGGCTTCTTCAGATTGTGACCCAAAGAATAGGTCCTCCTCTGACACTGGGGAGATCCAACCAGTTTCAGTCACAGCAAAGATTGGTTTAGAACACCAAACGCCTCCGGGCTCCTTTTGAAGGAAGAGATGGGCAGGCGCCAATGCAGGAGCTCCTCCAACAACATGAAAGGCAACATAACATCACCACAATCCAGACATCCCGAAACAACAAGAATTGAACACCCTACCCCAGAAGATATAGAAGAATCCGACCTTAAACAGTACTTTATGAAAATAATAGAGGACCTTAAACAGGAGGTAAAAAACTGCCATAAAGAAATGGAGATGACAAACAAAAAGGTAGACGAAATAAATAAATTTCTCAAAGATACCCAAGAAAAACAAGAAAAACAAGAAAAAGCAATCAAACAGGTAAGGGAAACAGTACAAGACCTGATAAATGAAATGGAGGTATTGAAGAAAACACAATCTGAGGGACGACTGGAAATGGAAACTCTGAGTAAACGAACAGAAACTTCAGAGACAAGTATTTCCAACCGAATACAAGAGATGGAAGAAAGAATCTCGGACTCTGAAGATACTATAGAGGAAATAAATTCACAGATTAAAGAACTAAACAAATCTAACAAATTCTTAACACAAAACATTCAGGAAATCTGGGACACCATGAAAAGACCAAACCTAAGAATAATTGGGGTAGAAGAAGGAGAAGAATTACAACTCAAAGGCCCAGAAAACATATTCAACAAAATTATAGAAGAAAACTTCCCCAACCTAAAGAAGGATGTTCCTATCTTCATACAAGAAGCCTACAGAACACCAAATAGACTGGATCAAAAGAAAGCATCCCCACGCCATATAATAATCAAAACACAAAACATACAGAATAAAGAACAGATATTAAGAGCTGCAAAGGAAAAAAGTCAAATAACATATAAAGGGAAACCTATCAGAATTACACCTGATTTCTCAATGGAAACCATGAAAGCCAGAAGAGCTTGGATAGATGTGCTACAGACACTAAGGGAACATGGATGCAAGCCTAGACTACTATACCCAGCAAAGCTTGCATTCACCATTGATGGAGAAAACAAGATATTCCAGGACAAAAACAGATTTAAACAGTACGCAGCCACAAATCCAGCCTTGCAGAAAGTAATAGAAGGAAAATCACAAACCAAGGAGTCCAACAACACCCACAATAACTCAGGCATCTAGCGACCCTCCACCAGCACAACTAGAAGAAGGGAAACACACAAACTCTACTACTAAAAATGACTGAAGTTAACAACCACTGGTCATTAATATCACTTAATATCAATGGACTCAATTCACCTATAAAAAGGCACAGGCTAAGAGACTGGATACGAAAACAGAATCCAACATTTTGCTGTTTACAAGAAACACACCTCAACCACAAAGACAGACACCTACTCAGAGTAAAGGGTTGGGAAAAGGTTTATCAAGCAAATGGCCCTAAGAAACAAGCGGGTGTGGCCATACTAATTTCCAACAAAGTTGACCTCAAACTAAAATCAATCAGAAGAGATGGAAAGGGACACTTTATACTCATAACAGGAAAAATCCATCAGAATGAAGTCTCAATCCTGAATATCTATGCCCCTAATATAAAAGCTCCCACTTATGTAAAAGAAACACTTCTAGAACTCAAGGCAGCCATCAAACCACACACACTAATAGTTGGAGACTTCAACACTCCTCTCTCACCAATGGACAGGTCAATCAGACAGAAACCTAACAGAGAATTGAAAGACTTAATGGAGGTAATGAACCAAATGGACTTAACAGACATCTATAGAACATTCCACCCAAATAGGAAAGAATATACCTTCTTCTCTGCGGCTCATGGAACCTTTTCGAAAATTGACCATATACTTGGTAACAAAGCAAACTTCCACAGTTACAAAAAAATATTAGTAACCACCTGTGTCTTATCGGATCACCATGGATTAAAATTAGAATTCAACAATGCTACCCCCAGAAAGCCCACAAACTCATGGAAACTGAACAGTCAACTACTGACCCACACCTGGGTCAAGGAAGAAATAAAGAAAGAAATTAAAGTCTTTCTTGAATTTAATGAAAACAAAGACACAACATACTCAAACCTATGGGACACAATGAAAGCAGTGCTAAGAGGAAAGTTCATAGCACTAAGTGCCCACTTAAAGAAAACGGAGAAAGCACTCATTGGTGACTTAACAGCACACCTGAAAGCTCTGGAAAAAAAAGAAGCAGACTCACCTAGGAGAAGTAGAAGACTGGAAATAATCAAACTGAGGGCAGAAATCAACAAAATAGAAACACAGAAAACAATCCAAAGAATCAATGAAACAAGAAGCTGGTTCTTGGAGAAAATCAACAAGATTGACAAACCCTTAGCCAAACTAATCAAACGGCAGAGGGAGAACACACAAATTAATAAGATCAGAAATGAAAAGGGGGACATAACCACAGACACAGAGGAAATTCAGAGAATCATTAGATCTTACTACAAAAGCCTGTATGCCACAAAACTGGAAAATGTAAAAGAAATGGACAGTTTTTTAGATAAATACCATATACCAAAGTTAAACCAGGACCAGGTAAATGCTCTAAATCGTCCTGTTAGTCGCAAAGAATTAGAAACTGTTATCAGAAACCTCCCTACCAAAAAGAGCCCAGGACCAGATGGTTTCAATGCGGAATTCTACCAGAACTTCCAAGAAGACCTAATACCTATACTCCTTAAGGTATTTCATAATATAGAAACACAAGAGTCACTGCCAAATTCCTTCTATGAAGCTACAGTTACCCTGATACCTAAACCACACAAAGACTCAACCAAGAAAGAGAATTACAGGCCAATCTCACTCATGAACATTGACGCAAAAATTCTCAATAAAATACTGGCAAACCGAATCCAAGAACACATTAGAAAAATTATCCACTACGATCAAGTAGGCTTCATCCCAGAGATGCAGGGCTGGTTCAACATACGAAAATCTATCAATGTAATCCATCATATAAATAAACTGAAGGATAAAAACCATATGGTCATCTCATTAGATGCTGAAAAAGCATTTGACAAAATTCAGCACCCTTTTAGGATAAAAGTTTTGGAGAGATTAGGGATACAAGGGTGATTCCTAAATATAATAAAAGCTATTTACAGCAAGCCGACAGCTAACATCAAATTAAACGGAGAGAAACTCAAGGCTATCCCACTAAATTCAGGAACACGACAAGGCTGTCCACTCTCTCCTTATCTCTTCAATATAGTGCTTGAAGTTCTAGCAATAGCAATAAGACAACATAAGGGAATCAAGGGGATTCAATTTGGAAAGGAAGAAGTTAAACTTTCATTATTTGCAGATGATATGATAGTATACATAAGCGACCCCAAAAACTCCACCAAAGAACTCCTACAGCTGATAAACTCCTTCAGTAACGTGGCAGGTTACAAGATGAACTCCAAAAAATCAGTCGCCCTCCTATACACAAAGGATAAGGAAGCAGAGAAGGAAATCAGAGAAGTATCACCTTTCACAATAGCCACAAATAGCATAAGATATCTGGGAGTATCTCTAACCAAGAAAGTGAAGGATTTATTTGACAAGAACTTTAAGTCTTTGAAGAAAGAAATTGAAGAGGATACCAGAAAATGGAAGGATCTCCCCTGCTCGTGGATTGGGAGGATGAACATAATAAAAATGGCAATTCTACCAAAAGCAATCTATAGATTCAATGCAATCCCAATCAAGGTCCCATTAAAATTCTTCACAGAGATTGAGAGGACAATAATTAACTTTATATGGAAAAACAAGAAACCCAGGATAGCCAAAAAATTCTTATACAATAAAGGTACTTCTGGAGGCATTACCATCCCTGACTTCAAACTCTATTACAAAGCTACAGTATTGAAAACAGCTTGGTATTGGCATAAAAACAGAGAAGTTGACCAATGGAATCGTATAGAAGACCCGGATCTTAAACCACAAACCTACGAACACCTGATTTTTGATAAAGGAGCCAAAAGTACACAATGGAAGAAAGAGGGCATCTCCAACAAATGGTGCTGGCATAACTGGATGTCAACCTGTAGAAGAATGAAAGTAGATCCATATCTATCACCATGCACAAAACTCAAGTCCAAATGGATTAAAGACCTCAATATTAATCTGAACACATTGAGCTTGATAGAGGAGAAAGTGGGAAGTACTCTACAACAAATGGGCACAGGGAACCGTTTCCTGCGCATAACCCCAGCTGCACAGACATTAAGGGCAACATTGAATAAATGGGACCTCCTGAAGTTGAGCAGCTTCTGTAAAGCAAAGGACATTGTCACTAAGACACAAAGGCAGCCTACTGACTGGGAAAAGATCTTTACCAACCCTGCAACTGACAAAGGTCTGATCTCTAAAATATATAAGGAACTCAAGAGACTAGACGGTAAAATGCCAATTAACCCAATTAAAAGATGGGGCGCTGAACTGAACAGAGAATTCTCAACAGAAGAAGTTCGAATGGCCAAAAGACACTTAAGGTCATGCTCAACCTCCCTAGCTATCAGGGAAATGCAAATCAAAACAACTTTGAGATATCATCTTACACCTGTCAGATTGGCTAAAATCCAAAACACCAATAATAACCTTTGCTGGAGAGGTTGTGGGGTAAGGGGTACACTCATCCATTGCTGGTGGGAATGCACACTTGTGCAACCACTTTGGAAAGCAGTGTGGCGGTTTCTCAGGAAATTCGGGATCAACCTACCCCAGGACCCAGCAATTCCACTATTGGGAATCTACCCAAGAGATGCCCAATCATACAACAAAAGCATATGCTCATCTATGTTCATAGCAACATTATTTGTAATAGCCAGATCCTGGAAACAACCTAGATGCCCTTCAGTGGAAGAATGGATGAAGAAACTGTGGAATATATACATGCTAGAATACTACTCAGCGGTAAAAAACAATGACATCTTGAATTTTGCAGGCAAATGGATGGAAATAGAAAACACTATTCTGAGTGAGGTAACCCAGACCCAAAAAGATGAACATGGGATGTACTCACTCATAATCGGTTTCTAGCCATAATTAAAGGACATCGAGCCTATAAATTTGGGATCCTTGAGAAGATAATAAGAAGGTGAACTCCCAAAAAAAGATATAGTAATCCTCCTGGATATTGGAAGTAGACACGATCGCCAGGCAAAAGTGGGAACTTGAGGGTTGGGCAAGACTGGGCCAAGGGAAGATGGGGAGAGAAAAGCATGAAGGGGAGAATGGGGGGAGCTCGGAGGAATGGGGTGCTTGGAATATAGGAAGGGTGGATATGGGAGCAGGGAAGCATATATCTTAATTTAAGGAGCTACCTGAGGGTTGTCAAGAGACTTGACCCTAGAGGGGTTCCCAGGTTTCCAGGGAGACGCCCCCAGTTAGTTCCTTGGGCAGCTGAGGAGAGGGAGCCTGAAAAGGCCAGTTCCTATAGCCATACTGATGAATTTCTTACATATCACCATAGAACCTCCACCTGATGATAGATGAAGAAAATGACAGAGCCCCACATTGGAGCACCGGACTGAGCTCCCAAGGTCCTGATGAGGAGCAGAAGGAGAGAGAACATGAGAAAGAAAGTCAGGACTGTGAGGGAACCTCCAGCTGGCGACAGATGGGGAAGGTGACTGAGCCCCACATTGGAGCACTGGACTGAGCTCCCAAGGTCCTGATGAGGAGCAGAAGGAGCGAGAACATGAGGGAGAAAGTCAGGAACGTGAGGGGTACGTTCACTCATGGAGACGGTGGGACAGAACTAAAGGGAGATCACCAACTCCAGTTGGAATGGGACTGATGGATCATGCGACCAAACCTGTCTCTCTGAATGTGGCCAACAGCGGGGGCTGACTGAGAAGCAAAGGACAATGGCGCTGGGCTCTGACTCTTCTGCATGGACGGGCTCTGTGGGAGCCTTCTCAGCTTGGTCGATCACCTTCCTGGACCTGGGGGGAGTTGGGAGGACCTTGGACTTAGCATAGAGTGGGGAACCCTGATGGCTCCTTGGCCTTGAGAGGGAGGGAGGGGAGGTATGGGTGGAGGGAAGGGGGAGAAGGAGGGGAGAAGGGGGAGGAGGAGCGGAGGGAGGGGGGAGGAGGAGGGAAGGAGATGGAAATTTTTAAATATAAAAAAAAATAAACCATGAGAAAAAAAAAGTAAAAAAAAATAAATTAAAAAAAAAGAAGAAAAAGAAACAGAAAAAAAAACTGGATAGAATTGGTTAATGGTGTTTTAGAGCCTGATCCACAATTATAATGGAATACGTGGTTCAAAGAACAGGCTAAGATTATTGAAGAATGGAGTAAAGTTAAAGGTAGGGAAATCTCGCAAGATCAAATTCTTGGAGAAGGAATTTATGCTACTATAGATTATGCTAGTATAGAAAGGCAAGCTGTATATGATGACCACACCCAGGATTTTTGCAACTCAGCAGCTATTAATGTTTGGGACAGAACTGGAGAAATACAAAAGAAAATTGAATCATTTACTAAAGCTATACAGGGCCCAAAAGAAGCCTGTATAGATTTCTTACAAAGACTAACTTCAGCAGTAAACAGAATGATACCAAATTCAGAAGCTAGACAAATAATAATTGAATCTGTAGCTTTTGAAAATGCCAATTCTCTATGCAAAAGGTTAATTAGGCCACTAAAGGAAAGGTCAGCACCTTTGGAGGAATGGATTTGTGATACAATTATCATTGACTCTCCTGATCATGATGATACATGGATAGGAGAGGTGATTTCCAGAGGTTTGAGGAAAAATCAAAACGTCAAATGTTATAAATATGGCAAAAAAAAAAAGGTCACGTTAAAAGAGACTGCAGACAGGGCATTCCTAGAAACAATGTTTTTTTCTAAGAACAATCCATTCACAACATCCCTCTCTTCTGGATTATGTAGGTGTGTCAAAGACAGGCAACGGACTAATAAATGTAGGTCAAGGAATCTTTTGCTTTCAGGAAACTCCATGAGGGGCCTCTCACGGGCCCCTATGACAAATCCAGTTCAGTCATTTCCTGCCATTGTAGAGGAAACTCCTTCCCAGAGCAATTAAAGAACCTAATGCCTACTGTAAGAAACCATGCTGCTCTGGATAATAGAACATATATAAACAAGAGAACAAAAAATTCAGAGAAACCATAAAGCGAGTATTTTGACAAAGTTCTATAAACAAACAAAAATCAAAGTTAAAAATAAATGAATTTGTCATTGAAGGTCTATACATACAGGTGCAGATGTAGCAATAATTTCATCAGAATCTTGACACCAAAATTGGCCTCTTCAGAACTTACATGTTCAGTTTATAGGGATCAGAACTGTATCTCAAGTGAAGCAGAGTGTGAGAGGAATTAAATGTATAGAGCCAGAAGGACAGAGAGGAATATTAAAACTATATGTAACTAACATAGCAATGAATTTGTGGGGACATGATTTGTTACAGCAATGGAATACTCAGATTAACATTTCCCCAATCTTAGAAATGAGCCATAAATTATATTAGAAGATATTATAGAGAACAGTCACCGACCATTCAGATTGTACAAGAACAGGGCACAACAGCTGTTGATATTTCACAGGAACCAACAGTCCTGTCTTTAAAATGTCAGACAAACATGTATGGGTTGCAACAATGGCCTTTAACAACAGAGAAACTGCAGGACTTAGAACAGCTGATATAGAAGCAGTTAAATGCTCAGCATATTGCAGAATCAACCAGCCCTATATTTGTTGCTCAATGTTCCTGTTTTTGTTGTTAAAAAGAAATCTTGAGAAATGGAGAATGGTTACAGATCTAAGAGCTGTTAACCATTGGCTGAAGGTGATTCAGCCAATGGGCTCTCTATAGTCTGGAATTCCCCTTTGCCTTCTCTATCACCTAAAGAATGGACTCTTATAATTACTGTTTCTCTGTTTAATTTATTGTTTCTTCACTATAACTTTACAAGAAACAGACAGGAAAAAAATCTGCCGTCCCAGTGCCTACTTACAATAATTCTCAGCCTGATAACAGATATCAGTGGAAGATTCTCCCACAGAAAATATTAAATAGTCCCACCCTGTGCCAATATTTTGTAAGGCAGCCATTGGAAATGATATGTAAGCAGTTTACTAAATCTATAGCTTACCATTACATGAACAACATTTTGATATCTGATTCAAATGTAGATACTTTAGAAAAAATGTTTAAAGAAGTAAAGAAAATTTTGCCTTTTGGAGGATTACAAATTGTTCCTGAAAAAATACAAAGAAGAGATTCCATTAATTATTTAGGCTATAAAATAGGTTTACAAAAAATTAGCACCAAAAGGTGCAAATTAGGAAAAATGGATTGCAGACTCTTAATGACTTCCAAAGATTGCTAGGAGACATTTCTCATCTATAGCAAACTATTGGGATAAGGCCTGATGACATGATTAATTTAAACAAAACCTTAGATAGTAATCCCAGGGAATTATCAGCTGAAGTTGAGAGAGAATTGGTTTTGATCGAAGAGAAATTACAGAAGGTACATGTGGATCATGTGGATCTGAATCTTAACTGCAGTCTGGTCATCTTACCCTCCAAGCATTCCCCTACAGTAATTTTAATGCAGAGAGAAGATATTATCTTAGAATGGATCGTTTTACCACATAAACAGGGTAAAATATCAAAAACTTATGTGGAAAGGTTTCTGAGTTAATTCTAAAAAAAAAAAGACTTCTTAAATTAACAGGAATAGACCCATTAGAAATTATAGTCCCTTTTTAATAATGATGACAAATTATGGGAAGAAAGTAAATCCTAGCAAAGAGTTTGTAGTTTCTTGGGAGAGATTAACAACAACTATCCCAAAAGCAAAAGAATTTGACTTAGAACTAACTGGATCCTTCCTAGCACTGTACAGGACACACCAATAATTGGAGCCCTACATTCTATACTGATGCAAATAAATCAGGAAAGGTAGGTTACAAATCAGAAAAATTAAGTAGATCAAAACCCTTATGATTCTGTCCAAATGCCAGAATTATATGCTATCCTCATGGTACTAAGGGATTTTAAAGAACCTCTCAACATAGTTACCAATTCGCAATAGCCAAAAGAGTTGTTTTGCATATTGGAACCACTTAATTTATAGAAGATGATACAGAATTGACATTATTATTTATTCAGTTACAAGACACAATCAGGAATAGGAATCATCCAATATATATAATATACATTTAATCCCTTACGGATCTGCCAGGTCCTCTAGCACATGGTAATGCAGAAATTGATCAACTATTGATTGGTAATGTGCTGAAGGCCTCAAAATTTCATAAAAAATCATGTCAATAACAAAAGTTTAAAAAAAACTTCTCCATTACATGGCAACAAGCCAAGGAAATCATTTTTAAAAAATGTTCAACTTGTTCTTTTTTTTTTTTTTTTTTTGGTTTTTTGAGACAAGGTTTCTCTACAGCTTTAGAGCCTGTCCTGGAGCTAGCTCTTGTAGACCATGCTGGTCTCGAACTCACAGAGATCCGCCTGCCTCTGCCTCCCGAGTGCTGGGATTAAAGGCGCGCACCACCACCGCCCGGCTCAACTTGTTCTTTATACAACCAAACACCACTACCTGAAGTAAATAAACCAAAGTGTACTCAAAGGAATAAAATCTGGCAGATTGAAGTGTTCCATTTTGTAAAATTTGGGAAACTAAAATATGTACAGCACAATATTATACCTATTCAGGTTTTCAATGTGAAACTGCTTTGTGTTTGGAAAAGATTGATTTGGTAATTGCAGGTTTGCTAGAAGTATGGTCATCACGGGTATACCGGTACAACTAAAGACTGACAGTGCTCCAGCATATGTCTCTAAGAAAATGAAACAGTTTTTGCTTATTATAATATAAAACGTATTACAGGTATACCACACAATCCTACAGGCCAGGCAGATATAGAAAGATCAAACTCTAAAGAATATGTTTAATAGAAAGGGATGGTAAATAACCTCAGAAATAGACTGCATAATGCCTTATTAACTTTGAATTTTCTAAATGCTAATGAGATAGAAACAACAGCTGCCTCCAGAGAGACATTGGATAGTAGAAAAATTACAGAATTAAATCAGCTGACATAAAGATGTACTGACCTCAGAATGAAAACCAAGACATGTTCTACACTGGTGAAGGCTCTTTGCCTTTGTTTCCACAGAAGAAAAAAGCTATGGATACCATCAAAATTCATAAAGATTGGATTTGAACAAAAGACACCTCTGAATTAGAAGAGATAATAGTTCATCAAACATTGTAGCTATTTAATCTAAACTAACCTCTAACACTAACAAATGATTTTCATTTGATCAGATATAACTTGCCAAAAGAGAAATCCCCCCAAAATTGAGGTTGGGGAAGGGTATTGTTTCTGTCTTTTCAGGAGAATAAAGGTATCCACCTAAGGAATCTAGAGACCACTGGACAAATAAGGCATCTGAAGAAAAAGGACAAGTCATAAAGAAAAAAAATGTCTCAAGAAAAAAAGTAAATTATCTATTGGTATATCACATTTCCAACAAAATAAAATTTCATAAATCTTTCCAAATGTTTGTTTCTGCTGTTCTCTATAGACATATAATGCAAATAGTCCTTTTGTAGTCACAGTCTAATTAAAAATCAAAACTGGCTTTGGAGTTGGAGTGTGGCTCTCGCCTTCTCTAAATCCAAGCATGCTCATTAAAGTGAAATCCAAAATCTCTGTCTCATGTCAGAAGAGCCATCTGATATGGGACAGAAGAAAAACAAATATTTAAGGACTACATTACTGCCACTAATCTCTGTTGACTGAGGTTTCTGTCCTGCCTGGTCCCGCAGTCATTAAGTCCCAAAGAAATCACACAGAGGTCTACATTAGTTATAAACTGATTGTCCCAGTATCTCAGGCTTCTTATTAACTCTTACAACTTATATTAGCCCATTATTCTTATCTGTGTTAGCCACGTGACTTGGTACCTTATTCAGCAGGGCAGTCACATCTTGCTTCTTCTGTAGTTCAGACAGGACTGCAGAATGATGGGCTTCCTTCTTTCCAGAATTTTGTTCTCAGTGACCCACCTCTACTTCCTGTCTGATTGTCCTGCCTATACTTCCTGCCTGGCTACTGGCCAATCAGTGTTTATTTAGAATATAATTGACAGAATACAGACCATTATCCCACACCAAATCTCATAATCCTTTGGTTTTATATTAACAGCTTTTCTTAAGGTATAAGATTTATAAGATTAATATACATATGTTTATATATATATATTAAACTTTTTGTTATGATATTAATAGTCATGTAGAGTACTAACTTATTCTAGAAAAAGGTTTATCTACCTTCCCTATATGATTCCAGGTTTGAGTCTCTATCAGTCTTTTAATTTTTTTATTACTTTATTGATCTATACATTTTCTCTGTTCCCCTCCCTTCCTCCTTCTCCCCCTCTATAGCTCCTCTGACCCCCATGCTCCTAATTTACTCAGGAGATTTTGTCTTTTTCTCCTTCCTATGTAGATCCATGTATGTCTCTCTTAGGGTCCTCTTTGTTGTCTATGTTCTCTGAACTGTAGGGGTTATGAACTGTAGGCTGATTTTTCTTTGCTTTATGTCTAAAAGTCACTTATGAGTACATATTATATTTGGCTTTCTGGGTCTGGTTACCTCATTCGATATGTTTTTTTTCTAAATCCATCCATTTGCCTGCAATTTTCAAGATGTCATTATTTTTTAAACTGTTTAGTATATTTTCCTTATCCACTCTTTGTCCTAAAAAAATGAGGGGCATCTAGGTTGCTGCCAGGTTCTGGCTATTACAAATAATGCTGCCATGAACATAGTTGAGCATATGTCCTTGTGGTATGATTGAGCATCCTGTGGGTATATGCCCAAAAGTGGTACTGCTGGGTCTTGAGGTAGAGTGTTTCCTAATTTTCT
Organism: Arvicola amphibius; assembly: GCF_903992535.2. Classification (NCBI taxonomy): domain Eukaryota; kingdom Metazoa; phylum Chordata; class Mammalia; order Rodentia; family Cricetidae; genus Arvicola; species Arvicola amphibius. Next base: position 173,554,574 of record NC_052049.1, read on the forward strand.
GAAAAATCGCCATACTGATTTTCAAAGTGGCTGGACCAGTTTGTACTCCCACATCCTCCCCAGCATAAGTTGTCATTAGTGTTTTTGATCTTGGCCATTCTTACAGTTGTAATATGGAATCTCAGAGTTGTTTTGATCTGCACTTCTCTGATGGCTAAGGGTGTTGAACAATTCAGACTGGACAACAAATGATACAGCTACAACTCCCAGGACTTGACAATTAACCCAAATTTTTCTTTTCAGGATCCCCTAAAGATGCCATTGCCACCAAATAGCAGATAGCAGGAAGCAAATTTAAGAATATGATGCCCAAATTCCCAAAAAGGCGGGATGGGTAGTTTTTGGTCGTTCATTATGGATATTGATATTGATATGGTTATGGATATTTGTCATTGTTAAGGGGGATTAGTTATAAGTTGTTATTGGTAATGGTCAGGAAAAAAGCAAAACAAAGAAAAATTAGATTCAGGATTTTTATTTTGAAAAGAAAAGAGGGAGGTATAGATATAAGATAAAAAGCTAGATTATTGAATCTACTTTTAGAAAGCAACTACTAGTTTTAAATATTTTACATTGGATTAGATTTTGTATTTTGTATATTGGTAGAAATTTGGGATTAATTTTTGTTAGAACATACTGTGCGTACATTTTTATTCTTGGTCAAGGTATTGTACCTATACAACTCATTTAACAATGTAATGCAAATTTCTAGTCCTTGAAAATTATTATTACCAACTATTTAGGATAATAAGGAAATGCTGATCAGTAGTTAGTTAATCACCTATTATAATCAAACTTGTAGTCACATCAGGTATGTTTTCAAGGTAAAACAAAGATATATTTTAGATAGACAGGTTATCTTCAAATACTGCAGAGATCTACAAAATATGGCATTTAAGATGTTTTAATAGCACAGACATTTTTTTAGGACAATGAGATGTGTCTGCTCCTGGCAGCACCAATTTACTTCAGAGAAGATAATGGGCATTGAAGAAACTATACATGGACTTTACTTTTTTGTGGCAAAAGAAAGCCACTGGGCAAGAAAATGTTCTTGTTTTAACTGCTGACAGTATGCTGTCCCAATTGGACAAGCAGGACAAAAAAAAGTGATTGTCGAACATTGTCAAGACAAAAAGTGACAGTCCTTCAGAAATCCTGCTTCACAGAAGGGTCTGCCAGATATGCTAGGCCTGTAGGTCAAAGATGGATACCCCAACACCGCAGAGGAACTTTGAGTGACTGTTCAGGCAGCCAGCTGTTTCTGTCATTTCTCACAATTTTTGGAAGTCCCTTGCTTGCACTTTCTGCTTGCTCAGTTAATATTTTCTTCTTGGGTCTCTGAGAGAGTTGAAGACTAGATAGTTATAGTTTTCCCTGTTTACCAGATGCAGAAATCAAGTTATAATAGTAAATTAGATACAAGACTTTGGATTCATAGGATAGATAATGAAGTATTTTCTCTAAATTTGTCAAAAACAAATGGACAAGACATTGTTGATGTATTTATTGCCTGTATATATTATATATAGTTATTGTACTTATTATATATAGTTTTTCTTAGATTAATTTTATTTTATTTTTTATTTTAGACAAGAAAGGGGAAATATAGTGATATTTCATTTGTAGTTTAATAAATAAAGTTTGCCTGAAAATAAGAATGGAAAATAGCCACACAGGCCAGGCAGTGGTGGCACACACCTTTAATCCCAGCAGCCACACTAGTTAGCCATAGAGGCTGGGCAGTTGTGGTACATGCCTTTAATCCCAGCACTAGAAAGGAATATAAAGTGGGATGAGACAAGACTTGTTCTCTTTCAGTCTAAAGATTTAATAGAGGTAAGAGATCTCTAATGGATTGGCTGCTTTGCTTTTCTGATCTTCAGGTTGAACCCCAATATTTATCTCTGGTTTTTATTATTCATGCTACAACTGCTTATAAGCAATTATCTTAAAAATGATACCCTATGTATCTATATGATTTTCAGAAGCATATTAGCTATGTATCTGAACTTTATATATTATTTTAAAAATTTACAACATCCAAGGCATACAAAAGTTAATGCATTCAAAGTAACCAATAACTACTACTGCTCAGTCTAGGGCCTTCTCCGCAGTCAAGTATGGCTGACAATATCAGCAGCTTCAACCAGAGCCTGTCTAAGCAATGGGCACAGCAAGACAGAGCATAGCCCTGCTTTCTCTTGACACTGGAGCAGGCTAAATAGCTTGAGTTAAAGCCCCTGGACACACAGAAATGCAAGACAGCCCTTTACCAGTACCCTGGATGAGACCAAGGAACAACTCATGGAGATCGTGAATTATGGAAGGCTAACAAGGAAAGCCCTTCCATACATGCAATTGTAACTAATCAGCTCTTTTAAAACTTTTTAACTGCCACAAATGATAGACTCTTTTCATGCTACACTGGACTTGTTAATATTTTTCTTTAGTTCACTTACATACTAACCAAATGGAACTTGCTTAAAATGGATAATGATGGGCCTTTGGAGATCTTACCTATCTAATTAAAAATGACTGGCGAGATGGCTCGGTAATTAAGAGCACTGGCTGTTGTTCTAAAAGACCAGAAATGAGTCCCAGCACCAACATGGTGGCTCACAACCATCTATAACTCCATTTCCATCCAACATCCTCTTCTGGTCTTCAAGGGCACTGCATGCATGTGGTACAGGGTCATACATGCAGGTAAAACATTCATATACATAAAATAATTTTTTAGCCTTTTAAAAGTTTCATTACATATGCTATAATGTTGACCGCTTCGTGTCTTATAGATGAAGGCATGGGGTGGGGGGAGAATCTGTCATCTGAACAATTGTGCTATTTGAAACTCATATGTGTGTGCATGTTTGTGTATGTGTGTATATGATTTATCCTGACAAAATATAATAAAATCTTATTGTACATATGACATACACTTGTACACAACCTGCCTGTAATAACTAATACTGTTCCATGAATTTTAAGTGTAATTTTTAAAAACTTTTGTAATTTTTCTATGTATAAGACTGTGATACTCAAGCCACAGTACACACATACATGCAGAAGCCCTTCCCCTCTCACAGATACCAACAGGCACCTTCCTGAGACACTGTGAATTTCTAGCAGACTTCCAAGTACCAGGATATCTCACCTGGGAAAGTGAGTTTACATCAAAGTGGGTATCAGTGGCCACACATCCTGCTCCTCATCCTCTTTCCGACCTCTTACCTGAGAATCAGGGAGCATGACTACAGGCTTGTACAATGAAATAACTCCCATCCTCAGAAAGGTGTGAGGAGAGACTCCCATTTCTGCCACATGGAGTCTCTGACATGCTTTGTTGTTGGGACCTAAACTTTCCTCAAAGTCCCAGTCATACTGTTACCTACCTGTTTGACCATGGCATTTATAACTCTTCTAATAAGTTCCTTATCCCCAACAATCAGCCTCAGTGTCCCTCTTGAACTCAATGGTGTTGTCACTGGCTGTTTTACATGCATATTACATACTCCTTTTGTGATACAAAACTTAAGGAAACACTTTACATAGGTGGTAACTTCTGATCTTCACCAGGATATATATCTGTGCATTCCTACTTATAACTATTTGCCTCAGCAAAGGCAATTAATCAGGTTCTAAGACTGGGAACTTCAAGCAGTACCTTTTGATAATTAAAAGGTATTGGACATTGATAAATCTATAAATGAGTACTTAATTTTAAAAGCAGGTTTATTCTTGTTGGCTGTGTTGTCATAAAACTTTATAACTATTGAATGCTAATTCTGAATAAAGTACTTGATCTTGAGAGATGTGTTCTATAAAGCTTTTACACTGTTAACATGCTGCAGAAGTACTGCTCTGACAAAGAAACTGGACAACATTTTGAGATACCACTGCATTATCCACAGGACAAATAGAATGGACTTCAGGTTTGCCTGACATAAGAACCATTTCTTCTACACTTCCTAGTTGCTTTTAATTGTCTGTAAAGGGTTAACTGACACTAACTCCTTAACATCTATAACTTATTCCTCCCCTAAATCCACTGCTTCTGTTTCTCTTCAGAAAAGAACAGGCCTCCCAGTGATATCAACCCAACACCAAACACAGCATAACAAGATGCAATAAGACTGGGCATAAACCCTCATATCAAGACTGGATGAGGCAACCCAGTAGAAGAAATTATTTCCATTTGTTTTCTCCTTTTACCCTACAGGTCCTTTGTGTATATATTATGACTTCCAGTTTAGTGCTTCTATGGGATTCCTGAGTGTGTGTAAAAGTGGGACTTTGTCTTTATGTGTTTCTTGTATCTTTTAGGGGGCTCTTTTACTTCTGTTTGTGTTGTCCTACTCCAATGTGTTAGTTTTTCTTTATCATAGCATACAATAGCATATCATATTATATATTAATTATCCATTAGAAGTCTGTCTGTTTTCTAGGTGGAGACCCACATCAAAGCACTGGACTGAGCTCCCAAAGTCCAGTTGAAGAGTGGGAGGAATGAGAATATGAGCAAAGAGGTCAAGACCATGATGGGTACACCCACTGAAACAGTCTACCTGAGCTAATGGGAGCTCACCAACTCCAGCTGAACTGGGAAGGAACAAGCATAGGACCAAACTAGTCCCTCTGAATGTGGTTGACAATTGCATGGCTGGGGCAGATTGGGGGGAAGGGGAGAAGCACTGGCAGTGGCACCAGGATTTATCCCTACTGCATGTACTGGCTTTTTGGGAACCTATTCTCTTTGGATGATACCTTGCTTAGCCTATATATAGTAGGGAGGACCTTGGACCTTCCCCAAAGCAATGTGCCTTACCCTCGCTGAGGAGTGGATGGGGGTAGGGTGGGAGGGTATGTGGAGGAAATGGGAGGAGAAGAGGGAGTGAGAACTTGGATTGGTATATATAATGAAAAAAGATAGTTTGTTTTCCTTTTAAAAAAATAAAAATAAAGAAGTCTGTCTGTTTTCTAATGAGAGACAGAAAGGGAGTGGATCTAGATAGAAAGGGAGGTTGGGAGAAACTTTGAGGAGTACAGGGAGAAAAAAACATAATCAGGAAATATTATGGAGGAAAAAAGCTATTTTCAATAAAAGTGGAAAAAAGAAATTTTAATAAGTTAACTTGAATATTTGATTTAAAAATATAAATATAGGCACCACCATGCCTGACCACAAATAAAGCATCATAAAGAAGCAGAGTAAACTATGAGGACATAGATAACTAAGTGATATCAGGAAAAGAGTTAAGTGTACAAGATGCGAAAGTCCACAAATATAAACCACTAAGAAAAGTAATCTAGCCCTGAAGAAAACAATGACTAAGCTGAAAAACTTCACAAGAACTTCAACAGTACATTCATCTAATTAAAAAAAAGTAAACCAATATGTATCTCTATAGAAATTTCAAAAGGAGGGAAACAGGAAGGGAGTAGGGGAAGAAAGCTTTTTAAAGAATGAATGAAATTGAGTAGAATATGGGTTGTGCCTATAATTCCAGCACTTGAAAGGTAAAGACATCAGGATTGCAAGTTTGAAGTCAACTCGAAATAGTCAGCAAGTTCTAGCAAGCCTTGGGTTCATGGTGATATCTTATCTCAAAAAAGAAAACAAAGACCTACACTGACAGAGCTGGAGGTATAATTCAGTTAGCAGTGTGCTTTCCCAGCATGCTCAAGGTCCTGAGTTTGAGCACCATAACAAGCAAAGATCACCCACAGCCGTGAACACAGTTAACTAAAAAGCAAACAGTTCTTAACTAAGATACATTATAATCAAATTTTAAAATGTAAAACACAAAATTTTAGAAGCACCAAAAGCAAGTTATCATATGTTAAGAGTTTTTAATCATCCATAAGACCAGGAGTGAATTTTTCAGCAAAAACCTTCCAGGCAGGAGACAGTGGAATGATACATTCAAACTAATGAAAGAAAAGAAAAAATCACTACAAAAAAACAGATTGCTCAGAAAAGCTGTCTTTCAGAAATATAAGGGATAAAAGTTTCTATTCCCAAACAAAAATGGTGAAACATTTCATTACCACTGGACTTACCTCATAAGGAATATTGAAAGGAGATGCTTTTTGTCAGAGCATTTTAGTATAACAACAGAAATAAAACTAGAACATTAACTTAAGGAAGAGCTTCTCTAGATTAGTCTGAGAATGCAGTCCATCAGTTCATGGAAGTCATGATCATGAGGCAGCTGACACATTGTATCTGCAGTCAGGAAGCAGACACACATCAAAGCCAGTACTCACCTCATTTCCCTCTTTTTATTTGGTCTAAGAACACAGCCCATTAAATGGCACTACCCACAATTAAGGATGTGTCTTCCCACCTCAAGTTAACCCAATCTAGAAACTCCCTCACAGACAACTCAGAATTTTGTCTCCAAGGTAATTCTGGATACTGTCAAAATATCATTATTAACCATCAAAACTAAATATACAAAACAAAGTTTATTGGATCAAAACTGCAAAAGAGAAGCACCAATTCAGATATAAAAGCGAACAATCAAAGTAATATTTCTCAACAGAAACCAAAAAGCCAAGAGGATATAGGATGACATATTTCAACCACTGAATGACTGACAATAACTGTCAACCCAGATTACTATACCCAGTGAAGCTATTCTTTATCACTGAAAGGAAAAAAACAAAACTTTTCATAATAATTACAAACTAAAGAAATTCATGACAACTAAGCTGTCTGAAGGAATCTTATACACAAAAGAGAAAGATAAACACATCTATGAGACTATGGGAGTGGAAGGGATGCACTAGAATCATAAATAAGTCAATTAAGACAATAAAAGTAGTAAATAGCATTAAAGCAACAAAATGGTAGGAATGAATATATCTTTCAAAAAAAAAAACCCTGAATGTTAATATTCTTAACTCTTCAATCAAAAGGCACAGACTAACAGAATGGTTAAATAAAAAACCGGTTCCGTTGGGCAGGGTGGCACAGACCTTCAATCCCAGTCTTTGGGAGGGAAAGGGAAGTGGGTCTCTTGAGTTCAAGGCCAGCCTGGTCCACAAACGGTTTCAGGCCAGCCAGGATCACAGACAAGACACAAATGTATAAACAAACAAACAAACTGAGATCTACCTAAGTGTTGCTTGCAAGAGATATCTAAAAAAGACAAACACAGTCTTGGGGTAGAAGAATGAAAAAAATTCTAAACTAATAGCAAAAAGTTAGCAGGCATAGCAATTCTAATATCTAACAAAATTGATTTCAAACTAAAATTAGTTTACTTAAAATTATTTCAAATTAAAATTAATTTTTTTCAGGAAAAAATGGAAAATTAGGGATTTTTTTTAAAGTCCCTTTATACTGATTCAGAGAATGATCTATCAAGATCAATTTTAAACATATACATACTGAATACTGATACATCCAATTTTATAAAACAAGCACTACTAGATGTAAAGTCACAAATAAATCCCAACATACTAATAGTGGGTGATGTTAATAAGTCATTCTAACAGACAGATCAGCCTGATAAAAATAATCATCTTAGTTAAATGATATCATAGGTCAAATAGACCTAACAGACATCTTTACAAAACATTCCATCCAAATACTGCAGAATATACATTCATTTCATAAACTTTCTATCATCCCATAGAACTTTCTCTAAAATAGATTATGACACAAAGCAAATCTTAACAAATAAAATTTATAAAAATTCTTGTAATTTACCTAACCACAACTGAATAAAACTAGAATCAAAGGCAAAAGAAACAGAACATTCAGAAACCCAGTGATTAAATGACACTAAAGAAGTCAAGAAGAAACCAAGGGCTAGGGAAATGACTAAGTTGGCAAAGTATCTGCATTCAAGCACAAAGACCTGAGTTAGGTACTCAAAGTATATGTAAAAAGTTGGACATGGCAAGGCTCTCAACATCCCTTGGCATTTTCATATCCCGTACCATCCTCAGTCTTCAGGTAAGGTAGAGCGCACCAACCGCTCTTCGAAAGACACCCTTCTTAAGATGTCACAGGAACTTCACCTGGACTGGGTAAAGCTCTTACCTTTGGCCCTTTTCAGACTCAGGGCCCTACCAAAGAGCCCGCTGTTTATTTCACCTTTTGAACTCATGTATGGACGGCCGGTTCTAACCCCTGGTCTCCCACCTAAAACCTCCCCCCTGCCTGATCACCTGCTCACGCCATTACTAACCCGCTTATGCTCACTACTGTGGGATTTCACTGACCACTCATTACCTCAACCATGTGCTAATCCATGTCCACCACCGATCAAGATCGGAGACCAGGTACTATTCTCTCCCCCAGGTCAACGCCCCTCACCCCTTTCCCCTAAATGGCAGGGTCCCCTCAGAGTAATTCTTCTAACTCCCACAGCTGCCAAGCTCGAAGAACTTCCTCACTGGATTCACCTGTCACACCTTAAGCCGTTTACTCCTCCAGCTCAAGAAAATTCCTCATTCACAGTAACTCAGACAGGACCTTGCTCTCTTAAGTTCCAGAGGACACCAACTTCAGCTCCCCTTACTCCAGTCCAAGGAAAATAACGGTCCCATCTACACTTAACTCTCTTATACTAACACATTCTCTCTCCTCTTTCCTATGTATGACCTCTCCAAATACTTCCAATGTCATGCTTAAATTTCTAAATAACCACTCAGTTGTCTTTACAGGAATCATCACCCACGGAGACAAGAGGTTCAGGTGGTAAATATGGTTAGAAATTTATTTCTTTTTAAGGCATTTTCTTTAAGCTCCAGGGAGCCAGCTTAACCCACCTGAACAGACCGGACACGAACAAAATAAGTACTCAAACGGAATAAGTATCATTTAATTTTTATCATTCCTGGCCTCAAAAAAAAAAACCCTAAAGCCCCCCACTACCTCAAACCCTGAAGCCCCCACCTCATATCCCCCCCCTTAATTTTTTTCCCTTTCCTAATGCGACTCTTGTTTTCCAGCACCTTACGATAACCCAGATCCTCAAGACACCAACGGATGCGGTTTCAATCAGCCATCTCAGGATGTCAGCGAACAGGACACGATCACCAGGACACATTGGACACCCCCGAAAAATCTCTCGATGCCCACAAAGTCAGCAGGAAGCAGTTATGAGAGACCGGGCTACGCCCCCATTCCCTACCCATTAAGACCCTCAGTCCCCCCCCCAAATTTTTTTTAATAAACCAAAAAGGGTGGAAAAAAAAGTTGGACATGGAGGTATGTATAATCCTAGCTTTGGGGGAAAGAGACAGAAATAGGCAGAACACTAAAACGTACTATCTAGCCAGTCTATCTGAACTAATGAACTTCAGGTTCAGCAAACCCTTTCTCAAAGGAGAGACTGATTACAGAGGAGATTGTGATGGGAGGCAAGATTAACTCCACAAGTTATCCTTTGACTTCAAATTGTGTGTGTGTGTGTGTGTGTGTGTGTGTGTGTGTGTGTGTAAAACAATACAGTCCTAAAGTTATTTTAAATGCCTATTTACATGTATATATAGAAAGAAAACTAGAAACATGTCACTGTTAGGAAGAGTTTTATCTGTGTAAAAGATGTTTAAGTTGTGTATGTATGTTTTTCCATATCTTCTGATATTTACATAATGAATATGTATCTCATATAATCAGAAAAAATTAATACAGATAAATAAACATCAAATAAATTCAACATACTGAATTCACACTATAGAGAAGACTGTAATATATTACATTTTGGAGAATTATCAACCAAAATAGACAAAAATCTTTTCATTATGCTTTTAAAGGCTAAAAAGCCTCATCCAAAACACAGAATTCCCTAAAGATACTGAACAAAAGGTAATAGGGGAAAGTCAAATTATATTACAATTACCTGATGTAAGATTTCTGACTCACTGTTGTGATAACTGCAATTCAGGGTGAGATGAATTGTTACTGGAATCCTCAGGCTCCCACCCAAAATCAGTCATTTGAACTCAGCCATAAGCAGTAAATCCCTAACAGGCTCAGGAAAGAAAATGGTCCAGAACAAATACATATTCATGTCACACACCTAACAACCATATATTACATTCACAGCCTGCCTTGTAAATCAGCCTCAATTAGCAAAAAATAAACTCTTTACTAGTTCAGATTCCCAGTGGAGTACATATTAGATCCTGATGGTACAAACATGAACAAAGTTCTTTGTCCAAAAGCTGCTAAGTCTTCTGGAGCAAAGAAATGCAATTAAGCCTGTTATAAAGGAGTAAGGGATGCATCACAAGCAGTACTTCTTTACATCAGGCAGAGCTGTGGAAAAGCACCAAAGAGATAACATTTGAGTTTTTTTGCAGTTGGCATTCCCTAAGCGGAAGAAGGTAGCTGTAGAATCTTGGTAGCATTATAGCCTGAACAAAGCAAAAAGGTAGAAATTTAAGATCTTTTGGAATAGGGATGTATTAAGAACATAGGTATATCTCAGTCAATAAGTACTTGAGATAAACTATCCTCTAAACAAAAAAGGCTTACTTTAGCTCACAAGTTTAGACCATTAGTCCATGGTTGGGCAGATGGAACTAGGACTCTCAGGAAGCAGGAGGACAGAGCACAGTAAATAACCTCAAAGCCAGGAAACAAGAAATGAAAAGGAGGCAGCAGTGGGTCCTCAGTAGTCTTTCCAAAGATGCACCCCCATTAACCAGAGGACTACTCATAAAGTCTTACATAAAGTCTTACAATAGCCCAAGCTAGGGGCCATCCTTCAACACATGAGCCTTGGGAACAGGAACATTCCAAGTCCAAAATGTAGCAGTGTGGAATTTGGAAAGGAAGTCAGGAAAAAAAGCCCAGAAAATTTTAGCATTATATTTCCTCCTATGTATGAAGATGAAAATGGGACTAACCTCTTTTCAATATAAACATTTATTTGACATGCCCCATAACTAAAAGTAGGTCCACACACTCCTTTCAACCACATCTTTCTTCCTCACTAATACACCTTGGCTACAGACCATAATCTGGAACCTGCCCTAATCCCAAGCACTATCAGATTCACAAAGGTGGTATAGCTGGCACTGTTATGAAATGTTCATCCAGATAATTTGCATTCAAAATAGAGCACAGTAAAAATACAATTTTATACACTAAATACCTCCCTCTAGTGTTTATTGAAAATTAAATACTCTTTTTAGTATTTTTATTAGCTATCAGCAAAAAGACAAGGCACTTGGATAACAAAGTCTTATTAATTGTATAAATAAATTATTAAAGAACGATGAGTAAAATCACAAACTTAACCTTCAAGAATATTTGAGAAGCTGTACTGATAAAGCCAAGTATGGTAACTTAAATGTGATGATGATAAAAATAAAACATTTAAAAAGAATATTTAGGGCTGGGTGGTGGTGGCACACACCTTTAATGTCAGCACTCAGGAGGCAGAAGCAGGCAGATTCTGAGTTCAAGGCCACTCTGGTTCCAGGACAGCCAGGGCTACACAGAGAAACCCTGTCTTGAGAAAAAGAAAAAGAAAATTTAACATCTTTTGTTTGGTATTGTGTATAAGCTCAGAATACATCATTTGATTTTGGTTCAAATGAAATAAGTTCTAGTGCTTTGTTGGTTACACATTCAATATGAACAATTAAATATGAAATAACATCTCAAAAGTCACCAAAAATCAAGCAATACCACACTAACAAAAGCATTCAATTTAATTCACAAGCACATGTATGAAGCTCTCTATAAGCCTCACACTAAGCTCTATCTTTCAAGAACAATGAGGTAACTGTAGCACAATCCCTACTTTTAAGAGTTTATAAAATAAGGAAATTGAATTAAATGGAAATAAACTCAAAGCAGTTCCACTAAAATCAGGACCAAGACAAGGCTGTCTTCTCTCCCCATATCTATTTGATATAGTACTTGAAGTTCTAGCTAGACAACTAAAAGAGATCAAGGGGATACACCACAGAAAGGAAGAAGTCGAGTATCACTATTTGCAGATGATATGATAATATACATTCCTATTTCCAAAAATTCTACCAGGCAACTCCTACAGCTGATAAACACCTTCAGCAAAGTGGCTGGATACAAGACTTAACTCAAAAAAATCAGTGGTGGCCCTTCTATGTTGCATGAACCCACAAGAGTCTGTTAAAGGGCCTCAAGAATTTATTTAGATATAAGATAGGAATAAATACTGATAAAGAACAGATTAGCTGCTGTCATGATTCAGCTGCTGTGTCTTGCTGTTCTGCCCAGTGACCAACTGCTCCTTGCTCTGGCTCAAACCACCTGAGAGGGGGGATGGAGGGAGGGAAGACGGGGAGAGGAATGGGGAAGAGAGAGAGAGAGAGAGAGAGAGAGAGAGAGAGACTCCTCTCCCTCAACTCTAAGCAATCATGTACACAGACAAGACCACACACTAGAGCTTGCTGCCCCAAAAGTCATTGGCTAAACAGATCAAAATCCCACACTTCCCCCTTTTTTCTAAAAGAAGGTTTTAATTCTAACATAAAACTACAATAAGAACAACTATCAAGAATTGTGCAGAAGAAAAGGTAATAACATAAAATGAAATTACAACCAACAAAAACAACATCAAGCAAGAAACGCATACTAAATGTCCACGCCATATGTCATTGGCAAATTACAGTGCTTATTTCGATAGCTGTCCTATCCATACCTAATATGCCCTAAGAGATGATGGTAACTGTAACTAGCTAAGCTTCAACCCCATCAAAGACCTGAGAAAGAAAATAATATTACCTGAGTAAGCAGGAAATGCAAATAGGCGATCTCCAAAAGATGCAAGAAATGACAGAAACAGCTGGCTGCCCTGACAATCACCTAATGTTTCTCTGTAACACTGGGGCAACCAATTTTGGCTATAAGCCTAGAATATCCAAGTGACCATTTTCAGAAGGAGGAAAATTTGAAAGACTGCCCTACCCTATCTTGGCAAGGTTCAGCAGTCGCTTTTCCTTGTATCCTGTTTGTCCAGATTGGACAGCGTGCTTATTATCGGCAGTCAAGACAAGGGCAGTTCTTTGCCCAATAGGCAGTTTGCCAAGAAGAAAACAAGCTCCATATGGCATGTCTTTGGCACCCTTCATTCTCTCAGGAGTAGATCAGTACTGTCAGGAGCAGTTGTGTCTCATATCAACAGAATTTTAAGTTAATAAAACATTTAAATGTCCTATTTTACAGGTCTTTGGGGTGTTTGAAGATTACCTATCTATACAAAACATATCTTTGTGCATCTAGAAAGCCTACCATAACTATAACAGATATGGGTGACTATTAACCTGTAATTCTTAATAACCTGTACAGCTTAAAGACTAAAGCTTTACATTAAAAAATAAACAATCTGTAAACAGATTTATAAAACAGATATTTATAAAGACAATTACCTCAAAACTGTGACAATATACAAAAATATCTTAATGTATAGTGCAGTATGATAAAAATATCCTTAATTTGCATCAATATATAAAATATCCTAAACAGAAGTAGAAACATATAAATAATATGACAAAAATAATCTTACAAAAATACTTTAAACAGAAGTAAAAACATATATACAATATGACAAATATAATTTTGAATTTGTAACAATATACAATTTATCTTAAACAGGAACAGAAAAATAATTTTATATTTGTTCAATATACATGAATCCATACCATTGAAAATTATCTAAAACTGATAGTTGCTATTTTAATTTACAAGTAGATACAATAATCTACCTCACTATCCTATCCTATTTATCCCTCTTTTTAATATTTTAAACAAGATTAAACACAAATAAAAAATAGGCGGAGAAAGAACTCAAGAAAACAAACCCCTTAACAATAGCCACTAGTAATATAAAATATCTTAGGGTAATTCGAACTAAACAAATGAAAGACCTGTATGATAAAAACTTGAAGTCTTTGGCCAGGTGGTGGTGGCGCACGCCTTTAATCCCAGCACTCAGGAGGCAGAGGCAGGCGGATCTCTGAGTTCGAGGCCAGCCTGGTCTACAAGAGCTAGTTCCAGGACAGGTTCTAGAAACTACAGGGAAACCCTGTCTCGAAAAAAAAAAAAAAAAAAACCAAAAAAAAAAAAAAACTTGAAGTCTTTGAAGAAGGAGACTGAAGAAGATATCAGAAGATGGAAAGATCTCCTATGCTCAAGGATTGGTAGGATTAATACATCCTACCAAAGCAAACTACAGACTCAATTCAATCCCATCAAAATCCCAACACTATTCTTTACAAACCTTCAAAGAACAACACTCGACTTCATATGGAAAAACAAGAAAATCAGAATAGCTAAAACAATCCTATACAATAAAAGAACTTCCAGAGATATCACCATCCCTGACTTCAAGCTATAGTAATAAAAACCACATGATACTGGCACAAAAACAAACAGATCACTCTGAATTGAATCGGAGACCCAGATATAAATCCACACACTTATGGACACCTGATTTTTGACAGAGACGCCAAATTATACAATGGAAGAAAGCATCTTCAACAAATGGTGCTGGTCTAACTGGATGTCAGCATGTGAAGGAATGCAAATAGATCCATATCTATCATTCTGCACAAAACTCAAGTCCAAGTGGATCAAAGACCTCAACATAAATCAGACACACTGAACTTGATAGAAGAGAAAGTGGAAATAGCCTTGAGTGTATTGGCACAGGAGGCAACTTCCTGAGTAGAGAACCAACAGCACAGGCACTAAGATCGACAATAAATGGGACATCATGAAACTGAAAAGTTCCTGTAAGGCTAAGGACACTGTCAATAGGACAAAAAAGGCAGTCTATAGAATGGAAAAAGATTTTCACCAAATCCACATCTGACAGAGGGCTAATAAACAAAATTACATATTTGGATCAAGAAACTAGACACCAACAAACTAAACGATCCAATTAAAAAGTGGGGTATAAATCTAAATAGAGAATTCTCAACAGAGGAAACTCAAATGGCCAAGAAACATTTAAAGAAATGTTCAACATCCTTAACTATCAGGGAAATGCAAATCCCAAACAACTTTGCGATTCCATCTTATACCTGTCAGATCAAAAACACAAGCTCATGCTGGTAAGGATGTAGAACAAGAGAAACACTCCTCCATTACTGGTGAGAGTGCAAATTTGTATACCCACTATAGAAATCAATATGGCAGTTTCTCAGAAAATTGGGAATCTATACACCTGAAGACCCAGCTATCACACTTGTGGGCATATACCCAAAGGACACTCCACCCTACCACAAGGACACTTGCTCAGCTACATTCATAGCAGCTTTATTCGTAACAGCCAGAAACTAGATACAACCTAGATGTCCCTCAACCAAAGAATGGATAAAGAAAATGTGTTATATTTACACAACAGAGTGTTACTCAGCTGTTAAAAACAATGACATTATGAAATTTGCAGGCAAATGGATGGAACTTGGGGAAAAAAAATCATCCTCAGTGAGATAACCCAGACTCAGAAAGTCAAAAATGGTATATACTCACTTAAAAGCAGAAATTAGTTATAAAGTAAAAGATAATTCTGCTACAATCCACAGACCCAGAGAAGCTAAGCAACAAGGAGGGCATGAGGGGGAAGCAAGGATTCCCCTGACAAGCAGAAATAGAATAAATTTTGAGGATGAACTAGGGGCAGGAGGGGATAGAATCAGTAAGAATCAATAATGAGGAGGGAGAAAATACTGGGAGAAACAACTGGAATTGGGAGGCATTTTGGGAGCAAGATGGAAACCTAGTACAATGGAAACTCCATGGAATTTATGAGAGCAGCCCTAACAAAGATGCCTGGTAATGGAGGATATGGGGTCTGAACTGGCTTTCTCCTATAACTCAAGTGGAGAGATTGGGACAGCAACCCAGCCACGAAAATTTTGACCTATTGTTTGTCCTTCCTGCAGTGTCCTGGGACCAGAGCCTAGCAGAATCCTCATCAATAGACCAAAGAGGATTCATCCAGCAACATATTGGAGCAAAGCAGAGTCCCACAGTCAAACATTAGGCAGAGCTCGGGGAGTCCTGTAGACAAGGGGGAGGAAGAATAAGAGGAAACAGAGGGATCAGGGATACCATAAGAATATGGCCCACACAATCAATTGTCCAGGACTCATGGGAGCTCACAGGGATCAGGGAACCTGAAGGGGTTTGACCTAGGTCCCTTGCATATATGTTATGGCTGAGTAGCTTGGTATTCTTGTGGGAATCCTAACAGTGGGAGGAGGGGCAGTCGCTGACTCTTTTACCTACTTATGGGACCCCTTTCCTCCTACTAGACTGCATCTTCCAGCTTTGATTTGATAGTATGTGGCTGGTCTTATAGTAGCATATCATGCCATGTTTGGTTTATGTCCCTGGGGGGGTGGGGGCTGCTCTTTTCTCAAGAGAGATAGAGGAAGCATAGATCTGGAAGAGAGGGAAGGTCAGGCCGGGAGAGACTGGGGAGAGGAGGGAGGAGAAACTGTGGTCAGGATGTAATATATGAGAGAAGAATAAAAAAAAATTTAAAAAAGAAAATTGTTTTTTAAGATTTAATTTTTATTTCATGTGTATGGGTATTTTGCCTGCATGTATGTTTACTTGGCACATATGCATTGCCTAAGGAAATCAGCATCCCTGAAACTGGAGTTATAGATGGTGGTTAGCCACCATGTGGGTTGTGGGAATTGAACCTGGGTCCTCTAGAAGAGCACACAGTATTCTAAGCTGCTGAACCATCTCTCAGCCCACAAGGAAATATCAGTTTTGTTTTGTTTTTTTAAACTATGAGTTACAAAAACCAATAAACTGCCACCAATACTCTTAAATTTTTTATTACATTATTTATTCTGTGCACATGTGTATCTATATATGAGCACATGTGTGCCATGGGCTGTGTGTGAAAGTCAGAGGACAACTTGCAGAAATTGGTTCTCTCCTTCCACCACATGGGTTCTTCCTAGGGATCAAACTACAGAACCTTAAGCTGTATTTTCTCTAAGTTCTCTTAAAGGCCAAAAATTGAACTAGTGGGACTGGAGAGATAGCTCAGTGGTTAAGTAGCTACTCTCAAATGGCAGCTCACGTTCATCTATAACTCCATTCCCAAGGGATCCAACACCCTATTGTGGCCTTCCTGGCAACAGGCATACACATGGTACACAGACATAAATGCAGTTAAAACACCCGTACATGTATTTTTTTATTTGAAATTGAATTAGTGAAGGGTATAATCCAAGCAATTTATATAGAAGCAAGGAACAAAAAAAATGGATATGAAGTCATCAATTCTACTCAGCAATAAGAATATTCTAGCAACCACTGTCTACTAATAAAATGGGCTCCACTTAAAGAGTAGCGAAGGTCAAATACACACTTATTGAACTAAATCTACTGTGAGTTCTATGTTTATCATGTTTTAATTATTCCACAAATGCTGGTTCTCACTCATTAGCAAGAGAACATAAATGAGTTTTGAAAGAAGAGGGAAAAAATACATGGAAGTAGGTTGAGATTTTATACCACTGTAGACAAACAGGAAAACAGAAAGATGTTTCTGAAAGACAATCCCCAACAAAGTCATTGTCTTCACTAAAGTATCCTAACATGTAATATAGCAAGTGCCTGAACCACCACTAAAATAGATGATGTATTTATGAATACTTTAAAAATTAAAAAAGTCTCAGAGACTATGTGCAAAAACTTTACAAAATCTTGCTTCTCTATACAAAATTTGTCGGAGACGGCAATATACAAGAGGCTTAAAAGCAAAATCCTAAACTGTTCACTACAGTAAAAGCATAACATTGAAAATAAATCCCTAATATAGCAGGTCAACTGCTGTTTACAGACTAGGAATAATTTTAAACATTCTTATTATCAAAAATACAAAATTCAAAAGAATATTCAAAAGCTATTAAAATTCAACACCAAGTATAAATATAAGGTACTTCCAACCTCAATGACCATTCTCTTCAGACTGTTATGTTTTAGGATGTCTGAAAATGCTACACATTGAGCTGGAGAGATGGCTTAGGGGTTAAGAGCATGTGCTATTCTTCCAGGGAGCCCAAGCTCGGATTTTCACACCCATGTCCAGTAGCTCACAACTGCCTGGAACTCCAGCTCTAGAGAAGCACCCTCTTCTGGCCTGTCAACACTGGAACTCAAGTGGTAGAAAAAAAGCATACACATAAGTAAAACTTTTTAAATCTTACACTGAAAACACTGTTTTGTTTATAATGCACTTTAATGCTTCTAAAGTATATTCTAATACTGCATGATAAAATGATCGGTAAATCTGAAGTCTACAGAATGTTGTTATATATTAAATCTATTAAGTGTTAAGCTGACTAGGGGCTCATGCACACCTGTTGCCCAGTTACAGGGAAGTTGAAGGTGGGAGCCCATAAACTAGAGACTAACCTGGATAACACAGCAAAATACCCTGTCTCTATAAAAAGGGGAGGCTCAATCTATGAAAAGTTTGTGCCACAAGCATGGGAAAATGAATTCAGATCCTTAGCACCCATGTAAAAGCCAGACACATCTGTAACTCCAGTGCTGAGGTAGGGGATGGAGACAGGGAGATCTCTGGAAGCTGTCTGGTCAGTTAGTCAATCTAGCTAAATCACTGAATTCCAAGTTCAACGATAGACCCTGTCTCAAAAACTAAGGTGGAGAACAATTGAGAGACACCTCAGAGTCAATCTCCACTTACACACATGCACATAGATCACATATACCACACACAAACACAAACTTTGAATTGATAATTCGCTGTTTGTTTTAGAGAACAGAAGTCAAGACAACTCCTTTTGGTTTAAAGAGCCACTCAATAAACATATGTTACATTCAATTTCTTTCCTCTGTTCTAGGTGTCTTTCTAAAAATGAACAAAATGCTGGACATAATCAGCCTGGTCTATATAGTGAGCTCCAGGCCAGTTAAGAAGTGAGACCCTGCCGGGAGGTGGTGACACACACCTTTAATCCCAGCACTTGGGAGGCAGAGGCAGGTGGATCTCTGTGAGTTCGAGGCCAGCATGGTCTACAAGAGCAAGTTCCAGGACAAGCTCCAAGGTTACAGAGAAACCCTGTCTCTAAAAACCAAAAAAAAAAAAGAGTGAAACCCTGTGTCCTCAATGAATTATTGAAAACTTGCTTTCTGAACACATACCTGTATTTATACCCACTATCAAAATAAATCATTATATTCAAAAATGGAACAATAATATTATGTAGCCTTATACAATGTCCAAGGTGGGAAAAATTCCTTAAATATATTTACCTAGTTTAAAATGAAAAGACTCTATACCACTGATTCTCAAAATGTGGGTCTCAATCCTTTAGGGGGTCAAATAACCCTTTCACAGGGGTCTCCTAAAACCACTGGAAAACACAGATGTTTACATTATGATTCATAACAGTGACAAAATTACAATTATGAAGTAGCAATAAAAATAATTTTATGGCCGGGCGGTGGTGGTGCACGCCTTTAATCCCAGCACTCGGGAGGCAGAGGCAGGCGGATCTCTGTGAGTTCGAGACCAGCCTGGTCTACAAGAGCTAGCTCCAGGACAGGCTCTAAAGCTGCAGAGAAACCCTGTCTCGAAAAACCAAAAAAATAATAATAATAATAATTTTATGGCTGGGTCATCACAACATGAGGAACTCCATGAGGGCATAGCATTAGGAAGGTTGAGAACCACTGCTCTAGACTTCCTCAACTTTCAAACTATACATACAGTACTGACAAATTCCATTCAAAGGCAAGGAGTATAATAAAAGAATCTGTAGACCTGGAAAGATGACTTAGCAGGTAAAACAGCTCTGCTACTGCCCAAGCCTGACAACCTGAGTTTGGTCCCTGAAACCCATGGTGGAAGAAGAAAACCAACTTCCAAAATCATCTCCTACCACAATGGGACCTCATGTCAACACTCAGACACAACACACACACACACACACACACACACACATAATAATAATAACAACAATAATAAAATTTTTATAAAGGAGCAAAATCTGTAGCACAGAATTCTAAAATCACGGGTTCAAATGTCAACTCAGCCCTTAGTAACCTAGACACCTTAGATCTGTCACTTAGTAGCCTAGGCACCTTAGATTTGTCACTTAGTAGCCTAGGCACCTTAGATTTGTCACTTAGTAGCCTAAGTACCTTAGATCACCTTCTTCCTGCTGTTAACGCTCTTTGTAAATACTAAACGTGTGATTATAAAATGCAGATTATATCCTTGTTTCTCAGAACAAAATAAAGTTCTGGATATGTGACCACGTCTTCCCCTGGTGGGTATCTTTATCTCAAAAAGAGGTATTAGTTTTCTGAGGCTTCAAAAACTGGGCTTCCTTCCTAGGACAAATGGGCCATAAAATAACTAAAGCCACCATGTTTTCAAGCCAGTCTAATGACCAGTGGATTTCCTCAAATGCTGTGGACAAGGGTTCTTTCCCATACAGTTCCTGCTCCACCTCTGTACTACAGATCTTTTTTTTTCTTCATTTTCATCCTTTCTTATCTTTCCTCCTTCTCCCTGCCTCCCTCTTTCTCTCTCCTCAAACTACTGATCCTCAAGTCTCTAGAATTCAAGGAAATATAAACCACACCAGGCTCTACTACAGACCTTTAGAAGTCAAATTTTCATGAAACTTAGTGATTTATTTAAATAAAAATAAAAGACTGTATACACATACCCTGGTCTTGAGAAAACAACCAAGGCATAGAAAAGTAAAGCAAAAAAAATATTTTTTAATTAGGAAAAAATAAATATAGCATCACAAAACTATTGTTAAAAATGTTAAATATTCTGGAGGGTAATGAGGGAAATATTTCATGGTATAGGAATTGAAAAATAGCAAAAAAATAAGAGTTATTCAAAAGTTTACCATGGAGCTAGGGGTGTAGCTTGCTGGCAAAGTACCTGCCTAACATACACATGCAGTTTTGTTTGTTTTTAATATAAAAACAGCAGTGGAATAAACAAGATGGATTTTTGAGGCAGTTTCCACATTCTCTTAGTTACATTTTCTATTGCTATGATAAAGACCATGAGCAAAAGCAATTTAGGAAAGAAGTGGTTTAATTTGGTTTACATGTTATAGTCCCTCATCAGAGGAAGCCAGGGCAGAAATGGAAACTGAGACCACAGAGAAATGCTGCTTATAGGCTTCACCCCTGTGGCTTACCCGGACGGTTTTCTGATATGACCCATGACCACCTGATCAAGGGTGGCACCACCACCCTCTTCCCAGAGGTTTTCACCAAGTTGACAAAAACTAACCAGCATATACATCTAGGACATCAAAACAATGCATACACTTTCACACCTTTGCTGTTTATCTTTTGAATGAATTTAATTACATTTTTATTTGCTGTGGGTATTTCCTGTTCTTGTTACTAAAGGGTGAGAAAAGTGCTGTTTTAGTTTGGTTTCCCTGTTTGTTAGTTTGAGTATAATCTGAAAAAAAAAAAAAAGGACAACTTTTTTCTTATCTACTGCACTGTAGAGCAGGAAGTTCTTTGGAAAGACAACCTAAGAAATAAAACATACGAATTTTCCAAGCAGTTATGGTTTCAGGCTAGCCTGAACTATAGAGTGAAACCTGCTGCAAAAACACAGAAGAAACCGGGCGGTGGTGGCGCACGCCTTTAATCCCAGCACTCGGGAGGCAGAGGCAGGCGGATCTTTGTGAGTTCGAGGACAGCCTGGTCTACAAGAGCTAGTTCCAGGACAGGCTCTAAAAAAGCTGCAGAGAAACCCTGTCTCGAAAAACAAAAAAAAAAAACAAAAAAAAAAAAAAAAAAAAAAAAAAAAAAAAAAACACAGAAGAAATGAAAAAAATCCCCTAAAAAAATATTAAAGATGAGCAAAAACAATCAAGTATGTCATGAAATACCTCCCATTGCAAAAATTATTTTATTATTATTATTATTATTATTATTATTATTTATTGGGACTATACAACTGTTAAATGACCAAAGAAAGAAAGGAAAGAAAGAAAGAAAGAAAGAAAGAAAGAAAGAAAGAAAGAAAGAAAAGCAACCTCTGAGATTCTTTTCTTAATTTGTGTAATAGATGTCCTATTAAGACTATTCTGGAAATCTACATAAAGCAACACAAGTTGGTACCTCAGCAAACTGATGGGCACATTTATCTTCACAAAAGGTCAGTGCCCTCCCCAGCCTCTCAAGCCAATCACAGAATATAACAAAAAGGGAGCTTGGGTACCACAGTCTTAAGTAAAAAAGAATAAAATAAATGTTGCAACCTGTACAGAGATCCTCTATTGTAAAAATAAAGATAAGAAGGTAGTAAGAAGTTAATTACAGACCAAACTTGGTGGCACATGCCTCAGGAGGCTGTGGCAAAGGGATCTCTGAGTACTAAGGCAGCCAGGGGATACAAAGTTCGAAACTGTCTTGAAAGAAACCATTAGTTACTACTAGATTTCAAAAGCCTTAAAATGTGAGAACACAAAGGAACAACTACATAAAGGTGGAGGAAGGAAGACTTGCAACAGGGGGCTCATTTTCCCACCGATATCAGGAGCTCTTTCTCACAATTCTCCAATGGGATGGAAAGTGTGTTTTCTTCCTTGCTGTAGGATTACAAATTGCCGAACAGAAACAGAAATCTGTACTCCAGCTTAGTCAAATATTCAAATCTGGGACCAATGAGATGGCTCAGTGGGCTAAGGCACCTGCCACTAAGTCAGATGACCTGAGTTCAATCCCCAAAATCCAGAGTATAGAAAAAAACAAACTCCCCAAGTTGTTCAACGACCTCCACATGCATGTTATAGCATGGGTACACCCAATCCCCACACAAATATAAATAAATGTTTTAAAAAGGATCAAAGTTGATCTCAAAATATTTTCAAAATATTTTCTTAAACAATGGTAATAGTTACTTTCAAGCTAGTCCTTAAAGCAATTAAACAATGAGATAAATGAAAAATCATTTGAATTGACATTTTTCCTCATTAATAAGCACAATATTGAAGATACCTTACAGACCGAATTAGATTTTAAGAAAATGCCTAAAAGTGCAGTCCCTAATATGTTCATGGGGAAGAGGGTAAATCTCCTGAATTTTAAACAATTTAAAAAAAAAAAAAAAAAAAAAAAAAAAACCTTTTAGACGTTGAAAAAACAGTGAGAGAAATATCAAGTAGTTACCTTTTTTTTAAGAAGAAAAAGCACCAAAATTATACCAGACCACAGCTGCAAAGCAACTGGCTTCAGAATGACAAGCAGTAAGACCTACCCTGTGCCCAATAATGTGCCCCTCTACAGGGCATAGCAATTTTTCTAAAGCTAAGCACAGTCCGAAGAATCCAAGACTCTCCTTTCATCTTCCGTCCTGGTAAATCACACATCAAATCTTAGTACTCTAAGTCACATATGCCTGTCCTGATTGGCTTGTATTGCCAGTCTCCGAACCACCACTCCTAGTATTTATTATCACTAAGTACTAATGGGGGAATTAACATGTACTAACTACTTAGCAAGTGTACTTGTTTGCTTTTCACATCCCTTTAAGATATGTAAACATGAGCCCTCATTTACACATTAAGAAGATGATTTGAGTAACCTGACCAAAGCACCAGTAAAAAGAAGCCAGCACTCTGAACTCCACTATCTGCACCACTTGTGAGTTCCTCCCCAAAAGAAAGAAATTAGTCAAGTACCACTGGACAGCCGACCACTTTCACACCCATTGCTTGCTATTCTAATTAAGAAGTTCTGATAGCAAGTTATGAAGAAGAAAAACCATCAGCCCCTCATTTCATAGTATCAACTTAGTATTCAAGGAATGCTTTAAATAGAAAAGGTAAAAGAGTCTCTAGGGGTGAATCCAGCATGTGCATCACTTCCCAATTCTTTTTCAACAGACTCTAGGACCAGGAGTCTTTTTTTTTTCTTTTACCAGTTCCACTATAACATAGCTAATTACAAACTTTGGAATGTTACTTTTCAGAACAAGATAGACGGCTTCTCTGATATAAATCCTATTTTGACATACCTTGCCAGATGGTATTCCAAAACAATTGTTACCACTGCAGAGTTACTTTGTAATGAATTAAAAGCGAAATACTGATAGAATTGTTGCACTAGTGGAAATAATGATTTCCCCTTAAGCAACACATTTCCTATTAAGTTTTCTAAAATTTTCCATTACAAGCTAAGAAAGAAAAAACACTGCGCACTCAACATTTTAAATATTTCTAAGTAAATCCAAATTGCAAATCCAGTTTACAAAAAAAAAAAAACAGCGTGCTGAACACTCTCTCATGCAATGACCACGAAATACTAATATTGTAAAACCACTCGGTCCCTTAAATAACTAAATATTCTTTTTAAAGAGATGGAATGTTAAAAGAAATCGTTAGCCTCTGGAGTTTCACATAACACTTTAAAGGAAACTAAGGAATAACGTTCTCATTTGAAACAGATTTTTTAAACGAAACCATGTCAACAAAATACACTAAACTTTAACAGTGATGTATGTCCAAAACACCTCCCACAGTAGTAAGGTCACTATTTCTAATACTCATAGCAAAACAAATAGCTGCAGCATTTGAACTGAGAAAATGATGTCAACGAATTCATCCTTTTTTGTAAGATTCCAATCGGAAAATAAACCGCCATCGGGCTCATTAACTTTTGTGCAGAAACTCATTAAAATCGAGGTTCTGACTGCTGGAAAAAGCAAGTCCTCAGAAGGCATCTTCTTGGGCAAATTGTCCTGCGCCCCACACCACAAACCTCCCGCAACTGCCCCGGCCTTGCGGCCCCTCCCGCCGGCCGCACCTGCTGAGGCCGCCCCGCCAGCGCCCCCTGCCGCTCTCCCCGCACCCAGAGCCCCGGGCCCAGCCCCGCGCCTGGAGCGCACCCGCCCCGCGCCGCGCCGCGCGGCGCCGAGGCCGCACAGTCTGCGGGCAGGGGCGGAGGAGCCAGGGCAGCCATCGAGGCGGGGCCGGGAAGTCGGGCACGTGCCCCTCCATCCCCGCCGCTGTCAGGCCCGAGCTTCACCTACCTACGCCGTATTTCTCCTCCTCCGTGGGGGTCCACATGGCCGGGCCGGGCGCAGCACCGCAGGCGCGGCGGCTGGGGGACAGCGCGGAGGGGACGACCGCAGGGACGGCCGCGGGCCCGACTGTGGCGTCACCGCGAGGCAAGGCGGGGGCGGTCAGGCGGCGCGGGCAGTAGGCCGGTGCATCCCTCGCCAGGCCCGTCCGGGATGCCACCGCCACCCCGCCGGACGCAACGTCCTGAAGCGGGACTGGGCGGGCCGGCCCAACGCCCCTGGCGGGCGACGCGGGCGGACGGCTTACCACCTGTCCGTCGCCACCGTCCCCGCGCCGGCCGTTCGGCTCCTCGCAGCTCAGGTCGCTGGCTTCCCGGCGCCGCCGCGGCTCGGCTTGCCTCAGCGGGCTCGCAGGACGCCCTGCGCATGCGCCGCTCCCTGCGCGCGGGTGCTCGCAGGACCCGGGCTCGCGCCGCCCGAGCCCGCGCGCGAATCCACGAGATGCCGCTGCGGGCCAGCGGAGGGAAATCTGCGAGAGGCTATTGGACAGCCCGGCCCGGGAGGGCCAGGTCCCTCCGCCCACACCAGAGCCTAGGGCTGCAGCTGGCACCGAAGGGGGTCGCGGTCCTGTGTGTGGAAGGCCACAGTGCCTCCGGCCAGCCGTATCGAGATGGCCGCTCGCCCTCTGGTCAGAGAGAGGAGAACCAGTAAACGGGAGGGGGGGAAGCATCGCTATTAAACTCATCTCGTTGTCACAATGCTGTCACAGCCACATCCCCTGAGAGATCCTCTTCTGTCACCCCGAGGGGGCTGGCAGAATGGGATCGTCTCAAAGGAACCAAGTGAAGAGCACGGGTTCCTGGACTCCTAGGGTGCTGTATCTAGGCCAAGGCCGCCAACATCTCCTGAGTTCTTTTGTTGGGTTGGCTGCTGTGGTGAGTGTGTGGGGCCTGAACAATCTTAGCAGCCTTTCTAGTAAAGAAGCCTTTTCTCTCAGAACTCTGTTTAGTTGTGTACACCAGACCATGCCTCTGCGGGACATAGGTCTCCGCCTTCAGCCATCCTGACTAAGTTCCAGCTCCCTCCCAGAACTTTCTTCCTCCTCCTCCTAAGAATCCCTTCACTCTGATGGCTACCAACATTACCTTATGACCCCCTACTGTCAGCTGCCGAGCAGAGACCAGGAACTGCTCGGGACTCTACATTTGGACCCAGCATATAGCCAAATCGCAGCTTGTCACCAGCACTGTAAGTTCAAAACCTGGGTGGCCTGCCTCGCTATCACCCTTGGATGCCCTGTTCTTCAAAACCCATCTCAGTAACTCTCTTCCAGGAACCCTAATTTAGTACTGCAGTCAGCACAATGACAGCTTTCCTCTCTTTTGTTTTAAGATTTTATTTTGAAGTGTGTGTGTGTGTGTGTGTGTGTGTGTGTGCGCGCGCGCGCGTACGTGTGCGTGTGCGTGTGCGTGCGTGCGTGCGTGCGTGTGTGTGTGTGTGTGTGTGTGTGTGTGTGTGTGTGTGAAAATAATGTCCTCTGGAAAAGCAGAATACCAAAGCCATTTCTCCAGCCTCCTCCTTACATCTTTTGTCTAGGATTTCAGGTATTCATTTTTATCTAAGAACCCTAACCTTTCTGCCCTAGGACTGTCAATTTACCAGCTTGTAGACAAGCTTTAGGCTAAAATCATCTTTCTGGCCTCTCAGCCCCCACCCAACTCAACATTGAGTGCTTGGTCATTAACTGAGGAGCAAGACTAGAATAAGAATACTCTGGTGCTACTGGCGTGGTGGCACTCACCTCTGAGTACTGCACTCTGAAAGGGAAGGCAGACAAATCCTGTTTGCGACTAGCCTGGGCTACATACAGAGACCTTGCTTTCATCTTTTTAAATTTAAAAGTAAGTATCTTAATAATGGCCAGATCTTGTTGATTACTTCTTCAAAGTGCCCTGGCTGTCCTCACTATCACCCAGGATTATTGCCACTACTACCTGATCTATGGATTCTTCCCTCTACCAATGAAGGCTGCCTGCCACTGCTGCCCAGAAAATGTCTGTTCTGTGAACAATTGAATTTCTCAATAGCCAGAAACACGCTGACAGTAGAAGGCTGATTAGGAACCAAAAGCAAAACAACAGAGATGCCCTTATCTATTTGACTAGCTATAGATTCCAGGAATATAGACCCCAGAATGGACCAAATAGTGGGTCCAAGCAGCACAGGTCTTCTGAATAGTCATGAAGCTCTTATTTCATCCTCTACCTCGATCCCCTCGATGGATAAACGTAGTGACAGTTGCAGAGCCTAAGGTCCAGTTTCCCCAAAGGTTACTCCCATTTCCAAACAAAAGAAATCCACTCTACTACTGCACGTCTCAGCGCTGGGGTCAGAGATTATTAATTCCAACTAGTGAAAGGGAAGGAAGACGGGGAGGGAAAAGGACATTTGGTTAAGTTCTGGACTCCTCTAGTCTTGCTGTTTGCACTAAATTTAGATTGTTTTCTTGAAATAAAGCAAAGGACACAGCATACCTTGTGGAAAATCAGACCTCAGCAGGACCACGCACCTGCCCTTCTGTCCCCATAGCATCTGGTCCAAGCCTTTCCATCCTCGGGCTCTCAGTCCACTTGGCAACCCCCTACACACAACCCTTCCAGCCGTAAGCTGATTTTCAACTTGCATCTGAAATTCAGAATCCTCACTGACCACCCCCTCCTCTTTATCCAGCTTTCTTCTGTTCCTGCCAGGACCCAGCCTCTTGTTCTTTCTTCAGAAGCCTGTCTCGCATTTTCACCCAGGCTTGCTGCACAGGCTTCTACCACCCCAGGAAGACCAACTTGTCAGTAGCCTCACCGCTCCCCAGCCACTCATTCTTCCTCCTCTCTCACCTAACTTCAGGAGAGAGTTGTTTGCTCCAGGTCCTTTGATATCAGTGTAATTTATTCGATTCTCAGCCCAAGATCTGATTTCTAAGCTTATACCACATAAAAACTGTTCTCCCAGAATTCTCCAGAGCTATTCTAATTCCAAACACTGGCATCTGCCATTTCTTGATCTGATGGGGCTTCTGTGAACAATACCCCCCAGCCCACAACCTCTTTCACTTGAAACTCATGGGTCATCCTCAACCCTCCAAAGATTGCCTCGGGACCACTTCTCCAGGAAGACTCCCAGCTGCCCTCCATACTAGAAGTTTTTCTCTGTCATTGGCATTTCTTCCCGATAGCCCTTAATCCTCCACTTTATTCAAGATGGAGCGTGTGTACTTGGCACATTGACAGCCATCCATTTTATTCTTCAGTGACAAGGATTTTGTTATTTTAGCCCCGCACAGAGGCTACCATAGTCCCTGACACCTAACACATCTATTCTTTTGTGGATGTTCTACCTATATGTCTCTGACACTATAACAAAATTAGGCTGAAAAAAAGACGCTCGTATTAATCAGAATAAATCTCCCCATTATAAGAGCATCCATTTTAATTAAGAGACATCTTACTGAACAGCTATATAAAAGATAAACATGGTAGAACAATTTGAGAAACAAAGAAATCTGCAAACAGTCTTATTGTGTCCCCGTTACTTTTAGTTTTACTTCATTATCTTAAGTGATAAATTGCAGCTTGATGACTAAGGAAGGAATCAAATTTTCAGCAGGAAATCCCTTAATACTAGTGGCTATTAAAAGTAGCTATAATGAAACAGATTTCCTAGATAATGTATAAAATACAGAAAAGCATCATATTTCCTCTCAAATGAAATGAAAGTTGATCAATAATCCGTCTATCATGAGCATACTCCATAAAGGGCAATCCCTCATCACCTTTGGCAATGAGACTGCCCTCTATAAAGTTCTGTCAGATTGCACTTCAAGCCTTCTTGTTTTCTTCTGCCTGAAGATTCAGACAGTAGCATTTAAGGAGCCAGCCAGGCTGATGACTCAGCTCATAAAACAATGTGTGGCCACAAAGATGATGTTTATCCAAGAGCATTCTGGAGGCTCTCGCTACTGAAGGTCGGCAAGCTGTGGGTATGTGGCACACGATGCTCATTCCTCCTCCCAGGAGTCTCTGGGAGCAGTGACAAAGCAGCACTCCCTTTCTCTCCCAGCAGTTGATATCATATGATGCTCCATCTAAACAGAATGGTAAAACTTCAGAGAAATGCATTTGGCAATAGAAGCAAATCCAAACAGAATGCCGGTGGCAGAAGTGGCACCCTGCCTTCCCTTGACCAGGAGGCACTGTAGTCAGGGCCCCAGAAGCAAATGGATGAGACTTACACAATTAACCTCTACTCTGCTGGCACCCTCAGGGTGTGAGCCTCCTCTGGTTGGTAAAATACCTGCAGAGCTAGTTTTCTTAGGGAAAGAAACCCCTAAGGTGGGCCACTTTCCCTCCACTTTTTAAGTGTCCCAAACTGACACCTTGTAGGAAGCTTCCTCTGAGGCAGCCAGGAGCAAAAGGCTAACCCAGCCACAGGAGATAACTGCCAAGTTAGGGTCCTTTTAGGTAAGGAGACCTAAATGACAAAAAAAGAAAACATTAGCATTTTGCTTTAAGGTATTTTTTTTTTTTTGCAATGAATATCTATGCAGTGGGGAGGGAATGGGGAAGAGTGTGAAAGAGAAACAGATTAAGCAGTGCAATATTTCATTATTTTTCCTAAAATGACAAACTTTAGCCATCTGTTCCTATTTAATCAACCCATTCAAAATATTATTAAAATGCAGATTTTTTGCAGTTAGCCAGTGTCTTCAAATGAGGAAAAAAAAAACCAGGTTTTTCTGATTTCAATCCCTAAAGATCATCTGTGGATAGGATGTTGTTTATCTAGTCCCATCATTATGAGTACCACAAGATGGTCCAAATGTGCCTGAGAATCTACAGCATGTCTTACCTCACCCAACACTGAGCTACTTGGAGACAGTAACATGATGTCCTTATGTGTTTCTCATCTTCGGTGCCTGACACAGAGGATGTCACACATAGTGGGTACTCAGTAATATTCTCTGAATGAACACATTAGTAAAAGAGGGTTTTTTAATTATATATTTATTTGCATTGATGTTTGCCTGCATTTGTAAAGGTGTTGGATTCCCTGGAACTGGAATTACAAACAATTGTGAGCTGCCATGTGGGTGCTGGGAATCAAATCCAGGTCCTCTGGAAGAGCAGCCAGTGCTCTTAACTGCTGAGCCACCTCTCCATACCCAAAAAGGTTTTTTTTTATCTCAGAAATGTGCACGCCTTTAATCCCAGCACTCGGGAGGCAGAGGCAGGCGGATCTCTGAGTACGAGGCCAGCCTGGTCTACAAGAGCTAGCTCCAGGACAGGCTCTAGAAAACTACAGGGAAACCCTGTCTCGAAAAACCAAAAAAAAAAAAAAAAAAAAAGAAAGAAATGTGTATCTTTGTTCAATAAAGCTTTCATTTGCTTATTGTTTTATTTTTGGCCAAGGAAACGAGCAAAAGTAGAATACAAAGTGAGGGTACCCCAGAAGGAAGGGCAGCAAAGGCAGAATACAAAGTAAGGCACCCCAGAAGGAAGAACGAATGGATAGAAACTTGGGCATTGCTTAGTTCTTCTTTCTCTTGGGGGAAATAACTTTGCCCTTGAATTTCCACACTAAGTAACCAAGGAGGGATTGAAATTAAAAACCTTGGAGAGTATTAGCAACAAAACGTTCTAATGTCAAGAAGTGAATTTTATGGGACCATATTTGTAATATTAATTGAGCCTCTGTGTAGCCAAATGGTGAAATTATTGCCTCTAATATAAATAGGCCCAAAGAGGAAAAACAGCCCAAAATAGCACAGATATTGCAAATCAGGACAGAGGTAATTTCTCTGTACATAAAAAGCAACCAATTGCAATGCATTCACAACTCCACTGAAGTGCAAAACAAAGCCTGTTTGCTTGATATAGCCCTATCTACCAGTATCTGAATTGCTGTGGGACTGGTTCTAAGAAGGGAACTGGAGACTTTGTTCCTTTGTTGCTTTTCACATGAAATTTTGCAGCATTCCTCCACCAAAAATTTATTGAGAACCATTACGGGCTAGGGTCAAAACAGAAGATGTTCATAATCTTTTTCATCATAGGGTTTATGTTCTAATTATGGGAAAGAAACTGAATCAGTTACCACATAAGCAAATCTCTAATCAGAGACACGAGACTACTGTATAAAGGAAGCATCAGTCAGGTGGCCTGACCTAGTTTGTAAATGAGGGAAGACTTCCTGGAGAAATGATACTTATGTTGGAACCCAAGTGAGACAGATGAATCAGCCAAGTAAAGGAGGAACTATTCTAGACAGAAGGAGCATTGGGGAGGTAGACCGAATAGAAAAGTTGCTTAATGTACCTAGGATGTGATCTGTAAGTAGGCAAGTGAGAGTGGGAAGAGACATGTCTGGAGTAAGAGGTAGAGCCAGGTCTTGGGACCCTTGTAGGTCTTGTGACATTGTCAGGCCCTAATAAGCCATTAACACATGAGTCAGGTAGGGTCCTAAGACAAAGCTTTTAGAAAAATCCTGAGTACGTTTAGGACGAGCCTGGAAAAAGGCCTCGCCCAAATTGAGTATTGGGCTCAGAGCTTACCTTTGCACATTTCCCAAGTACAGACTTAACAATTTGCTTGTTTCCTACAAACTTTGCACAAAGCTAAAGGCCTGAGGAAAGAATAGTACCAAGCATGCTGGGAAACAACTGGACCTGAGTCTGATCAAGGACATTGCTAATTTTTTCTCCTTAAGAAACATTCTGTAGAGAGCAAAAACCAAACAAAACAAAACTCAAAAGACTCTTTTATGAGAACAGACCTTGAATATGTGCTTACAAAATGTAAGGTCCTGACCCAGAAAGTGACAGAAACAGTATGCACCCTGTTTCCACTGAGGAAGAGAAACTTGAAGAAATAGAGACTATTCATCAATTAATATTGAGGGCGATGGATCATGATTATCATGATTGTTTATGAATATAAAACAATCAGAGAAGTAATATTGGTCTACCAACCTGCCGTGCCAGGATCCTCTGAAAATTTTTATGAGAACTCATCACTGAATGGCCTTGCTAGGACCACTTCTGCACACAACCCCCGACACCTGACCCCAGTCACTCTAGCCCACTCTGAGCCTTGCTTCAAATTTTCAGCTAACATTGCAATAAAGAATAGAGCTTAAGAATCAGAACTGGGCTCACATTCAGTCCTGGACACATTCAAGCTGTGTAATCCTAGGTAAAGTAACTGAACCTCTCTGAACCCAGTTTCCTCTAGCAAGTGAAAATTACAATGCCCATCAATACAGAAATATCTATGAGGATAATGCCTATAAAATTCCCAACATAGAGCACAGCACAGGGAAAAGTTCATTCAACATTGGAATTTTGCTCCTCTCCCCATGATACACCAGAAACACTGGGTCTCCTCAAATTGTAGGACTCAAGCCAGGCTGAAACTGGTGTGGTCACTCCTGGCCAGCTGGGCTGTCCGCGTCTCCCTTTATATCAGCCTCCACTTAGCTGAGCATCAGCCTCCTCTCTCTATTTAACACCAAAAGTATTGATTTCCCTATCCTTCCCCATGCTTTTCCATGATACAACACCCTCGAGATCTATAAATGCATTCGTTCTCCTCCACAACCAGCAAATCCCCTGCTCACAGTCACTCTCCTAAAGCCACAGGGTCCTCAGCTGCTGAGGCATAGATTATGTTTCATTTTGCACTTGCTTAAAGGTCAAACATGAACTTCTCCCCATTATTGTACTGTGGTCTTGTCACACAGACGCTCTGTTTCATGGATTAGTCACAGTCTTGCTATCAAATTAAATATTCCTCGGTGGTTATTTTTAGAGAGATCGTTTTCTAACTCTACATGGTGCAATGATGTGTGTGCACCCACAGCTCTGGAATCCAGGCATTAGCAGGTGGGCTTCAACTCTGTGAGGGGCTCAGATTCCTCTAGAAAGCAGCAGCCAATGGAGCAGTGGAATCTGTAACCTGTCTCTGTTCGTGAATTCATGATAAGTGAAATATGTCATCCCCCACCCTATCCCACCCCATACCTTGGGTGATTGGTCATTCATCACAAGATCCAATAAAGACTCGGGGAAGCTCTTGACACAACTGTGAGTTTAGGGCACCTCTCATTTGGATGTCCCCCCTATTCTAGTGCAAGGACAACAGTGTCCTCATTTCCTGCACCCTCATGGAAGCTTCCTAAATCTATTCCATGGTGCTGCTTGCATAACTAGGCCGTCATCAATAGAGAATGAGGCCTCAAACCAACCGAATCTCAGATTTGGCTGGAGTGGGTGTGCTTGCTAAGTGAGTCTTTTCACCTGCCTACAAGCATGGTGTAGGTAAGAAGCTCTGCATGCTTTGGGCCTTATGGTGATCAATGCATAGCTGGGACATGTGCCCCCATTGACTGTGGCATATGAGCCCCCTCAGTGCACTTGAGACTTGGGGAGAGATAGGAAAAATAATTCTGGGGGTCAGTTTACAGTTGTGTTCACGCTAAAGCTGCTTCCTCTACAAACCTGTATCATCAAAAGAAAAAAATGATGCTTTGACCTGAACTACCTTTCTCAACTTATTCAAAGTTGAATGAGGGGGGAAGAACTACTTTTGGGGGGTAGTGAAGGCCTTCTTAGAGATCCCTACATACCAGCAAATGCTTCAACACTGAAAGGTAAGCTGGAAGCTGAATGGACTGGAAGAAATCCAAAACAGCTTGGCTGAGGAGGTTATGTCTCAGAGAATATTTGTCTTAACATAGCCAAAGAGTAAACAGAGGCAGTCTAGGAAGAGGGTATCACAAACCAAGATACAAAGGGAGGAAGAAATAAAGGTTTATAGAAGGAAACAAAACAAGTCAAACTAAGGCCCAGGATTTCCTTGGAGAAGTAGCATGGAGAGACTAAAGAATTCTAAGCAGTCAGTAGAAGACAAAGACTATAAATTAGTCAAGAAGTGTTTCTTGAAGTTTCTCTGAGGTCCATGGGAAACGGCTAAAGAGAAAGCCAATAATTATTTAGAGGAGACTCCGTAAAAGGCTGCTATGGGGCCTTCAACAGGAAGACTGACCATGGAGAGTGGCAGGAAGTAGGGGGATATGCAGAAGGGCACAATCATTTGACTTGATTTACTTCAGTAGGTGAAAACAGTCCCCAGCAGAGCTCGGAGAGTCTTTAGAGACCTCGCTGAGAAAGACACTAATGTGTATCAACTCTTGGGAGTTGCTTGCTCCTATGGAGAGAATAGAATCAGTAAATGAACAGATGGAAATTGAGCATCTTATTTAACCACCAAAGACAATTGAAACTATGAGGAGACCCCGTTGAATGCATCTTTTTTAAAAAAATCAAATGACAAATTGCAGGCAGTTGGGAGTGTTGACATGTGTATTCCAAATAGAGTGGGTCCAGCTGACTTCCCACCAACAAAATGACTAGAAATACCAAAAACATTAAAATTATTAGCTTATGGAAATGGATCAAGAGTAAATTACTAAGCTGGCGGTGGTGGCTCCCACCTTTGATCCCAGCACTCGGGAGGCAGAGGTAGGCAGATCTCTGAGTTCAAGGCCAGCCTGGTCTACAAGAGCTAGTTCCAGGACAGGCACCAAAGCTACATAGAGAAACCCTGTCTCAACACCCCTCCCCCCCGCCAAAAGCTTAAATAATTCTTAATTATTTAATAATTCTTAATTATTCTTAGTTTTTCTTAAGAATATTTCTGTTGCTATGAATTGTGGTGGTGCACACCTTTAATCCCAGCACCCGGGAAGCAGAGGCAGGTGGATCTCTGTGAGCTCTATGAGCTCAAGGCGCAACATGGTCTACAGAGCTAGTTCCAGGACAGGCCCCAAAGCTACTGAGAAACCCTGTCCCGAAAAACCAAAAAACGAACAAAAAAAGAGTAGTTCTATTCTATAGATATTCAGTGTAATACTGTTTATAAATATTAGATATGACCCAAATGACCATCCATAGGGGAAGAACTGCTTAAACAAGAAGAATTACACCAAGCAACTTTATTATTAATGCCATATATCAACATGGAAAACATGTATTATATAACATTCAATGAAAAAAATAAATTTCATACAAGAACAAATGCACGTGGATACAAGCTACAGTAAAATTTGTCAAAAGAGCCTTCGTTTTTCTGTAATTTCCCAACGAGTCTGTACAGTTTCCATCTTAAACTCAACTGTATAAAGCATTATAACTTTCTCAGGATAGCGACACATAGGAAGAACGTGGCATTAGACAACACTGGAGCCCAACCCTTCCACCTTCCTTGGAGCTCATGTCTGCTGGAAACGAACAGAACTGTCTGTCGCAAGAAAGGTCTGGTGATAGGGGACCAGTGCAATACTGAGAAGGGATTCCTACACTTGCTTCAATCCTCCCTAGTCCTGGCTGCTATATACTGCCTGGCATCCCCAAGCCTTGCCTTTGTGGCCAGTGAGGGCTTTGGCCACTAAAAGTTCCTCAAAACTTCTTGGAGGGTAACGGAGAAAGGTCCCCTGTGCTGTGCTACACAACCTCTCCTCCACAGTCAGCAGCTCTCACTTCAGACGAATAGGCCCCTAACTCTACTCTGCGCCACAGAAATGAATGCCCTCCCTGACTCAGAGGATGTCTGTAAGATTGCTTCTCTGTCCTTGTCCTACTTTCCCAGCTCAGAAGCATCTAACCACATTACCCAGCCCCCTTTCTGGGAACACTTGCATTTTAGAGTCTTATAATAAACTATACAGTCAGATCTGTGGATTTCCACATCCGTGGTTTAAACCAGGATTGGAAAATAGATTTTTTTTAAAATTACATTTGCACTGAACACAAAATTTTTCTCATCATTATTCCCTAAACAAAACAACATAACAGCTATAGCACAGCAGTTACATTGTACTAAGCATTATAACTGAGCTAGGGATGATTTAAAGGCACTCATGATAATATGCATAGGTTATATGCAAATAGTATGTCATATTATGTAAGAGACTGGAGCATGTATTGACTTTCGTATACATGGGGGTCTTGGACTCAATCCTCCATTGATATCAAGGAACAATTGTTCTCTCTTGTTTTTTCTCCTTCCTGGTTGCCCCTGTCTGTTTACTTTCCTAGTACCGTCTCATCTCCTGTGATGGTTGAGTGTCAACTTGAGCAGGTTAAGAGACACATCTAGACCGAGCAATGGTGCTGCATACCTTTAATCCCAGCACTCAGGAAGGCAGAGGTAGGTGGATCTCTCTGAGTTCAAGGCCAGCCTGATCTACAGAGTGAGTTCCCAGACAGCCAGACAGATAGAGAGACCCTGTCTCGAAAACACAAAAGCAAAAGAGAGATCTAGGGCATTAGTGAAACACACCTTTTGTTGTGTTTGTGAGAGTGCCGGCTGAGCAACAGTGTTTCCTCCTCTTCTTTGCTCACTGAGAATGGCATGGGCTTTTGAAACTTCAGGCCCTGGCCCGTGACACACACCTAGTCCAACGAGGCCACACCACACCTCCTACTCCTTCCCAAGCAGTTTCTAACCAACTGGGACCAAGCATTCTAATATATAAGCCTGTCTGGATCAGTCTCATTCAAACCACTACAGGGCTCTTTTTATCCCTTTCTTCCTCAATTCTCTTCTCTGCTCTGCTTCTCTCTTCTCCTGCGTTCTTTTATAGCTTCGAATTGAAGTCATGCTGTCTCCCATTGTCTTAAACTGCATTATTACAGCGGGCTCCCAAAGATCAAGAGCATCTAATAGTATTCTGAAAAGGGGCGGAAAGCTACCATCCCAATCTTCTCGCCCCAACAGGAAGCTTTTCCACCTCTCCAAATGACTAGTGGTTATCCTTAGTGCCCTCACTCCCCCCACCCATAGTCATAGTCATCCACCGTGAGTTCTAGGAGTCCAGCTCTAAAATCATCCGTTCTCTCAAGCCAGACCATCTCCCTTTTCGTCTGGAATTCTCAGGCTCTTTTCTGCTTTCTTCTTCTTCACTTGTCCTCTATGATCCTTCCCAGGCAGCAAGAGGGATTAAGTTTAAATCATAGCATGGAATAATGACTTCTTGAGAGCTTAAGTCTCAACCTGTTTATTGTATTGAATTGAAGTCACCACCAATGCAAACAAGACAAGGATAACAGAGCCATTCAAACTGGAAAAGAAGTTCCAGGAATCGCAGTGCATACCTGTAATACCAGCACCCAGGAGTGAAGAAAAAAAGACCAGAGATCAGGCCAGTCCTGGGCTATGAGGCCCTACTGCATAAGAGAGGGAAAGAATGGAGAGAGAAAACGAGGCTGTAAAGGAAGAAATAAAGCTGTCTGCACTCACAGAAAGCATAATTATGTGTGGAGAATAGAAGAGCAAATAAGTAATTATAGTAAATATCATGGAATACAAGATCAATGTGAGAAAAACAATAATACTTCCATCATCCAGCAATAACGTAACTACCAAGAAATTGAAACATTCTTAAATTTTACTTAAAATAGCATCCAAAAACCTAAAAATACTAGGAACAATAAAAGGGAAAGGACTGCTAATGCAACCTGAGAAATCTCCAAGGAAAGTCAAATACAAAAAAAAAAATACATACTGTAAATTCCTTATATAAACTTCTAGAATAGGCAAATACTGTCTGTAATAATAGAAATCAGACCCTATTTTCTGGACTTGGGAAAAGAAAGTGACTTGAAACTGAGACAAAGGAGATGTTCTATATCCTGGTTGATAAACTGGTTCATGGTCACATGAGTTAGGTCAAAATTATCTGTCTTTTCACTTCAGATTTTGTTCTATGCAAATTTTACCTAAAAAAATAAAAAAGCTGCTTGTCTGAGCAAAACAGACCCAAACAGTGAAATGCCCTCATGAGAATCCGGGATACGAACATCCAGTAACTCCTTCTTGGATGTGGTCTGGAAAGAAATCAGGCCTGGGAAATAAACAACCTGTACTTGATCTACACTTGATGAGATGAGCCAGGGTTGCCAGAGCATGAAGGGACAGGCAGCTGAAGGCCATGGATTTGGAACCCTTGAAGCTGTCTTGGGCTTGAAAGGCTTTGTCACCACCCTGTCAGCCAGACCATCTTGTGGGCAGGGATGGGACCCCACCCCTGATACACAAGACCTGAAGGGTGATTCAAGTTCATGAACACAGGTTGTACCTTTGAGAAACAGAACTCCATCTCTGATCAGTCTGCCTGCTCTCCAGGGTAGCTAATGGCCTCGCTACAGTGCATCCATGGATCCTTCAGCACCTTACAGTAGAGACCTCTGCAGAACTCAGGAACCTTAGGCTCTCAAATGCACTGGCTCTCCTGCCATATCAGTTGCTACTTTCCATCTAATCTCTTTTCCCCTCCCCACCCTCTAGAGCTATCTCCTAACTCCCCCATCCTCGTGTAGCCTCCATTATTAGACTTTCAATTCAGATCAAAACTGTGTGTGTGGGGGGGGGGGATTCTCATATGTTTCCATACTGAAATCTTCCAAGAACCCTGGGAACATTGTTGTGACCATTTACAGGCAATGAAAAAGAGACTCCAAAGAAGGAGAGAGGCTTGTCTAAGAGGACATGTAACAGCTGGTCCTGGAGCTCCAGCATTGCCTGGCAGGCGCCAGTCTTTGAGGAATTGAACCGGAAATTCTGCAGAACCTAGAGGGGGGAAGTGCCAGATCTAGGACTGTGATAACTCAGCTGTGGAACATACTTTGGGAAAAAGAAAAGTGGAAGAGGCACTCTCTTCCCCTCTACCAATGCAGCACACAACCTAGATACTTGAATTCATGTCTAGATGCAGAGAATCCCAAGGGCTTCATGAGTGGTGAGGAAAGCAAGAGTGGGTCCTGTCATTGGCTATCACTAGCCAGGCAGACCCAAAGGATTGGCATCTGGACCCAAGGTCCCAGAGCCGACTGTAGAATGGCACCACCCACTGCATTTGTTACTTATCTTGTTACTGTGACAAAATACCTGGCAAAGACAACTCAAGGAAGGAAGCATTTATTTTGTCTCCCAGTTGGAGGCTGCAGTCTACCATTGCTGGATGGCATGGGAGCAGGAACATCCACGGTCATGAAGCAGAAAGCGATTAGTGCCGGGGGTCAGCTTCATTTTCTCCTTTTATTCCGCATAGCAACACTTCCACCCCAATTAACTAATCTAGAACTCCAAACAGGCATGCCCTTGTTTCCATGGTGATATTAAATCCCACAGAACTGATAGCCAAGGCAAACCATCACACCCTTAAAGCCTAAACTCTTGAATTCACTGTGTCCTTACCTACTCCAGACAACTTCAGGTGGGAAGGGTTTACCCCGTGAAGCTGACTCTCAGAGGTAAACCACCTGACCTGGTGAGCAGCAGGACTAAAACCTTCTAATAGGGCTCTGAAAGGCAGAGTAGGAGGGGGTGGCTGTCCTGTGGGAACATTGTTGTCCCTTGACAGTATTCTCATCCCCTTAATGTCATATCTCTTAATAGCCAGGTTCAGCATTCCCTTCCCAGGGCAAAGCTGCAACCTTTCCCAAGCCCCCTCATTCTTCTAAGCCAACCTCAAGCACTGAATGAACCAAAAGCTACCATTCTGTTCCCAGGATCTCCATGGCCCTGATTCTAGGAACACATCCTGGGACGGGCCTGTAGGGTCTGGCCATATCTCCATCCAGAGAGAGGGGTTCCACTTGGAGACAGGCTATGACTTCAACATTTCTACAGCTCCAGGTACAGTCAGAAGATCCTGATCACAAGCTTGTTGAGATTATGATATATGACTATTACTGAGAACTTCTGCTTTCTCCAACCTCAGCATCTTCCCACCAAGCATCCCTATAACTCCAGTAAAATGAAATGCCAATTCTGAGAGCTCACCAAGAGGAATCTCCCTCTGCCTTCTTTCTCTGGCATAGTAGACAGAGCACATTCTATCTTTACAGACTCTCATCTCCAGGACTGCAGAGGATGACTCAGCATGTAAAACATTTTCTGTGCAAGTCTGAGGACCCAAGTTCGATCCCTAGCACCTATGTAAAAGCTAGGTCTGATTGTTCACGCCTATAATCCCCAGGTTGGGGGAGGCAGACGGAAGATTCCTGAGGTTTGTTGGCCAGCCAGACTGATTGAATTGACAAGCTTCACTTTAGTGAGAGACTTTGCCTCAAAAATAATTTGGAAGTTCGAGGCCAAGCCTGGTCTACAAGAGCTAGTTCCAGGACAGGCTCTAAAAAAGCTGCAGAGAAACCCTGTCTCGAAAAACCAAAAAAAAAAAAAAAAAAAAAAGAAAGAAAGAAAAAAGTAATTTGGAGAAGCAATTGAGGAATGACACCCAGTGTTGACCTCTAACCTCCATACATGTACACCAAACCGGCACACACATGCCCACGAACAATACACACACTCAAATCTATATCAGATGTGAATTGTATCTTTTTTAAGATTTATTTTATTATTTTTTAATTATATGTATGGGGGTGCATGTTGAATGCAGATGGCCTGAGTCCAGAGGCATCAGATCCTACTGTAGCTGAAGTTACAGGCTATTGTGAGCCACTCAACTTGGGAATTGAGAACAAATTTCAGGGCCTCTGGAAGAGCAATACATGCTCCTAACTGCTAAGCCATCTCTCCCTTCAGCACAATGAATTATATCTTTTTATATCTTGGTATAAAAAGACATAGCCATTGGGCTTCTGATACTAACAGCCCCAGAAAACTGTATATATCCACAGGTTAGTGGATTCAATTATTACTGACAATAACATAGTGAAACCATCTCAGAAGTTATCTCTGTAGAGTCAAAGGCTAGAAGAGGACAGATATACATTTAGCCAAGCTACCCTAAGCTCTGGGCCTGACGTGTGCTGTGCAGTCAGTCCAGAACTTAGTAAGAGAGGCCTGAAGAAGCCATTTCCAGCCAGGACATTGCCCCACATCTTTAAACCCCAGCACATGGGAGGCAAAAGCAGGTAGATCTCTGTGAATCCGTGGCCAACTTGGGTCTAACATAGCAAGTTCCAGGCCAGCCAAAATTACATGAGGAAACCCTGTCTCAACTCCACCCCTACCCCAAACAAAGAGGGAGGCTGTGTTCTGAAAGCCCATAGGCAGCCACATATTCCCTCCTCCTTAGGAGAGGCTGCTGGGGAACAACCTCTAGGAGCAAGACACACACTTTACCTTCTACTGCCCCAAGAGCTTTCAAGCCTCTGCACTTGCTTTTCTTTTTCTCTAGGATGTCCTTCTTCCTCTTCTTATAGCCAACCTTTTGCCATTTGTCCCTAGCGGGATAGGTCCTACGCAGTCTTCTCTGACCCTTCTGTCCATATCTGTGACCCGACTCTTCAGCTGTGCGCTCCAACTTTGGACATGGAATCCCATCTGCTTAGCCAGCACACAGGAAACCTGCCCATCGCAGGCCCCCAGAGCCAATCCATTCCATTGCCTTTCTGACACAGAGTGCAAGCCTGTGCCCCACAGCATCCCTCTCCCTTTACAGTCCTGTAGGAGAGAGTCTCTGCACCTGCCTCACGTAGACTCCACTACCTTTCTAGTCTCCTTAGCAGCCTTGGCAGCCTCATCACACAGCCTACTCGGCCTGGCAAGGGATCTTCACAAAGAGGCCCAAAAGATGTGGGCAGCTCCATTAGACAGGAGCTCCTTCCAGGAAGACTGCCTCCTTTCAGAGGCTCTACCCCATGACTCAACACTTTCTGAATGCCATCATGCCCCCACACAGAGGCCTGTGTGAGGTGAAATTTTTCAGGACCTGTAACGAGCTGAGAGTTCTACAGAAATGTCATGTTTTACCCTCTCTTGTCTCATAGTATAAGGGACAAGCATTGTTACCCATATACCCTAATGAGGCATGGACTCTGAGTGACGGATGGATTATCAGAATTTCAAAGCAGAGTCGAAAAGAACCCCTAGGGTACTTGTTTGCAGATACTTTGGCTTTAAACATCCATGCCCAGGGTCAGGAGCCAGAGCCATAAAAGATCACCTCAAGAGTCCTTTTTCTGGTAACCAGGAGTAACAAAAATCAGGGGAGGGGAAATACAGATGAGTGACATCTCAACTAGAACAGGTCTGGGAAGGGATGGGGCTTTGGGCCTCTTTGGTTACAGACAGACTTCTTTGTGAGGAGACTCTGGAGATCTGTGCCCCTGGCCATGACATAGCTGCTCATGCTCCAGAGATTGGATTGTAACATGGGTATAACTTCTGTTGCAGAAGCTGTTGGAAGAACAGAAGCATAAGGGAGGCCATGTGAGATATATCTGGCATGCATGAGGTACTCAAAACTTGAGCTGAAAACTGTGTTTGCAATGGGCTCAATAGATTGGCCTTCTTCAGTGGCCTTTACCCAAGCTTCTATAATAGCCATCTTGTGGAGAAGAGCCTATAAGCCAAAGTTCTACCACCTGAAAGGGAGGCTGGAGTGGGGTGTGTCCACACACTGGATAAAAGGTTGCTTTGTGGGGAGCTGACAAGCATGCCTCATTCTTGCACAAAGAATCTCTGCCAGATGTGTGAGTCCACTGCCCCTGGCTTACTGTGGACACTTCACACAGCCCCTGAAGCAGAGGTCACTTTTGCAGAAGAAAACAGACTCCTCAACACCTACCCTGTTATCTCCTCATACCCATTACCTCCTCTTCACCCCCATCTCTTTGCAGAGTGAAACGGCCCCACCCCAGTGGCAGCACAAGATGACCAAGGTCACCTAGTCATCTCTGCTTCCTTTGTCAGGAGTATAGGCAGCTATTCCCTTCTTGTCCTGCAGAATCTGGATTCTGAGGGCAGGCACAGTAGAAGAAAGGGTAACCTAGAGGTCACTGTGCCATGGCAGCGCTCCACCTCCTGACCTCTCCAGCGTTGGACCTAAGCAAGCTACTCAACTACTCTGAGTCTGGGTTTTTCCATATGTAAACTGGGGATCGTAGTGCTTGCCTCGTAGGATTCAAGACGTATTTTGATAATGTCTAGTTCAGTGGTCCATAAACTTTTTTTAGAGCACATAAATTCATGCTCAATTTAAATCTCAAGAGAAATCCCAGTATATAAAATAGCTCTCTTGGCAGCAGAGGTGTGAGGCAGGGAGCTAGGACTCCTCCACCAAATGCTGGGAGTTCAGGGAGTCCAACATAGACGAGACCGGGTTCCAACTCTGACAGCCAGCTCAGGAGTGAACTGGAAATGCCACAGCAGCAAGAGGAGGTGGATGGATTGTTTGACAATCTGGCATCGAAGGTGGGTGTATCTCCAGGAGAGACAGGGGTGAGGGGTAGGGGCGGGAAAGGTGGCACACATGAGAGTGCCCTAGGAGCATGAAGAGGAGGAAGCTGCCTCTAGGTGTCCCCTAACACTGAGGGCCCCACCCTAATTGCCTACGGGCAGATGAAGAAATGAGAGCCTCCTGGCCTCACAACTGTTCAATGGACACAATCTCTGTTCTCCCCTTAAAGAGCCCTGCCGCAGCCTGCATCTGCCAGCTGAAGTGCCCTTCCCTAATTTCTCCATCCAAATCTGGCTTATCCTTTGAGTTCACATGGTTACTACATCTCAGAGGCCTTCTGTGATTGTCTCCAGCCAAGACCAAGGGTAGTGTTTTCTTCCTCTGGGCTCCTGTAGCACGGAGGTGGGGTGAGTATACAGTGGCTAAGAACATGGGACTCGGTTTCTCCATCTATCAGATAAGAATATGAGAATTAAATTAAGTGACCCAGGTAAAGCCCAGCACATAATAGGTACACAGCAAACAAACTGTTCATCATGATGTGGTTACACCCCTCTTCCGAATGCTGACACATAGTAGGTATCAACAAAAATGCTTACCTGGGTGACCATAGATGGCCTCACACCTCCAATAAACATGTCTTGCTGGCCACTGGCCATTAACTCTCTGAACTCCCCAAAACTGGCTCCCTTGAGTTAGCCTATATTTGGGGGCAGAGGAAATAGAGGAAGAATTAGCAGAATGCCAGGCAGCTGGACTCACCCAGCAACAGATGCTGGGGATGAAGGTCTTTGGGAGTTCATCTACCCATCGTCCTCCTCCAGCTGTGTGAAGCGTTCTCCCATTTAACAGGTAAGAAAACTAAGACCTAGCAAAGCTCATGGCCTGCTCGAAACCACAGAGCATTCTTCCCAGTCTATTAGCTGCTGGCAGCATGTCTGCCAGGCTGCTGGAATAATCTGGTCCTACTTATTCAACATCTTAGTTTACTGACAGGGAACCTCAAAAATGACCATATTCTTGACCAAGGCCTCTGGCAAATTAAAGTTCAGAGCTAGTTCTAACCCCATCCTACACATAGGGGATGAGGCGAGCTTCCTGCCTACTGATTTTTACTCCAAAGGGTAAGCAGACTGGCTGCTCAGTGGGACAAAAGGAGGGATTTTACCCTTCTGAGCTTGAAGGCAGCTTTGAGAATCCATGGGAACTACAGAGGCTCAACCTAAGGCAACCAGGACCGGAGACAGCTACACAGTTCCCACTGTACCCTCATGCCTTCCAGGGGGAGTTTAAAAGGCCAAAAAGCATTGAGACCCTTACAGAGGTTATAGCAAGCTGCACTTTGAGGCTCAATTC
Organism: Arvicola amphibius; assembly: GCF_903992535.2. Lineage (NCBI taxonomy): Eukaryota > Metazoa > Chordata > Mammalia > Rodentia > Cricetidae > Arvicola > Arvicola amphibius. The sequence goes on from NC_052049.1 coordinate 173,599,219, forward strand.
TGATGCTGCAGTGGAGGGGCTGGATTGAGGGGGAGGGTGGAGAGGGGCTGGTGTAGAATAGTAATGAGCCAGACTGCTGGAAGCCAGCCAGCCTCAGGTTCTGAGGACAGAGTAGTGCTCCCCCCACCCAACCCCTCCGAGCTCTCTCTCTCTCTCTCTCTCTCTCTCTCTCTCTCTCTCTCTCTCTCTCTCTCTCTCACACACACACACACACACACACACACACATACACACACACACACACATACACACACACTTCACTCACACACATGCATATGCATCTCTCTCAGGTGCACACACATACACACACACCTCTTGCACACATACACATATGTATCTCTCACACACACACACATACATGGACCTCTCTCACACACACATATGCATCACACACACACACACACACACCTCATGAAATTCTTCACTAACAGCTCCTAAAGAAGCTATCATAGTAACTATGTATAGTAAATGTTTGTGTTTGGATTAGCTTGTGTGAATGTGTGGCCAGTTGGCTTCTTAGCTCATCTAATACAACCATCGGATTGTCACTTTCCATCATCCATTTCACAGGGAGCCACCTGAGGCCCAACCTCCCAGTCCTGGCTTGTGGGACTGCACCGAATGCCAGAGATCAGGGGGCTGAGCCCTGGACTGGGCTTGTCACCGAGTCAAGCTATCTCATGGGATCAAGCAAGTGTCCAAGGAGACAGATGAGAGAATAAGCCTTCCACCCTCTTCTTTAACCTAACGGCCCTACAGCCCCTCTTCCCTAAGAGTCACATGAGAGGCAAGCTCCCTCCCTTGTGACAGTGATGGGCAAGTGTGCCTAATAACAGCCCTTCCTTGGGGCTGGAGGAAGACACTGGGTCTGATGAGAACCTCATCCAAGACGTCTGCAGCTGTGGTCTCCCCTATGGAGAAGGTGGGTACAGCAGAGGATCAAGGCCAGCCCCAGGGAGACGACAGAGCCCTAGGGCTTTATACTTGTCCCTGAGTGTCCCAGCTGCTCTACTCTTAAACCCCGTACCTAAGAGGTGCCCTTCCTGTCCTCCAGGTTGCATCAACTCTCTTTGGCTTAATCTGCCTTTCCTCCTAGACCACATGAAGACCATGATTCCGTAGTACACATTTGTGTAGTACTTAAGGTGAGTGCCTGGCGGGTGTCCACCAGCGGATGTCTAGCCCCTATTAGTCACCAGGTATCCTCTGCCTCCTCCCCAGTGCAAACTCCGTGAGATGAGAACCCCGCCTGAAGCTTTTCCTGCTGTCTGCCCTGTACATACAAGTCTCAGGCATAGCGGGGACTCAGCAGCCAAGAGAAAGAATCCATCTATACCTCGTGTGCTATATTATATGTACCTTCCTACATGGTCAGCATGCCCCAGCGTCAGCACACTAGGAATGTTAACCTGAACCACAGGCTCTATGAGGACCGTCAAAGTCATCTGATTACCCGCCTTTGAAGTCCAGAGCAGCAATAAAGGCCCCAAAAGCACATGTTGCTAACCTGAAGAGCAAGTCCTTGGAAGTGAAACCCCATAAATATGGAAGATCTGATTTCTGGATGCAGAGTCCCAGAGGTAGAAATGGCCTGGACTGAGCTCCCCTCCTCACTCTAGATTCTCTCCTTCTAAATGGATGTGGATACCGGGGTAGCTAATGGGGTGAGGTTTGCACCATGTACCAGGCACCCTCTTAAAACTATTGTACAAATGGTATCTACCCCAACCCCTTAGCTGACACCGTGAGATGGGCACCCTCATCTGCAGTTCTCAGTTGAGGATCTAGAAGTCAGGAAAGCTGAGAGACTTGTCCAAGGCCAGCAGGCTAGGAAGCAGCAGAATATCTCTGGAGCCCTTGCCTTCTAACATCTCTGCACCCTCCCCCAGGCCCTAAGGAAAGAGGGGCAGCTGAGGAGGAGCGAGCCCTGCCTGAGCCAGATGAGTTCTTGGGAAACTGGGAGGTTTCAAGATTGAAGCTGGAGGTTGAAATGCCACAGTGAGGGCCCCTTGAGGCTGCCCTCAAGGGCTCCCAAGGGGTGAGGGTGCTTTCTTGCTGGAATAGTGAAAAGACAGTCTTCCAGCATACCACCCCTCCCCTCTCCAATATTCTCACTGCCAAATGAAACCTGGCAGCTTCTGAAAATAGCTCCGCGCTGCAGCAGGCACTCTGCCCGCCCTTCAGCAGGCTGGCACGCAGCTGGGGGTGGCCACTGTGGGCAGACTCTGGCACACACGGGGCCGGGGGTGGGTGTCACACATACAGTGCACAGGGGCGGTACAGAGCTGGAGGCATGTGGCAGCTGCCACCCCTCAGTCCTTCTGACCTTTCTACAATGAATGAGGCAGAGGTGCTGGAGTCAGCCTGGTGTGTTTACCAGGCCAGAGGCGCCCTCTCCAGCCAGGATACGGTCACTAGTAGGGGTGTGGAGCTGCCCTGTGACTTGTGTCCACCCAGGTACACAAAAAGAAACCCAGAATTCACTGAAAAATGTTAAAAAGATGTTTATTAATATCTGGATAAAAAGTCCAGCAGTATTGTCCTAGCTGTTATGAGCTAGGTTTCCCAGCCTGTAAGAAAGGCCAGGATCTAGGAACAAGGCTGAATGCCAGGCACTTGTCAGGTCATCTATCAAACACTCAGCACCTGGAGGCTACCCTGGCACATGGCAGGGCAGAGCTGGCTAAGTCTGGGGTCAGCCAAGAAGGACCCTCTCCGATCTGACTCATGCTAGAGCCGGGATCAGACCTCATAAACATGGCTCATCAGCCCATCATCATTTTGGGTCTGATCTCCAGTAGAAAACGAGGTCCTGGAAAACAGGGAGCCAAGCACTCCCTTTCACAAAAGTATCCCCGGAATAGCCCTTGCCATCAGCAGAGAGGGACTTCTTCCTACCTGAGATCTGGTGAGCGGGAAGAGGCGTGGGGCTTTCGTCACAGTGATGTTTTCCAAAATGGAAAAAGGTTAAGGATACCCACCTCCCCAACTCGCATACGTACACCTTCAATTGAGATGAGAAGCTACCTTTAGGATTAGGGGGTAGTGACGGGATTCTTAGCCTCGGGGGCTCTAGTGGACTGTCTGTGGGCTGGTGCTACAGAGAAATAAGCAAGCTGGACTATACAGCTTCTGGCAGACCAAACAGAAGTGAGGCTGGGGAGGGGCAGCCAGTGTGAGAGAAACAAACCTCCCCAAGAAGGGAGGTTCCTGATTGTCCCTCCTTCCTCCTTTGTTCAGTATTCAGACAGCAACATGGCCTCTGGTCACCATAGCAACCAATGGTCAGATACCTTTCTCAAGGCCAGACCCATCTGCCCACACAGCAGGACGTGTCTCTGTAGAAAAAGGGTAGGTCTGCCACAACTCCCAGTGGCCTAGAAGTAAGGCCAATGCTACAGTAGAAGACCTGTGGCCTCACTCAAGCCACAGTGGCCAAAGTTGCTTCTGCTGTAGCAGAGGGCTCCCCGTCCCGGGGGGGGGGGGGGGGGGGGGGGGAGGGGCAGACGCTTTCTAGGGCCTGAGCTTAGGCTGGGACCCTTGGCCCAAGCTCTTTATCCTCAAGTTCAATGTGACACATTAAGACAACAAAATTATCCTTTTGTTATAAAAATGACTCCAGCCCTTCCTGGCCAGAGCCTCCTCGGAACACTGCAGTCTGTCACTCTGACTCCCTCGGGAGCTACTGGTTGTTACATCCTTGTGAGGCTGAGGAGCTGCCTGCTTGTTTTTTCCTCCGCTTGTTGAGGAGCCGGTTGTTAGAGGTCTTCAGGTCCTTGATCTTCACCTGGTCATAGTCCACCCGCATGGTGGCCAGGGCACTGGTCATCTCCTCCTGTGTACCATTAGCAAGGGGACAGAAGAGGTCAGGATAGCCTAATATTAAAAGCCATCACTTTCGTGCCTGGGAAGCACCCTCCATGGCATCACTGCTCCAGTGCTCACTATGTGCTCGGCCTTGGACACATAACCCTCCCTACAACTGTTTTCTGGTGAACACTGAGCTTATTCACAAAGACAAAAGAAACAGATGACTCCCTGGGTCCACACCACAGCTACTTGGACAGAGAACTAAACCAATGGCATTTGCACAGAACCACAAGACCTGCAGACAATGGCATTTTCCTTGGTCCCCAAGAGCCTGAAGCTTTGAGACTGTACCCTGGATACCCCAATGCTCTACAATGCTATCTCATAGGGACAAACCTGACCCTCACTACATCTGAAACAAGGTTGGTTCCTATCACAAATGTCATAAGAAAGTTTCTGGCCAATGTTTGGGCCCCAAATCCTTTCATGAAGGCCCTGGCTTAAAATCTCCTCACTAAGAGTGCCCCATGAGCATCACCCTAAATAGGAAAGTGTAGCAGACCATTGCTCAGTGGCCTGCCCTGGCTGGATCACTGGAGCAGTTGCTGACATCCTCTAGGCACAGGGGAAGAGCCAAACTCCAGATCCAGATCCAGGAACGTATAGCGACTGAGAAAGACTACCCACCTTGACATCATCCCAGTGATCTTTGTCTTCCTGTAGCACTCGGGCTGTGTGCAGTGGGGTCTGCGGGACCACCATTGATTGCTAGAAGGAAGTCCAAACACATGGATCAGAGCCTGGGACTGTGTGGTACAGCATAGATTACCACCACTACATACCCTCCTCCCCATCTCAGGTGGGGAAATGGAGGTTCAGAGGGGGGAAGGAGCCTAACTGCAGCAGTGGCAAAGCCAGGCTATATGTGGGATGTTACCAGACATCACTGTTCAAGGCTCCAGTCCAGCCCTGCACCCAGGCCTCCAGGGCTACCACCGTCCAGCCTGCCAGCCCTACTCCAGGCCAAGACCATGCTCACATTGATCCAAGGATGGTTCATAAACTGCATGATGGTCAGCCTCTCTGTGGGATCTGTCTTCAGGAGCAGACGGATTAGCTGTTTGGCTAGGGGACCCAGAAAAGAGGGGAGCAGTGAATTGCAGTCCCTCAACCTTCCACATGAATCAAAAGCTCTGCCCGACAGGGCTATAAGTACTCCTACATTCTTCATGATCAGAAATGGTGAGTTAGCAATTTTGTCTCGTTTGAGGTCACTAAGCACTCAGGATAATTTGTTAGGCAACAATAGATAACTACAAGGCAGAATTGTTTGTGCTATCTAGGAAGGAAAGCATGAACAAGGAATATATAAGAGGGAGTCCTGGGGAAGCATTTTTTTTTTTCCTTGAGACGGGATCTCTCTAAATATAGCCCTGGCTGTTCTGGAACTCTATATGAATTTATAGAGATCTGCCTGCTTCTACTTCCCAAATGCTGGATTTAAAGGTATGTGCCACCACACCTGGCTGGGGAGAAAAATTTTGATCCCACTTGACAGATACAGAAACTGAGACTTGAGCTGGGCTGCGGTGGAACAAGCCTTTAATCCCAGCATCTGGGAGGCAGAAGCAGGTGGATCTCTGTGAGTTCAAGGCCAGCCTGGTCTACAAGTGCTAGTTCCAGGACAGGCTCCAAAGCTACAGAGAAACCTTGTCTCGAAAAACCAAAAAGAAGAAAGGAAGGAAAGAGAAAGAAATAAAAAAGAAAGAAAGAAAGAAAGAAAGAAAGAAAAAAAGGAAGGAAGGGAGGGAGGGAAGGAGGGAGGGAGGGAGGAAAGAAGGAATAAAGAAAGAAAAAAGAAAGAAAAAAAGAAAAGAAAAAAGAAAGAAAGATTGAGACTTAAAAAGTTCAGATGACTTGTCTAGGTTCACATAGCTAGGATTTAAGCACAGGTCAGTTTGACAGCCAAAGGGATCTCTCCCAAAACAGAGGCTGAAGGGACCAGGTTAAGTAGAGAATCTCACTCACCATCTTCAGAGACCTCTGACCACTCAGGCTTGGGGAAACCATACTGGCCCAGGCGAATCCTTCTCTTCATCCCTGGAGAGATGGCCTGTCCAGTATTGGAGTAGAAGGGTGGGAATCCACACAAACTGGGAACGAGAAGAGGCCATTTGGTACAAGGGTTGGGCACACAAGGGTCAGGCAGAACTGTCCTCTCCTTTCGCAGGGAGACAGGCAGCCAGACACCACAGCAATGACACCAGTCCCTGCGGCCTCTTGAACACATCCCAGGAATACCATCAGCCTTGACATGAGGCAGTCGCAAAGAATGTCTCATGACACAAGAAACAAAAGACAGCCTGACCAAAGGATGACATGTCCCAAAGGACACAAGGGTGAGAAGCTGAATGGCACTAAAAGGACATGAAAAAATAGAGTAGGGTGGGTCAGGAGAGGACAGGTACTCACAGGATGTACATGATAACGCCCAGGGACCACATATCACATGACTTGTCGTACTTCTCGGGACCCAGGACCTCAGGAGCTGCCAGAGCAGAGAGCATAGGAGATCTCTCAGCCCCCAGGGTCTTGGGAACTAGGAAGGAGTCTTAAGCCTAGGTAAGGTGAGAAACAGGTACCCAAACTGGGAGGTAGGACAGAGTAGACTGGCGTCTGGCACCTTCTGGGAAGGCAGCATGTGTGTGAAGTAGGGGAGGAGAGACAGCTCCCAGAAAAAAAGAAGCTGCTCTCTGACAGCCCCCTAGCTACTTAAGGGCCCCTCTGTCAGTCTCAACTTGGTAAGAGAGAGGAGGAAAGAAAGCCAGCCCCAAGTTTGGTGAGGCCCTGCCGCGGGCAAGGGTCTCAGTCTGTCAGAGGCATTGTGTTGTGTCTCTCATCTCCCTGAATGCACAGTCTAGATCACAGACTTCTGTGTTCCATTGTCAGCTCGGATACCCAACCATTGGCCTGGGTTTTCCAATCAGTGCAGTGAGGTCAGCAGGTCAGACTTAATATTAAAGTCCTGCAGAATACCCCCTGATAAACAGGGGGCCATTTCTGGAGTTTCCTACCCCTTAGCTGTCCTCCCAAAAGGGAAAAAGCTTCAGTTACTGCCCTACTCTCAGGGAAGGGGCACTTGTTACAGGGGCTTTTGGCAGTTGGAGGCTGCCTGGAGCTTTCCCAGGAATCGTAAGTATGTAGACACCCCCAAGCCCCAACCAATTCCTGGCTCAAGGGACCCTTTCCCACAAGGCAGGTGACTAATACCCCGTATCCCTCTAATGTAGGCGAAAAGGCCCGCCCACTTTCTGAATATGAAGATGAAAACCGGAGAAAAACAACCGCGGTTGGGCTCCGTCCCGAGCTGATGGCAGCCTTTTATCACATATATATTTAGAGCTGCTGTGATGTCATTCAGCTCACAGACCACAGCCAGAATTTTCCTGGATCTATTTTCAAAAGCAGAAGCTGAAGTTTGGAAGAATATTTTTGCAGCCTCCGGCCCCCCACGTCACCCGCCTCCATGCAGACAAGAGTGCTCCCTCCTCCCTCCTCTCTCCTCCCTCTTCAAGCTTTAACACTTTGGTTCCCACAACCCACTGGCTGCCCCGGTCTACAGCAGTATACAGCAAGGGGGATGCAAGCCACATGCTACAAGACTCACCCACATAATAGGGAGTGTAACAGGGTGTCTGCAGGGCATTTTGGGTGGTTTCCTTGGCAAAGCCAAAATCAGTGAGCTTAAGCACAGCATCTCTCTCCTTGGATGTATAGAGGAGGTTTTCAGGCTGCATCCAGAAGAGAAAGAAAGCATTGGTAAAGAGGAAGGTACCATGGGGGGGCAGAGCCCCAAAGTAACCTTTAATCCCTGCCTCCATCCCAATACATGATGAGCCATCTCTGCTTTTATGAAAACATCTGAACCTTGGTCACCATGGTCACATGGATTGGAGGTGATACCTTCATTCATAGAGAGAAAAGTGAGGCAGGTGTTCAGCCAAGATCATGAATGACCAGGTGCCATAGAAAGCCCCTAGGCAGAAACTTCTGTTCCTGAGTTGGTGTGAATACCAGGAAACGCCAGAAAAGACGCCGAGGTAGAAAGCAAACAGCTCATGAGCCAGCATCATCGCCAAGCACATTCTCACACCCAACCCAGAAGGAAGCCCACAAATCCAGCAGGCTAGGTCCACTTGAGGTAGCTTAGGGGAGCAGGAGCCACAAAGAAGAAATCTTCCTAGAGGCAAAGCACAGATGGGCCTGGCAGATGGGGACAGCCAGCAGGGCTCCGTGGAGGAGGCAGCCCTGAAAGTTGGCTTTTAGTGAACAGGTAGGATCCAGGCCTATGCTGAAGAGCAGGAGGGATGACACCCAAGCAAAACTCGGGTGGAAGAACAGTGCTCCAGTTTGGATCCAGCAGGAGCTGCTTCCTAGGTTCTATTTGAGACGCTCTGACCTTGGATTGGAATAACAGAGAAGTGATTTAGCATATTCTGCTCTGCAAATTTTTCTTCCCTTAAGAAAAAGGGAACTCAGGGGCTAAAATAAAGAAAGGATTTAGAAGGTGGATCTGCTTTGGCTGCATGTGTATCCTGAATCAAAGGTAACTGTACGGGTTGGCAGCCCTCACCAGAGAGGCACGTCAGCTAGCCTCTCCATGCTCTGAGGTTCAGCCTTAGGAGGAAATAAGCCAAGCAAAGGCGAGGAGGAACAGGCTGTGCTAATAGTGGCTCACACACAAATGCTTAAGTGTGTGCAAGCATATAAGCTATGTGTATGGAGGGCTGCCCAGAAGACCTTAGTTTTCCCAGAAAAGAAAATTTGGAGTGTTCTGCTTCCTATGTTTCAAGCCTGATCACTGGGAAAGCCAGCGGGCCCAGCCCTGGGACCACCTGGAGTCCTTTCTCAAAGTCAGAAAATGGCTTTTAGCTAAATGCTGTTGTTTGGTAGCCTAATTTGTTTAAACGCTATCTGTGACTTCACCAAAGATCCTATAAGACATTATAAGGCAGCCCTCTTTCAAAGATCTGGCACATTGATGGTCATAAAATTTCTTGCTGAACAAGTGAACAAAAGAATGTCTCCCCATGCAGCAACTAAGCCTAAGGCAAGCCTAAGGTAAGACAGTAAATGCTCAAAGAGCCTCAGTTTGCTTATCTGTGAAATGGGTAATGGCCCCATCCCACAGAGCCAAGTGAGCATTAAAAGAGATGAGGGAGGGGGAACTGGGATTGGCATGTAAAAAAAAAAATAAAATAAAATTATATACCTATATATAAAGAGAACCTTGTTGGGGCCCACTGGCTGGAAGTAGGCAGTTATTCTCATTACTATTGGGATTACCCAGTGTTTGAAGAAAACAAGGAGGTCCATCTGGCAAGAGCAGAATGAGTGTGCTTGCTGTACTATGAGAGGAGAGGAGAGCAGTCAAGCGCGCGGGGAAGCTGAGGCAAGGAATTCAGTGAGTGCTGGGAGCCATCATCCTGCAGACTGAGTTCTGGCAGCTCACCTTGACATCCCGGTGGGCGATGTTCTGGCTGTGCAAGAACTGGATGGCAGTGCCAATGTCCCGCATTATCTCTGCAGCCTCTGTGGGCACCGCGAGAGGAAGGGGTACATGATGTCAGGTAAAGGTCACCTACCCATAATCTCTCTTCAGCATGGTCTGGTAAGCCAGCACTAGATGGCAGTCCTGCAAGCCAGGAAGGTCTTCCATCCTAGCTACCCACCAGACAAGGTGTTCTGAGCCCACCTAGGCCTCTTTCCTCAGGCCTACACTAATTCATAGCAGTTCCACCAGGGGCCAGCACCAAAAGCCTCTGAGTTCTCCACCTCAAGACCATAGGTAGTCCATCTACAAAGATTCAAAGAACAAACCCTTTGAGGGGACGGGACATTCAGCCCATCGTCTTTAGTTCTTCTGTGAATCCCGAGGCTCAGCGAGGGGCAGGCCTCGCCCGGGTATCTCATAGCAACTCCAGTATGGCCCTTCCCACACTAGCTCCTCACCGGTCCCAGGGCCCACACAAACCTCTCTCAGTGAAAGCCTGGTCACCACGCTCCTGAATCCGGCTGAACAGCTCACCACCTTCCATGCTGCAAGACAGAAAGGTGGAGAAGTGAGTATCTGTTCTCTCTGCCTGTCTTGTTCAACTCACTCTGCCCTGGATCAGAGGCCTAGGCCCGTGTGCCCTGGAGAACCTGCCAGATGGTGGGCTGTCAACTTGGGTGGGTTGATCTGAACTTTTCAAAGTAAGAAAAGGTGGGATCCTTGCCTAGATCTTTGCCAGGAAACTCCCATGCTCCCTGTGGTGCTGGCTCTGTCTGGCTGTGAGACCTTGGACACCCCCAACCCTATCCAAAGGTATTTCCCCAGATGCATAATGAGACATCAGTTGTCATTGTCATGGCCCACTGTTCTCCGCATGCTTGGTGTGTGCTATACCCTGAGCTCTACCCTCTGTGCACATCGCTACAGAACCCTGGTCGCCTTCTTTCCCTCAGCTACCTCTTTTGTTAAAAGAGAATAATAACACCAACCTCCAGGAGTCATGAAGATTGACTGGGAGAGCTTGGAACAGAGTCAAGCTCAGGGTGAACACCTCATGATGGGTGAACTTCTTCACATTTAATGTCTGAGTTACAGAGATCCAGAAAGCTTAGCGGGTACCCACAATCCCACCGCTAGTGGGTGGCTGAGCCAGGGTCTAAACCCCAAATCTGAACAGTTAGCTAACTTATGGAGGGAGGAAAGACTTGAAAGGCAGACAAAAAGAACCCAGACAGGGGGCACAGGGTCTGAGGAAGGCTAAGGTTGTACCCCAGTGCTGATGGCACAAGTCCAGGATGGAGGAGGCCGATGGCTCCTGTCCCCATGCCTCATCACCCAGCATCCAATAGGACAAGTCCCATAGAAAGGAGAAAGTCAAGGAGCTGTGTGTATCCTGCTCCTTTCCAAAGCTCCCTGCCCACACAGTCAGGGCTTGGCAGCCTTCTCTGACAACTCCTCGCAGAGTGGAAGTCCTGTCCAGGAAGGCAACAGAGAACTGAGGATGTATTTTTCCTGCCCTTGTGGAAATGCCCTGGCGGCCAGCTCTACAGATCCAAGGCCTGTGACTGTTGACTCCACGACTCCTCAAGAGCTGGAGTGCCACTCTGAGCTGCTATCTGAAGAAGAAGGTCCTCGGATTGTGGTGACCCTGGGGGCACAAGAACACCAGAGGGGTTCAAAGGTAGGGAGGGCACCTGCCTACCATTCCATGACGATGAGGAGGCAGCGCTTGCCATGATGCATGTTCTCATACACGTCCAGGATGCGCACGATGTGGGGGCCGCCCGAGGCCTGCCAGTGGTGGTCCACCTCCTGCCGGGCCTTGGGGCTGTCATACAGGAGCTGTGGGAAGCAGGCACCAAGGGCATCAGGCTCATATCCCCCACCCTCCCTTTCCTCAAAGAGGCCTGGAACCTGCCGAAGCACCAGGGATTTATCTGTGAGGGGCACAGTGAAAATTCAAATTCAGCTTTCCCTGCTTTATGGTCCAGTGAGCCTCTGAACTTAAGGGGCCCAAGCAGCGCGGCCAATGGGCCTAGAGGGCCCTGGGAGGTGGGTGACAGGCTAGAGTTCAGAGGTCAGAAAAGTCCCTACTTCTCTCTTCAGGGGAAGCAAATGAAGTAGAGCTTGAGCAAGGTTTGTGGTGAAACATGTGAGACATGGGGCCGCAGGCCACGGACCACATAGCTTTTGAGCCTCAGTTTTACAATTGATGACAGGGTTGCCCAGTTATCCGGGCTGATCGGGATTTGCATATGCCAGGCCCTTGGTGTCTCCTCATGTTCCTCATCCAGCATCTCTATGGGAATGTGGGGATGCTAGAGAAAGGCAAAAGGGAAAACTCAGCACACAGAGAAGATGCTGGAACTATATATTCAGAGACTGAAGAGGCATGGAGGCCTGTGTCCATCCATCTATCCCCCTGGGACCTGACCTTGAGTGGAGGGAGTCACAGCCGTATTCCCATAAGGAGCAAAGGTAAGTAATTAAGACATCACATTCTCCAGGAGTGGGTGCAGGAAGAAAACTGTCACTACCAAGAAAAGTGCTTCTAAAATGAGTTGCTTGGAGCTGGTGAGATGGTTGTGGGTAAAAGTGCCTGTTACCAAGCCCGGTGACCTAAGTTTGATCTCTAAGACCCACATGGTGGAAGGAAAGAATCAACTCCTGTAAGCTGACACACACACACACGCACACGCACACGCACACATGCACGTACACATGCACTTACTAAAATTAAATAAATAAGATACAATTAGTTGTTTGACCATGACCTCTGGCTTTCAACATAACTCTGTAGCCTCCCTGCGATCTGTGCAGAGCAAGGGGCTGATGCTAGAGACCTGGAGCTCACCCTCATCCCAAGCCTACAGACCCCAGGTTATAATGCAGGAATTGACTTGGGGCAGGATGGACTCTAACTGAGGAAAGTGACAACTGCGTGGGGTTGGATGTAGTTTTAGGATTGAATTCATCCAGTACTTACTGCGGCCTTAAATAAGTATGCACAGCTCCAAGCCACAGCCCACAGCCCTGTAAAATGTAGTAATGACAGAGTCACCCCCACCAGACTCCGCTCAGGAAAGCGGGCGTGAGTGTCAGGAATCTCACTCAGGTTAACAGCCTTGGGCTATGGCTGCCTTCCAGAAGACTGATCATCGGAAATGAGCAAATCCTGGGAGTGAGAGAGCCTGGGGGAGTTGGGAAAGAAGTCAGTTTACAAGCGGAGAGGGCCCAGAATAGGGACAATAGTGACAAGCCACCCCCAGCAGCCTTGCTCATCCAACGACCAGTTATATTTTCTTATTTGAGGAAGGCTGAGGATCAGCGCTCCGATCATCTCTGCCCTGCTCAGCACCTAGAGGAACCTAGAACACACCGGACTCAGTGTCCCCCAAACAGGAGCGTGAAGGCTACTTTACAAAGGGCGCAGTTAAGACAGCTGTAGAACCAAGCTCTCCAGATAAAGATAGGACAGTGTCCCAGGGAAGGGGGAGGAAAGCAGTAGCTCTGGAATCTTCTGCCCTTTGGCTGTTCCTCCAGCTCCGGAGGGTTTTATTTGTTTCACCCTGGAAATACAGGCAACACAAGAAATACAGGGAGCCAGGGCTTAGTAAGCCCCTCTGTCAGTTCTGAGTTCCCTCCTCTGTTACCCTGTCAGGGTAGGTATGTTTGGAACAGTTGTGGGCCAAGGCCACTTCTGGATACCATGGAGCCTGGCCTCTCAGGATACCTTTGAGGTCCACATTGGAGCACCCTGGCTTCTTGCTGTCAGAGCTGAGGGCTTTTGTCTTAGAGGCCCACCTCAACTGTGTCCGGGGTGGCTCCAGCTACAATGCCCTCATTCTCAGTCACAGGCCCCCAGGTGAGCCAGCCTTCCCACTCCCCAGGCTGACCTGTCTGACCTGTCTGTCAGGCCTCCCAGACTGGCTCTAGACCCCCTCCTCACTCTGCCTCCCTGTCATTCATTCCCACCCAAGTCCTCTCCTCAGAAACCCCACGCTTGCTCGCCCACGCTCGCCCAGCAGGGTCAGCTGCCCTTCCTCTTCTCCATCCATGGACACAGATCTCCTTTCCACAGGCCCTCTAGATAAACACCCTCCGCCCCAGCACCCAGACTTGTCTTCACCCACCTCATGATCTGCTACCTCTGGGCCCTTAAACAGTTCATCCAGGCCAGTAGACTGCACTCGCTACTCCCAAACAGCCCCTCCCTCTGTTTTACCGTCAGGTTGGGAGCAGGTGCAGAGCAAAAGCAAGACAGGTGAATTGGGGTTTCCTGACTGGCCCTCAAAAGGAACACGGCTCCTGAGCAAAGGAAGGGAGGAAGGCAAAGGTTGGAAGAAGAGAGGGGCGAGGGAAGAAAGAGAATGGCCACAGAAGAGCCAAAGAAACTCAGAGCTGGGCCTGATAGGGAGGAGCAAGTGGAGTAGATCAGAGAGGAAGCCGTGTGAGGCCCCTACCCTACTTCCCACGTAGACTAAATAGCCGTTCAGTACCACGCCCTGAGAATAGGCACAGGCATGGGACAATGGCTGTTCCCGGTAGAGCAACAACGAATGTTTCCTCTGTTTTCTCTGCAGGTCAGAATCTTGAACCTGGACCCACTTAAGCCCAGCTGCCAAGAAATCTCCTGGACTGTCACTTCTGCCACCTTGATTTGTCCCTCAGCATAGCCTCCAGTCGTGTGTGTGTGTGTGTGTGTGTGTGTGTGTGTGTGTGTGTGTGTGTGTGTTGTACGTAAGCATATGTGTATGTATGGGTGCACTTGCCTGTTCATGAACATGTGAAGGCGAGAGCTCTACAATAAGTGTCTTCTTCTATTCCTCTCCACTTCCCCCCCGGCCCAGACAGGTCTTGGCTGTCCTCGAACTCACTCTGTAGACCAGGCTGGTTTCAAACTCAGAGATCCGCCTGCCTCTGCCTCCCAAGTACTGGGATTAAAGGCGTGCGCCACCACCACCCAGCAACATCACACTTCCTCTCCACTTTAAAAAAAATATATTTTTATTTTATGTGTAAGAGTGTTTGCTTACATACATGTATGTGCATCACATGTGAGCCTGGTACCCAAGGAAACCAGAATTTGGTGTCAGATTCCCTGGAGCTGGAGTTACCAACAGTGAGTTGCCACATGGGCGCTCTTAACCACTGAGTCATCTTTCCGGTCCTATCACCTAATTTTTTTTAAATTTTTTTTGAGACAGGGTCTCTCAAGAATCTGGTATTCCCTGTTTCAGGTAGATTGGCTGTGCAGGAAGTGGTTTAAACTCACCGAGCCATCTCTCCAACTCCATAAATCTGTTTTTGGTTTTGTTTCTGTTTTTGTTTGGTTTTTGTTTTTCAAGACAGGGTTTCTCTGTGTGGCCCTGGCTGTCCTGGAACTCTGTAGACTAGGGTGGCCTCGAAATCAGAGATCCACTTGCTTTTGCCTCCTGAATGCTGGGATTAAAGGTGTGTGCTACCACTGCCAGGCTTTTGTTTCTTTCTTTCTTTTCCTCTTTTTTTTTTTTTTTTTTTTTGTCTTTGAGCCCAGGCTGGTTTTTGAATTCACTGTTTAGCCAGGAATGACCTTGATCTCCTGATCCTCCTACCTCTACCTCTTTTTTTTTTTTTTTTTTTTTTTTTTTTTTTTTTTTTTTTTTTTTTTTTTTTGGTTTTTCGAGACAGGGTTTCTCTGCAGCTTTTTAGAGCCTGTCCTGGAACTAGCCCTTGTAGACCAGGCTGGCCTCGAACTCACAGAGATCCACCTGCCTCTGCCTCCCGAGTGCTGGGATTAAAGGCGTGCGCCACCACCGCCCGGCTAAGAAACAATTTTTTTTTAAATATTTATTTATTTATTATGTATACAATATTCTGTCTGTGTGTATGCCTGAAGGCCAGAAGAGGGCACCAGATCTCATTGCAGATGGTTGTGAGCCACCATGTGGTTGCTGGGAATTGAACTCAGGACCTTTGGAAGAGCAGGCAATGCTCTTAACCACTGAGCCATCTCTCCAGCCCCCCCTCTACCTCTTGAGAGTTGGGATTATAGGCATGTGCCACCACACCTGGTTTATGAAGTGTTGGGGATCAAGCGCTCTACCATCTGAACTACGTTATCAGCCTCCAAATCTTAGAAAAGCAGTTTCCCCACCTTCTTCTCCCACAGCTAGAGCCTTCTCTTCCTCCAAGATGCCCCTGAATGCCACCTCCGTCCAGAAGCCCTCCTGCCCATCCTTCCTAAAAAGGAACTCCTTTCTCCCTTTATTTTTCTCTTTCTGTCTATACAGTTTCTGTTTGTTTATTTACGAAGTATAATTTACAGTCACTAAAATGTACAGGTCTCACAGGTCTGGTTCAATGAGTTTAGACAATCCCACACACCCTGGCAACCACACCCCCATCGAGATAGAAAACATTCCCAGCTCCCCAGAGAGCTCCCATGTCATAGCCCTTTTTACCTCCCATGCCACAATGCTCACAGCCTACAATTAGCTTGTTCCTTTGATCACCCCTTAAACAAATATACACAGACACTGTATTTTCAGCGTGCTTGGTTTGGTTCAGAACACGTTACAAATATTAGGAGAATACATTGTCATCATTATTTCTTAGATAAGAAACTGAAGCACACAGAGAGGAAGTAACTAGTCCCTGATCACAAGACTGTTCTCGCAATCTCTCCCAAGGCCAACATCCTGCTGCCTCCCTCTTCAAACTGTGAGCCCACAGAGCAGGGTCTCTGTGATTGGTCCTGTCTCTGATATTACTTGTAAATTAGGTGATTACTCCACAAAGGAGGGATGACAGGAGGAAACTCTGGCAGTGCATCATGGGAACAAGATAACAGGAGGAAACTCTGGCAGTGCATCATGGGAACAAGATAAGAACAAGAGGCAGGCTCCACAAAGGACAGGCATGACATCCTCAAACCTTCTGTACATACCTTCTCCATTCTCCCAGTGAACCAGACTTTACTCCCTCTTCCAGGAACCCAGGAGAACTTACGCCAGTCCCCACGGCAAGTTGACTTCATTCATGCAGGTACATGACTCTCTACATGATCCTTCTTTTTCTTAAAGATTTGTTTATTATGTATACAGTGTTCTGCCTGCATGTGTGCCTGCACACCAGAAGAGGGCACCAGATCTCATTACAGATGGTTGTGAGCCACCATGTGGTTGCTGGAAATTGAACTCAGAACCTCTGGAAGAACAGCCAGTGCTCAACCGCTGAGCCATCTCTCCAGCCCTACATGATGCTTTTTTAAACAGTGTCCCCAAGCATGAGAATAACACAGACTCAGAGATAGGAGGCCCAGAATCTATTCTTAGTATGTGCTTAGTGTTAGCATCCAGGTACACTTTGGCCCCGCACCTTGGGCACAGGCATCCCTCTGCCATGGCAGTGTGTGCAGTTGCAAAAGCCCCTTTAAGAAGAGCTCCTCCCACTCCCAATCTCTCTCTCTCTCTCTCTCTCTCTCTCTCTCTCTCTCTCTCTCTCTCTCTCTCTCTCTCTCTCTCTCTCTCTCTCTCGCTCTCGCTCTGTGTGTGTGTGTGTGTGTGTGTGTGTGTGTGTGTGTGTGTGGTGTGTGTATCTCTCCCTTCCTCCCCCTACCCTCCCAATACCTCCATACTCAAACTCTCTTTGCATGGCATATTCTATTTCTCACCCATGCTCCTCACCCACCACGGGACCTACTAAGGTCTCTCTTGTACCGTATCTGGGCCTCTGTTTCCCCAGCTTTTCTGCAAGCCTTAGTAACAAAGGAAGCCTTTGGACAAGACCTATTCTCAAAGTACCTATTGTTGTCACTGCTACAGCCCCCAAGGAGGGGCCCCATTACCACACACTGGAGTCCACTCAGGTTTACTCATAATGGGCAAGTCAGTCACAGATGTGATAGGAACAAAAGGATAGGGAATGAGCTAATGACAAACCAATAGGAACTCCACTCCCATTTCAGTCCTATGCCTCCTGCTTCCTGGGCTCCTCAGGGGTCCATCAAAGCGGGGGGGGGGGGGTGCCAGCAATGACATCTGGGCAGCTCCACGACTGTAGCTAGTCCCCAAAAGACACGAACATCTACACACAGCGGGACATCTGTGTACATACACTATAAGGTTTCCTTCTGAAGAGTCAGGGGTCCTGGCTATAGCTGAAGTCTGGACCCCAGTGAAGCACAGCAAAGCACTGAATTTGAGGTGGCATGTCCTTTAACACTTCTCTAGCCTAAGCCTTTCAAGCAATGGTTTCCACCTTGCCGTCTCCTTTGCCAAATTCTCCTTCCTGCCTTCTGAACTGGCAGCCAGATGGCCAGACCCTAGCAAGCCAGTGACTTGCTGGTGCCCTTCTGGCAGCCCCAGGTAAAACTGGGTCTCAGGAAAGCACGCTCCCCCACCTCCAAATTCTACCCACTCCCACCCAAACCCAGTGACAGTGGATTCTTGAGTTTCAGGGCTAAGAACACAAGAGAAGCATTTGTTTGTTTGGAAAACAATTTGCAGTTTACAAAACACACTGCTGTCCTTTATCTCCTGGGAATGCTTGGTGCCGCCCAGTGAGACAAGCAGGGTGGGAACCATTAGCCTCAATTTGCAGATGAGGGAGACAGAGGCTCAGGAAGATGAAGTCATTGCCCTGGGGCCTCCAGTCTCACTGTGGAGGCTGGGAGAGGAAGGGAACTGAGTTTTGAGAGGGCATCTAAGGGGAGATAAGAAGAAGGCCACAAGTTGGAAGTCACGGCTTACACTAGACTCAGGAAACTAAATTCGAAACAAATCTGTGAACAGGTGTATAAGCACTTGGAGTTATATGTATGTATAGATATGTAGGTGTGTGCATGCATGACAAAGTGCATGTGAAGGGGTATATGCATGGTATGCAGAAAGTATGGGGTAGGGTGGGGATTGGGTATTTGGGTATGCGTGCATCTCCAGTCTCTATGATGCTGACTTTGAACTCTCAGAGGGTGAGATTCATCCATCTGTCCATTAATTCTTCCAACAGCTTCGGTTTCTCCACAGTGACTTGAAGAGAATTGGCCACAAGGAGGGTCTCAAGAAAGAATGATGGTCTTGCTGCCACAACTCAATCTATGACAGCCTTGTCCAAGACAGAGCCTGGAAACTTCTATTAGACACCTTCCATTTAGACCACTGAGGTCCCAGCTCCATGGGGAATAACACAGAACATGAGGGGTTTCCACAGAGGAACCACAGAAACACCAAACCCGTTATCTCCATATGCCTCCTCCATGGCACAAGACTTCAGGCATTATGTAATTCCAAAGCACAAGAGAAGTCAAGTAAAACAAAAGCCTCTGGTTGTCTCTAGAATGAAAAGACAAAATTACCAGAAACCTATTTAAGTTTTTAAGTATAAACAAAGACAAATTTTAATTCTGATCTTCCTGGTAGTCTTGGCAAAGAAACAAACCAAGTAAGCGCTACAGCTTTTACAAGAGACCAAACTCCAAAAGCAATTTATATGAAAGGCAACAGGCAAAACGTTCTAGCAACATCTTCAGCCATAGTTCTGCAGAAGGCACAGAAGACACAAATGGACATGTTTAATATGGATTCCTCCATAAAGACTGAATTAGGTTGGTGAACCTTGCACCAAGTACCAAGATAACCAGCCTCTTTACTTTCTTGGGATCGAGCTTTGTTTGCCAGAGGACAGAGAGGAGACAATGCCAAGGACTAGTATATCTCCTCGACACCTTCTCACTCACCTATGAGGGCTCGTCCTGGCCTCCAGCCAGGGCAGACAGGAAGCTGAAGCACTGCATTCTCTACTGTTGATGAACTAGAGTTGTGCTTGCTCAGTGTCAAGCAGGCAGAAGACCCAAACACAGTGTTAGAGGACTGTGCTCCCTGTAGGAGTCCCATGTTCTCACAGAGGAGCCTCTGGATAAGCAAAGTACTATAACTGGAAAGTGGTCCATGGGAGGGGGAAAGGGACAGGCATTTTAGGGGAAAGGAGGTCTCCGAGGGTAACAGAACTCATGTGACGTAGAAGAGGCTACTGGATGTGGCAGGGGGAAGGGAAGAATGTAGAAAAAGTGGGAGAAAGAGGAGCAATGAAAACAAATTATGTTTGAACATGTCATCATGATGCCAATCGGTGGCGGCACATGCCTTTAATCTTAGCAGCTAGCAGACAGATCTCTGAGTTCAAGGCCAGTCTGGTCTACAGAGTGAGTTCCAGAACAGCTAGGGCTACACAGAGAAACCTTGTCTTAGAAAGAAAAAAAAAATACAAAGAAAGAAAACATCATAATGAACTGGGCATAGTGGTGCACACCTTTAATTCCAGAACTCAGAAGGCAGAGGCAGGCGGATCTCTGTGAGTTCAAAGCCAGCATGGTCTATAGAGTGAGTTCCAGCGCAGTCAAGGCTACAGAGAAACCCTGTCTCAGAAAATCCAAACACAAGAAAGAAAGAAAGAAAGAAAGAAAGAAAGAAAGAAAGAAAGAAAGAAAGAAAGGAAGGAAGGAAGGAAGGAAGGAAGGAAGGAAGGAAGGAAGGAAGAAAAGAAGGAAGAGAGAGACAGAGAGAGCAACAGAGAGAGAGAATGCCATAATGAATCTAATACTGTTACTTTAAAAAAAATAAAAATAAAAGACAACAAATTAAGCCCTGCCATACATCCTCCTTGACAAGAGTTGGTAAACTCAGCCATTTCCAGGATCCCTTATGACTCCTAATTCTACAGTGATTGGGGACTGTGACTCCCACAGGCACTACTCTCTCTATAAAAGACACCATTGGAATAGTGGGACTATTTTTTTAGCCTTTTTGTTTGTGTATAGAAGCTCACTGTGAAGCCCAGGCTGGCCTTGAACTCAGCCTGGATCCTTCATTTTGGCCTCCCGAGTGCTGACATTACAGGTGTGCACCACCACATCTTGTTCCAACCTGTGTATGAGACCACCCTGCCTTGCAGTCTATTGTGAATACATTCGCCCTCGGCCCTCACCTGCCGATGTGCCCGTCTGGCTGTCTCTTGTCAGCTGACAGCATGAACCAAAGCCTCCGCCTCTGATCTGAGTGCAAACATCATCTCAGTCAGTTCAGGGTACAGAGACAAGGGTTTCTTACTTTTTAATACTTTTAATACTAATTTACTTTATCTTGTGTGCATGTGTGTGCTGTGGGATCATGTGTGCCACAGTAGGCGTGTGGAAGAGGTCAGAGGACACCTAGCTGGAGTTAATTCTCTCCTTCCATCATGTGGGCACTGGGGAATCAAAAAGTGCTTGGTGGCCACCTCACTGGAGTGACAAAAGCTTCTTTAAGCATGGACCTTATAAAACCAAAGTCATTACAACTTCCCTATCCCGCCCCCGCCCCCAACACTCTCCGCGGCCGTATCCTCAAGAGTACCAGTGCTATTTAGGGAGCTGGTAGTGATGTCAAATCTAACTTCTTAGTCACAGTTTCAAATTAGAGCCACAGACATGTGCCATTATTTTCTCACACTCATTTTCCCAGCTTTTGTAGCTCATTAAGAGAGCTAATGGAACCAATTCCACAGCCATGGATTAGCTGGCCTCACGCCAGATCAGACTGCACTTCATTAAGTTCCGACCACAGCTTGTTCTCTGTCGCACCCTGGTCGTTTACCTTCTCCTCCTCAGATGCAAAGTTCCAGGGAGGTCAGCTGATAACAATGATCCCCGAATGCCCAGGCCCAAGCTGGATGCCCAGGGAAGGATGGTTTCGGGTCAATATGAGTACCGCCTTTCAAAGCAATTGTTCTTCCCATGCTTATGCTGACACATCCCACACTTCACACATGTATCTGGAGAAGAACTAGCAACACCTTCTTACCTATGGGGAAACCGCTCTCTCTGAGGTTAAGTGACCTACCCAAAGTCACACCATCAAATAATGAGG